>NC_042616.1:96170611-96814500 GCF_901001135.1 Rhinatrema bivittatum | reverse complement strand
CAATAATCCAGCTTTGGGAGTATGATGGCTTGTAAAACCATGCGGAAGTCTCTGTATAGGAGGAGAGGTTTGAGTTTCTTTAATGTTTGAAGTTTAAAGAAACATTCTTTTGTTGTGTTGTTGACGAATTTGTTGAGACTGAGTCTGTTGTCTATGATGACTCCCAGATCTCTAACTTGTTGTGTGGTAGAGAGCCCTGTGGTGACCGGATGTTGATTAGTGTTAGAATGTGAGGAAGGGGTATAGTTTTCCGGAGTTATAATGAGGATTTCAGTTTTGTTTTTATTTAGAACCAAGTTGAGGCTGGTGAGTAGATTGTTGATAGCTGACAGACATTTATTCCAGAATGATATGGCTTTGTATATGGAATCTTCTATAGGGATGAGGATTTGAATATCATCCGCGTATAGGTAATGTCTTAGCTTAAGGTTAGTGAGAAGTTGACAAAGTGGGAGTAGATAAATATTGAAAAGAGTCGGGGAGAGGGATGATCCTTGTGGTACCCCCCTTTTGGATTCGATGGTGTGGGACTCTTTGTTATTTATCTTGACCTTGTATGTTCTGTTCTCCAAAAATGATTTGAACCAGTTAAAAACTACTCCTGTAATGCCTATGTCTATTAGGCGTTGCAGGAGGCATGAGTGGTTAACGGTATCAAACGCTGATGAAAGATCAAGGAGAGCGAGGAGGCAAGGTTGGCCCTTTTCTAGGTTGAAAATGATAGTGTCTGATAATGATGTTAATAATGATTCGGTATTCATAGACTTGCGAAAGCCAAATTGGTTTGAGGTGAGGATGTTGTTTTCGTCAAGATATTCTGTAAGTTGTTTGTTTACAACTTTCTCCATAACTCTGGCAATCAACGGGAGGTTTGCTATGGGTCTAAAGTTTGCTGGGTCTGAGGTGGGTAAGTTAGGTTTTTTGAGGAGCGGCTTGAGCATGGCTAACTTGAGTTGGTTCGGGACATGTCCTTGAGAGAAGGAGCAGTTAATAATGTCTGCTAAAGGTTTGGCTATGGTGTTGGAGATCAGACACAGTTTGTTGAATGGAATGTGGTCTGATGGATGAGAGGATGGTTTTATCTTCTTGAGAATATTCTCTATTTCTAGAGTGGATGTGAGCTCAAAAGTGTTGAGTAGTGTTAGTGAAGTGTTAGTGTTAGGTTGTTTGACATTTGGGTGCGATGGTTGTTGATCTGTTGGGAGTGGTGGTTGAGCGGTTGAATGAAGTGTTTGTTGAGCGGGTGATTGCGAAGATTGGGGGGTGAGGTTGATTACGTGTTTTGGATGTGTAGATGGTCCCTTGAGGGGAGCTAGAAGTGAAGTGATTTTGTTGTCGAAAAAGTCTGCTAATTCGTTCGCTTTAGTGAGTGCTTGATCATCTGGAATGGTCGGTGCCGGGGGTTTTGTGAGGGTTGATACATAGGAGAAAAGAGCTCTTGAATCAAAGATGAGGTGGTGGATTTTTTTGGAGAAGAATATTCTCTTTGTTGTGTTGATGTTGTTTCTGTATGAGTTAAGGCATGATTTGTAGATGAGGAGGGTGGTTGTAGATGGGTTTTTTCGCCAATTTTGTTCCTTGCATCTCAACTCGTGTTTATGATTTTTTAGCTCTGGTGTGAACCAGGGTCTCCTGTTGTCTTTGTTTGGATTGATAGATTTAGTTGTCATGGGGCAAATTTGATCTGCAACCTTTTTAGTGATGTTGGTCCATGATGAAGTTGCTGAGTTTACGTCGGATAGGTCTAGGTGCTCAAGTTCCTTGGCTAGGTGTTCACCGAGTTGGTCTCCTGAGCACTGTTTCCTAAGCGATATAGTTATAGGTTGTGTGGATTGTGGTGGAAGTTCTTTTATTTTTAAAACCGATGATATAATTCGATGGTCTGACCAAGGTATTGGAGTGCAAGTTGGAGTGGTGTGGGTTGTGATACCTTCATTTATAAAGATAAGGTCCAGCGAATGGCCTGCTTTGTGGGTTGGTTCAGTCACTATTTGTCTGAAACCCATATTGTTGAGAGAGGAGAGAAAAGTTTTACAGTTGGTAGAATGAGGTTGGATATCTACATGTAGATTAAAATCTCCCATGAGGATGGTAGGTTTCGTGGAATTTAGGTGTTTTGCTGTAAGTTCTATGATGGAAGATGGGTCAGCTTCCAGTATTCCGGGGGGAGCATAGATTAGGCCGATAGTCAGATGTTTTGAGTTGAATAGGGCAAATTCAATCTTTGATATGTTATTGGAAGTCTGCAAAGTCATACCCAGCGTTTTTTTGGCTGCGAGGAGAAGTCCACCTCCTCTTTTTTTAGGTCTGGGAATAGAGAGAACATCATAATCCTGTATGGGTAACTGATTTATTAGTGCAGTGTCGGTGGGTTTTAACCAGGTTTCTGTGATAGCACAGATGTCAGGTTTTGTATCGGATAGGTAGTCGTTGAATATATGACTTTTCTTAGCGATCGATTGCGCATTAATCAATGTGAGTGAGAAGAGAGTTAGTCCAAGGAATTGAGTGAGTGGTGTCAGTAAGATGGGCCTGAGCCTCTGTTGACGATTGTGATGGGGGAGGGAAGGGGGCTTTGGTGTTCTCCATTTGGGATTGTGGATGATGGGAATTGTGAGGGGGTGCATGTTGGGATGTAAGTGGCTGAAGTGGAAGACTGTGGGAATTGTTACGGTTAACAGGAGTGCTAGGCGAATGCTGTCTGCAGAGAGCTGGATGAATGTGGTTTGAAGAGTGCTGGGTGGATAATGTTAGAAGAGTGCTGTATGTATGATGGGGTATGTTGGGTGAGTGCAGTCCCATGTTTGCTAAAAGAAACCTAGAAGAAACAGAAACTGTTGAAATGACATGTTTACATAGTTTTGTATTCTCACCTGTAGGCAGTGAATATGGAGATGATTATGCTCCAGTTTGTGCTACTTCTGGTACTCCTACCCAGTCATAGTGTGGAAGGAAAACGAGATCATGTGCTGTATTGTGGAGGTCAGTACTTGTTTTTGATTACTCTATTTAATTATCTGTGACTAATTATGTGATAAGACAGCTGCTGTTCATGCCTGGTATGTGTGATGCATGTGCCTTACACTCATGGGACTCACACTCAGTCATAGCTTATTGTGATTATAAAACATTCTATTTTGATTGAAACATAAATAAGAAAAGAATTGCAGAGCAATTCATAAGTGTTTTTCTTGCTAAAATTAAAATATGATTGTAAACCATGTTTATATGTTGGTTTAAATCTGGTCCCACCAGCAGGAGGGGCAGGGTGGTCCTTGGTTTGGGTGTTGATGAATAGTCAGAACTCTGGTTGCGCTATGTTGCCACAGTAGTCCTGATCCCTTCCTGATGTTTGGTTTTTTTTTGTTTTTGATCAAAGGGTTATTTATTGAAATTTGCCAGTTAAACAGGGTATACGTCTCAAGGCAACAATATATCATAACACTACATCATAACAATACATTTATTCTTGGTAAACCACACAGGATGAAATACATACAAGCTCCCCTTTGTTATTGTTTTTTTTTCCCCCTTCCCCCCCCCCTCCTTGCTAATCATGTAAACTTAGCAAGAATATGCAGCGTAGTTGCACCAAAGTAAGCACACATCCACAGTGCTAATTTAACTTGAGAGTTCTTGGAATTTACCATCCCATTCTTTGGAGATATTGGATAAATGGTTTCCAAATGTGAACAAAGGCTCCTTTTTTATATGTGTGTTATCTAGGAGCCATGTGCGATAATCTAATTGTAGGAGAATGAGCATCTCAGAGTACAGTAAGTCAGTCGTCGGAGAATCCTGTTGTATCCATTTCAGGAGGATGCATTTTCTTGCCTGACCCAGAGCTTTGATAATCAGCATGTATTTGTGATCGTGCCAGTCAACGTTTACTTCTCCCACTCCAAGGACAGCCAAGGCATTCGTGAGGGCAGGCAAACTTCCTAGAATAGTATCCAAATAGCACCAGATTGTATTCCAAAATATTTGAATGGCGGGACATGCCCATAATCCATGGAGCAAAGAGGATGTTGACTCAGGACATTTAGGACTTGCCGCACTGGGTGCGATGAGCATTCGATACGCCTGACTTGGGGCTATGATAACTCTATGAATAATACGTAAATATTGTTCACGACCAATAACAGATATTGTTGCTTTATGTGATAAATGAATTGCCCCCAACTTGAACTCCCAAATCTTTACTCCAAAGATCTGCCAACACTGTCAGTCTATTATAAGGTATAGATGTTTGTAATAGTCGGTACAATGCCGCTAAAGATTGTTTCCGAGTTTTAAATAGGGGCAGGAGCCATTAAAATGGTCCATCTCGTTCAGTGGCACTAAGTGGGGCAACATGTTTTGCCATGTTCAAGATTTTGGTCAGCACAACTCGTGGGGATTTCCTGTCTGCTTGCTTGGTCCCAACTCTGTGGGCTCGCTCCATTTTTAGCTGCCTCACCAGCTCCGGGAGGCCTAATTCATTGGGGAGCCATATTTCAATGAGAGTCATAAGGTTGGAATCTGGAACATTTTCAGCCATCCCCACAAGACGCAAATTTGCCTGCCGCGACCTGTTTTCCAGGTCTTCAATTTTAGATTCTTGTGCCTCTACTTTTTTCTCTAGGATTTCCATTTTTTGCTGGATCCCAGTGGATTTTGCTGGATCCACCATGTGGATTCTCCCCTCCAGCACTTCCATGCTAGCATTATAATCAGTGAGCGTATTAGGGACCTCGGTCAGCTGAGAGGAAAGCTCATCAAATCACGGGTTTAATGCTGCGGCAACCGCCGTTGTGATAGACGCCGACTCGGCTGCGCTTTTTCCCCTTTCTGGGCTAGCAGGCATGGCGGCGGCCATTTTGGCCTCGGGTTTGCTCACTCTGTTTTTTTCTTTCCGCGGCGGGCGGTTGGACATGCCATCCCCCTAGCTGATCCGATGTTAATTTTACCTGGTGATTATGTACCGAGACTACTGCTGAGAAAGATATGAGGTTTTTCTGCCAGAATCACTGCAACGGGGGGGATTCCCAGGGGAGAGGCACCTGGAGCTCGAGTCATGTGCGTCCTCACCGCATCACGTGATCTCCATCCCTTCCTTATGTTTAATGAAACTTCCAGAGATATCTGCACCAGCCCAGAAGGTACAGTACCACCTGCTTTTTAGTCTCAACCTACCCACCACCCATCCAATTATGCAGGGTCTTGGGGCCACTGGGACTGAATTGCCCTGGGCTCTGCAATCTCTAGGGTTACTGTTGCTGCTTCGACCCTTCTTGCTGGAGTGGAGGAGTGGTCTACTAGTTAGGGCAGCAGGCTGAGAACCAGGGAAGCCAAGGTTCAAATCCTATCTCTCACTGATGCTCCTTGTGATTTTGAGCATATCACTGAACCTGCCATTCTCTGGTACCAATTTACATTTTAAGCCCTATGGGGCAGGGTCATACCTACTGTACTTGAATTGTAATTCGCCCTGAGCACAGGTTTGGAAAGGCAAGTGATTTTCATTTCATATTTGATTTATAGCCTGCTTTTCAATACCCAAAGTGAGGTATGGTGAATATCACATAATAAAAATACAATCTGTTATAATAGAAAAACATCAAATGGATAACAAATAAGCAAGATAATAACAAATAATGGTAGCAACAAATAAACCCTTTAGAAGAATAACAGTAACAGAAATACATGTTGGACATAACTGGGTCCATTTTGAAACCCAACTGAGATCTAAAGCAGTTGGTGAATAAAAATCACCTTATAAATGAAAAGTCTCAGAAAAAGCTAATTTTTTCCTATAAGCAATATTTTTTGGTTCAGTTACTTATTACATTGTCATAAAAATCAAGGGAAGGTACAAAATACAAGTATAACTTAAGAACTTAAGAAATGCCATACTGGGTCCATCAAGCTAAGCATCCTGTCTCTGACAGTGGCCACTCCAGATCACAAGTACCCAGCAGGATCCCAAAGAATAGCTCCAGTCATCCTTGTTTGTAACTAGGGGTAATAGTAACTTATCTCTGGTTATGAGCAGAAAGTTATTACGATTTTAATTCATCATTAAAAACTTAATTATGACCATTGTATCAATCTGTTTAAACAGGGGTGCTCAAACCAGTTCGGGTACCCTCCCCCCAGCTGTCAGGTTTTCAGGATATCTCTAATACACATGAGATTTATTTGCCTGCACTACCTCCTAAGTATGCAAATATTTATCATGCACATTCATTAGAGATATCTTGAAGGCATGACTGGCTGGGTGGGGGGGGGAACTGAGAATCAATTTACTTTGAGCACCCCTGTGTTAAAAGATGAGTAGGGAGCCATAAAAGAAAAAACTTTTTTCTTGGTAACGAACGGTATTACTTCTCTTGGAGAAGGAAAGTAAAAGACTCTACACATCCCATCCAGAACCCCCCGTTCTGGATGGGAATTTACACAAACATTTTGAAGGTAGAGTAAGAGGGTGGTATCAACTCCACTTAATCTGATACTTTTTAAAATAAAAAAAAAAAATGGGGATAGTGGGAGGGGGCTCTGCTTAATAGAGTACTTTTTGAAAAAATTTGAGGGCGTGGTGGGGGAAGGGTTTGGCTGTTACATTTTTGTTTTAATGTTATGTAGCTATTTTAGAATTGCACTTTTTCAGACCAGAGTTAGCTGGACAAACTTTACCTGGTTTAATGATAACCAGGTAAATTTAAGCCATGACTTTTTTTTTTTTTTTTTTTTTTTAATTCAGTTTAGTAGCCAGTTAATGACTTACTAGGCCAAAACTTAGCCAGTCAGCAGGGTGGGTTACTTAAAATTTGGGGGACTTGGCTAGACAAAACCAATTTAGCTGGACAAACACTTTTGAATACTGAACTCTCAGAAAACGATTAGGATCACAACTCTGACAGAAATGCAGAGAATGAAGAAGTTGTGATTAACTGAGACACTACCATTCTCATTGAAAAGCTTAATGCTATAAAAATGGACTTGGCGTTAAAGGAGAAAAAACACAAGAACAGTACTGCTAATAGTACTAACACTTCTAAGTGACTATTCTGTACTACATATGGAAAGACAGAAGATCAACAAGTACCAAGAAATGCATTCGGAGGCCAAGAAAATGTGGCAGAAAGATACAGATATAGTCCCAATTGTATTGGGCACCGCTGGTTTGATTAAAAACAACTTCCAAGCACACCTTGATATGTTGTCTGTACATATTACTCCTTGTGAACTCCAGAAGAGTTTTCTTTTGCACAGTACAAGTAGTAAGAAGAGCACTGGTAGTAATTTTGAGAGACTGAGATCATACTCATCATACCTTAGTTTACAAGTGAGGTTTATTCCTGTTATGGTGTGTGCAAAACTGACCCATTTGGAGAAACTACCCCAGAGAAAGACTTTGGGCTGACAGTGCAGTATGGCCAGAGCCATAAGAATGCAATGCTCTATAGGGAGAGGCATAACCAGTGAAAGAAAATTGATAATTCCTCTGTACTAGTATTTGAGACCTCAACTAGGATATGTCCAGTTCTGGAGGTTGATCTTCCAAATGGATATAAACAGGTTGGAATTAGTTCAGAGAAACTCTACCAAAATGGTACAGGATCTACACTAGAAGTCTTTTGAAATGAGATTTAAGGGCCTAGAGGAGTAGAGAGACTGGGGGATATGACAGATATTCAGATACTTCAAAGCTATTATTGCACAATAAGCAAACTTTTTTTTCTAGAAGAGAGAATATTTTAGAACAAGAGATCATGGTATGAGATTTGAAGGGTGGTGGATGCATGAAATTGTCTCCTGGGGGACATGGTGGAAACAGAAACAGTGATAGGATTTATAAAAGCATGAGACAAGCACAGATGATTCCTAGTTATAAAGTAGTGAGAGGAAAGCCAAAGATCCACTGTGGTCTATTGCAATGCAACAAGAATGGAGCTAAGAGTGCTAAATGGACCCTGAGGTTATAACTGCCAATACTGCATTTCAAAGTTGATTTCAGTATGCATTGTGTCATTCAAAGATGTAAAAGAAGAGATCAGATATTTTAAAAACAATTACATTTATTTTTCAAAAAAGAAATAGGCTTTTCAAAAGACATCACTTTTATGAATGAGTCATAATAATTAGGACCACTGAGCATCTTTCACATGTGAGCAATTTGGTCACCATCAGCAATTGCAGAATCAACATTTAATTGGACTTGCTACCCTGAGTATCCCAATAAGTGTAATTTGAGGGTCTAGCCATTTTTTTTTTTTTGTATTAAAATGTTTTTGAGTACAATAAACATTCAAACCAATACAAAAGGCAACTGTGGTTCTTGTACAATTTGTGAGACATGAATCAACACATGATATCCGTAATGCAATACAAACTTTCCCGCCACAGTACACTCTTATTTCTCCTTTTCTTCTCCCTCCCTTGCTCTACAGACCTCACAGTATCATACACCTGCATGTACAAAACTACTTGAGACCAATCCTACATGAAATACCTATATTTGCAGCACATCATTCCATTAGCTACCCCTCCCAAGTATCACGTCCTTTGTTAAATGCTATGGATTACCGTTTTGCCAAACATGAAGACCTTGACACGTCGTGGTTAAGGATGCACCTTACCCTGCCGGATAACATAAGGGTCCCAACGCTTTTGGAAGGCTGACAGAGACTTATGTTTACATGCTGTAATTTTACTAGCTTAAATAAAATAGATACTTTCCTCTGTACCTCCCGTAAAGTAGGCACCTGAGGAGTCCCTCAGTATTTGGCCATCGTACAGCGGGCTGCAACCAAAATATAATAATCTAAGCATCTTGAGGAGATTGGTTGAAAAGCCTCAGAACATATAACAAAGCTCTACCGGCAGTGTAGCTTGTCATGTCAGGGCACGTCTCTGATATCCAACTAAACACCCGCTGCCAGAATTGTTGAATGAGAGGACATGACCACCACATATGAAAGAACGTTCTATCTTGCTGGCAACCTTTCCAACACTTCCCGGATCTAAGCGGATATAATTTATTTAGATGCATTGGACTAAGATGCCATCAGTATAATAGCTTATAACAGTTTTCTTTTAGTGAGAGGCTATCAGTCCTCTGCCCAGTCCTAAGTAAATGGTTCTCCACTCATCTATTTCTCCCATCACGTCTAGAACCTTTTCCCATGCTTGAACGAAATGGGGTTTATGCTGTAAATCTGAGTTGAGAAAACCATACACCTTAGAAATAGCTTTAGATATTTTATTAGCCCCCTGACATAGCCCTTCAAAGAATGTAACTCCCTGCTTCAAATTCTCCCTTATCCCAGGGGAAGCCAGAAAATGCCGAATTTGTAAATGGTGAAAGTACTCACTATCCAAGAGTTCATATCGGCTACGTAGTTCTACGAAAGATAGGATCCCCTGAGGACCCCAGATGTCTGCGATGGTAATAACCTGCTTGGTCTTCCATTCAGCAAAAGCTTGTGGTAATATCCCCGGTGTAAAATCCATCGTGGAGAAAAGATGGGATTGCAATGAGTAATGCTTTTTGCCTATAAATTTAGTCTTCCATTTATCCCATATAGATAAAGTAGTCTGGACAGGTAATGGTATCATATTAAGAGATAACCATGTTTTATTAGGTTGCCAAGGTAACGCAGCTAATGGCACGTGCCCCACCATCGCTTGTTCCGGTTTTACCCATGTCTTAACCTTTGGGGATTTATGCCAATCCAACAGGCTGTGCACATGGGCAGCTGTGTGATACCATAATAAATTCGGCACTCCCAAGCCTCCCTGTCCTTTGGATCGATACAAAATGTGCTTAGACACTCTGGGATGACGTCCCTTCCAATTATATTTCTGCAGCCTAATTTGCCACTTTTTTTCAATTGCAATTGTGGAACTACGATGGGAAGTGTCTGAAATAGATAAATGAGGCGTGGTAGGATATTCATTTTTTACCACCACAATCCTTCCTAGCCGTGATATATGGTATCTGCCCCACTCCTCCATCTCCTTGAATATTTTAGTTAACAATGGTGTATAATTCAGTAGAAAAAGCTCCTCCAAACTCCCCAAATAAATCCCCAGATATTTGATCTTACGGGGTGGCCATTTAAATGCATATTCTGTTTGTAATTGTCTAGCTTGATCAGGTGGTATCGTAAGGTTGAGAATCTCTGATTTGTCCAAATTGATACGGAACTCCGATATTGGACTAAAACGTGACATCTCTGCTACTATCTCAGGCATGGACTCCTCTGGGTGAGAAATAGTAAATAAGATATCATCAGCGAATAAAGCCAATTTAGAAGACACACCAGCCATGTCTATCCCATGAATGTGAGGATTATTATGAATTGTAATGGCAAAAGGCTCTAAAAACAGTCAAATAAAAGAGGCGACAACGGACATCCTTGACGCGTCCCCCTCTGCACTGGAAAGGTGCCTGTATATCCCCCATTCACTTTTAGACATGCTTGGGGAGAGTCATATAACTTTGCAATCCATTGTATATATAAGGGGCCAAATTTCATACATTCTAATAGTTTAAACAAATAAGGCCAGTGTACCAGGTCGAAGGCCTTCTCTGCATCAATGGTTAGCAGTAAGGCGGGTGTGTTTTGATGACGGGCCCACCAAATAAAATCCACCGCCTTCCTCACATTATCTGATGCCATCCGCCCCGGTATAAATCCTGATTGGTCGGGATGATTAAAGGGATGCTCCCTTTAATCTGTCTTCCAATATTTTTGCCAATATCTTCAGATCTAAATTTATTAAGGATATTGGGCGAAAAGAGCCACAGACAGAGAGATCCCAGCCCGGCTTCACTAGTATAGTTATTCCCGCTGTGTTAGTCGCCGGTATAATCACATCTGCACCTCTCAGCGCATTAAACATATTGGTAAGAGGGCCCACGAGCTGAGTCCAGAATGTCTTATAAAATTTGGCAATATATCCGTCCAAGCCTGGCGACTTCCCCGCTTTAAGATGTTTGATAGCCTGTTCCACTTCAAATGTGGATATTTCTTGAGGGTCTAGCCATTTTATGTTAACAACTTTGTGTCTAATTATTTGCCAAAATTGTTAAATTCCATCACATGTGGAAGAATTCACATGTGATGAATTACTCCAGTTTTAAAGGGAGACTAACTTACCCTATAATACAGATTTAGTGGGGTAAGATGCATCCTATTATATTTTGTACTGAGTTGTTTTTAGAAGTAGATGCTAAACAACATCTATAATTCTGAACTTTCTTAGCGTTTAGAGAGGTGGATCCAGAACAAATGGATTATGCACCCCTTACCAGCAGATGGAGACAGAGCAAAGCTGACATCACAGTAGATATATACTCCTGCAGTGACAGCCCGCCAGTATTCTCAGTCTCCAGCAGATGGTGGATGTGCATCTCCCTACTGGGGATTGCTTAAAGTTTTTAGGAGGAGAAAAGAATAGAGAAAATTTAATTAGCCTCACTTTCCTGTGCTGATACCATATGGTCCCTCTATCAGTTGAGAATTCCTGAGGTGATTATATATTGGAATTTCCCTCAGATGGGTACTTTGGTCTGGTAGCTGGTTTTCAGCCAGCATGGACTTAGCTGTAAAAGATAGCTGAAATCAAGCAGGTGCAGGAAGCCGAGCACGGCAGTGACGGTATATGTCTTCTCTCCCTGCAGCCGGAAACTGATTCTGTACTCAGTCAGGTAGGGCTGAGCTCAGGTATAGCAAAAACAAAACAAAACAGTAGGGATTCCTCCTTCCTCTGGTTTCTGTGCTCGGTGCATCAATCCAACATTCGTTCCCGCCTCGGGGGGAGTTTAGGGGACGTGGGCAGCCTGGCAGGTTAAGCAGCTTTTTTGGGATAGGTAGGCTGCAGCGATGTTTTCGGTTTGTGTGAGTGCATCCAGTTGTGCCCCCAGTTTTTGGGTGCTTACTTGGACGCCTGCATGGGCATTCAGTTGGAAGTGGTGTCTATTTGAGGCACTTACCTATACGCACAATCTTGAGTGGCATTGAGGGTGCTCAGTCTTTGGGCGCTCATCGAGGCACAGAGTTGTAGGCCTAAATTTTGGACTCCTATATTTTGCAGTGCGAATACAGCTGGAAGCACACTTTTCAGTCTCCTGTTTAAAGTGTACTGACAGACTGGAGGTGCCTATAGCAAAGAAACCGAAGCACCTTACCTTCTGTGTTGCTTGCCATATTTAGGAATCTCAACCTGGCATTCCCTCTAACTTGTGTCAGCACTGCTTGCATGCTCAGGGGGAATTAATGAGCTTAGTAAAATAAGATGCAGGTATTTCCCAGCCTGATGTGGGCCTGGATAAAGATGTGCCAGAGGAAGGGGTGCCTGACTTTGGAATTCCCCTAACTGGTTCGTCAGTGGGGGGAGGTAGTTCAGTGGGTACAGGACAAGTGCCTCTTGGTTTTGTCATGGATCCTTCTGCCTTTTTCTTGGGTGGAATTATTTCAGAGATTGCAGTCTTTTCTTCAGGCACAATCCTCTGCCCCGACCAATCTTGCAAGCTTAGTGTCACAGGTGGTGAACTCCTGCATGCCTAGTGCTGCGGCTAAGCATCAAAATACACCTAGATTGGAGGCTGGTCTTCCCGATAGGGACTCAGCACGGATGATGAATCCGATCCTTCCTGGAGGATGGGGAATATATAGAACTATGCCGCGGTTCTTTTATAGAGATGAGTTATCGGCTCTGATTTCCCAGATACTAAAGATGCTGGGAGTTCGGGGGATGAATCCATGTCTGAGCCAAAGAAAGATCCCATTGTGATTTCTTTGCTTAAAGCCTCTTGTTTTTTTCCCCCATTATGGAGGCCATTTAAGAATTGATTGATCTTGAGTGGGGTGCCCCGGAAGCTAATTTCAAAGGGGGACAAGTCTTGGAGGACTGTGCCCTCTGGATCCAGCTGGAATTATGCTTTCTGAAAGTGCACACTTGTGTGTGCCGTTACCAAGCAAATGACTATCTCCATAGAGGGAGGAGCAGTCTTGAAGGATGCGCATGATAGGAGAATTGAGGGCATTCTTAAGCATTTGAAGCAGTGGCAATGACTTTGCAGATAGCTTCTTGTTCTCTGGTGGCTCGCTCCCGTTTACTTCTCTCTCAGAAGGTCGATGAATCTGGTGTGAATTACAGGGCAATGATCGAGCCAGCAGCTGCCGCCTTGGCAGATGCGGGCTGCGATTTGATCCACATCTCAGCTAGAGGGGTGGCTTTGGTAATAGCGGCCAGGTGACAGTTATGGCTGAGAAATTGGTCAGCTGATGCTCCCATCAACTCATTCTAACCACAGATGCATCACTAAAAGGGTATGGACTCATCTATTGGGGGTGAAGACACAGGGTTTATAGTCCTCAGTGGAAAGAACTTTTCAGATTATCGCTCTCAACTCTAGCAGGTTTAAGAATGCAGTTCACACTTTCACACCTCAACTTCAAGGAAAAACGGTTATATAAACAAAGAAGGGGAGTCGGGTTCCAAAATACTTTGCACGGAAACTGTGCAGATTCCAGAATGGGCAGAAAAACATTCCATAGAGCTACAAGTGACTTACCTCATAGGAATAGTGAACACGGAAGCAGACAGACTGCAGCATTTTTGATCCCCAAGAGTGGGATCTACACAAGAGGGTAGTGAAGAGTCTTTTCAGGATGTGGGGTAAACCATGCATAGATTTATTTATAACAGAGAACAACACAAAGTTTCTGAGGTGAGCAAAAAGACAGTAAAGGACTTTAAAAGGGCATGGGATAGACTTTGTGGATCCTTAGGGAAATAAATCCAAGATGAGCAGTAACAAGAGGGAGGAAATAAATAGGAAATTGTGGAGAAGAATACTGGTTAAGAAATCCAGTTAGTGAATGGGTTAGACTCTGTGAATCCCTAAGGAGCTAAAGATCAGAGGCATGGGGTCAGCAGTTTAAAGTAAACCCTAATGATGATAATGAAAGGGCCCAGACTAAAGGTCTATGATTCAAATTCAGAACAAGATTGCGGGGCATACTTTTTCTGCCGTCTCTTCTGTGTTTCTATAGGTTTTACTCCATGTACCCAAGACCGGACAGAATCTCGCAGGATATGTTCCTGATTCCCTGGGTGGGCAAACTGTTTTTTTTTTGTTTTTTTTAATTCTTTATTTATCAATTTTAAGAAAATAATTAAAGAAATACTTGTACAGAATAGAAAGAAAGAGTCCTACAATTCATTACTACATAAACCAATAATACGCCTCTTTAGCACTTTCTCTCTTCAGGTAGTCCACAATAATGAATACTGATCTACGATTAAACAATAATATAGAAACTAAATATAATATCATTAAGCAATTAATAATTGTTAAGGCAGGAATTACAGCGATCTACAATATAATATCAGGGTAGTCTAATCATATATATTTTCTCCGCAACACATTTATTCCAAAGGTGATTTATCACTCAAAAAAAAAGATAATTGAGATGGATTAAAAAAAACACAAGATTCACCTTTATATTTTATACAACATTTACATGGATATCGTAAAAGAAATATTCCCCCAATCTGAACAACTTTAGGTCTTAATAACAAGAATTGTTGTCTTCTTTTTTGGGTCTGTTTCGACACATCTGGGTAGGCTCTAACTTTTAATTTGAAGAATTCTACTAATCGGTACTTGAAAAATAATCTTAATACCCAGTCTCTGTCGGGTTCCAAAACAAAGGATACAATCAATGTTGCTGCTTGTACTAATTCAGTATCAATGACTCTAAAACTTGAGATATATCCAGATTTTCAGAAATTCTATCCATTACTTGTTTACTCCCCTGCCTTTGCTCACCCCCTTCTATTTTTTTTATAAGGTGTTACATAATAAATTTTAGAAATTGGGGGAACTAATTCTTCAGTAATCTTAAATGTTTCTACAAGATACTTTTTAAACATATCTTTGGCAGTTATATGTGGTAACATGGGAAAATTTATGAATCTTAGATTCTTTTTCCTATTAGTGTTTTCCAAGTTTTCTATTTTCATTTGTATAACTTTATTCTCAATTATCATTGAATCCTGTAAAGGTTTCCATTTTCTACATTCCTGTTTGACTTTTTCAATTTCATTTGTTGAAACTTTTCTAAATTCTTCTAAATCAATTACCCTACCCTGTATTTTATTGATTTTATTCACAATAGGATTTAGTTGTATAGCCATAGACTTATTCATGCTAGCAATAGCTTCCCAGATTGTGTCTAAAGTAAAGTAACAGACTCAGGCTTCATCAGAACTGGGGGGTCATACTCCTTTAAAAGACAATTATCATCAACATTTCTTAATCTCTGTGCTTGCGAATCACACACTCCTAATGACAGGCTTTCAAATCCCTCAAGGGGGTTTATCCGCTTTTTTTCTCCAGTTACTCTGGGGCTAACTGGACCCGCTCTCAGGCTCACTCCAGCGCCTTGCACATGAATGTCCTGTGACAGTGAGCCTCGGTCCCTGGAGGAAGCTGGATTATCTGGTGGTTCCCTGTAAATCGGGGATAAAGATGTCGATAGGTCTGGCAAAGAGGGGGTTTGAAAGCTCACGTCCTCCATTGCCAACTGCGACCCTTCCGATTTATTACATCGCTGAACATGGGCATCCATTGGCCCGCTGATCGGAGACTCCAAGGGATTAGCTGGGACTATCCTCTCCTTGGCTCTTCGTTTGTGTGCAGTATTAGGCATTATTATTTAAAATCAGATTCAAAATGGTGCACTCTCTGCTTTACAACTATACTTAGATCAGTAAAATTAAATGAGGCTTCGAGGTTTAAGGGACTCTAATCTCCAATAAATCAAAGAAAATTGTAGGAATACCTTACTCTACTAAGACTTCCAAGTCATACATTGCAACGCCGCAGATCTTATTATTCACGATTCCAATATTCAAGTCATACTAAATCTTCAATCCCTAGAAGATGAAGAAATAAAGCCGTGCGCCTCTTAGGCGGCGCGCCGGCGTCGACTGCGCGCTGCTGAAAGGCTGATTTTAAAGCTTTTTCCGGCGTTCGCAAATGACGTCAACGCCCCAGCTGTTCACTTTCAGGGCCGTTAGTTCCTGTACCCCCGGAAGGTAGTGGCAAGGTCTTAAATTCCAACTATACCCCGTTGGGGCCGATGCCTCCTGCACCCCGAAAGGCTTCTGGGGTGATTTCAGTCCCTTTTCCTCTCTGCCTCCGGCAAACTGTTTTATGCATATCTGTCGATACCACTAATAGGTCCGGCAATTCAGAAATGTATCTCAGACAAAGCGGATATTATATTCATATCTCTGGCTTGGCCAAGACAACCATGGTACATCTATCTGGTTCAACTAACGGTTCAGCCCCCAATACCTCTGGGGAAACAGCATAGATCTTCTATCTCAGGAAGATGGGACTCCACCCCATAAATTCTTCTCTATATATGATGGCTTGGAGGTTGAAAGGGAGGTATTGAGACACCTCCCTTTCAGGCCGATACAGTACAGTGTGCTCCGGAGTGCACTGTTAACCCGTCATTCGACGCACGTTTTCCCTTACCCCTTATTCAGTAAGGGGCCGAAAATGCGCGTCCAATCCCCCGAACCTAATAGCGCCCGCAACATGCAAATGCATGTTGATGGCCCTAAGTCAGAGGGTGCACAGAAAAGCAGTAAAAACTGCTTTTCTGTGCACCCTCTGACTTAATATCATGGCCAGACACTCAATTTTGCCAGCGTCCGGTTTCTGAGCCCGTGGCTGTCAACGGGCTCGAGAACCGATGCCGGCAAAATTGAGCGTCTGCTGTCAAACCCGCTGACAGCCGCCGCTCCGGTCCAAAAGGAGGCGCTAGGGATGCGCTAGTGTCCCTAGCGCCTCCTTTTACCTGGTTTAAGAAACATAAGAAAATGCCATACTGGGTCAGACCAAGGGTCCATCAAGCCCAGCATCCTGTTTCCAACAGTGTCCAATCCAGGCCATAAGAACCTGGCAAGTACCCAAAAACTAAGTCTATTCCATGTTACCATTGCTAATGGCAGTGGCTATTCTCTAAGTGAACTTAATAGCAGGTAATGGACTTCTCCTCCAAGAACGTATCCAATCCTTTTTTAAACACAGCTATACTAACCGCACTAACCACATCCTCTGGCAACAAATTCCAGAGTTTAATTGTGGGTTGAGTAAAAAAGAACTTTCTCCGATTAGTTTTAAATGTGCCCCATGCTAACTTCATGGAGTGCCCCCTAGTCTTTCTACTACCAGAAAGAGTAAATAACCGATTCACATCTACCCGTTCTAGACTTCTCATGATTTTAAACACCTCTATCATATCCCCCCTCAGTCGTCTCTTCTCCAAGCTGAAAAGTCCTAACCTCTTTAGTCTTTCCTCATAGGGGAGTTGTTCCATTCCCCTTATCATTTTGGTAGCCCTTCTCTGTACCTTCTCCATCGCAATTATATCTATTTTGAGATGCGGCGACCAGAATTGTACACAGTATTCAAGGTGCGGTCTCACCATGGAGCGATACAGAGGCATTATGACATTTTCCGTTTTATTCACCATTCCCTTTCTAATAATTCCCAACATTCTGTTTGCTTTTTTGACTGCCGCAGCACACTGTACCGATGATTTCAATGTGTTATCCACTGACACCTAGATCTTTCTTGGGTTGTAGCACCTAATATGGAACCCAACATTGTGTAATTATAGCATGGGTTATTTTTCCCTATATGCATCACCTTGCACTTATCCACATTAAATTTCATCTGCCATTTGGATGCCCAATTTTCCAGTCTCACAGTCCTAATTAGCATACTGAATCGCGCACACAGGAGAGTGGCCTGTGCGCGTGCCGGGAGAGCGGGCGTTGACCCACTCTCCCACGGACTTTACTGAATCGGCCTGTTTTTGTCATTGAGCATCTGGGATTTCTTAGTTTCCACTAGAATGCCGTCTACTAGAAAGAATTATGCTTTTAAGTGGCAAAGATCCCTAAGTTGGTTTGGGTCAAGGATCATACACACATTTTCTTGTTCCCCTGAAATACTACTGGAATATCTGCATATGCTATTCGCATCAGGAGTAGTGACGTTGTCAATTAGAGTTCACCTCAGTGTAATAGCTGCTTATCATTCAACAAAAGATGGAAACCCCATTCCAGTTATTCATTGGTATCACGCTTCATGAAGGGAGTCCTGCAACTTCGACCACCAATTGCAAAGCCTCCAATCCCTTGGGATATCAATATGGTGCTGGAGTTACTCATGCATCCACCTTTTGAGCCACTCGGAACTGCTTCCATTAAGCATTTAACCTGGAAGGTGTTATTCCTTGTAGCATTGACATCGGCGAGAAGAGTTAGTGAACTTCAAGCACTAGTTTGTTATTCTCCGTACTTAGAATTTTTTTTTTTCAATTTTGGGGTAGATTTTGTGCTATGTGCGCTACCCGGTGCACACACATGTATGCCCGATTTTATAACATGCGCAGGTATGCATATGTTATAAAATCAGGGGTCGGCGCAAGCAAAGGGGGTGCACAGTCGTGCACCTTGCGCATGCCGAGCCGCGCTGCCTTCCCCCGTTCCCTCCAAGGTTGCTCCAAAATCGGAGCAGCCTTGGAGGGAACTTCCCTACCTCCCCTGTCCTTTCCCCCTACCTCTTCTTTTTTTTTTTTTTTTTTTTTCTTGTTGTAAAACTTACTTTAGCTCTGGGGCTGAAATAAGTTGCGCGCGCCGGCCGACTACCATCGCGCGATCCCGGGAGCCTCTAGGACCGCCCCTCCCTTGCCCTTTTTGCCCTGGGACTTAACACGCGTTCCGGGCCTCTATGCGCGTCGCCAGGCCTTTTGAACATAGGCCTGGCGCGCTTATGACCGGTTACGCGTGTAACCTTTTGTAAATCCGGCCCTTTATCTTTATTGAATTTTTACACAATAACACCAGTATTACTTGTACCAGTAATTTAAGACACAATTTGTAATATAATAACAATGAAATATTACAAAGTGAAATTCCCCCACAAACCTTTGTCTTATTAATTATTAGGAAATAGGGGAGAACAAATTTAACGAGCAATTATTTCAAGAAATATGATCATACATACTACTCCTGATCTTACACCCCCCCAAACAAAACTATACTGAGTCGATACATGGGGAACCTTAGGAATGGGAGTCCAGAAATACCCGTAGCTGGGAAGGTTCAAAAAACAAGTAAGATAAGATTGCAAAAGCTATTAACAAAGTAGCTCTATTCTGAATAACCATTTCTTGAGACAATTCTAATAATTCAGATATATTTGTAGGAGAGACGGGTTCTGGAACCTTAGGTATATCTCCTTCTGATTTAGACAAAAAGAAAGCCTTAGTTATCATTGGAACAGCTTCAGATGGAAATTTAAGAATCTGTGTTAAATAACTCTTAAATAAATCCTTAGGAGGAAGCAAATTTATATAAGGAAAAATTAATATCTTTAAATTTAAGCTTCTTAAGGCATTTTCCACATTTTCCATTTTCTTAGAGGAGACAATATCTGATTGAACCAGTTTATGCTGTACTGTTTGCAGATTAGAAATTCTTGTGTCCAACTCTGTAACTTTAGTAGCTAGCTGACCAACTTGATTTTCTGTAGCCAGAGCTCGCCGGTTGTTGTCCACAATTACAGCCGTTAAAGATGTTATAACTTTCTCGTCAGCAATTAAAGCAGACCAAACAGTCTCTAAGGTTATCTCTTTTGGCGTCTCAAATAGTGGCATTAGCATCTGACATACCTGGGCATTCCCATCTCCTTCACCCATACGACCGCTTCCACTTTCAACAGTCTCAGGCAATTTAGAGGCAAGAGGAGGTCTGTGGAATCTGTTCCAGACGGATTCACCAAAGGAGGAACCAAAAAGGTTTTCCTTCTCAGGGCCTCAGGAATAATAATGCCTATCAACTTCATATCAGGAATATCCAATATCGAGGAATCAGGAAGTGGAGGTATGCTCGGTTTGCCGGGGCTTAAAGATTTATTTATTTATTTAACACTTTTTTATACCGACCTTCATAGTAATAACCATATCGGATCGGTTTACATTTAACAAGGGTATAACTGAAGCGTAACTAAAGTAAATTAAACAATAGTGAATAAGGCAAAGTTACATTCAACAAGGAGTAAGAACTTGGAAGCTTACGTAGCTGGAAGAAAGTAAAGGCAGGTAATAATCAAGAAATACAATAGAGATAGATATTACCTCAGCCAATGTAAACGGTGATCGCTCGGCGTCCGTCTCCATAGCAGCTCTCCCCTCCGGCGTCTCAGATAAGGGGTGCCACGAAAAAGGTTTCAATCTGAGGTTGTAACTGCTCAGGCATGGGAGAAGAGCTTGATATTTCCCTCAGCCGTGCTTTCCTCTTTATGTGAGGCATTTTGACCAAGAAGAAGAGAATTATCCGGAAAAAAGCTGGAAAGACACTTCTTCAGCGTGTGGATCAGGTGGCAGCCATCTTGTTCTCTCTCCCATACTTACAATTTTACCATGACAAAGTCCCCTTACGGATGCACCTGTCCTTTTTACCAAAGATTGTTTCAGCCTTTCACCTGAATCAAACAACAACACTACCTACCCTTTTTCCCAAAGCCTCATAAGAATGACAGGCAAAGACTATTCCACACATTGGATTGTAAACTAGCCTTAGCATATTACGAGAACAGGATTCAGGTGAACAACCGGGTATTCCAGCTATTTGTAACCTTTAATCCAAACTCATCGGGAATACCAGTAGTAAAAAGAACTTTTGTGACCTGGTCAACTCAATGCATTCCATTTTCCTACTCATCCAAATCTATTGTCATCATCCAGTGTTAAAGCTCATCAATTTAGAGCTGCTGCAACTATAATGTGCCCCTAGTAGACATTTTCAAGGCAGCAACATGGTCTTCTGACAATAGTTTCACATCTTAGCACTATCTCCACCAGCAAGCAGCTTTGGGTGCCACATTTGGGATCAGCAGTTTTACACCATGCCACTAGGACTTGAGACTGCCACAGAATATGCAGGTTGTGAGCACATTTCTTGGAAAGTAAGCACTTGTAATCACTGAGTCATCTTTTTCAGTAGTCAACCAGATCTGTGTGCATTACGACAACCCTAGGCTAGGGACTCCCATACTGCATGGCTAATTCAGCCTGCTTATTGACAGGAAAAAAGCAAGTTTGCTTACCATAAATGTTTTCCTTAGATAGGATGAATTAGCCATGCGATCCTACCCTCCTCCGTGGTCAGCTATGGGCTCTTCACTGCACTATGCGCTATTTCATCAACTGAGGAAACCAGTCAATCGCACAGGAACACCCGCACAGAGCAAAGCTCTGTGTTCTTTGAGAGAAGCTCCGTCCTGTGCCACCGGAGACTAATTCATCCTGCTATCTGTGGAAAACACCATTTACAGTAAGCAAACCTGCTCTTCTTTAACTCCTAATTTAATTCTTAAATCTTCCCACTGAAGGTGATTAGAACGTTTGCAGTCCTAATATTTAATCAGAGCTTAGTCCCATATTTAATCTTTTCCAAAAAATTCTTTTGACATTCTTTAATCCCTCATATGGCACCAGAAGGGTACTTTACTCTTTTTTTTTTTTTTTTATTCTTTTAGCATCTTAGTGCTAGACATGTCTCAGCTCCTCATGTAAGACTTCCCTCAAATAGCAACAAAGTTCTTTATTACCTTTATGTTGTATCTTTGTTTCTCCTGATAGTGCACTTTACTGAGATCCCTTGCTTTAGATGGAGCTTGCAATACTCTTGTTTCTTTCTGGATGAAAGACTTTACTCTTCCAAAGGTTTGGTATACTAACTTCAGGTACCATGGGTTATCAGCTCCAAGTGGATAAAATATCAGATGAACCCCAAAGGGGGAAAAATCAAGCAGGAAGGGTGGAATAAAACATCCTTTGCTCCATACAGAGGAGATAGCAAAAGCCAGTTAATGCAAAAATATTCTTCCTCTGTATCAGGTTACTGTCAGGTCTATATTCTGAAGGAGTTATAGCATACCGCATGTCTTCCTTACCCCAAATCCAGCCTCGAATACATGGATGCCCCAATCCACTGCAACAAGGGGGATTGACTCTCTCAGGGATTTCTCAAAAATTGGCTTTAAAAAGTCCAAAAAAAATACTTAAAAGGCTGGAATGTTAAGTCAATGGAAGGCTGACTTTTAAATGAGAACTCTTCCTAACTGCTGTCCCATAACTTAGAGAAATTACACAGCAGGAGGCAGCAAGCTACTTACTGCTTGAAAGTCTAAATCAAAATGCATGAGGAAAAACTGCTGTGGGATGATAAACAGCTAGAACACACCAACTGAATATTCACACATGGGGGAGCAAAACACAAAATCTCTCTCCATTATTGTTGAATATGGAGGCATAGAACACACTTGAGGCATCTTTCATCGCAGGCAGGAAGAGAAGGGGTGAGCCCTCACGAGGCTCTTCCTTTTATTGTACATTCATACAAAGGCAGATGATGTGTCATTACATGATTGGCTACTTTCCCATAGCAACAGACGAGTCCCTACACTATTGGCTTTGGCTCAGGGGGTGTGCACGGATCATCTCATTGGCTGCTGAAATCTATACCTCCTGACTTTGTCCTGCCTCTGACTAGGGAACACCCAGCCCTACTTTCAGGCTAACAGGATTAATTATAAGCCAGAGAAATACATGAAGTCAGGTATCCTTTCCTAGGCAGAGAGGCTTAAGCACAAGTGATGCTTTTATTCAGGCAAATGTCAGGGAGAAGGGAAGTTAGTGTTTAACCCTGATGAAATGGCTTGCTGGCAAGCGCATATTTCCCACATCTATCTCTGCACAGAACCTCCCCAGTCAATTGGTATGCTCCTTTAGTAAGGGGAAACCAAAGGTTCCTTACATCTATTTATTTATTACTATTTATAAGCCACCTTTTTGAAGAGATTCATTCAAGGTAGCAAACAGGAGTACATAGGAGTACCAGCAAGATGCACCTTGTGGTCTTCTATTAGGGTCTGATTGGGCACAGGACATAAGAAATCCTTAACATTGGAGTGGAGCCTGATATGCTACAATGGAGAGAACAATTGTATCACATATTTATATAAGGTACAAAAATCTAAACAAATAAAATAACCTTATTAGAGTGACATAATAAATAGATGTATTTACATATGCCCTCTTACTATATAAACGTATATATAATATGTTATGTGCAAGGTACCTTATCTCCTGCATGCATAAACATTAGCATAGTGGAGTAGGGGGATACAGGGTAGATAACTGGAGTTTGAGCTGGGCAGGGCATATTTGGCTTGTCTTTGTTGTATTGCTGGGGTGTACAGTAGTAGAATATAAAAATAATTATTATACAGTTAAAACAATTAACAGACAATGGTTGCAAAATATCATATAATAAACATTAAAAAATATAGCATACAGTACAAATAAGACATAGGTATACAGTTCAAGCGCATTACCACATAGATTAGCTGATCTAGTCAAATAGCAAACCTCAACCAGCAATAGTACAAGCCTGCCACTATCTAGTAATGATGACCGCAGTTGAGCCCTGTGCCAATAATCACACTCCTAATATACCTCAATTCTCCCGTCATAACAAACAAAACCAACTATCACACTCTATTTAAAGATCAATGGCAACCACACCTCCTAAACCATCAATCCCACATGTAGCATAATTAGTCCGTCCCCCCCAATCCACCATACTATTTAGTATTTACTTACTATTTTGTGTTTTCTTTTGTTTTAATTTGGTTAAACATGTATAGAGCTACATGGAAAGTAGGCAGAGGAATTGTATTAAGACCTTATACCAGAAAGCAAGCAGCAGTGCTATTCGTAGTGTCTTCTTGTTTATTCCAGTAATGATTTATTTCATCTTTATGTGCTTCATAGCGATGAGTAGAGAAGTTTGGATGAGATGTTATGGGAATTTTGTTATTTAATCCTGACTGATTGATTGAGTTTGTATTTATCACAATTGACACCTCTAAAGCTCTTCCCCAGGCAAAGATGTAGATTACAAATGAGGTATATCATTTGCAATTGTAATCATTTTGCCCATTTTTAGGGGATATTTTAAAAAAAAGTGCCTTTTTCAAAAATTACAAGATTCACACTTTAATTGTATTAAGTATATTCTGAGAAAAAAGCAAGTGCTGCCTCTATTTAAATGTTTTGTTTTTACTTTTATTTTTCTTTGTGGTGCAGCAGCAAAGATATGCAGATCAAAAGAGATACAGCTGCAGTTGCTCAGAAACTCAGCAAGATAAGCTTGTCCTGTTACTTCTGTCTGAACAGATGTAAACTGTCAGATATTTTCATTTTACTGGCTCTTACAGTACCCCTTCACGTTTGTCGTTTTTGCTGTGTGTCTGAAAGTTGATCAAGGGAAGCATCCTTTCTTTGTTGCTTTAGTTTTCAACACTGCTGACCAGAAAGAAGAAAAAAAATTAGCAGAAATTGACAGTACAAATGGCAAGAGAAAAATTTCCATCTGTGGTGTTAAAGCCAATTGATAATTGTCAGAATATCTTAACAGATGGCATTGTAAAATGCAAGTAACAAAAATCTCTTGAGACAAACAGCTTGACACTAGATATGTTGAACAACATATTGGGATAAATTTTCCATGATAAATCAAGGGTCTTTAAATGCAAGTGTGCATCAATTACAGAAGCCCCAGGAAAAGTTTGTGTTCAGCACTTTTCAAAAATATCACCCATAGGTTGGACCATTTCTTTAGGCATTGTATCTATCCCTCTAGTTCTTAGGTTAGTTACCCCTCCCTAATCATTTTGAGTCTGCTTCTAGCTTTACTTCGTTTGTTTATCCTTCTGGCTTCCTGATGGTTGCAGGCACAGAACAGAAGCAGATGATTTCCCTCATTTGCTTCTTAGTACCAGTTGCCCATTCCTTCTGGTTTCTTTTTCCCTGCAGGTAAGTCTGCAGAGGAAGATGATTCCTCTGAAGACAAACAGGTGCAATGGACCCACACACGTAGTATTGTGACACCCCATATCATATTAGAAAAGATGATGATTCTACAACAGGGGTTACCAAAGATGGTAAGCGCCAAAAAAACCTTACCATCTCTTAAGAAGATATTTCCTTGCTCAGCCCTGCCCACCAGGGGGGTTGGAACCCAGTGGAAGGCAAGTATTTGAAAGGGGTTCTCTGTGATTACTTGGTGGGGGAGGGTTTCCTGTGACAGCAAAGTCATCTGCAACAGAGTTAGCCCCATCCCTCAAAAACAAAAAGATGCCACACCACTGCGGGGCCTCTCTCCTCCCAGGCATACTGCTTCTGCTTGTATGCTGGCACCATGAACTTTTACAAAACTCCCGGGCCAGCTGTGTTAATCTCGTAAATCACTAAATTGCCACATCCTTTTTTTGCAAATTTTAGCAACTAATGTCTGCATGCAAGAAAGAGCAGCATTCCAGCAGGATAGCCTTCACTTGCCATCTTGTGACATTTTGTCACTCCCTTGTTCACAGCATTCTAGGAAAGCTTTCTAAGCATATGTAGTATGTGGCACCAGACTTGGCAGTGAACCAGTTATTTTTCTGTCGTCTAAACAGGATATTCCCTGAAGAGCTGTGCAGCCAATTTTTGACACTATTTCTTTTGATGCAAATGTTAGTCATTTTCTTCAACTAAGCTTCCCTGTAATGCCCTACTTAGGATTTTTAGCATTTTCTAACTTTTTCTTTGACATTGCTACTCACCAATCTCACTGATATGTATTCTGTATTTATGAGTGGCCTAATCAGTTTTGTTTTTTTGTTTTTTTAAATATTGATGTTGATTTTCTTTGGAGTTTACGTCTTTGGATTTCATATTATTGATTTACCTTACACTTGTATCAGATGTCCCTCAAAGATCATCATGCTGTGTGCTGCAAGTGTCTGATTGCAGATCATAATGGCTGTTTGTGTAAATTCTGTGCCAAGATGTTACCTATAACAGTTTGGGCCAAGTAGAGGCAAGGGCACACCTGTCTGTTGCAAGCCAGGCTTGAAACTGTCTTCAGGGAGCCAACAAAGGTCACTATTGGCCATGCCTCATTGAGGCAGTTCAACTCCTTGGACCAAGGACATTTCCAGGAATCAAGACAAATATCACTCCCCCTGGACAAGTCACCATAAAAGCTCAAAAGACTTAAATTGTGAGTCAGAGTGAGCATGCATCAAGCCTCGGGTGAAGGCGTCAGTGTGTCAGTGCTCTTGTAGACACATAACTCAGAAGGCTCAGACCTGGTTCAGATTTCTCACACTCCATTCCTGGAGGACCCTGTTGTTGAAGAGTATTATCCCCACTGACCAATAAACACTGACAATTGGAACGAGGAAGTTCTTTATTCAGTGAGAATTCTCAAGGAACAGTGCACAGTACTGCAGAACAATACAGCAAGGTTCACAGCTCGGTTTGCAGCCGCTGTGCAACAATTTTTATATACCCCCTCCCCTTTCCTTTTCCCTGTAACTTTTTATGTTTACCAATGCAATAATCCTGCCTTATTATGTTTACCTCTAATCGGTTAATACACTAATCTATGCTTGGCTCCAACCAACTTGCAGTAGTTTTTATATGTTTGCCTCCTGATCAGAGCCTGCTTCAAAGCAACATCGTACAATCTTGTTCAGCATGTCCAGTAGCTGGTCTGTCTCCAAACAGTACCTTTATACCAGGCTCCCCAAGGCCTATCTTTGTGCAAATGGCTTTTAATAATAATTTCCCATCATACGATGAATAGAACATATCTTTAAAAAATAGTGCCTTGTAAAATTCTTCACACTGGTGTACATTTTTCACATTCTGCTGTCTAAAAAATACAAATCAAAATGCATTAAAGTAGGAGTTTTTCACTGACCTATATGGTATACGCTACAATTTTGTCTAAAAAGAACAATTATAGAAACATTCCAAAAGTAATTAAGAAAAAAAGTCATGATTTCATAGGTCTTTATACCCTTTGTCATAGCAAACCCAAATTAGCTCCAGTTTAAAAAATTACCTTAAGGAGGCCCGAAATAAATACAGCCCACTTGTGACCAGTCACAGTAGTTGAGCTGAATTGAATAATCTTGAATGAAGAATCAAGCAGTTACTGTTATATGATATGAATTTAAAGCAAACGTCAAAACATATTAAGCAAAGAGCTGCCGAAAGAACTTCAAATAACGTATTCAAAACCAGTTTGGGGAAAGGCTATAAAAAAATTTGAGTGTGTTTAAATATTCCTTGCGGCACTGCTTGGTCTATCATTGTAAAGTAGAAACAATTTGGCAGCACCAAGATACTGCCACGATCATGCTGTCCCTCCAAAGTCAGTAGCAATAGATTAATGGGAACTGCTGTAGAAGGTCATTGTGAAGTCTAAGATTACTTTAAGTGAACTATAGATTTTTATTTGGCTGAGACTGGGGAAACTGACTTCAAATATTTCAAGATTAGTCCATAACCATGGCCTGTAAGGGAGGATAGCAGGAAGGTTTTCATGGGTAATGGGTAATGATTCAGATGGACTGAACCAAATCACGGTGAACCTAGAAGATTGACAAACTGAAGAGTAGTAAATCACCTGGACCAGATGGTATACACCCCAGGGTTCTGAAGGAATTCAAAAATGAAATTTCAGACCTATTAGTAAAATTTGTAACCTATCATTAAAATCATCCATTGTACCTGAAGACTGGAGGGTGGCTAATGTAACCCCAATTTTACCCTTTAAAAAGGGCTCCAGGAGTGATCCTGGAAACTACAGATCAATTAGCCTGACTTCAGTGCCAGGAAGAATAGTGGAAAGTGTTCTAAATATCAAAATCACAGAACATATAGAAGGACATGGTTTAATGGAACAAAGTCAGCATGGCTTTACCCAAGGCAAGTCTTGCCTCACAAATCTGCTTCACTTTTTTGAAGGAGTTATTAAACATGTGGATAAAGGTGAACCACAGATGTAGTGTATTTTGGATTTTCAGAAGGCGTTTGACAAAGTTCCTCATGAGAGGCTTCTAGGAAAAGTAAAAAGTCATGGGATAGATGGCGATATCCTTTCGTGGATTACAAATTTCTCAGTGGAAGGGAGTGGGCAGTGGAGTGCCTCAGGGATCTGTATTGGGACCCGTACTTTTCAATATATTTATAAATGATCTGGAAAGAAATACATTGAGTGAGGTAATCAGATTTGCAGATGATACAAAATTATTCAGAATAGTTAAATCTCAAGCAGATTGTGATAAATTGCAGGAAGACCTTGTGAGACTGGAAAATTGGGCATCCAAATGGCAGATGAAATGTAATGTGGATAAGTGCAAGGAGATGCATATAGGGAAAAATAACCCATGCTATAGTTACACAATGTTAGGTTCTATATTAGGAGCAACCACCCAAGAAAGAGATCTAGGCGTCATAATGGATAACATATTGAAATCGTCAGTTCAGTGTGCTGCGGCAGTCAAAAAAAGCAAACAGAATGTTGGGAATTATTAGAAAGGGAATCTACTAGATAAGGGAGCCCTGACCGACGTGCCGCAAATGCGCAGTAGAGAGCAACTCTACCGCGCATGCGCGGGCAGCACGTCGGCCAGAGCGGAGCGTGCCCGAAAAAAAAAAGGTGCCTGCTCCTTAGGAGCAGGAGCGGCGGCGGCAGCAGCAGCAACAAGCAGGAGCGGGGGGAGCAGTAGCCGCGACGACGACAACAACAAGAACAAGCAGGAGCGGGAAGAGCAGCAGTGGCGACGCGAGGGAGGGAAGAGCAGTAGCGGCGGCAGCGCGCGCGAGGGAGGGACACCCCCCTGTCTGCCGGGTGTGGATGACTGAAAGGGGAGGGGGGAGAGTGAGGGGAGGAAGGAGAGAGTGAGGGGAGGAAGGAAGAGAGTGAGGGATGTGAGAGAGAGGGGAGGGAGGTGAGGGAGGGATGAGGAGTGACGGGAGGTGAGGAGAGCGGGAGGGAGGTGAGAGTGAGCGGGGAGGGGGGTGAGAGTGAGTGGGAGGGGGGTGAGAGTGAGGTGGGAGGGAGGAGAGAGGGGGGGAGGAAGGAGAGTGAGCTGAGAGGAGGGAGGAGAGAGTGGGGGAGGGGGTGAGGGGAGATGGAGGGAGGGGAGAGGGAGGGAGGGAGGTGAGAGTGAGGTGGGAGGGAGGAGAGAGTGGGGGGAGGGGAGGGAGGAAGGAGAGAGTGAGGTGGGGGGAGGGAGGTTAGAGTGAGGTGGGGGGAGGGAGGTTAGAGTGAGGTGGGGGGAGGGAGGGAGACTAGAGGGGGGAGGAAGTGGGAAGGAAATGGACCGAGAAATTTTTTTTAAATGTAGCCCGTTGTTACGGGCTTAACGGCTAGTAGTGAATAAAACGGGAAATGCCATAATGTTTCTGTATCGCTCCATGGTGAGACCGCACCTTGAATACTGTGTACAATTCTGGTCACTGCATCTCAAAAAAAGATATAGTTGTGATGGAGAAGGTACAGAGAAGGGCAATCAATATGATAAAGGGAATGGAACAGCTCCCCTATGAAGAAAGACTAAAGAGGTTAGGGCTTTTCAGCTTGGAGAAGAGACGGCTGAGTGGGGATATGATAGAGGTGTTTAAAATTATGAGAGGTCTACAACGGGTAAATGTGAATCGGTTATTTACTCTTTCGGATAATAGACTAGGGGGCACTCCATGAAGTTAGCATGTGGCACATTCAGAACTAATCGGAGAAAGTTCTTTTTCACTCAACGCACAAACTCTGTAATTTGTTGCCAGAGGATGTGGTTAGTGCAGTTAGTATAGCTGCCTTTAAAAAAGGATTGGATAAGATCTTGGAGGAGAAGTCCATTATCTGCTATTAATTAAGATGACTTAGAAAATAGCCACTGCTATTACTAGCAACGGTAACATGGAATAGACTTAGTTGTTGGGTACTTGCCAGGTTCTTATGGCCTTGATTGGCCACTGTTGGAAACAGGATGCTGGGCTTGATGGACCCTTGGTCTGACCCAGAATGGCATGTTCTTAAGGAAACCACTGCTGAAGAAAGCCAAATGAAGTGTCACATAGCATTTGCAAAGAAACAGGAGAGAAAGTTTTATCGTCTGAGAACAAAGTAGGAGTTTTGGGGTTCAGTGTTAAGTGATGTGTGTAGCATAACATAAACAGCCCATTACCCTGCTAACACAATCCCTACAGTAAAGCATGGTGGCAGCATTATTGTGTATTGTGGGGATGCTTTGTAGGAGTGGGGACAGGGAGGTTTGTGAAGATGGATGGAAATTTGGATGGTCCAGAAGTTAGACACATGCGCCCTCTTCAGCACACTCTGCTGGCTCTTTGGAGTCCACGGTCTCAAGACTATTCGATACAGCTTCACCTGCCGGTGAAGATCAACATTTAGCTGCACTGTTGGTTGCAAGTGGACCATATAAGGAAGGGGGTTTCCCTATGATAACTGGACTGGCTAGTACTCAAGACAGATGCAAGCCTCCTGGGTTTGGGGGCCCACTGTTGGGAGTTGACAGCGCAAGGGTGCTGGAGTACAGAAGAGGTTCTCTGGAGCATCAATTGACTGGAAGCCCGGGCTGTTCGGTTGGCTTCCTTAAGGTTTGTTGATTGATTGCAAGGTTGAGTGGTTTGGATAATGTCAGACAGTGCAACAACAGTGGCTTACATTGATTGCCAGGGAGGAACCAAGAGACAGCAAGTATTGCAGGAAATAGTCCAACTCATGGAATGGGTGGATGTACATCTTCAGGAGATCTTAGCCTTCCATATTGCAGGAAAAGACAATGTAAGAGCAGACGTTCTCAGCAGACAGTCTGGACCCAGGAGAATGGAAATTGACAAAAAAGGTATTCCAGCTCATAGTGGACCGCTGGGGCCTACTGTTTCTAGACTTGCTGGCGATATTTCACAATGCGAAGGTTCCTCGCTTCTTCAGTCGGAGGAAAGATCAAAAATCCTTGGGCATTGATGCTGGTGGGCAAGCTCCTGTATGACTTTCCCCATGGCCCATGATGGGCAGAATGATTTGGAGGATTGAGAGTCACATGGGCATGGTACTTCTGATGGCACCAGATTGTTCCAGGAGGCTGTGGTATGCAGATTTGTGAAGGCTCCTGGTGGACCCTCCTATCAGATTACCGGTTCACAGGGATCTGCTACAGCAGGGGCCTGTTCTTCATGAAGATCTGACTATTTTGTCTCATGGTTTGGCCTTTGAAAGGGCTTGGAGATTGCCATTTGCTATGAGCAAGAAAGTTCTGCATTTCCTTAGCCTATGTGCGGGTTTGGAGTGTTTGTGGCTTAGTGTGAGGATCAAGATATTCTCCCTCATTCGGTTAAGATCCCGCTCATTTTGGAATTTTTGCAGGATGGATTGCGAAAAGGATTGGCCCTTAATTCATTGAAGGTACAGGTGGTGGCTCTTGCTGTTTCCGAGGTCAGGTGAATAGTGGACCCTTTGCAGCTTATCCAGATGGGGCTTGTTTCCTAAAAGGGCTGAAGCATCTTCATCCTCCCCTGCGGTTACCAGTTCCCTTGTGGTCTTAATCTAGTTTTGGATTTTCTGGCTGGTCCCGCTTTTTGGCTGCTGCACAGCCTTTTCTTGAGGTTACTTACATTGAAAATGGTGTTTCTTGTGGCAATTTGTTCTGCGTGTAGTCTTTGAACTGCAGGCATTGTCTTGCTGGGAACTGTTTCTGAGAGTGACTCCGGGAGTGATACAGTTATGTACTATTCTGTCTTTTTTCCCCAAAGGTGGTCTCGGATTTTCACTTGAATTAATCAGTTTCCCTGCAAACTCTGGACAGGGAGAGAGATGTGGAGGAATATCACCTGTTACGGTCCTTGGATGTCAAGAGGCATATCTTGAGGTATTTAGAGGTTTCTGCATCTCTCAGGAAGACGCACTGGCTGTTTGTACTCCATGGTGGGAGTAAACTGTTGCGTCCGTCGCTGCTCGACGCCCTCACTCCGCCCTCTTTACCTCTGTGGCGACTCCCTCTGGGTCTGATGGATGGTTAACTGCTGCGGCGTCTCCTTGCCGTCTCCCTCCGGCGTCCCTGGACTGGCACGATGCTGCGGATCTGCCATGTTCCCTGATGACGTAGTGCGCTCATGCTCCGATTGATGTACCAGCAAGGTCGCGAACCTCGGGGGCGTCCCCCTGGGATGATGTCATCCTCTTCCAATATAAAAGGTCTCAGTATTTGCTAACAAATCGAGTTAGCAAGGGGATTGCTTCGGCTTTTCTCCCAAGCTACTTACCAGGGGTAGCTTTTCTCCTCCGGACTTACCAGGGGTACCCGCTCCTCGGGGGCCTCGTTCTCTTTTCTTTATTTCAGATTGTAGATAGGAACCGGTACTCGCTCCTCGAGGGAAGATTCTCCACTGCCTGGAAGCTATCGCAGATACAGACATTTGTGAGTTACCATCGCTTTCTCAGAGCTTTCCCTGGAACCAGGTACTTGCTCCTCAAGGGCCTAACCCTTTCCAGCTACTGAGCTTCCTTAAGACCTTATGTGAGTTTTTGTCATCCAGTTCTGGCTATGAACACAGCATACCCTATTTACTCACTATCTATAGTTTCTCTACAGCTCGCTGTTCAAGTACCTGAGGGACTTCAGCCCTGCCGGGCTTATCAGCTCACTACTGCCACCTCTGGTGGTTCTAATAACCTGTCTAATAAAAGAACTATCTGTGTCTGTCTCCATACCCAAGCCTAGCCGGTGGTCCCTCTCAGAATATCCTCCTGGGAGCGCAGTCATCTGCCATCAGCCCAAGGATCCACCTATCTACATTCCTCTACAGCCGAGTGTCCTCTCCAAGCACTCCGCTGGTAACAGATGGCTACTCCTTCCCCATCAGGAGTTTTCAGCTACAGATTCATAACAGATTGCTACTCCGCAGTTTTAACTACTCCCTCTGCAGGAGCCGATTCGTAACAGATTGCTAACTCCTCCCTTATGAGGAGTAGAGCATAACATATTGCTAACTCCTACTACCACGGGAGCTGAACCATAACATAAACAGAGTGAGCTGGCGTTGTGGGCTCCAATAGCCCGCTGGATTAAGGAGGTAGTCACGGTCACGTATGTAGGTGCTTGGCAGCCATTGCCTAGTTAGATTAGGGCTCATTCCACTAGGGCTCAGGCAGTGTCATGGGCAGAGATTAGATTACTGTCTCCTGTTGTGCCTTGCAGAGTTGTGATGTGGTCCTCCTTACATATCTACTGCCTGGTGGTGCAGACCTGAGAGGACACAGTCTTCACACATGTGGCATTGATCGGACCACAGGCAGCCTCCTAGTTTTGGTACATCCCATGGGTTCTGGATCCACCTATACAAATGCTAAAAAAGGAGAAACTACTTCCCTGATGATTTCCTTTTCTTTTAATACAGATAGGTGGATCCATCTTCCCGCCCTTTGCTACCGGATGTTTGTGCTGTTGTCCTTTTGCATGGCTGCGTGTTCCAGGGATTACTGCATAGTGTCAATTCAGACCCTAGACTAGTATTATTACATTCATTGACTGAGCTCAGTGTTTCCTGTTAGCTGAATGCTCAAGTGGTTGTCTGTTAATAATCAAGTTTTTTTTAGTTTGTCCACAGTTGGATTTTGCAGAGAATACTGGTGGGCTGATGTCTGTGCAGGGGTATATGTACCATGACATCAGCTTTACTTCGTTTCCATCTGCTGGTAGAGATGGATAACCCACTGGTTCTGCATCCACCTATCAATATTAAAGAAAAGGAAATTATCAGATAAGTAGTCATTTCTCCTTCTTTACATCTAGGGATCCTCTCTGCTTATCCCATGTTTTCTTGCACTGTTACTTTTTCTGTTTCTACCTCCTCTTTTGGGAGGCCATTCTATGCACACAACACCCTTTTTGTGAAGAAAGATTTTCTGATGTTGCTCCTGAGTCTACCAGGTAGCCTGATATCATGCCCTTGTGTTCTAGAGCATCCTTTTCCTCTGAAAAAAATTTGCTTCTTGTTAGTTACGTTTTGAGGTATTTAACTATCTGTGATAACACCGCTCTCTCCTCTGCTCCTTAGGGTATACATAGTTAGATCCTTCAGCCTCATCTTATATGGCTTTTGGTATAGAATCTGAACCATTTTGGTAGGCATTCTCTGGCCCACTTCCAGCCTTTCTATATCTTTTCACAGAAGTTCTAGGTGAGGTCTTACCCAGCATCCTGTATAGAGGAACTGCCTCCTTTTTTCCTACTGGTTTTAACTCTCCCTATGCACCCTAGTATCCTTATGGTTTTGACTACCACCATACCACTTTGTTTGCTACCTTTGGATCAGACAAGATCACCCCAATGTCCCTCTCTTTGTCAATGTATATTAGTAGTCCCTCCCCATCATGTACTTGGTTCTTGAATTTCTGCCAGGAGTGGTCTGTAAATGACTGTAAATAAAATAAATGCATATCTATCAGAAAAGTCAAACTGAGAACCCACTGTGAGTCTGATAGTTAAGGATATTAATCTTGCATCATCCAGCAATCCAAAAACAGTGATTCTTACCCCTCAAAAGCCAATGGTACAGTACAGTGAAGTACCAGGTTCAGAGGAAGAGCTTCCTTGTAAGCTCTTTCATCACATTTTTGTATTTTCTTTGGTTGAGTGAATATGAATAGTTGATAATTTCTAAAACAGTTTTTTATAATGTTTTTTAAGCTGTTTTTTTGACATTTAATTGTTCTCATTGAATAATGCAATGGAATGTCCAAAAAATCAAGACATTGGCTTTACAGAGCCCCACTAATTCATTTATGGATGTTATGGATGGTGCCCCATATATTGCAGTTGTAGTAAGCTTTCCGTAAAGGCGGGAGGGCTTTGTGATCAGATTTGCTTATTCATTTCTACACCCTAGGTTCTATCTTTAAGTAATGATATGAAAAAATTATTTTATCAATATTGTGAGAGTAACCACTGGTCAAAGTGAAACATCTTAATACTACAAAAAGAGATCACTTTGTAATTGATGTCTGGAAAATAAATATATTATGGATGGTGGAATTCCTCATAAATAGCTCTCATAATATGTTAAAAAGTCAAACTTGGAGCTTAGTTATAATATTTGTGATCTACTATCTAGTTTGAAAGTTTTGGATTAGAAATATTTTTTTCAAAGGTTTTAAGCTTTCTACCTGCAATTGCTAATCTGTCTAATGCAGACTTGACATTTCAAAAGTCCACTCACAGCTCATTCTTATATGCAGCCTGACATTGGCCACATTTCGGAAACATTTCATCAGGGAACACTGTGACATGGAGTTGTCCGCATATGTGGCATCTTTCTGTGACGATAAAGTTTAGTCAAAATGTGGCCAATGTCAGGCTGCATACAAGAACGAGTTGCAAATAGACAGACATATGAAATTTCAAGTCTGTGTTAGACAAATAAGCTTTCTACCTGCATTGCTAAAAACATTTGATAAAATAATTCTAATCAAGATTTTCAAGGTGGATTGTGGATCACAATGATTTTAACTAAGCTCCAAGTCTGAATGTTTCAACACATTATGAGAGCTATGTATGAGGAATTCGACCATCCATAATAAAATTTATTTAATTTCCATACAATTTCAAAATGAACATTTCTTAGCGTCTAGACAGATGAATCCAGAGCCAGTGGGTTATGCACCTCTACCAGCAGATGGAGATACAACAAAACTGACATCACAGTATATATGCCCCTGTAATGACATCAGCTTGCCAGTATTCTCCGTCTCCAGCAAATGGTGGACATTCATCTCCCTACCGGGGATTGCTTTAAAGTTTAGGAGAAAAGAAGAAGGAGATTAATTCGCTCTGCTCTCCTGTGGTGATACCTTAAGGTCCCTTCCTCAGTTGAGAATTCCGGAGGTGATTTCCATGGCCCCTCAGATGAGTGCCTTGGTTTGGTAGCTGGCTTTTGAGCTGATGTGGACTTAGCTGTATAAAAAAAAAAGGCTGAAAGGTGTTGCGTTCGTGCCTCTTCTCGCCCTCGCTCCACCCTCTCTACCTTGGGAGCGACTCCCTTCGGCTCTGACGGACAGATGCAGCAGCGGCTTCTCCATGTCTCTTGGTCCCAGTGTCCCCGGGCTGGCTTGATGCTATGGATCCGCCATGTTCCTGATGACATAAGGGCACGCGCGCGCTCCAGACTTTGTACCAGCAAGGGCGCGAACCTCGTTGGCGTCCCTCCGTAGTGATGCCATCCATTTTCACTTTCAAAGGTCTTTGTTTGCTAACTTCTAACAAGTTAGCAAGGAACTCCAACAGGACTTGCTTCGGCAGTCCATGGTACTTGCAACAACGATCCGAGTCAGCGAGGGGAATCCTTCTCCACTGCTCGGCCTTTTCAAACTTACCAGGAGTACCCGCGCCACGGGGGCTCCGCTCTCTTCTTGATTTCAGATTGCCAAGTCTGGATCCGGTACTTGCTCCTCGAGGGCCAACGTCCCTAAATACTCAGAAGACTCCTCATTGCCTGGAAGCGATCACAGACGTGAACACAGTGAGTTCTATTGTAGATAGGAATCTGTGCTCGCTCCACGAGGGCCCTACATTCCTATAGCTCTGAAGACTCCCTTCCGTCCAAGATGTTATCGCAGGTATGGAGATCATGAGTTACATTGGCAAGATTGCAGATAGGAACCTGTATTCGCTCCACGAGGGCCCATGTTCCTAGAATCCTTTTCAGACTCCCTTCTACTCTAGAAGCCATTTCATATACAGCTATTGTGAGTTCTTACTACAGACTGTTTATAGGAACCAGTGCTCGCCTACGGCTCCTGTTCCTGAATGTTCTGAAGACTCTCTGTGGCATAGAGACCATTGCAGACATCTACTATTGTGAGTGTACCATCTTGTATCCAGTATACCCTGTCTACTCACTACTTCTAGTCTCTCTCTACAGCTCAGCAACCCAGAGATTATATTCCAGTATCAGAAGGACTTCAGCCCTGCCGGACACATCGACTCACTACTGCCACCATTGGTGGTTCAGCTTCCAGCCTAATAAAGAACTATTTGTGTTTATTTCATATTCCAGCCTAGCCGGTGATTCCTCCCAGGATCTCCTCCTGGGGGCGCTGTCATCTGCCATCGGCCCAGGGATTCACCATTTCCTCCAAGTGGTCATTCCTTGCACTACTGTCACTCTGTGGGAGCCAACCACTACCGATCACTAACACCACTTATGGAAGTATTATATAGATAGCTAACTTCTCTTTCTATGGGACTTGCCAGCAGCCCATATATAACAGATTGCTACTCCGTAGCGGAGGCATGATAGATTGCTATCTCAGTAGCGAAGTACAATATATCTATTGTTAGCTCCGCTCCTCAGAAGAGTATCATTGAACAGATTGCCAACTCCTCTTCCCTGGGGAGTTGATCCATAACAGATTGCTACCTCCTTCCCTTACAGGAGCATCTAACAGCAGTTCGCTAACAGATTACTAACTCCGCCCTCCTGGTGGGGTAAGCACTACAGATAGCTAACTCCTCCCCTCTGGAGGAGCAGATCATGACAGATTGCTAACTCCTCCCCCTTTCAGGAGGAAAGCAGAACAGATTGCTAACTCCTCCCCTCTGGAGGAGGAGAGCGTAACAAAAGGCAAGTGGGTGAAGGCATTTACCCTTTACTCCCGCAGCTGGATACCATGCTTGTACTCAGCCAGGACTGGCTGAGTTCAGGTAAAGTTTTTAAAATTGTTTGAGAAGAGAAGGGGAGTTGATTAGGGATTCCTCCCTTCCTTCTCTTTACAGTCTCTGTGATTGGCGAGCGATCCAACAGCCTTTCCCGCCAATGGTAGTGGTTGGGGATTGGGGGGAGGCAGCCTGGGTAGGTTGAGCGGCCCTTGTGTCTAGGCCCCACTCTGGCTTGGCTGGTTCGCCACGTGGTAGGCTCTTTTTGTGCGCCGTATATTGCGCTCTTTGTGCGCCGTATATTGCCCTTTTCGGTTCTGTCAGATCGTGACTTGTGCGCCTGACTGTATGGCCTGTTGTGCGTTTTGGTTGTGTGCCTTGTTGAGCACCTAGCTGGGCGCCTTGTTTGGCACCTAGTTAGGAGCATAGGAGTGCCTACCAGGGTGCCCAAATTGTGTCTGCACACACACACACACACACACCTTTTTTACGCTGAAGACAGATGAACATGCTTGTTTTTACGTGCATTCCCTGAGCGTCCTGTTGGAGATCAAGTTGGGTGCTTATTTTGGCACAGTGTTGTGAGCCTTACCTGATGGCACCTATAGCGAAGAAACCTAAGTGTCTTGCCTTGTGCATGGTGTGTCATATTCGGGCATCTCAGTCTGGCGTTTCTTCTAACTTGTGTCAGTGCTGTTTGGAGGCTCAGGGGGAATTACACCCCTCTGATTTTACTAAGCCTAGTTCTTCCCAGCCTGGAGCAGGAATGGAGAGAGAGCTGCCAGAAGGGTCTCCTGATCCTGGGGCTCCCCTAACTAGTTTGTCAGCAGAGGAAGGTAGTTCAGTGGACTCAGGACACCTGCTCCTGGGCCTTGGCATGGATCCTTCAGCCTTTCCTTGGCTGGAATTTTTTCAAGGGCTGCAGTCTCTTCTTCAGGCACAGTCCTTGGGCCCCGGCCAACCTTTCCCAGTCACAGACAGTGAAGTCCTGCGTGCCTGGTGCTGCGAGTAAGTGTCTGAGTACACCTGGAGTCAGGTTTCCTGATAGGGATCCAGATGGCATGGATGATGAAGCCAATCCTTATTCCCTTTAATATGGGGGCGATTACTCTGTGATTGGAACCTTGTAGAACTATGTTGAGATTCTTTCATAGAGATGAGTTATCGGATCTTATTTCCCAGACATTGAAAATGCTGGGAGTACCTGGGGCTGAATCCATGTCTGAGCCAAAGAAAAATCCCATTCTGGTTTCATTGCATTTCTTTCCTATTATGGAGGCTATTCAAGAATTAATTGATCTTAACTGAGGCACCCTGGAAGAAAATTTTAAAGAGGGGACGAGTCTTGGATGTACCCCCTGGATCCGGTTACGAGAGAGCAATTGGGTTTTCCGAAAGTGGATGCACTTGTTTGTGCCATTACCAAGCAAACTACTATTCCCGTTGAAGGGGGAGCAGCTTTGATTGATGCTCAGGATAAAAGAATTAAGGCTATCCTGAAGCAAGTCTTTGAGGCAATGGCAATGACCTTGCAGATAGCTTCTTCTTGTTGCCTGGTGGCTCGCTCGTTTGCTGCTCTGTCAGGAGGTCGATGAGTTTGATGTTAATTCCAGGGCAGTGACGAAACCAGCAGCCACCGCCTTGGTAGATGTGGGCTGCGATTTGGTCCACACTTCGGCCAGAAGGGTGGCTTCGGTAGTTGCAGCTAGGTGTTAGCTATGGCTGAGAAAATGGTCGGCTGATTCAACCTTGAAGTCTAAGCTTACGAAGTTGCCCTTTAAAAGCTCTCTCTTGTTTGGGAGTGAGCTGGAGAAAAAGGCCAATAAGTGGGCTCAGTCCCCGGTTTCTCGATTACCAGAGGATAAGAAATAAGCTCTGCGTTCCTTCAGCTCCAGAGGTCACACTAGGGGGTTCTGAAGTTTTCGGCCTTGCAGAGGAACGGTCTTTCAGAGGACTCGACGTTTGGGTAGATCTCAGTCCTTTTGTCCCAGGCACCCAGAAGGGGAACAGGCTCAGTTTGTGGAGTACCCTGAGCCTCCCAATGAAGGTGTGCTGACCCACTTCCGGGAACAGGAGGTAGGAGATCGTCTCTCTCTTTTTTATTGGAGGTGGGTTGAGATCACTACAGAGTAGTGGATTCTGGAGGTGCTATGAGAGGGCTATGCGCTCCTCAGAACGGGTTCATGGTGTCTCCCTGCAACTCTCTGCAGAAGAGGTAGGCAGTGGAGTGTACATTGTCCAGACTCCTCAGCCTGTGGGCTGTGGTTCCAGTTCCCATGCCTCAAGAAAATACTGGTCAATATTCCATTTATTTCATTGTGCTCAAGAAATACGACTCATTTCGTCCCATCCTGGATCTCAAAGGAGTCAATTGTCATTTGCGTGTGACTCATTTTTCCATGGAAACCTTGCACTCTGTGATAATGGCAGTATCAGTCAGGAGAGTTCATGATGTCTCTGGATTTGTCTGAGGCATACCTGCATATTCCCATCTGACTAGAGCATCAACGATTTCTGCGTTTCATAGTTTTGCGGCATCATTATCAGTTTTGAGCATTTCCCTTTGGGTTGGCCACGGCGCCCAGAACTTTTTCCAAGGTCATGGTAGTGGTGGCAGTGGAGTTGAGAGAGGATGGGATCCTGATACATCTGTACTTAGACAACTGGCTGATTCGGGCCAAGAATCTGAAAGAATGCTTCTGGGTCTCGTTCAAGGTGATCTCCTTGTTGCCGGAGTTAGGTTTGGTCGTGAACCTGTCTCAGTCGCTAGAGTATCTTGGTGTTTGGTTCCACACAGCACAGGGCAGGGTGTTCCTGCCGGAGAGCCGTTCTCAGAAGCTGATGGCGCAGGTGCATCTATTGACTAACACAAAAGTCCTGACAGTGTGGTCCTATCTGCAGGTGCTTGGATTGATGGCAGCGACCCTGAAGGTGGTGTCGTGGGCAAGGGCGCACATGTGTTCTCTTCAGTGCACTCTGCTGTCTTTTTATAGCCCACAGTCTCAAGGCTATTTGATTCGGCTCCACCTGCCAATGGAAATTTGCACTAAACCGCAGTGGTTAAAAGCAGATCACCTAAGGAAGGGTTTTTTTCCCCAAGTTCTGTACTCATGACAGACGTGAGCCTCCAAGGCTGGGGACCTCACTGCGAGGAGCGCAGGAGTACAGAAGAGTGTCTCTGGAACATCAATCTGCTGGAGGAACCAAGAGCCAGCAAGTGCTGCTGGAATGAGTGGAATACATCTTCAGGAGATCTCAGCTTTTGCACATTGCAGGAAAAGACAACATAAGAGCAGACTTTCTTATTAGGCAGTGTCTGGACCCAGGAGAATGGGAAACGATGAGGCATTTCAGCTAATAGTGGATTGCTGGGGTCTGCTGTTTCTGGACCTGCTAGCGACTTTTCACAATCCAAAGGTTCCTCAATTCTTCAGTTGCAGGAGAGATCCAAAGTCTTTGGGCATCGATGCTTTCATGCAGAAATGGTCTGAGGACAATGTGCTCTATGCCTTTTCCCTATGGCCCATGTTGGGCAGAATGGTTCAGAGGGTTGAGAGTCACAGAGGGATGGTGCTTCTGGTGACACCAGACTGGCCCAGGAGACCATGATATGAGGATCTGCAAAGGCTCTCTTAGTAGACACCGCTTTCCGGTTTCTAGCGCACAGGGATCTGCTGCAGCAGGGGCTTGTGCTTCATGAAGATCGGACTCTATTTTGTCTTATGGTATGGCCTTTGAGGGGGCTCGCTTGCTGAAGTGTGGATATTTTACTGCAGTGATTGCCACCTTGCTACGAGCTAAAACTTTTCCACCTCTTTAGCCTATGTGTGGGTTTGGCAAGTGTTTGAGGCTTGGTGTGAAGATCGCAGGGAGTTCTTTCTCATTCGGTTCAGATCCCGCTCATTTTGGAATTTTTGCAGGATGGTTTGAATAAAGGATTGGCCCCTGATTCATTAAAGGTACAGGTAGCAGCTCTTGCCTGTTTTTAGGGGTCATGTGAATGGTAGACCCTTGTCCGCTCATCGAGATGTGGTCTGTTTCTTGAAAGGAGTGAAACATTTTCGTCCTCCCTTGCGGTTACTGGTGCCCTTGTGGAGTATCAATCTGGTTTTGGATTTTTTAGTGGGCCCTACGTTTCAACCGATGTGTAACCTTTCTTTGCAGTTACTGACCTTGGAAACTGTGTTTTTTGTAGTGATTTGTTCTGCGCCTAGAATATCCAAACTCCAGGCTTTCTCTTGTTGCATGCTGTTCCTTCGAGTCACTCCGGTGGAGTTAACAGCTGCATACTGTTCGTTCCTTTTTGTCAAAAGTGGTCTCGAATTTTCACTTGAAATAGCCCATTTCTCTGCCATCTCTGGATAGAAAAAGAGATGTGGAGGAATATCACATGTTGTGACCCTTGGATGTTAAGGGACATGACACATAAGGTATCTGGAGGTTTTTAAACCTCTCAAGAATACGGATCGCCTGTTTGTTCTCCACTATGGAGGTAAACAGGTTGTGCCGGCTTCGCAGACTACAATAGCTTGCTGGATTAAGGAGGTAGTCACGGCCGCATATGTGGATGCTGGGCAGCCATTACCTAGTCAGGTTTGGACTCATTCCACTAGGGCTCGGACATTATCTTCTGTGGAGGTTAGGTTATCTCTCGTCGATATTTGCTGAGCTGCGATATGGGCCTCCTTACACACCTTTTCCAGGTATTATTGTCTTGATGTGCAGGCCCAGGAGGACGCAGCCTTTGCACGTGCGGTTTTGACTGGACCGTGGGCAGCCTCCTGCCCTATTTGGAAATAGCTTGGGTACATCCCACTGGTTCTGGATTCATCTGTCTAGACTCTTAAGAAATGAGAAATTAATACTTACCTGATAGTTTCTTTTTCTTTAGGATAGATAGATGAAATCAACTTCTCGCCCTTGTCTGCTTTATATTTGTGCTGGGGGCCTCCTGCATTGCTATGTGGTCTAGGGGTTACTGTTAAGTGTTAATCCAGTCCCTAGACTAGTGTTGTTAATTTCTTTGTCTGAGCTCATTGTTTCCTATTGACTGGGTACGGAAATGGTTATTTGGTTTTGTTTGTCCACAGTTGGCTATTGCAGAGAGTACTGGAGGGCTGATGTCACTGCAGGGGTAAATATACTGTGATGTCAGCTTTGCTCCGTTTCCATCTGCTGGTAGAGGTGCATAACCCACTGGTTCTGGATTCATCTGTTTATCCTGAAGAAAAGGAAATTATCAGGTAACTAGTAATTTCTCATTCTTTTCTTACTAGTTTTCTGAAACAGTGTGCACAAGTAGAGCTAATTGAGGCTTGTCCTGTAAGTCGCACAGCTTGTCCAGTGCAATACTTAGGTATTCACATTGTTGAAGGTGTCAGTACAATTGCTGTTAAATATTACTGTTTAAATGCGAGATCCTGTATTTTATTGTGTGATGTGAGGGTTAAAGTTCTGAAACATTTTTTGCATTTGGTGGTTTTCTGGCAATAGAGTAGAGGTCCTGAAGAACATCGCTTGCTTGTTTATCTACTGCACCATAATATTGTGTTTACTTCTGATTTCCTATTGTTCGTTTGTTTTGTTTGATTGTTCTCCTTATGCTACTTTGTTCTGTTTTGAGCCCATCGGGGTCCCATGATATTGTGCTTCCTTTCAATAAAAACTATTTTGAAAAAAAAAAAGAATAGAGGTCACATCACTGTGGCGTGATTTTATAAATGTGCCAATGTATGGTTTTCTTGAACAGGCAATGTGCCAGGCTAGCAGGAGGCAAGCAAAACAGAGATTGATTGGCAAGTCTTGTGTACACTTCTACCTGTGGCTAGCGTGAGTACTTTTACTTGCGGGATGGGGCAGTTTTCACTGGGGATTTTAACACAGGTAAATATCTTTGAAAATTTTCCTCTACTTGGGTAATTTTGTAGTAGCCCTCATAAGTTACACCAAATTTCTAAGAGACAGTACACACGTACTCTAGCTTTTGAAATTATCCCACCAAAACTATCCCAATGTCATTATACCTGCTAAGTTATGTACACTTCTTTTTCAGGAAAATTCACATGCATACTTTGAAAATACAGGGTGACCCATGGAAAAGTAGCCTGCCTCCAATGCACTGATATTGGAGGCGGGCTACTTTTCCATGGGGCCACCCTGTACAAAAGTATGCTTGTGACTTGTCCCCAATTCCTTTTTCAGGAATGACTCCGCTCTCTGTAGGTAAATCTCTGAACATCAGTTTACCTGAATATCTGGCACACAGTTTTATAACAGGCCATGTCTGCGGGTAAAGCACTGTTTTACCTACAGAAATGCCTTTTGAAAATTACCCTCTCTATGTACCAATTGCTCAGTTTGATCAGAAAATATTCAATGGCTTTTCTACATGTGAATTTGATATGTATGCTAGAGGCTTCCTTTAGGGTTGTGAAATGGTGATTTTACAGCAAAGAGAACAGACCTCAATACAATGTCCTCTGGCGCACACTAGAAAATTGCTTTCATCTCACAGCGAAAAGCTGATTGTACAGGAATAGATATGGTATCCTCTGAAAAAAATGCAAAACCTTAGTTTCATCAGGAACAAAAGTAATTTTCTGTTTGAGCCTTCAAATAGTGGTCGTATAAGCTGGGCTTTTGAACTGTAATATTATTCAAAAGACTCTTTGCTTTAAATAAAATTAAAAGGAAAGATAAGCATTGCACTTGCACTATAATCAGTCTCAGTATTTTCATGCTGCTACATAAGTGCCTGTGTATGTGTTACAGAGATGAAAAGTGAAATACATTTTCAAAAGCTTAGTTGGCATGTACACCTGTAAAATAAGCTTGTAAGTTGGCTACATATGCTACAATGGATTTTCATCTGCCTAAGCATATGTGTGTAAGTTAATACATTTTGGCTGCATAAAAAAGTGTTGGGAGGGGCAGAATTGAAGATTTTCAAATTTTGAATTTTCAAATGTTATGCAAAACTTTATGTTCAGTTTTGCAACAAATAAAGTTACCTTTGTTTATTTACATAACTTTGTAGTTAGATTCATTGCTGATAATTTATTTGTACATGGTTTTATGTGTGTGTGTATATATATTATATGTGTGTGTGTATATTCTGATATCCATTGACCTACTATATTTTGAGATATTCTTTCACAACACAATCATCTATCCATGCAGGCAATGTCATTGGGCTTTCCAAATTCCCATAGGAATTGCAAGATACTTGCTATTTATATTGAATATAACCTCTGTGCCTGAGATAATTTGGATTGGTGAAAACTCACATGAAGAGGCATTTACTTCAGCTAAAGGAGGATTCTCTTAGACCAGATATATTAATTATAACACAGGGCAGATACATACATACAAACAAACCAAAATGAAAGCTTGCATATACTTCCAAGGAGAGAGTGAGAGAGACACACACACACACACCCCTACACACACCCATCTACACCTATATCTACCTAGAGGCATGGGGATGAACGAGAATAACCTGGTGTCTTCCAGTCCTCATTTGTATGACTATTTTATGATTTTATATAATATATTTGTGTGTGTGTGCGCATGTGCAGTCTTTCATTTTGGTTGGCTTCTTTGTATCTGTCCTGTATTATAATTAATATATCTGGCCCAAGAGAATCTTCCTCCTTTAGCTGAGACAAGTGCCTTTTTGAGTGAGTTTTCACTAATCTGAATTATCTCAGGCATAGAGGTTATATTTGACATAAATAGCAAGCACCTTGTGATTCCTGTGGGAATTTAGAAAGCTCAACTGACTGCCTGCGTAGTTAGATAATGATTGTGTTGTGAAAGAGCTCTTGTCTGAATGTAGTAGGTCACTGAACATCAGAGTGCTCATCTGTAATGGACAGATAATGAGAGGTTTGTTTTTTTGACCCAGCAGTTTCCTCCTCCTCCTCCTCCTCCTGTTTCTTTGTACTTCCAGCTCAATAGGAACCCCAGGCTAGAATCTGGTGGCTTGAGTCTTCATTTGCAATTACCTGGGGATTTTTCCTCTGTTTTATATCCTTCATACCCTGTTCCGTTAAAAATGTGTAGTCTGGTCATTGTAATAATGGTTCTGGGCCAGGAACCATCATTCAACAGAGTTCCTTTCAGGACCCTGAATCTAGCCACTAAAGCAATAATCACGATTTTACTCCTATGCATCCTTCCAAGGTTGGAAAGTGGGGGCTATGAAGGTTTTCATGTAAACTCTTCAAAATGTTTTAATAGAATGTGACAGTTGGTGGTATAGTAATGAGCATGACACAAGTTTCAGGGTAGGATTCTGGAGAATTGAGTCTACTTGGGGAGGAAAGAAAGATGAGCTTAAAAGATATGAAACCTGTTTGTTTTGTTGATGCTATATTAAAAGATCTGTATCATGAAAAGAAATGAATTCCTACCTTATTCCTTAAGGCATGGGCCAGTCATGAGCAGGATTGCTTCTTCAAAAGTATGCATTAGGATTTATGTTGTTGTCATTATGAGAAGCATCCCACAACTTCTCTGCTACAGCATTAAGAGTTAAAGTAAGGCCATGCATCTGAGTTGGTTTGTTTAAAGGAGAACTCTCCAAATGGTTCTTCAGATTGGTGGAGAGAGAACAAGGAATACCACTTAGGTCCTCTATGAGGATGTAATACTCTTGTTTGGTTTTATTATATTTTAGTGACCTTTATTTATTTATTTTAAAGAAATTTTTATTTCCTCTGCATTCAGGCAGGCCAGTCCCCACAAGTGGGTTGTGCACCACTGCCAGTACATGGAGACAGAGTAAAAGCTGACATCACGGACATATAGCCCTGCCCCGAGAACCCACCAATATTCATCTACAGCCGATGGTGGTCATACATTTCTCTACTAGGGATTGCTTGTAGGAAAAAAAATAAGGCAAATTAAGAAAGGGGAAGTTTAATAGCATCGTGTTATAATTCAGTATGTCTGTAGACCCTGGATCGGGGTGAGAGCTGACTCCACCCACAGGGAGAGCCCTGTGGGGACTTACCACGATAGGCATGGCCTCAGCTGAGACAGACACAACAGCAAAGAGACTTATTCTACAGGAATGTAGAAAATCCCACCAAGTGGGAAGAGAGAGGCACAGTCCAGAGGAAGGGGTAGCTCGATGATGATATCCCCGGTAGTGGCCCGCAGCGCGGGGTACACAGAGAATCACAGGAGAGTGTTGAGAGTAGAGCAGGAGGTCTGTAAAGCTGAATAGCAGATGGTACTCACTCCAAAGGGTGCGAGGAAGGTTGCTGAGGCGAACACGGTAGTAGCATGGGGTACAACGGAGGTTCCGTCAGCTGAAGGTAGCGAAGTTACAAGGCTGAACCAGACAAAGCCCAGAGTGGATTGAAGAGAGACTCCAGGCAGGAAGGCCCTCCGAGGAGCGGATAGCCAGAACGTGACAAGGCCTCCGAGGAGCGGGTACCTAAAGTGTTCGAGTCTCTGGGTCAGGAGCGAGTTCAGCGTAGCGAAGTAAAGCGTCTCCGAAGGAGTGGAATTCAGCAGGAAGGATGTCCTTGCTAACTCGTAGGTAGCTCAGATCGGCTTGCTCAAATACACGCAAGCAGATGATGTCATGCGGAGGGGACGCCCCCGAGGTTACCGCCATGATGTGTATAAGGTGGGGCCTGGCCTTAGATAATCCCCGATTCAAGATGGCAGACGCAATTGCCCATGCCGTCCCAGGAACGCTGAGGAGAGTGGCATGGAGAGGTAGAGGTCGCCAATTGTCTGAGAATTACTGATGCAGGAAAAAAGATGAGCAACAGAGGTCGCAGCCATCTGCGACCGAGCGCAACAGTACCCCCCTTCTTAGGGCCCCTCCCAGGAGGTTTCGGCTTCCTTGGATGAGTTAGATGAAATTGATGAATCAAGTCTTTATCAAGGATATTTTTAGCAGGCTCCCAGGTATTTTCTTCTGGCCCATATCCTTCACAGGATATGAGGTACTCCAGTGCTTCCCACATTTGCGAATATCGAGGATGTCCTCCACTTGGTATGTGAAATGTGATGTCCTCTTCAGCATCAAGAGGTTGAAGATCTAGAGTCTTGGTAGAGAACTAGGAGAGGATGAGCGGCTTCAAGAGAGATACGTGGAAGGCATAATGTATTTTCATGGAAGTGGGTAACTGCAGGCTGTAAGTTACTGGTCCCAGATAGTGTAATATGGAGAAAGGCCCAATATAGCGTGGAGCGAATCGAACAGATGGCAGCTTGAGACGGAGGTACTTGGTGCTGAGCCATAATTTGTCTCCTGGTTCAAATTGAGGTGCTGCTTTGTGATGAGCGTCGTAACATTTCTTGGCTTGTTGACCTGCTTTTTGAAGGAGGCCCTTGGTCTGGTTCCAGAGTCGATGGAGTTCTTCAGCCAAAGTCTGGGCTGCAGGTGATGAAACTGACAGAGGTATTGGTAAAGGAGGTAATGGCTGACGACCATACACAATTTGGAAAGGTGTAGATCCAGTAGCAGCTGAGGGATGCGAATTCAAGGCAAATTCTGCCCAGTCACTTTGTCGGGAGTTGACATAGGAGCGAATGAACTGCTCGATTGTGCGATTAGTTCTTTCGGTTTGACCATTTGACTGAGGATGGTAGGCTGACGTTAGGTCTAAAGAAATATTGAATTTCTTACACAGGGCCCTCCAGAATTTAGCCATGAACCGTACATCTCTATCCGATAGGATATGCTTCGGCATGCCATGCAGGTGGAATATATGTTGTATAAACAGCTTGACTAATTCTGGGACAGATGGCAACCCCAGTAAGGTCACAAAGTGCGCTATTTTCGAGAAGCGATCAACTGTGACCCATATGGTGGTATTTCCGCTTGAGATGGGTAGGTCAATGCTAAAATCCGTCGCGATGTGCGTCCAAGGTTCCTCTGATGCTGGTAAAGGCTGGAGGAGGCCCCAAGGGTGACCGGTTGGAGGCTTCTGTCTTGCGCAAGATTCCACGTACGTGCGTATGTCGTACTTCATTGAAGGCCACCAGAAATACCGCTGTAATGTGGATAGCGTACGGAATTGCCCAGGGTGACCAGCTAAGCGGGAATCATGAGCCTGTTTCAGAAGTTTCTTTCTCAGGCTTTGGGGCACCACCGTCTTCCTGGCTGGACCGGAATAAGTAGCAGCTAGCATCACCTTCTCAGGACTGATAATATGGCGAGGTTCGTCAGGAACATCCTCTGGAGTGAAAGAGCGCGAGAGGGCATCTGCGCGGACATTCTCGTTAGCAGGAAGGTACTTGATCAGGAATTCAAACCAGTTAAAAAACAAAGACCATCGGGCTTGTCTGATTCAGTCGCTATGCATGACGCAGATATTCCAAATTTTGTTGGTCTGTGTATACTGTTATCTGATATGCCCCCTCAAGCCATGGGCTCCACTCTTCAAATGCTAGCTTAATAGCCAGCAGCTCTTTATCTCCTATACCATAATTCTTCTCTGCTGGAGTAAAACGCTGGGGAAAAAAAAAGAGCAAGGGTGCAGTGTCTGAGTATCGCTGTTCTGGCTGAGCATGGCTCCTACTCAGACATCGGAGGCATCAACCTCGATAATAAACATCCGTCGAGGGTCCAGGTGGGGAAGGCAAGGTTTTTTGAGAGAGGCTTCTTTGAGGGTCTGAAAGGGAGCAACTGCTTCAGGTGACCACTGTGAAGGGTTGGCTCCTTTCTTAGTCATGGCAGTGAGTGGTGCCGTCAGGGTGGAGTAGTACGGAATGAATGTGCGGTAATAGTTGGTGAAGCCGAGGAAGTGGCGGAGTGCTTTTAAGCCAGTGGGTTGAGGCCAGTCCGGTATGCTTTTGGTTTTTTGTGGATCCATCTGGAACCCTCTGCTGGACACCACGTAACCCAAAAAGGGAACACTCTTGATGGAAGGCACATTTTTCAAGCTTAGCGTAGAGACTGTTATCCCGTAGTCTCTGCAGAACTCTGGCGACATCCATGTGATGGCTTTGCTGATCTTGGGAAAAAAATTAGTATGTCATCTAAATACACAACCACGCATTGGTACAGCATATCTCTCAGAATCTCATTCATCATATTTTGGAATATGGCCGGAACGTTACACAGGCCAAAGGGCATGACCATATACTTGAAATGGCCATCTCGGGTATTAAAGGCCGTTTTCCACTCGTCCCCTTGACAAATGCGGACCAGATTATATGCCCCTTTTAGGTAGCGCCTCTCCTTGGCAGTTAGATGGTTGCGGTCTAATTGCATGGGTTCATGTTCTTCAGGGATCGGTGTAGTCTGCGCTTCAGGTGTGGCTCGTGGACGTATACTCACTGAGAGGTGTCTTTTAGGGCTCTTAACTTCTTGTGATCATTCCTATAGGCGACGATCAATTCTCTCAGCAAGGTCAATAGGTGAGTCCAAGGTGTCAGGTAATTCACGTGCTGCCAATTCATCCTTGATACGGGAGTTAAGGCCTTCTAGGAAAATCACATGTAAACACTCTAGATCCCAGTGAAGCTCTGAAGATAGTCTTAAATTCAATCACATAGTCCGGGAGTGGCTTGGCTCCTTGTTGGAGATGTAACAGAGTGGATCCGGCGACTGACTTGCGCGCAGGGTCGTCAAATACTGACTTAAAAAGAGCAAGAAAACCTTGCAAGTTGCTAAGGATCGGGTCATTGCAGAGGACTTTAGAGACTTTGGCATTAGCCAAAGTCTCTAAAGTCCTCTGTTGTTCAGCAATACGTTGGGCCAGGCCAGGATGGCCTGAAGGGCTGAGACCTGAGCCGGGAGTTAGCACTGTTATAATTCGGTATGTCTGTAGACCCTGGATTGGGGTGAGAGCTGACTCCACCCACAGGGAGGAGCCCTGTGGGGACTCACCATGATAGGCGTGGCCTCAGCTGAGACAGACATAACAGCAAAGAGACTTTATTATACAGGAATGTAGAAAATCTCACCAAGTGGGAAGAGAGAGGCACAGTCCAGAGGAATGTGTAGCTCGATGATGATATCCCTGGTAGTGGTCCGCAGAGCGGGGTACTCCGGGGAATCCCTCCTTTGATGGAACTTCTCTGTATTGAACCGGTAGTGGCCCACACCGCGGGGTCCACTGAGAATCACAGGAGAGTGTTGAGAGTAGCAGTGGTCAGTAGAGCTAAATAGCAAATGGTACTCACTCCGAAGGATGCGAGGAAGGTTGCTGAGGCAAACACGGTAGTGGTCCGAGGCATGGGGTACACCAGAGGTTCCGTCAGTTGAAGGTAGCGAAGTCACAAGGCTGAACCAGACAAAGCCCAGAGTGGATGAAGAGAAACTCCAGGCAGGAAGGTCCTCCGAGGAGCAGATAGCCAGAACGTGACAAGGCCCCCGAGGAGCGGGTATCTAAAACGTTCGAGTCTCTGGGTCAGGAGCGAGTTCAGTATAGTGAAGTAAAGCGTCTCCGAAGGAGTGGAGTTCAGCAGGAAGGAAGTCCTTGCTAACTCGTAGGTAGCTCAGACCGGCTGGCTCAAATGCATGCAGGCAGATGACGTCATGCGGAGGGGACGCCCCCGAGGTTCCCGCCATGACGTGTATAAGATGGGGCCTGGTGTGTGCGCGTGCCTTAGGTAATCCCTGATTCAAGATGGCGGATGTGATTGCCCACACCGTCCCAGGAATGCTGAGGAGAGAGGCATGTAGAGGCAGAGGTCGCTAATTGTCCGAGAATTACTGATGCAGGAAAAAAGGAGGTGAGCAACAGAGGTCGCAGCCGTCTGCGACCGGGCGCAACACATCGCTTGAACTTCTGAAGTGATACCAGTGGGTTCCTCCCTCATTTGAGTGCCTTTAGTCTGGCAAACTTTCTGGCATAGACCTAAAAAAAAAAAAAAGTGAAGTGGTTGAAGGACGAGGGAGGCTCAGCGGTGAAGATGTTCGACCTCTACCCTCGTAGCCGGAGACCTGGTTGTGCTCTCAGCCAGGAAGGGCTGAGCTCAGATAAAAAAAAAAAAAAAAAGAGTAGGGAGGTTTCCCCTACTCTTTCTTTACTGTGTCTTCTGACCTCTGTGTAAGTGGTTGGCGTCTTTCCCTCTCACGTCTCTGGGGAATTTTAGTGAGGTGCAGAGGCGGCACACAGCAGGTTGAGCAGCCTTTGAGCTAGGCCCCACTCTCAGGTTTGTTTGAGCTATGTGGTAAGCTGTGGCAGCGTTTTTTGTGTGCTTTTGAATGCATCCTTTTGCCGTGTGACAGTGTAGCACCTACCTGAGTGCCTGCTCGAGCATGTTCTGAGCATCTGCTTGAGTTCATACTGAGTGCTGGTATGGGCGCGTATTGAGTGCGAGCGTCCTTAAGCGCGTGTGTGAACACTTTTCTCATGTCTGCGTACAAGAAAGTTGAGGCAGTATGGCACCGGTGACAAAAGTCTAATGCTTAGCAAGCTGTGCTGCTTGCCATATATGGGCAATACAGCCAGGGAATTTTACAAGTCTGTGTCAGCACTACCTGGATGCTCGAGGTGATTTGTCTCTGTCTGATTTTGCTGATGCTGGTCTATCCCCTCGGTCAGGGGAGGTTGGAGCTGAGGGTGACACAACGAGGGGTGTCTTCTTCAGTTAACCCTATGACAGAGATGTCTTCAGGGGATGTTCGGTCAGAAGACATCAGCTTGGGGCCTATGGGGACTGGTATGGACCCATCCTCCTTTACCTGGGTGGAATTCTTCCAGGGACTACAGATATTTCTGCAGGACAGCCCTGCAGAGAGGGCAATATCTTCAAAATCGGGGGGTCACGTACTAAGGCTTCCCAGTTGTCTGTTACCATATGCAAACGCCACAGTGAAGTGGTCTCTGAGGCTGTTCAGGAGGATGTGGATAAGGATGACTCTGATAATTTTGGTTTTTCCCCTCTGAAAGGGGGGGAAATTCCCTCGGATTTAGAGCCACATAGAATTCTGCTCCATTTCTTTCATAGAGATGAGTTGCTGAGTCTCGTATCTCAGACTTTGAAGACTCTTGGTATAGCTGGGAGTGACTGTACAAGTACGCAAAAGAAGGATCATCTTTTGATTACCCTACACAAAGTGTCATGTTTCTTTCCCCTTCTGGATGCAATTCAAGAGTTGATAGACCTTGAATGAGCACCCCAGAAACTAACTTTAAAGGGGGAGTGCACTTTGGCAAGTCTGTGCCCCTTGGATCTGGTGGTAAGGGAACAGTTGTGTTTCCTGAAGGTAGATGCGCTGGTGTTTTCTGTGGCAATGCGAACCACTATTCTGGTGGAAGGAGGGGTAGCTCTAAAGGATGCTCTGGATAGGAGAATTGAAGCTATCCTTAAGCAGGCCTTTGAGCCATGGCGATGAATTTGCAAATTGCCTCTTGTTGCTCCCTGGTTGCTTGTGCTAGTCTGTATTTCTATCAGGATGCATATAGGGAAAAATAACCCATGCTGTAGTTACACGATGTTAGGTTCCATATTAGGAGCTACCGCCCAGGAAAAAGATCTAGGCGTCATAGTGGATAATACTTTGGAATCGTCAGCTCAGTGTGCTATGGCAGTCAAAAAAGCAAACAGAATGTTAGGAATTATTAGGAAGGGAATGGTGAATAAAACGGAGGATGTCATGCCTCTGTATCACTCCATGGTGAGACCGCACCTTGAGTACTGTGTACAGTTCTGGTCGCCGCATCTCAAGAAAGATATAGTTGCGTTGGAGAAGGTACAGAGAAGGGCGATCAAAATGATAAAGGGGATGGAACTGCTCCCCTATGAGGAAAGACTAAAGAGGTTAGGACTGTTCAGCTTGGATTAGAGATGGCTGAAGGGGGATATAATAGAGGTCTTTAAAATCACAAGAGGTCTAGAATGGGTAAACGCGAATCGGTTATTTACTCTTTCAGACAATAGAAGGACTAGGGTGCACTTCATGAAGTTAGCATGTAGCACATTTAAAACTAATCGGAGAAAATTCTTTTTCACTCATCACACAATTAAACTCTGGAATTTGTTGCAGGGGATGTAGTTGGTGCAGTTAGTGTAGCTGTGTTTAAAAAAAAAGGTTTGGAGACATTCTTGGAGGAGAAGTCCATTACATGTTGTTAATCAAGTTGACTTAGAAAATAGCCACTGCTATTACTAGCATCAGTAGCATGGGATATACTTAGTTTCTGGGTACTTGACAGGTTCTTGTGGCCTGGATTGGCCACTGTTGGAAACAGAATGGTGGGTTTGATGGACCCTTGGTCTGACCCCGTATGGCAGTTTCTTATGATGTTATGTTCAGGAGGCTGATGGAGCAGGGTCAAATTGCAGAGCAGTGATGGAACCGGGAGCTGCCTTCTTAGCAGATGTGGGCTCTGACCTTGTTTGCGCTGCTGCCAGAGGAGTGGCTCCCATGATAGAGGCTAGGCATCAGCTGTGGCTGCGAAATTGGTCAGCAGATACAAAGTCCAATTTCATGAGATTACCCTTTAAGGGTTCTCTTTTATTCTGCAGTGAGTTGGAGAAAATGACAAATAGAAGGGGGGGGGAGATCCCAGGTCCTTCATTTTCCAGAGGATAAGAAACCGGCATTATGCCCTTTTGGGGCAAGGTGCCACGCTTGAGACCTCAGGCATTTTGGTCCCTATAAGGGAATGAATACTCAGAGATCTCGACCTTTCGGCAGTTTTCAGTCCTTTCAGCCCAGAAAGCCTCAGAGGAATGCAGGCTCCAGGAGCAGAACAACTCAGTCTTTGCAATGAAGGGGTGCGGACTTGCCTACTGCTGCAGGAGATAGGTGGACGTCTACCTCACTTTTATCAGAGTTTGGTCTAGATCACGTCGAACCAATGAGTCCTGGGCGCGATACAAGAAGGCTATGCTCTAGAGCAGGGGTCAGGAACCTTTTTGGCTGAGAGAGCCATAAACGCCACATATTTTAAAATGTAATTCCATGAGAGCCATACAATATGTTTAAAACTAAATACAAGTAAATGTGTGCATTTTATGTAAGATCACACTTTTAAAGTACAATAAGTCTCTGAAAATATTACACCAGGCCTTAAGACACCAATACATCTCCTATTAGGAAAACGGACCAAGTCAGGCTGCTATAGAGTCCTACACAGAAACACACACGCCAGCAGAAAACCTCACCTGAATCACGTGCTGTCCCTCACCTAACATAGAATAAAGAGACCAAAACGCATAACAAGAAGCATGCAGAAAAAACTGAATTGGAAACTGCAACAAGCCAGAGTCTCTGTATGCAGTGTAACAAAGGAAAAAAGAAACATCACCCATCCTTATAAAACAAATCAAGAAATATAAAATCATCAGCAGTAAAACTGTACTAACAAAAAGAACATATTTCGAAACAGCTGATGAGTGGAATATCCAATAATTAAAAACTCATATAAAACATTTCCAGATACCAACAAAATATTTCAAAATAGCAGACACAAAGATCCAGTAATGAAAAATAATAAGGATACAAAAATTTTTTTGCTCTGCATACCTGGGAACGTTTTGATATCCAGGTGTCCTGAGATTGTTCTGAATTAGCAGGAGGTGGGGTGGTTTGCTTGGAACTTTCTCCTCTCTCAGTCACATACCAGCGCTCTCTCTCACACTGGCTCTCAATGACACACCTATACACACATGCTCTCAGTACTCACATATACACATGTTTTTTCTCTCTCATATAGGCTCTTAATTACACATTTACACACATGCTGTCTATCTTTTCATGCTTACACACACACACAGGCTTTCAATCACATAAATACATTCTGTCTTTTTCTCTCACACACAGACTCTCATTCACATGCTTACAAACATGTCCTCTCTTTCTCTCATTTACACACAGGCTCTCAATCACATACTCACATGCTCCATCACCTAAACCAGCTCTCAATCACACACAGACACACATGATCTCTCTCTTACTTATACACACAGGCTCTTAATCATACATACACATGATTTCTTTCACACACAAAGGATCTCAATCATACACACATACTCTTTCACACAAACAGGTTTTCAATCACAAACTTACACATACAGGTTCCCAATGGTAAACGTACATTCATGCTTTCTCTCTCTCACAGGCAGGCTCTCAATCACAGACATACTCTCTTTCACATATACAGGCTCTCAATCATTCACATACATGCAGTCTCTCACTCACACACACAGGATCTCAAACACACATGCTTGCTCGCTCATTCACTATCTCTCTCCCCCACCCCCACCCCGGGAACTAGCAGCAGCAGCAGCCTCCTCCCAATGCTAACCTTCATTTTCAGCCCTCGCGGAGGCGAAGGCGGAGTCCCATCGGCCGCGGTTGAAACTCTTCATTTTCCTCCGAGCCGCGCTGCAGTCTTCTTCCCGTCGGACACTAGCGTGGCCTCGTCTTCCCGCGCAGGCACCCGATGACTCCAGCGCTGGCACCCGGCTGACACCCGATGACTCCCACGCAGGCACCCGGCTGACTCCAGTCGTGCCGCTGCCGGCGTGCTCTCTTCTCCTCCCCCCCCCCCCCCCCGCGGCCCGGAAGAGGAAGTGGAGAGCATCGGGTGCCTGCGCGGGAAGAAGAGACCACACTTGTGGTCTCTTCTTCCCGCGCAGGCACCCGATGCTCTCCACTTCCTCTTCCGGGCCGCGGGGGGGGGGGGGGGGAGGAGAAGAGAGCACGCCGGTGCCGCTGACTCCAGCTGTCCTGCCGCATTCCGCCCGGGCTGACAGCATTTTAAGCCCGGGCGGCGGAGGACCGGGGAGCAGCTGGGTCAGCGGGGAACCGCGAAGTGTGGCGACACTTGTCTGCGAGCCAGATGCAGCCCTCAAAAGAGCCATATCTGGCTTGCGAGCCATGGGTTCCCGACCCCCTGCTCTAGAGTTTCTTCGCTTTCCTCCAGGTGCCTTTATGGTGTCTTCCTGCAGCTCCCTACGGAAGAGGGTGGCAGTGGAGACTACATTAAGGAGGCTATTGAACTTAAAGGCTGTAATTCATGTTCCCGAATCGATAGATAATAAGGGTTAAAAAAGGGGGATCCTTTCAGCCCATCCTGGATCTCAAAGGAGTCAATCGGCATTTGTGGGTGACTTACTTCTGTATGGAAACTCTTCACTCCATAATTATGGCAGTCCAGTCAGGAGAATTTCTCATGTCTCTGAATCTGACAGAGGCATATCTGCATATTCTCATTCGCTGAGAACATCAATGGTTCCTGCGGTTTGCCTTTCTGAGATGTCATTATTAGTTTCAAGCACTGCCCTTCTTCAAGGTCATGGTGGTAGTAGCAGCCTTGCACAAGGATGTCCTGATTCACCTGTATCTGGACACCTGGTTGATTTGGGCCAAAAGCTTAGAAGAGTCACCTGACTTCATGCAAGGTGATTCATTATTGCAAGAATTAGGCTGGGCGATGAACTTGACCTAGAGCAGCTTACAGCCATCTCATAAGTTGGCGTATCTCAGCATTCGTTTTGATATGAAGCAGGGCAGAGTTTTTCTACCGGAGAATCGCATTCAGAAATTAATTGCTCAAGTTCAATTCCTGAGAAGGACTATTCGCCCTATAGTGTGGTCTTATCTTCAGCTGCTGGGTTTAATGACAGCCAGCATGGAGGTTATCCCTTGGGTGAGAGCACACGTGCGGCCTCTTCAGCGCACATTGCTTTCCTGGTGGAGTTTGCAGTCTCAGGACCACATGGTAAGGCTTCACTTGACATTAGAAGTGAACATCCACTTACGGTGATGGTTGCCTCCCAATTCTTACCATCTTTCATCCACAAATTTCCTCAACGTTTGTTTGGGCGTCTGGAAGCGCTCGACCTGGCCATCAGTCTGTGAGTGATACACCGAGCTCTGCATGGTTTTTACTTTGAGCAAGGTGCAGAGTTTTGTTACTTGGAGATGAACTGGATTCCCCTGATTCAGTTGGTAGCTCCATTAAGGCGGTTGCCACTGTTGGTCTTCATATTTCATAGTGGTACTGCCTCCAAATATCTTGTGGCATAGCCAAAATGACGAGGATATACTTATTTCCTCGAGTATATCTCTCTAGTGATCCCACAAGATCCATGCATTCCCTTTCAAAAGGAATTTCAATTAGGAGCATGTGTATGAGTATGAGAGGTGCCGCTCATACTCTGGCAGGAGTAGCAATCAAACTGGACCTGTGTATGTAGGCCCGGCCAGTAGAATTGTGCCAGTATCTTTTCCTGAGTCTTTTCATCCCCAGATGCTCCCTTAGAAGGTGGTTGTGTGCTAGTTGCATGATCTTCTGATGGTAGGGTTTGGGAACTAGGAGTTGTTCTATCACTTCCCTCCCTTTGTGACTCTGTAAAGTAAATCACCTTTCATCATGGGATAAGGAGGAACAGGGTCTTTTAAGCTGTGCTTCAGGGACTACCTTTCCATCCACCCTCTCTATATGCTCCTGCCCACTTAAAGAGATTTAGTAGTCTTGGAGTCTTTATGAAAGAGATCTGGATCATCCAAGGGGAAGAGTTCTGGAAAGTCCAACTCTTCCTGTTGTGACTGAACAAACCCGTTGTGAGCTGGTTCCAGAGGCTCTTGAGCTTGGGACATTCCCGTCCTATGACCTCAGGGTAGGGTAGCTAAGGGAGAACTCCTATCAATTGGCTGGAGTCTTCAGTTGTACCCTGCTTGTTGGATACTATCGATGGTCTCCATGGATGCATGCCAGGGTCACTACTCTGTTGTAGTCAGTTTGGACTCCTTCACCAAGTCTCTGCAAAGGAGTGTTTTCACACTTCCAAAGTCCACTAGTGCTTGTGTTGGAACACCATCAGCTGTGCCCAGTCCCTTAAAGTGGTCCAAAGGAGTTTCTCATAGACTCCTTCACACTTCTCTTCACTGTATTTCTTCAAAGCTCCTGACATGGTGCCATGATTTCGAATCTGCTTCAGGAGTGCTCTCACTGTTTGCCAGCAATACATCTCCATATCTCTCAACAGCTGAAAAATACAGAGAAAACATTCAATGGCTTTTATATACCCACATATGAACTTCCAATGCAGTCAGCGAGGAGTGCATTTTATCCCAACCAATCAAGTTCTCATATCGAATCTGCCTCATTCTTTTGAGAAAAACCAATCAGTAATCCGTTCATTTTTCATCAACCAATGATAATGTATCTTTATAAAATATTTTAAAATATGTATGCACTCATTTAATATTCAAAATTAGAGTTCCATTCAAGTTCTGCATTCTTGCTCATTTGCTCCACAGTATTTAATTTATAGATCCACCATTGTTCTTTATAATTTAAAGTTGTTACAACGTCCCCTTCTTGCCAATGTGGCTCCGTTTTTGTTCAATGACAAACCATCACAGATGTTCAAACACATGCTAGAATTATTAAACCCACACAACTGTCATAAATGGCCTCAGTTTACTTGTGGCTTATTTAATAAAGCCTGTAATACTCTAGGCTAGTATAATCATAGGTTGCAAGTGTACTTTGTTACGCACCATCCGGTGCTAAAGAAACTATGGCACAATCACTGTACAATTTTGGTTACTAGTGTGTGCACTTATCTTGAATCCGCGTAGAAAAAGATGGCTAAAACAGTCCTGAAGTTTTCCTCCGACACCATAGTGTTTCGGAGTCTTATACTCCTTCCTCAGGGATCTCCAGGTAGAAGCAAGCCGTCTACATAAATTCAACGTTGTCTGGTCAGTTCTTAATTTAAAAACAGCGTATACTTGTGCGGTGCACTGTGACAATGCAACCTGCCAGCATGCCGTCTAAATAGTTTAGATGGCATGCTGGCAGGTTGCATTGTGTTCATCTGCGGGGAAAAAGAATGTCACAGTGCACCGCACAAGTATACGCTGTTTTTTAAATTAAGAATATGAAATGAGCACATATACATATTTTTTAATATTTTATAATGATACGCTATCATTGGTTGTTACAAAATCCACTGGTTTACTGATTGTTTTTCTCAAACGAATGAGGTAGATTCGATATGTGAACTTGATTGGTTGGGACAAATGCATTACTTGATTGCATTGGAAGTTCATATATGGACGTACAATAGTCATTGAATGATTTCTCCATATTTTACAGTTTTTGAGAGATATTGGGATGTATTGCTAGCACACAGTGAGAGCACTTCTGAAGCAGATTCTGAAACATGGCACCATGTCAGGTGCTTTGAAGAAATACTATGAAGGGAAATGTTTGTGTGCTTATAGAAGACCAAAGACCTCCCAAGGGGAATCTTTGTCCTTGCATACGTTCTATCAGAGTACATTGCCTAGCTTTTCTACAAACTTAAAATAAATGAGGTATTCTAGAGGAGAGGTCTGCTCTGGTGGATCTGGAAGTAGGTAAGAAGGTATTTCTGATGCCCCTTCCTCAGACTGTAAGGATATAGGCAAACTAATCCAGGATCCCAGTGATGAAGAGGGAAATTTTGGAAGTTCTCCTGGCTGTGTCTAAGGGGAGAAAACCTGGTCTATCACCTCAAATAACTGGACTCCGCTGCAACTGAGTGGAATGATGAAGAACCGAAGATGTTCTGATGATGAATTCACCCTGATAGGGGATATGGGGACTCCTTCCTGTGGGAGAATCATAGCAATGCTGGAGAGAAGAAGGTCTCCTTTAGTCAAAGACATAAAGAAATTATTCACCAAATTTGCCATCTAGTCGAGCAACTGACATATCCTTTGACCTCATGTAGGTAGTGGGACAACTTCCTTGGAGGCAAGAATGGGCTCCTGTTCCTAAACAGGAGGTCTATTTAAGATAAGTGGTACCAATGAACATATTGGGTCCCGCATTTCCAGGTGCACCCCTCAGCGTATAACCTAGATGGGATAAGGCTTCTTTTAATGGGAGGTGGCATAGGCAAGAGATCTCCTCCTGGCCCAGTTTTAGGGCGATCATCATATTGCTGCATTTGGTATGTCCTCATGTTTTTCCTTATCTGATTCTCAAGGTGTTGAATGAGACTGCCATTGCATCAGCTTGGGTGTCACTGGGGATTTCACTGGTGCTGGACGTTTCGAGTCCTTTGACGAGTGTGTTGCACTGAGTGAGGCTGTGTTGACACAAACGTCAACTGTCTCATGGCTGCTTGCATCGAGGAACCAGTGGCACTGTAGGTACATGCGCTATGCATTGATTGGTCGTGTCTCAGTGGACCCAATGGACCGTGTGTTGAGAGGACTGGTGCACTGAAAGGTAGCAGCATCGAGGGGAAAGTGCTGACGCAGCATGCATCAGTGAAGTTGGTGCATTGAGGCTGCTGATGCTCCTTTTATTGAAAGTCCTGATGCTCCATGTTTTGGCACTGATGCTCCAAGTGTTGCTAGCACCGCTGTGCCGTGCCTCAACGGATCTGATGCAATATGTGCTGATGTTGCTGATGCACCAAATTTGGCCTTATGCTGCTTCTATGCCAGTTGTTTTGATGGCTTTGTTAAATGTCACTTCTTTCTCGATGCAGGGCGTTCAGCACCACTCAGTCCTGAGTCTGTGGCCTGCTTTGCCGATGGGGAAGTCTTTGAGGAGCTCCTGCTCAACTCTTTTCCCAGTGAGGCAGACAATGCTGCCCTGTGGGAGGAGGACCTCCTGCAGCTTCTGAGAGGCTTGCACAGTTCCTTCATTCTGTAAGTCTTGGAATGCTGAGATCATGGGAATATTTGATTGCAGGCATAACACTTTGCCTGGTCATGGTCAGGACCAAGACAACAATAATGCAACTCATGCCTGTTGGTAAGTGACATTACCTTACCGCAGATACAGTTCTTGAAACCGCTCACTGTTGGTTTCTTCTTTCCCTGACATTATTTATTTATTTATTTATTTATTGTTTGGGGGCTTTTTTTGAGCACTGAAAAGTTCTGTTGTGGGTGCTTCAGGGGCAGCGTGGCAACTAAAAAAGATAAGAACTGAAGACAAGATTCAAAATTAGAAATGATTTGAAGACTAGGAAAAAATATAGAGAGACTGAGTGCATGTCCATGTTTATGTGCAGACAAAAAAAAAAAACATGACCGAGAAATCTCATGAGCAGTGTCTGTGCTGGAACTCTAACATGTGCTCAGTAGAGCCAAAAGCTCTACCAGCTAGAAGAGAAGAGTGTTTGGTGCTGCTTGATGATGTCACCCACATGTCATGGCTAATTCAGTCTGCTTATTGACTGAAAAATAGGTTTAGTTATTATAGCTGGTGAATTTAAAATTAGCATGATAGTGAATATTTGTAGTATCAAATGTCATCTTGCCAAAAATCCCTGAATGTCTGCATTGGATATAAATTAACTTGCTCTGCTTTTGTCTTTAGCTCATGGACTGTTTTTTGCTAATAGCTTTTTTTATGTTTCAGCCTGCAGGGCATTAATAGATGAATTGCTACATGAAATTAGCAAAGTAAACCCAAAGAAGACCACTGAGGTAGGGTCATTCCGAATAAGTCCTGATGGAACACAGGAAAAGAATAAGGTAAAAAGAAAATTATGACAGTATAATTTGGGTGCAGTTACCAGGCATTTGTCAAATCAGCAGTTGGTTATAATATTGTGACCTTTTTATTATTATTTCTTCTTTCTTTTTGGAATCTAAATAATTTTTTTTAATTCAAACAGTAATATCCGTATTCTGTTTAAAAAAAAAAAAAAAAAAAAAAAGTGAAAATGTCCTTTATTCTTGTCAGTACATTGTTCAGTGCAATCAGGCTTAATTTTGTATATTATGGGGGTAATTTTCATAAGGATTTACATGTGTAAATGTAACTGCTATTGTAGCAATTTTCAAAAGCCATTTACACGAGTAAAGGACACTTACGTGAGCAAATCCTATGGACAATTCATGGCATATATTGTAGCAATTTTCAAAAACCCACTTACACGAGTAAAGTGCATTTACTCGAGTAAAATCCAGTTTTAAGTGAGTAAATGCTTTTTAAAATCAGGCCCTATGCTCACATACATCTTTGGCCTTTCTGTTTTGTCAATGAATAGTAAGCCAATCAAATTATTTGTTTGTGCCTTTTCCAGGAAATAAAACCTGGTAATGTTGCTGCCTAAAAGTTTTTTGAATCAGGTGCCAGGTTTGTTTCAGCTGAATATAAAACCCTTTCAGTAAGCATCTATAAATGTACAAATGGCTCTGGAATCTAATGGAGTAATCCCAAGCTACATGAGATGATTAGTCATCTACCCTTCATCTAGGTTCCCAAATGCATGTCTTATGTAATATATCTGAACCACATTTAAACTGTAAAATTGCTCATGTAATATGATGGTATTTAATCCATCTCACTGAAATTTGGCCTTTCAACCATCTCAACATACTTTCCATACATGTCCCCTATCTTCTACCCCCTTCCAAAGTTCTCTTACAAATAACACATTATCAGGACTAGTCTTTGCACATATACTTGCAATTCTGCACTCACACTCATCATTCAAGACACATACACACCACTAAGCCTATATGACATCAAAAGTCAAACAAAATCCACCTATTTATTTTTAAAAAGGAAAAGCAATTTATTATTTCTTTTCTGCTCTCAGGGTGAGACTAGGAGCAGGGGTAGTGGATTTCTCAGTTTTCGAAGGCATAAGTGGGGGTGATAATTTTCCCTCTGCTTCTGGGAGGCTACCTGAAATATGACCATGTCCAGGAGAGGCTGAAAGGAAAAAAGGACAGTTAGTCGAGATATATGTCAGGCAAATTAATAAGCAGGAATAAAACAGGTAACAAGGTAGCATATACAACTACCCCTTTTAATGGGGTGGGGTCATCTCTTCCCCCCCCCCCCAAGTACAAAATCCAGGAAATGCATCCATATATCCTCAGGTTGTAAGCCTGGTCTGCAGGAAACTGATCTTTCAGAGAGGCTGCAACAGTAATCAGAGGAAGAGAACTGAGAAGAAGCTCAAATACCAGTGAGAAACGGGTACAAAAGGAAGAATGAATGCAAAGGTCTGATGCACAGAAGAGAAAACATACAATGTAAGCAAGAAAGACACAAAAACAACATGATGGACACTGTTCAGAAGATTCATATAACAGAGGAAAAGACAGTGTAAGAGCCAACTTTCTCAGCTGACAGAGTCTGGATCCAGGAGAACTGGAATTGTCAAACGAGGCATTTCAGCTAATAATGGATCACTGGGGCCTTCCATTAATGGACTTACTGGCGACTACGCGCAATGCGAAAGTCCCTTGCTTCTTCAGTCTCAGGAGAGTTGCAAAGTCCTTGAGCATCGATGTCCTTGTGCTGGAGTGGCCAGAGGACAGACTACTGTATGCCTTTCCCCTATGGCTCATGTTGGGCGGAATGATTTGGAAAATAGAGAGTGACAGGGGGATGGAGCTTCTGGTGGAACCAGATTGGCCCAGAAGACCATGATATGCAGATTTGCGAAGGCTCCTGGTGGACCCACCCCGCTGGTTTCCGGCTTACAGGGATCTTCTACGGCAGGGATCTGTTCTTCACAAAGATGCGACTTGATTTTGTCTTAAGGTATGGTCCTTGAGAGGGCTTGGTTGCTGAAGCATGGATATTCTACTGCGGTGATTGCCATCTTGCTACGAGCGAGAAAGTTCTCCACTTTAGCTATATGTAAGTTTGGCGAGTGTTTGAGACTTGGTGTGAAAACTAAGGGGTTCTTCCTCATTCGGTTAAGATCCTGCTCTTTTTGGAATTTTTGCAGGATGTATTGAGTAAAGGATTGGCCCTTAATTCATTGAAGGTGTACAGGTGGCAGCTCTTGCCTATTTCTGAGGTCAGGTGAATAGTGGGCCCTTGTCGGCTCATCCAGATGTGGCCGGTTTCTTGAAGGGAATGAAGCATCTTTGACCTCCCTTGCGTTACTTGTTCCCTTGTGGAGTCTTAATCTAGTTTGGGATTTTTTAGTAGGCCCTACTTTTTGACCGATGCATAAGCATTCCTTGAGGTTACTGACCTTGAAAACAATGTTTCCTATGGCAATTTGTTCTGCATTTCAAGTATCCGAACTACAGACCTTGTCTTGCCAGGGGCCATTTCTACGAGTGACTCCAGGGGCAATACAGCCGCGTACCGTTCCTTCCTTCCTTTTTGCCAAAAGTGGCCTTGGATTTTCACTTGAATCAGTCTGTATCCCTGCCGTTTCTAGACAGGGCAAGAGATGCGGAGGAATATTGCCTGTTAAAGCCCTTGGATATCAAGAAGCATATCTTGAGGTATTTAGAGGTTTCTGAACCTCTCAGGAAGTCAGGCCAGCTGTTTATACTCCATGGTGGGAGTAAACAGGGTGAGCTGGCGTCATGGGCTACAGTAGCCCGCTAGATTAAGGAGGTAGTCATGGCTGCGTATGTGGATGCTGAGCAGAATCAATGAGCAAAGCCATCTGTGTCCATGACCTTAGGACTTTGGAGTAGAAATAATTTAGGAATGGAAAACTTCAGACTTGCTTTCTACTTCTTAATGCTCCAAAAATGAGAGGGAACAAGTCTACAGACTGCAGACCTAGGTCTGCTGCCTGTGTGTCTCCCTGCTTCAGACTGCACAGAGAGGAAAAGAGACATCTCTTTTCCTCTCTGATACTGATACACTGATAGCCAATGACATCAGAGGGGCTGGTGGCTCCATCAGCATCGATGGTCTCTAGGGATGCCAGAGATAGGCCATCACCCACTTCTTCCAGGTCAAAGACATCTGGTTCATCATCTTCAGCCTCAACACCTGGGAAGAACCGATCCAAGCATCGACCGAAGCTGAAGAAGAATCAGCATCAGTCCCTGCTGATTCATGGTGCCAGGCATAGGGATGCATCAGCCTTGTCTGTGATGCCTCTGAAGTGACCCCCATGGTGAGGAGCACCAGTCCTCCATTGTTCCCAGAGGTTTGCCATGGCCTCCTCTGATCACAATGTCCGCCACTGATCCTCCTCTTGGTTCCAAAGAGGATCTGATCCAGGCCTCCTGCATCTCAGTCAGCCTTGGCGTCCATGATCTTCGAGGAGGAGCTGGAGACGTGAGTGTAGTAGGCCATGAAGAAGGAACTACAAGGTCTTGGCATCTGTGCACCGACAGCACCAGGCTACTCAGAATCTGTAGGGCTGCATCCGAGTCACTCCATCCCTCCGAGGACTCATTGTTCTGGTAGTGGGAAATTTCCAACGTGGAATGGGTTGCATCCTTCCAAATTTCTTGGGTCCAAATTATGCTAAGCACAGATGCATCCACCTTCGGTTGCAGAGTCCATGTAGATGGACTCAGCACCCAGGCTCTTTGGTCTGTCCAGGAGCATCTGTCAAATCAACTTCCTAGAGCATCGTGTGATCAGGTACATGCTGTGGGCTTTCAGAGATAAGCTGTCCAACAAAATTGTGTTTATCCAGACAGATGATTAAGTGTCTGTGTACGACATCAACAAGCAAGGAGGTATGGGCTCTTACCTCCTGTGTTAAGAGGTGGTCTAGATATGGTCCTGGCCTGGAGAATACAATAGAGGACAGACTTAGTCGCTCCTTCAGACCCATAAATGGTCTCTGGATCAGGGTTAGCAAATTGGATCTTCTGCCTGTGGGGAAGCCTAGACATGGACTTGTTGGCAGCTCCTTGGACCATTTCTTCTCCATGTAAAGACATTAAACAAGCTAGCCTCAGATGCCTTTCCCCTTCATTGGGGCCAGGGTCTCCTATACATGTATCCTCCAGTTCCATTGGTGATGAAGACTTTGTTGAAGCTCAGGAAGGACAAGGGGACTATAATTCTCATAGCCCCCCATTGGCTGAGGCAGATCTGGTTTCCACTCCTTCGGGAGTTGTCCATCCAGAAACCAATCAGATTGGGAACTTCCACAGATCTCTTCACTCGGGATCGGCCAAGGTTGTGACATCCCATCCTTCAGGCTCTGTTGCTCAAAGATTGGATGTTGAGAGTTTGATTTTACAACCCTTCAATCTCTTGGACAATGTGTCTCGTGTCCTCGTAGCTTCTAGAAAGCCTTCCACCATGAAGTCTTATAGACTGAAGTGGAGGAGGTTTTCTTTGTGGTGTGAGCAAAAGGCCCTTGATCCTTTCTCTTGCTCAACACAAAAACTGCTTGATTACCTTGTGCACCTATCTAAAGCTGGTCTCAAGACCAACTCAGTTACTGTTTTGAGTGTGATTGGCCCATATCACCATGGTGTAGAGCAGTGGTTCCCAAACCTGCCCCGGGGGATCCCCAGCCAATTGGGTTTTCAGGATATCAGTAATGAATATTCATGAGATAAATTTGTATGCAATGGAGGCAGTATATATACAAATCCATCTCATGTATATTCATTGCTGATATCCTGAAAATCTAAGTGGCTGGGGGTCCCCCAGGACAGGTTTGGGAATTACTGGTGTAGAGGGTAAGCCCAACTCTGTACAGCCTATAGTTGTATGTTTTATGCATGGTCCGCTTAAGTTGAAACCTCCCCTAAGTTCTCCTGCTGTGCCCAGGGATCTCAACGTGGTATTGGTTCTGCTAATGAACGCTCCATTTGAGCTGCTGCACTCCTGTGTTTTTGGTGTGGTCACTTTAGCATGTAGGGTCAGCAAGCTCCAGACCTTAGTGATTTATCTAACTTACACTAAGTTTTTTCAAGATAGGGTGGTGTTTCGCATGCACCCTAAATTCCTTCTTAAGGTCGTGTCGGGCTTCCATCTTAACCAGTCCATCGTCCTGCCAAAATTTTTTCCCAGGCCCCATTTGTACCAAGGCGAATGAGCCCTGCAAAGTTTAGACTGCAAGAGAGCATTAGCCTTCTTTCTGGAGTGGACAGAAGCCCATAGAAAGTCCACCCAGTTTATTTTCTTTTTTGACCAGAACAAGCTGGGAATCGTTGTTGCCAATCAGTCACTTTCCAATTGGCTGACAGTCTGCATCTGCTTCTATTATGCCCAAGCTGGATTGCATTTGTGGGTCATGTCAAGGCTCATTCTGTTTGAGCTATAGCAGTGTTGGTGGCCCACTTGTGAGCAGTCTCCATGGTGATGTGCAGAGCTGCAACGTGGACTTCCATCCACTCATTTACATCACATAACTGTTTGGATAGGGGTGGCTGACGTGACAGCAGTTTTGGCTGATCTATCCTTCGCAACTTGTTTGAGGTTTGGAACCCAGCCCTGTTCCTACTTATGGCCTGTTTATGTTTAGGCTGCCTCCATCCTGTTACCAACAAAATGTTGTTGTTGTTGTTGTGCTTGTTGGCACCTGTTTTGTTGTTCCCCTTTTTTGTCTGTAGCTAGGGATTCATTCATGTGTGATGACTGTCATCCGGCTTGTCCTCTGAGAAAGCAGTTGCTTACTCTGTAACAAGTGCTCTCTGAGGATAGCAGGATGTCAGTCCTCAAGAGACTGGCCTGCCTCATTGTGGATTTGGCTGTCTGTGGGTTTTATTTTTTGTATTCTTTTATTCACATGGGGACTCCCATGTGACCACATGGTATATTGCATGCTGGAGAATGCTCAGAGAGGCTCAGTCAAAATTCTGGAAACTTTTCCATGCCAGGCTCCATTGGATGATGTCGCCCATGTGTGAGGACTGACATCCTGCTGTCTTCGGAGAACACCTGTTACAGGTAAGCAGCTCTGCTTTTTATTTTGTGCCCTGGAATTCTTTAAGATAACTTTATGCTCCTGTTCCACCTCAGCAGCAGCTATTTTGCTTCTTTTCTTACAGTTCAGCTGCTTTTGCTATTTGGAGACACCTCTCTAGAGTCAAATAATTTTCTCTGAAAAGTAGTATTTGATGCCTCCAGTAAATTCTGAGATCTATATTTATACACTGTGCAGCTTGACTAGTTGGCCAGATAAACTTATCCGGCTAATTTATCCCATAGATTGTACTTGCCAGGTACTTGTAAGTTTGGATTGGCCACTGTTGGAAACAGAATGCTGTGCTTGATGGACCCATGGTCTGACCCAGTATGGCATGTTCTTATGTTCTAGATAAGGATAGAACTTCCCATCCCCAAGCTTTGAAGGAAGAACTGTGCTTTTACACAGAATTGATCATGGCAGATAATTCTGCCATGATCAATTCTGATCATGGCAGCTAAGCCGCTGAATATATTCGGTTATATTACTCTGAATATTTTAGTTAGCTGAATAACTTATCCGGCTAATTCCACTCCTCCCAGTTAAACCCTGGAACTTCCCTAACTTATCCAGCTAAATTCTAGCTGGATAAGTGACTGAATATGCCAAGTTTGGCATTTAGAGGGATAATTTTTCAGTTATCCAAATGGCTTTTGAATATGGACCTCACTGTCTATAAGACTTTGTCTCCAATATTGTATGAGAGTGTTAGTGTTCTCAACTGTCTTCCCCTGGATCTTGGCTGCGGGTAAAAAAAAATTGGTATCTCTACAATCTCATTGTGGGGTCATAGTACTCCAACACAGTCCTCACTTGATCTGATGTTTCAGGCTCTTGTGGCAAGAATGCGAAACTCATTTAACTTCCCTTTTGTCTAATAAGATAGTTTAAAAAGCTTTACATTCAATTTTCCTTCTTTATCTGCCATGATCAATTCTGTGTAAAAGCACAGTTCTTCCTTCAAAGCTTGGGGATGGGAAGTTCTATCCTTATCTAGAACATAAGAACATGCCATACTGGGTCAGACCAAGGGTCCATCAAGCCCAGCATTCTGTTTCCAACAGTGGCCAATCCAAACTTAAAAGTACCTGGCAAGTACCCAAACACTAAGTAGATGCCATGGTGCCAGTAATTACAGTGGCTATTCTCATAGAAACATAGAAATGATGGCAGAAGAAGACCAAATGGCCCATCCATTCTGCCCAGCAAGCTATGCACATTTATTTCTCATACTTATCTGTTACTCTTGGCTCTTAGTAATCTTTTGGTTCTATTTCCCTTCCACCCCCACCATTAATGCAGAGAGCAGTGTTGGAACTGCATCTATGTGAAATATTTAGCTTAATTAGTCAGGGGTAGCAACCGCCACAATAAGCAAGCTACACCCATGCCCATTTGTTTTCCCAGACTATGTAATTCAGTCCTTTTTGGTTGTTGTCTGTATATAGATCCTCTTTTCTTCATTCTCCCTGCCGCTGAAGCAGAGAGTTATGCTGGACATGCATTGAAAGTGAAGTATCAGGCTTATTTGGCTTGGGGTAGTAACTGCCGTAACAAGCAAGCTACTCCCTGCTATTTTGTAGCTGCAGATCTTTTTCCACATTCATTCACGTCCTCTAGATTTTATGGATCCACAGTGTTTATCCCACGCCCCTTTGAAGTCCTTCACAGTTCTGGTCTTTACCACTTCCTCCGGAAGGGCATTCCAAGCATCCACCACCCTCTCTGTGAAGAAATACTTCCTGACATTGGTTCTGAGTCTTCCTCCCTGGAGCTTCAAATCGTGACCCCTGGTTCTGCTGATTTTTTTCCGACGGAAAAGGTTTGTCATTGTCTTTGGATTATTAAAACCTTTCAAGTATCTGAAAGTCTGTATCATATCACATCTGCTCCTCCTTTCCTCCAGGGTGTACATATTTAGATTCTTCAATCTCTCCTCATAAGTCATTCGATGAAGACCGTCTACCTTTTTGGTCGCCCTTCTCTGGACCACCTCCATCTTGTCTCTGTCTTTTCGGAGATATGGTCTCCAGAACTGAACACAGTACTCTAGGTGAGGCCTCACCAAGGACCTGTACAAGGGGATAATCATTTCCCTTTTCCTACTCGATATTCCTCTCTCTATGCAGCCCAGCATTCTTCTGGCTTTAGCTATCGCCTTGTCACATTGTTTTGCCGACTTCAGATCGTTAGAAATCATCACCCCAAGGTCTCTCTCCTGCTCTGTGCACATCAGCCTTTCTCCCCCCATCGAATACAGTTCATTCGGATTTCTACTCCCCATATGCATGACTCTACACTTCTTGGCATTGAATCTCAGCTGCCATATCTTCGACCACTCTTCCAGATTAATAGCAGTTAATGGACTTCTCCTCCAAAAACTTATCCAATCCTTTTTTAAACCCAGCTACCTAAGTGCACTAATCACATCCTCTGGCAACAAATTCCAGAGCTTAATTTTGCATTGAGTGAAAAAGAATTTTCTTTGATTAGTTTTAACTTTCAAACACTTTTTTATTGTGTGAATAAGAATAAATACCAACAATGGCGGTACAAGTACAAAACAAAAAGTTGAACAGGCAACAACAGGCAGTTATACCAACAAAGTGTCAAATATAGCACTCATTTTCCATCCCCATCGCCTCCCCCCCACCACCTATCCCCCCTCCTCTCCTTCCCCCCCCCCTTTGAAACCCCAATCCCTCATTGCCTACCGGTCTGCAAGAAAGTCCGGCCTGATTGGATGGCGAACAATGCATGCAAAGTCATTGACTGTTAAATATCAAACTCCTGGGTCTGTGTGGTAATGCTAGAATATCTGATTAGTTTTAAATGTGCTACTTGCTAACTTCATGGAGTGCCCCCTAGTCCTTCTATTATCCGAAAAGTAAATAACAGATTCAATTTACCCATTCTAGACCTCTCATGATTTTAAAGACCCATATCATATCCCCCCTCAGCCATCTCTCCTCCAAGCTGAACATTCCTAATCTCTTTAGTCTTTTCTCAGGGGAGCTGTTCTGTCCCCTTTATCATTTTGGTCTCCCATCTCTGTACCTTCTCCATCGCAACTATATCTTTTTTGAGATGCGGCGACCAGAATTGTACACAGTACTTGAGGTGCGGTCTCACCATGGAGCAATACAGAGGCATTATGACATTTTCTCTTTTATTCACCTATCTCTTCCTAATAATTCCTAACATTCTGTTTGCTTTTTTGACTGCTGCAACACACTGAGCTGATGATTTCAATGTATTATCCACTATGATGCCTAGATCTTTTTCCTGGGTGGTAAATCCTAATATGGAACCTAACATCATGTAACTACTGAATGGGTTGTTTTTCCCTATACATTAAATTTCATCTGCCATTTGGATGCCCAACCTTCCAGTCTCGGAAGGTCCTCCTACAATTTATCACAATCTGCTTTTATTTAACTACTCTGAATAATTTTGTAATATCTGCAAATTTGATAACCTCACTCGTCGTATTCCTTTCCAGATCATTTATAAATATATTGAAAAGCACCGGTCCAAGTACAGATTCCTGAGGTATTCCACAATTTACCCTTTTCCACTGAGCAAATTGACCATTTAATCCTACTCTGTTTCCTGTCTTTTAACCAGTTTGTAATTCATGAAAGGACTATGCCTCCTATCCCATGACTTTTTATTTTCCTTAGAAGCCTCTCATGAGGGACTTTGACAAACGCCTTCTGGAAATCCAAATACACTACATCTACTGGCTCACCTTTATCAACATGTTTATTAACCCCTTCAAAAAATGAAGCAGATTTGTGAGGCAAGACTTGCCTTGGGTAAATCCATGCTGACTGTGTTCCATTAAACCATGTCTTTCTATATGCTCTATGATTTTGATCTTTAGAATAGTTTCCACTATTTTTCCTGGCACTGAAGTAAGGTTCATTGGTCTCTAGTTTCCTGGATTGGCCCTGGAACCCTTTTTAAATATTGGGGTTATATTGACCACCCTCCAGTCTTCAGGTACAATGGATGATTTTAATGATAGGTTACAAATTTTAACTAATAGATCTGAGATTTCATTTTTTAGTTCCTTCAGAACCTTGGGGTGCATACCATCCAGTCCAGGTGATTTGCTACTCTTTAGTTTGTCAATCTGGCCTACTACTTCTTCCTCCAGGTTCACAGTGATTTGGTTCAGTTGATGTGACTCATCACCCTTGAAAACCATCTCCGGAACTGGTATCTCCCCAACATCCTCATTAGTAAACACAGAAGCAAAGAATTCATTTAGTCTTTCTGCAATGGCCTTATCTTCCTTAAGAGCCCCTTTAACCCCCTTGGTCATCTAACGGTCCAGCTGACTACCTCACAGGTTTCTTGCTTCGGATATATTTTAAAACATTTTTGAGTTTTTGCATCTATGGCCAACTTCATTTCAAATTCTCTTTTAGCCTGCCTTATCAATGTTTTACACTTAACTTAATAATGCTTATGCTTTTTCCTATTTTTTTTGGATGAATCCTCCTTCCAATTTTTGAAGGATTTTTTTTTTGATAAAATAGCCTTTTTCACCTCAACTTTTAACCATGCCGATAATCTTTTTCCTTCCTTCCACCTTTCTTAATGCATGGAATACATCTGGACTGCGCTTCTAAGATTCTATTTTTAAACAATGCCCACACCTGTTGTACACTTTTAACCTTTGTAGCTGCACCTTTCCTTTTTTTTCTAACTATTTTCCTCATTTTATCAAAGTTTCTCTTTTGAAAATTTTAGTGTTAGAGCTGTAGATTTACCCAGGATGGTCTGGGACCATAGTGGCACAGCACAATTGACTAGCGCTTTCCCCAGAAATGTGAGTTACTTTACTTGTCCTCTGACCCAGGAGTTAAATTTCCAAGCCTAAAGAAACCTGTGCTAAGCATGGGGGAACTCAAGTCCAGGAACCCCAAGCCAGAGAGACACTTCCAGAGGACCAGAAATTCCTTCCCCCACCCACTCACTAAATAGCCCCTCTGACAGTGTACGCCAATCAGTCTGCTATCAGAGCTGATCAGGTATGCCATAGAAAAGTCGCCACTACCTGATGCTGAGAACCAAACCAGCACCTAAGTTCTGTTTTCAGCAACAAGACACACCAGTGAAGACTTATAAACATGCAGGAGCTCTTCCTAGCTACTGCATGAGCCCTGGAGTGTGGGAATAAGCAGCATGCAGGGCTCCACTTTGTGCAGCACACACAATGCATATCAAACTTACTCCTGAGCTGCCTCCTCTGAATCCTTCCAGTTCCTTTTCTATCTCCAGGCTGAGTGAGAAGTGGGTGCATGCACTGAGCCCTGGATGTGACTCATTCTGATTATTAGAAGCAACATCACTGGAGAAGCTGTGGCAGCCAGGGTAACTAACCAAGCTAACTGCCTGCTCTGCAATGATTTCTGCTTTCTCCTGAATGTAGAGGGAACTGGAGTACAGGAGTGGGGAGGGTCTGTTCACAGTGAAGAATTGAGAGGTCAGGATATAGAGAGGATTCCATGCATGCCAAGGTGCTTGAGAGTAGGGAAGTAGCCGGAGTCTACAGGCAGTGAAAAATGGAGATTGCAGGAGTATTTGCAAGGTGAGGAATTGGGGCAGGTGGACATGAAGAGGGTGAAATACAGAGCAACAGAAAAAAAAGAAGAGGCAGCTGTACACACATACACACACATACATAGCTATATCTGTTTCAAACTGATGGTGTGAGTGAACCACTAGAGCAGTGGTGTTCACCTGTAGTCCTTGAGGGCCATAGGTTGGGTTTTCAGGATATCCCTAAAGAATATGCATGAGAGAGATTTGTATGCACACTGCCTCAGTTGTATGCAAATCTGTCTCATGTATATTAATTATCTATAAAACTGATCTGTTTTCCCTGAAAGACTAGAAGTGAATACCACTGCACTAGAGCATCCTGCCATGAGACAGACATGCCACAGATAACTTCAAAAGTCACTGGATCACTACTCCATTGTGGTAGATCCATGTGTGTCCCCTACCCCCTTGCCCTTCCTTTGTTTTAAAATTTTGAAGAGAGACTGGTGAGGCTTTTAGTGCTTCCGTGGCTCGCTCTTTGGCCAAATGAGTCCTCTCCATGTCTGTTTTTCCTGCTTCACAGAGGTTGGAATGCCACACAACGTTTTTGTTTATGTATGTGTGCCTTGGGCTTGAAAAGATTGGGAAACTCTGCTGTAGAATGTCTCCTCTTCCTGTCTTCCCTGCTGGCTATTTAAAAAATGGAAGAGGTTCAGCTGAGGTCAATGTCTTCAGCTGAATCTCTGGTATTTTTTAAATGTCCAGAAGGGAAGACAGGAGAAGGGAGCAGGATTCTGCAGAATAGGTAGGTATGTTGAGGGGGGGCCTCCAAGCTGGGGGTGATGGGTAAGTGGTTGGGGGGGGGGGGGGAAATGGGGACCATCTGGTTTTATTGCATAGTCCCTTTGACTTGGATCCTGGGGAGCAGAGACCCTCTGACTTGGGTCAGAGGGTCTCTGCTACCCTCTAATTTCTTAAAGTTAAAAACAAAAGTAAGGTTATTGCCCCTCCCCCCCCCCCTTTTTTTTTTTTAACTTACTACCATTTTTAGCACACCTGGTGGATGTAAAAAGGTGTACCAAGCATAATGTACTTTTATAATAGTCTAGTTTAACTCCCAGTGTATTTGAGTTTACAGCATTGGCAGCTGACTTTACTTTTTAACATGTGAAAAAAAAAAGTGCACTAAATTTTTATGCACATTTTAAATTGATGTTTTATTACATTCTGCTCTAATTGAGGATACAATAGAACAGTGATGGCCAACTCCCGTTATAGAGAGTCACAAACGGGCCTGATTTTTAAGATATCAACAATTAATATTCCCTCCTCCCAGTTCTATTACCTTGTTATTTGTAACTGCTTCCTTCTACACAAATAGGTTATTGAATTGTTCACAGTACACCCCTGTTATATGTAAACCGGCATGATGTGTTTGCAACATGAATGCCGGTATATAAAAATTTTAAATAATAAATAAATAAATAAATAATATACATGAGAGAGATTTGCATGCACTGCCTCCATTGTATGGAAATCTATTTTATGCATATTCATTGTGGATATCCTGTAAACTTGCCCTGTTTGTAGCTCTCAAGGACCAGAGTTGGCTGGCCACCCCTGCAAAGGAGCAAAGAAATAGGCAAACTGATAAACTGAAGAATCTAGTTAGTAGAGATGTGCAATCGTTTATCACGAATTAGGCAATTACAAAGAAATTGCCTAATTCGTCCTGGTTCGGGGGCCCCGAAACCCGAAAAGGATTTTCCCCGAACTTTGGGGAAAATCCATTTTTCGGGTTTGTATGGGGAGAGAGGCACTTTTTTTTTTTTTTTAAATTAAAAACCACCCCAAACATTAACATTAGCTATAATAACACCCCCCCCCCCCCCATCCCGATCCCTCCCCAAGACTTACCAACATCCCTGGTGGTCCAGCGGGGTCCCGGGTGCCATTTGTCCCTCCGTGGCGTGCCCAGTGTGCTAGTGCTAGCCACACTCAAAATGGTGCCGAATAGCCTCTGAACTACTATGTCACAGGGGCTACCGGCGCCATTGGTCAGCCCCTGTCACATGGTAGGAGAACCGACCAATGGCGCCGAAAGCCCCTGTGACATAGTATGGGCAAAGGCTATCGGCGCCATTTTGATTATTGGCAGCCGACGACGACATTGCTCCCAGACCCCCGCTGGACCCCCCAGGGATTATTGGCAAGCTTTTTGGCCAGCTTGGGGGGGCCTCCTGACCCCCCCAAGGCTTGCCAATAATCCCTGGGGGGTCCAGCGGGGGTCTGGGAGCGATGTCGTCGTCGGCTGCCAATAATCAAAATGGCGCCGATAGCCTTTGCCCATACTATGTCACAGGGGCTTTCGGCGCCATTGGTCGGTTCTCCTACCATGTGACAGGGGCTGACCAATGGCGCCGGTAGCCCCTGTGACATAGTAGTTCAGAGGCTATTCGGCACCATTTTGAGTGTGGCTAGCACTAGCACACTGGGCACGCCACGGAGGGACAAATGGCACCCGGGACCCCGCTGGACCACCAGGGATGTTGGTAAGTCTTGGGGAGGGATCGGGATGGGGGGGGGTGGGGTGTATGTAATGTATTAAAATTAATTTAAATGCGTGGGGTGGGGGTTTTTTTTAGCTTTGTTTTCCCGCATCGTTTTTTGGCCCGGTTTCGGTTTTCCCCGTTTAGTTTTTTTTTTTTTTTTCAAAAAAACTAAACGATAAAAACCGAACTTTACCACGAAGTATCCGAGTCAAAAAAACGACCCGGTAGCAAAACACGAAGCACATCTCTACTAGTTAGTGCTGCTGCCTTAACTTTTCTGAAATGAATAGGTAATGTGTTAGAATTGAGTGTCATACTATTCACCTAAAATAAATGTGAAATTCATTGAATGACTGCACCATATTAAAATTCTGGAAGGTATGATCCTAAAATTAGGATAAGATTTAAAGAAACCTTCCTTATGTTTTATAGTTATCTGTAGATATTTTTTTTTAATTCTGCAGCATTATGATCTATCTGATAAAATTATTGAGACGTACGATTTTTCCTAATCTATTATATGATTAGCATGGTTTAAATATATCTAATATTAGAAAAGATCATTTTTAATAGTTACAAGATCTGTTGGCAGGAGTTTCTCACTTGCTAATGAAACAATTGCCTATGGTATCTGCAAGCCCTGATTGTTAAAACCACATTCCTTAACTGAGAGACCACTAAACTACGCGAGATAGAAACACATTATCAATGTGGACAATATCATAGAAGCAACAGAGTTCAGAGCTTTTTGGTTTTAATATTCTCTCCTTTTCCAAGGGAATAACTAATCTTCCATAGCTCATTTTCTGGCCTGTTATTTATTTATTTAGCACTTTAATATACCGATATTCTTGTAACAAGTTACAAATCACTTCGGTTTAAATTGTAACAATAACCATCGCATATGAATGCATTACATTAAACAAGGGTGAACTAACTTGGATCCATGGGACTGGGTTTAACAGAGAGATAAAAAGAAGAACTTTAACCGGCGAGCCGGATGCTAATTTAGGAATATAGTCAAGCTAACTTAGGAATATAGACAAGCGACTAAGAAAATAACAATGGGACAAGGTATTAAGGAGGAGAATTTCGGCTCTGTTAAGAGATTTTTGGCTTACTTCTGTGTTCCTAAAATAATTGGGAATAAGTGCTAATGTGCTTTTTGTTTCTGTAGCCTATAGGGGTTAAATCCATGGAGAAATATGCATAGTCCCCTAAGACACAAGTGAGATGCATGACCTTTGATACCTGAAAATGTAGTGAAAGGGCAGTCTTTCTTGACAGCTGTGGTGCTAATCCTCTGTCTCTGGAAGAGATAGTTAAGTCTTGATAGTATTAGTATGTATTGTTTATCAAGTGATTCTGTTTCTATGTACGAGTTTAAATTACCCAGTGTAAACTTGTGAAGATAAATTTAGTTTGGGAATGTGGTTTATCCAGTATTTTCATTATTATTATTATTATTATTATTAAAGGCTTTTATATACCGACTTTCTTGATACAAATCAAATCAACTCGGTTTACATCGAACTAAGCAGTAACTATAACCAACCAATCAACAAGAAACATTTTAAAAGGAGCATAAAGTTACATTATTTTCATATGGTAGTTTACTTGTTTTTCAAGTCTTCATTAGTACTGTCTAAAATTATCATTGATTTTAAATGCCTCTTTAAATGGATTTCTATAAAAAGGAGCTTCAAGGGTGAAATTTATTATATAAAAAAGTAATGCAAAGTTTGTTGTTGTAGTAATCTTAGAGAAAACTGAATTCTTTGCAGATTCTGATCTTTTATTAGACCAACATAAGAATCAACTAAGGCTTTTATATATGAACTTGCAAGATCATATGGGGCTCTTTTTCAGATGTTCTGTAAAAATGAGAACTTTGTATTGCTTCATTTTAGCCAGAGTGTGACTTCCAGCTTTATATGTAGTCCATGTACTTGTTTAAAATTGTTTTTGTGCATGTAGTAACTGTCGGTGAAAAGAGAGAACACATTTTAGGATGGGCTAAGGCCAAATTTAAGAATTTGCTGCTCATAGGCAGGGCAGAGTCTCCACCCACCAGAGCACATAAGAAGAACATAAGAAATTGCCATACTGGGTCAGACCGAAGGTCCATCAAGCCCAGCATCCTGTTTCCAACAGTGGCCAATTCAGGTTACAAGTAAGTACCTGGCAAGTAATAGCAGTGGCTATTCCCTATAGTCTGGGGCTAGTCACCTTACCCCGGGATATAAACAGAGCTTAATTTCTAGGGAAACAGCCTAGAACACAGTTCTGCCACTTCTTTTCAGAAAAAGAGACAGAGCTACAGGGGTGTTCTGCTCCAACCCTTTCCCTTCAAGCAGCCTTAAAGGAAGTAGAGAAGAAGGGGTGAGCCTGGAGCAAAGAACAATTACTCTGCTCCTTAGTCTAGCCCCTTCTCTCCTGTAGGGAACAATAGGGGAAATAGCAATACTGAAGCAAATACTGCAGAAAAAGGACAGACTCGAAAAGGGGGTTAACCGGCACAAGTTTTTAAACTTAAAGAGCTCTACCCTGATCTTGATAACAGCTCACAAGTTTCAAACTTGTGCCAATTCAACCCCCTTTTGTGTCTGTTATCCAGGGATTAATTTCTGATGTAACAACCCAGAAAGACATACTGCCCCCTTTTTTTCAGGACTTAAGGAGGCACAGTAGAGTAGCTGTATAAATCAATTCTGCCTCCCCCTCAGAAATGGAGCAGAGCTGGTAGTGTAAATCAGTTCCAGCTCCTTGTGGAACTGGAGTAGACTGTGGTGGCACAGATGCCCCAAAGATAAGTACAGCAGAGTGGTTGGAGATGCTTAGACAAATCATCCCTATGGCTTAGATTTTTGTGCAATTTCCTATCACAAATGCCATCTCCAAAAAGCCTCAAGACACTGATGAAGGCATCATACCAGAGCCAACTCCTGGACCTTCAGGGATACCTAAACCTATACATCCATTGTCTCCGATGTTTCCTTCCATACCTCATTCTCTGCCGTCGATACCTTTCAGGCCACAGCCAACAGGTCATCCAAGAGACACTGGTACCGATTCAAACATGGATGTCTCTACAGATGAGGAGATGCTTTCAGAACCTTCACCTCCAGAAGACAGATGGAAATCTCCTCCAGAAGATTTGTCTTTCTCCAACTTTGTGAAAGACATGGAGACCATCCCATTCCAACTGCAATCAGAAGAAGATTCCAGGCAAAAGACACTTGAGGTGCTACAATTTGTAGATCCACCTAAAGAAATTCTGGCTGTGCCTATACATGAGGTGCTTCAGGAACTCATGTACAGATTGTGGGAACATCCTGGTTCAGTTGCATCAGTTAACAAGAGATCGGATGCTACATACCTGGTCCAGCCAATTCCTGGATTCCAAAAGACTCAACTACCTCACCAGTCGGTGGTAGTTGAGTCAGCTCAGAAAAAGGCAAAAAGAGTCAAAACACATTCTTCCACACCTCCAGGGAAAGATAATAGGTTCCTTGATAACCTAGGCTGGAAAATATTTCAAGGATATATGCTGGTCTCTAGAATTGCGGCTTACCAGCTCTTCATGAACCAGTACCAACGTAATCTCTGGAAGCAAGTCCAAGAGATTACCCAGACACTCCCTGAACATTTCCAGGAAGCTTTCTTACAACTAGTGCATAAAGGCCTAGAAGCAGGCAAGCACGAGGTCAGGGCGACTTATGACAGCTTTGAAACCGCGTCTCGTCTGTCAGCTTCCGGTATCACAGCTCGTCGGTGGGCATGGCTTAAGGCATCTGACTTAAGGCCAGAGGTGCAAGAGAGATTAGCCGACCTTCCTTGTCTTTATGACAACTTTTTTGGTGACAAGGTGAAGGAAGCAGTTGCCACCTTGAAGGAACATACGGAGACTTTAAAACAACTCTCCTTAATTCCACAGGAATCACAACTTCCTTCTAGAAGGCAACCAAGAAGAGATACAAGACATCCTTACTATCGCCAGAGACGTTACTATCCTCCTGCAACTCGTCCACGAACATCTCGCCCAGTTCAGCGTTCTCAAACTAGACAACAAAGAACTCCTCGGTCTCAGCCCCCTCCTCAGACTGCTTCAACGTTGGGGTTTTGAAATATCCCCAGAGAACAGAAGCCTATCCCTCAATCCGGTTCCACACTTACCAGTAGGAGGTCACATTGCCTTCTTTCATCACACTTGGACCTCCATAACCACGGATCAATGGGTACTTTCCATTACATCTCGAGGGTACCGTTTGGATTTTCTCACTGTGCCAAACGAAACTCCACCCATTTTGTCTTGGACAGTAAACAATCAGTCCACGCTGCTAAAAACAGAATTATCCACCCTTCTGAGAGCCAGGGCCATAGAACCAGTCCCCCGGCCACAGCAGGGCAGAGGATTCTACTCCCGATATTTCCTCATTCCAAAGAAAACAGGAGGCCTACGTCCCATTCTCGATCTCAGAAACCTCAACAAATATCTGAAAAAAGAAAAATTCAGGATGGTATCATTAGGCACCATGTTACCCCTACTTCAGAAGGGAGATTGGCTCTGTTCTCTGGATCTTCAAGACGCTTACGCTCACATTCCCATTTTCCCTCCTCATCGCAAGTACCTACAATTCCTAGTACAAGGTCAACATTTTCAATACAGAGTGCTTCCATTCGGTCTCGCCTCAGCACCAAGAGTTTTGACAAAATACCTAGTGGTAGCAGTAGCCCACCTACACAGGCAAGGAGTCCACGTCTTTCCCTATCTGGACGGTTGGCTAATAAAGAGTACAACAGAAGAGGGAACTCTCACTTCACTCAAACTCACAGTCAATTTACTCCACTCCTTGGGGTTTCTGATCAATTACCAGAAATCCCATTTCACACCATCTCACCAATTACAATTCATCGGTGCAGATCTAAACACCATCATAGCAAGGCTTTTCTTCCAAGAGACCGAGCACAAACACTTGTTCTCCTGGCAAACCCCCTCAGAAATCAATCGCAAGTCACTGCTCACCAGTGCCTCACCCTCCTCGGCCACATGGCCTCTACAGTTCATGTCACTCCATTGGCCAGACTGACCATGAGATTACTGCAATGGTCTCTCAAGAGACAATGGATTCAAGCCATTCAGCCACTGTCCTTTCACATTTAGATAACTCAGGAACTTTGTTCCTCTCTCCTCTGGTGGATATCAATGAACAATTTGCTCAAAGGCCTACCCTTCCAGCAACCAACTTCACAAGTAACTCTAACTACAGATGCATCCATCTTCGGTTGGGGCGCACATATAGGCCATTTGCAGACTCAAGGAATGTGGACGAAGCTCAAAGCCACTTTTCAGATAAATTTCCTGGAACTTCGAGCTAGACGTTATGCGCTACATGCGTTCAGGGACTGCCTTTCTCACAAGACTGTTCTTATACAAACACAACACAGTAGCCATGTGGTACATCAACAAGCAAGGGGGCACGGGTTTGTATCTCCTTTGCCAGGAAGCAGCACAGATTTGGGACTGGGCCGTAGCACATTCAATGCTTCTCTGGGCCACGTATCTAGCAGGCATTCACAACATAGTAGCCGACCGTCTCAGTCGTCAGTTCCAACCACACGAATGGTCCTTGGATCCAGCGATAGCAACCAGGATCTTTCAACGTTGGGGGTCAACTGACGATAGATCTCTTTGTATCCCATCTGAACTACAAAGTACAGAAGTATTGCTCCCTATCTAAGCAAAGAAACAGCTTAACCAGGGACGCCTTTGCTCACATTTGGAACTCAGGCCTGCTATACGCGTATCCTCTGATACCACTCATAACCAAAACTCTAGTGAAGGTACAACAGGACAAAGAGTCCATGATACTCATAGCCCCATACTGGCCTCGACAAGTATGGTTTCCCACACTTCTAGACCTCTCGATCAGAGATCCAATTCGCCTGAGTGTAGCTCCCAATCTCATCACTCAGGATCAGGGTCGGTTGCGCCATCCCAACCTTCAATCCCTTGCCCTGACAGCATGGATGTTGAAAGCTTAATTTTACAACCACTCAATCTTTCATCCAAGGTATCTCAGGTACTCCTTGCTTCACGTAAACCTTCCACACGGAAGAACTATTCCTCCAAATGGAAAAGGTTTACTCTATGGTGTGGACAAAGAGCGATTGATCCTTTCTCCTGCCCCACACCTTCTCTACTAGACTATTTGTGTCATCTTTCAGACTCTGGTCTCTAGATTTCATCTGTGAGAGTACACTTAAATGCAATATCAGCTTACCATAATAAACTTGGAGATGCCCCTATTTCCACACAACCTCTCATTAGTCTGTTTATGAGAGGTTTAACTCATATTAAACCACTAGTTCGACCCCCATGCATACATTGGGACCTGAACGTGGTATTGACCACACTCATGCGTTCTCCTTTCGAACCTATAGATACCTGTGATCTTAAATTTCTCACATGGAAAACTATCTTTCTCATAGCTATTACCTCAGCTAGAAGAGTTAGTGAATTACAAGCACTTGTCACATACGAACCTTTTACAAAGTTTCTACAGGACAGGGTGGTACTCCGCACACATCCTAAATTCCTTCCCAAGGTAGTCACGGAATTCCACTTAAACCAATCCATAGTTTTACCCACATTCTTTCCAAGGCCTCATTCTCACCAAGGTGAAAGGGCATTACATACTCTAGACTGCAAGCGTGCATTATCTTTCTACCTAAATCGCACTGCGGTCATAAGGAAATCCACTCAACATTTTGTCTCTTATGACCCAAACAAACTAGGTAAAGCAGTGGGAAAACATACTCTGTCCACCTGGCTAGCAGATTGCATACAGTTTTGTTACGAAAAAGCAGGCCTTATACTCCAAGGGCGAGTAAAAGCACATTCAGTAAGAGCAATGTCAACCTCAGTAGCACACCTTCGTTCTGTGCCAATTCTTGACATCTGTAAAGCAGCAACCTGGAGTTCCCTTCACACCTTTGCAGCTCACTACTGTTTGGATAAAGAAGGACGGCAAGATGCAGCCTACGGACAATCTGTCTTAAAGAACTTGTTTCCAGTTTAATCCCAACTCCTTCCACAACCAACGTGCTGGGATTTTCGGCTGATTCATTTACACCAGCTTTACTCCACAGTGGTTTTTCACTACGAAATGACTCAGCCGCTAGCTTGCAGGTGGGTTTCGTGAGGACTAGCATCCTGCTTGTCCTGGGATAAAGCAAAATTGCTTACCTTGTAATAGGTATTATCCCAGGACAGCAGGATGTAGTCCTCACGAAACCCGCCCGCCACTCCGCGGAGTTGGGTCTAATACGTTCTATTATTATTTTATTTTTTAGCTAATGCCATTGCTACAAACAGACTGAAGGGAGACCCCTGTGGCAGAAAGTATAATGGCATGCTGGGCATGCTCAGTGGGCACTTTGGATGCCAGTCAAAGCTTTATTAAACTTTGACAGACGTTTTTCCGTATAGGGCTCCATTACCGATGTCACCCACATGTGAGGACTACATCCTGCTGTCCTGGGATAACACCTATTACACGGTAAGCAATTTTGCTTTACTGTTGGACATGACATATGCTACCACTGCCTGTTCTAGACCATGACCAGGCCAACTGTTAAGATTGTGGACGGATGTTCTTGTATACACAAAGATTGAGGGCCTGGAACATAGTGAAACTGCATAAATCTCTCAGAAGCTGCAACTGGTTCTCTTCCCAAAGTGCTGCCTTGTCTTCCTCCCCAGGAATGGTGGTGAACAGGAGTTCCTCATAAATATCCCCCCCATCAGTGGAACAGGCCCAGCCCTTAAGACTGAGTAAGCAGAAGAGGCATGTATCAAAGAAGGAGATGCTACTATGTGGAGCCGCCAGTGCAGCTGGTTCTAAAGAAGCACTATTTGGTGCATTGGCGCCATCAATGCATAGTGCACCGGCATCCTCAATGCATAAGTCTTCAACACTTTGATGCATTGAACCCTAGAGCATCATTTCTCAACACCATTGCCCATTAAATCTGTTCCATTATTGACACATCGAGCTACAGTTTTCCATGCGGATATATGCTGTCTGTTGAGAATATTAATAGGGGCAGAAGGGATCTTTGCACCCAGTAGTTACCAGGGTGCGTACACCAACAAAATTAATTGAAAAAGGGTACCTCAAATCCCATTTGCTTTCTGGTACGTCTTACATCCAGTCAGCCTCCAATCCAAATTTTACAGGATCTTACTGGTGCAGGATCTAGTGTCAGAAGAGGATGTTCTACTACCCATGTCACGACAGAGGGCACATCAGCCACTTGATCAAATAAGAGTTAATGAATGATTTCTTTCTCTTTGGCTAATGATAAGGAGGGTACCTTCCACCCTCTCCTTTCCAGGATATCAGATTTACTCCTACAGGAAGGAGTCTCGGTATTCCCAGCTCCTAGAGATACTCAATAAAAACCCTCAGGAAGTGGTTTTAGTCCACAGAATTTGCTTGAAGCGGAGTCCTACCAGTCAGAGAATGTGCACCAGGAGTATACGCCTCCAAGGTGACCAAGGACCCCTCCTCAGTCACCGCCTTCATCATTGGGGTACTTAGTGTACCTTCACCTCCAGACTTTGAAAATAGATTGATAGGAATCCCCTCTGACCCCCCCCCCCCCCCAGAGCGTCCAAAATATGCATCTTCATTGGAAGACCTTTCTTATTCCAGGTTTCTGGTCAAGTTGGGAAAAGCGCTCTGAGTTAATGTGCAAAAGGACAAAGATTCTCATGCCAAGATCTTTGGTCTCCTCCAAATTTTGGACACACCAGTGGAGCCAGCAGCTATCTCAATTCATGACATCCTACAAGAATTACAAACAAGAATGTGGGAAAATCCTATTTCCTGTACTTCAGTGACAAGGAAACTAAAGAAATATAGGTTGCAAAAATCCCCTGGGTGTGGAATAATGGAATTACTCCATCAATCAGTTGTGGTATGATTGGCCTTTAAAACATCAAAGAAAACAGTAAAAAAAAGTGTTCCGAAGCTTCATGTTTAATGCATAGACCTCCACTCACCACTTCAAGGTTCTATATTTACATGTATACAGAAATTGAGCCTTTTCTTCCACCCGATGAACATAAGATGATGCCATACTGGGTCAAACTGAGGGTCCATCAAGCCCAGCATCCTGTTTCCATCAGTGGCCAATACAGGTTGCAATTCAGATTGGCAAGAACCCAAACATTAAATAAATCCTATGCTGCTAATGCCAGTAATAGCAGTGGCTATTCCCTAAGTCAACTTGATTAATAGCAGTTTATGGACTTCTTCTCCAGGAACTTATCCAAATCTTTTCTAAACCCTGCTACACTACCTGCCCTAACTGCATCCTCTGGCAAAAATTCCAGAGCTTAATTGTGCATTGAGTGAAAAAGAATTTTCTCTGATTTATTTTAAATGTGCTACTTGCTAACTTCCGGGAGTGCCCTCAGTCCTTGTATTATCCGCAAGAGTAAATAACCGATTCAAGTCCTTCTGTGGTTTTGTAGACCTCTCATTTGCCCCCTCAGCTGTCTCTTCTCCAAGCTGAACAGCCCTAACCTCTTTAGTCTTTCCTCATAGGGGAGCCGTTCCATCCCCCTTATCATTCTGATCGCCCTTTTCTGAACCTTCACCAGGGCAACTATATCTTTTTTTTAGATGCGGCAATCAGAATTGCACACAGTATTCAAGGTGCGATTGTAATGGGTTGAAAGTTGGCAGGTTTTGCCTTGTAGTCTGGATCACACAAACATAATAAGAAAATAATTACACCTGACTACAGCTTTTGTGAAAGTATGAAAAGCTGTATAATATATGCACAAAACAGATACTTATGATATCTGACAAACAAAATCCAGGTTATTTTATAAATTCTTATGTTCAGATAGATACCAAAGGTTATACATATATAAAAAGCAGTAGCAAAATATATTTACAATGATACTTCCCTCGCAGGTTCCCAGGTGCAAGACAGTATTACAAACACCGGGTCCTCAGTACTGGAGATTTGGTCTTATTCTGCAGAATGGCTAAAGGCGCACTCCTTACAAAATCTGATCTTCAGCCTGACTCTCAGCTTTTATGCTATATTTTGGGCTTCCTGTGCAACTATTCTGTGTGAAGCTGCAGCTGTTCTGTTCCTAACCTAATCTTTATTGTGTAGGAGAGTTCTGCTTCTAGCCTAATCTTAGTTATGCAGGAAACAATCTTGTAGCTGGTCCTTATTCCAACTACCTTCTACTTTTCGGGTATATTTGTATCTTCACATCCACTAATTAAGTGCCTGCAAAGTTTCCACACAATACAGTGGGCTCACCATGGAGCGATACAGAGGCATTATGACATTCTCTGTTTTATTCACCATTCCCTTTCTAATTATTCTTAACATTGTTTGCTTTTTTGACTGCTGCAGCACATTGAGCCAATAATTTCAATGCATTATCCACTATGACGCCTAGATCTTTTTCCTGAGTGGAGTAATATACTCTCAGGCACCCTTGGATGCGGAGAAGTGTATATGCCATCTTTTTCAATCTACCTACAAAGTGTTTGATACCATGGCGCACACCTCGTCAGCTTCCATTGGAGCATGCCTCATGGCTTGGATTGGATGTAATACCCTGTTTCCCCGAAAATAAGACATCCCCCGAAAATAAGACCTAGTAGAGGTTTTGCTGAATTGCTAAATATAAGACCTCCCCCGAAAGTAAGACCTAGCAAAGTTTTTATTTGGGAGCATGCCCGTCGCACAGAACACCAGAACATGCAGCTCTGATTTTTTTACCCTGCAGGATTCACAGTTAGTTGTCATCACAAACCAGCATAACCAGACAACTATTCAGAATATGATAAATGGTCATTTTTTTGTTCAACAATATATGTGAATTCTTCTTCATGGAAAAATAAGACATCCCCTGAAAATAAGGCCTAGTGCATCTTTGGTAGCAAAAATTAATATAAGACACTGTCTTATTTTCGGGGAAACACGGTAGCTTATGCAATAATGTCCATGATAGGTTGGCAGACATCCCCTGCTTGGGTGAACAATTTTTTGTAGAGAAAAACTCAGAGAAACAGTTGCTTAAATAAAGGAACAGGATGTGGCAGTCCAGTCTTTATCTACAGGACTGGAGCAACAGTCCTCTACAAAATACACTTATGCTTTTAAAAGATTCTATTTCCAGAGTTGCCCCTTCCAACAATTTCAGTGGTACTGGATGCCGCCTTTACTTCTGCAACAGCAACAAGTTCTGACTTGTACTTGGCAGTGTGAGTGCCATCAACCAAAAGCAATGCAACAAGTCCAGCCACATTTGGATAGGTTTTTGGCCACCTTTCAAACCTAATCCCCTCCGGTAGGGGGAAGAATACAGCACTATCTGGAGGAGTGGCACAAGATCACAAAACATTTCTGGGTTCTCAGGATTGTGGAATCTGGATGCTGACTGTTTCTCCAGGCTTCCCATAATTTCTTTTTGCTCAGCCTTCAATCTGGATCTGTTTCATTTGATGCAACTCTACCTGGAATTGAACTCACTCCTTCAACAGCAGACGATAAAACCAGTTTCTTCCCATCACCATGGCCAGAGGTTATACTCCTACTAATTCCTTATCCCTAAGAATTCTGGTGTTTTGAGACCCATCTTGGTTTTAAGAAGCCTATACAAGCATATATTCCAGGAGAAATTCAAAATGAATTCCCTTCACACAATTCTACCCTTCATCCAGAGGGCGAGTAGATGTGCACTCTGGATGTAAAGGATGCCTATGTTCATATTCCCATCCATCCCTCCCACTGGCATTACCTGTTTTTATGGTGGACTTCTTCTATTATCAGTACAAAGTACTCACCTTCATCCTCTCAACAGCACTGAGGATCTTCACCAAGTGCCTGGCTGTAGTAGCAGGGTATCTGTGATGACAAGGCATCCAGGTTTTCCCTTACCTCAACTACTGGCTTGTGACGGCAAATTCCTAGTGTACTAACCTTCCTGCAAAAATCAATTTTACTCCTATATTCGTTAGGGTTCCTGGTAAATTTTGAGAAATCGACTCCAGTTTCTTTGCAGAAAATAAAATTCATTGGAACCATGGATAGGTTCTTTGCAGTAAAGAGCTTTCCATCTGTCAGATTGGGCAAATGCTCTGATCCCTTGTATACAGACTGTTAAACATGGATCAGTCCATGGCCAGAGAAGTTCTAATTATTCTGGGCCACATATGTCTCCTGGAGTGGAACTTAGATTCTCAATGGGACCAGTTAACTAAGCCTTTGACAACCAGAGTGACATGAAACAGGAACTTTGCTGATGGCTGGACCCCTACATCATTCAGGAGGTAAGACCATTACATTTATTTCCTCACCAAGTTATGTTGGTGATGGATGCCAGCACAAAAATATGTGGGACTCAACCGGGCCTTTTTGAACTCAAGGAACTTGGTCATTCATGGAAAGAATTTTCAGATATGCTCTAACAACGTTCTCTCAGCTCTTCCAAGAGAAGAACATTTTCATTCAAACCAACAGCCAAGTAGCCATGTTTTGCGTATACAAGCAGGGAGGCACAGGGTCATGGGAATGGACATGCAATAATCAAACTGTCCTGCAAGCTACCTACATTCCAGGTACCTCCAGCTCACCTTAGCAGAGTCTTTCAACCACATGAATGACTTGGTTTAATTCAGTCTATTCAACCAGTAGTCAGTGGTTGACGGACTATTCAGTCTATAGGGACGTTCAGCAATCGACTTATTTGTGTCAGAACAAAAAAAAACTAGAAATGTTTTGCTCCATTCTTACCAACAAACTCCGATCTGATCAGGACACATTTCTACTTGATTGGAATGCAGATTTCATTCACACTTTTCCACCAATTCCATTGATAGCCAGGACAGTACAAAAAGTGCTCAAAAACTGGGCCCATCTGATTCTCATAGCTCCAGCATGGTCCAGAAAACTCTGGTTCATGTATTTAATTAATTTATTTAACAGCTTTTCTATACCGTCATTAAGTAGTACCATCACAACGGATATATCTAGTCGGCTGTCCAACAGCCCTCTGATATCTTTTGGGTCAGATCCATCCTTATTAACTCATGAAGAGAAACATCTCATCTGAACCTTTGCTCCCTCAATTTGGCGGTTTGGATGCTGAATGCTCAATGATTGCCGAATTGTGCTTATCCAAGGAGGTCGAAGACATAAAAGTGTCTGCTAGAAAACCATCAACCAGAAGAGCTTATAGTTTTAAATAGAAAAGGTTCTTCAGATGGTGACAATATAATACTTTAGATCTATTTGCATGAAGAGCAAAACAGTTACTTATTTATTCTCTCTTTCTGCTTCAGGATTTAGCACCTCATCAATAAGAGTACATCTCAATACCATAGCAGCTTACCATGCTCAAACTGAGGGTAAGACAATCTCTACTCATCTTTTAATTTCCAAGTTCATGAGAGGCTTATAGCATATTAAATCTCTAATTATGAAACCACCTGTTCCATGGCACCTAAAAGTGGTTCTGGCATAACTGATGAAGCCACTATTTGAATCATTGCAGTTGGCGTCTCTCAAATTTCTTACATGGAACGTAATAGTCCATTGTATCAATAACATCAGCCAGAAGAATCAGTGAACTTCAGGCTTTAATTCATTATTTGCCTTTGTGGTAACTAGAGTGGTAGCGACTTGGGTACAGCTGGAGGAAAAACAGAGGCGGACTCTGGCTGTTCCTTAAGTGCGGTTTATTTACAGTGAAAACACACAAAAGTGCAGTGCACAGCAAAACAAAACAACTTAGGCAGCTCACCTTAACTTCAGGTATCTCACAATTAACAAAGGAAAGTGCAAAGCAACAATAAACACTTTGAGGCAGCTCAACTTGTCTTCCGGTAAGTTCCTAACTTTAAGCTAGCAAGTTTTAACAATATCAATTCAACCTTAAACACAGCAAGTCTTCTCGTACAGCAGAATTTTCTCTCTTCCCTGGACCCCTCTACCCCTTCTAGGTCCTGAGGTCTTATACTCTGATGAAGGGCTCCTCCCTCAGCATTCCCTGCGAACTCAACCTTAAGGAGGCCTGGGCAAGACACCTGTGCCCGGTCCTTTAAGGTAATCAGTTTTTTGTACACTCCCTCACAGCCTTATATGCAGTTCTTCCATAACAGGATGATGCTCCTTACCCATCCAAAGTTTTTACCAAAAATAGTAACAGCTTTTCAGACTAATCATGTTACCTAAGTTCTTTCTGAGGCCACACACACACAAAGATGAGAAATGCCTTCCAATGTTAGACTGTACAATATATTTGGCTTTCTGTAAAAGGAGGACTCAGTTACGTCATCAGGCTTCACAACTATTTGTCTCTTATGATCCTAATAGACAGAGCATAGCAGTGACCAAATATACATTGTCCAACTGGCTAGCAATGCATTGCGCACTGCTATATGCTGGCAGGCCTACAAGTTACAGAGACCATCACAGCTCATCAAGTTAGAGCCATGGTGGCATCTGTGGCTCATCTGCGAGCTGTTCCTCTTGAAGACATCTGCAAAACCTTTACATCCCATTGTTGCTTGGACAGTCTCTCAAAGAGCGACAGTAAATTCTGACAAGCAGTTTTGCATAGTCTGTTTACCCAGTAGTCTACTCTCCACAGTGGGGTCCATGTTACTTGTTTAGTAAATGTTCCACTGTAGCCCTCAGCTTAGGATTCCCCACATTTCATGACTAATTCAGTCCCTCTTGTCAATGAAGAAAACAAGTTTGGTTACCGTAAACTGTGTTCTCCGTAGACAGGATGAATTAGCTATACTAAATATTCACCTCCCTGGAGAGTTGACTACCTAGCTATATTTCTGATTTATGAACCCCTCAGTCTAAAATCGAGCGAGGGGCTCATGAGTCAACATCTATGCGGGAGCTCCTAAACATGGTCAGTACAGCAAAATCTCTACTAGCTAAGAGAAAGAGGTCCGTTCGGTGCTTCCAGTTGATATCACTCATATGTTATGGCTAATTCTTCCTTTTGTCTGTGGAGATCACTGTTTACGGTAAGCAAACGTGTTATATAGTACAATGAAACCAAAATTAAAAAAACACAAAAGTAAATATCTAAAATGACAGCATAAAAACAAAAAATAAAAAGCAACCAATCAAAAAAAAACAATACTTGAGAACAGCTTTCTGGGAAACACAAAGATTAGTCCAGGGACAAGTAAATTGCCATAAAGTAGAACCTAAACAAAAAGTAACAGGCATAAAATTGGGCGATCAAAAACACAAGAATAAAACTGGGTCATAAATATAGTACTAAATTATAAACTCCAGAGTTAGCAATTTGGGAATAAGATTAAAGAGGTCAGTCTGGTAAGAGACTAAATAATCTTATGCACTGCCTCTAAGGCAACTAATGACGGTAATGCAGAGCAGTACAATTAAAGGCATGTTCTCTGGTGCTAGCCAAACAGGCCATTTTCAAATTAGGTTCTTTTAACAGTGCCATGAGCTAATTGTGAAAGTAAATTATGATCAGAAATTGTTAGGCTATGTAATTAGATGAAGGATGGGACAAATAATCTTGAATCATAAACAATATTCATTTGATAACAAATGCAATTTAGCCAGAAGAAGGAATCATTTGAGTCCTAAAGCCGAATCCCACAACTATGGCCACTATAGCATATGGAAAAGAAGTAAGAAAAATGTTATTGGGGACCAAAAATAGAGATGGTAATTTTTTATTTTTTTTACATCTACAACTCTTTAATTCAAGGGGAATTGGGTTTTCAGGATATAAATAGTTTAGAAGGTGCGAATCACCTGGAATGAAATACAAAAATTGCCAGCATGGATCAGCTTGTTTCCAATTACAATCTATGAAGAAGTATAGTGGAAATGACCTATTCTTGCAGTATTTTGGTCTCCCAGCCTTCACTGCAATTTCAGAGCAGTTCTCAGGAGAAAACATTAGACTGAGGAGTTCTATATGCTGAGAGGGAATAGAGATTGGGAAAGAACTAAAAATTGGCAGAAAAAGCAAAAAGGCGCAAGAAAAGGCAATGAGCAGAAAAATCACTTTTAAAGGAAAACAAAATTATATGTGCATATATGGAAGACATGGTGATACATGCAAGAAATTGGTTAAATTAGCACACATTTGAAACTTGCTAGCATTAGAACCGGTCGTCAAGGCTTTAACCTTAGGTACTGATAATTCATGCATTGTTCAAAAACATTCATAATTCAGTCACCTTTAAATTAAAATCCTATATTGATTTTCATCATGCCTACAACAGGCGCTTAGGGTAGTAAGAGTTTTGAGAGTGGTAGCTCCACTAGCGAATCTAAATATCAATGGGAAAGGTAGTAGTACAGGGGAAAAGGAACAGGGGGATTAAAATTATAGCATGCTGTTCAGCACTTAGCAAACTAATTTGGGGAGGGGGCTAAACACACAAAAACAGTGAAAGATTTATCCAGTGCTATGATCCATGTCTTCTTCCTATAAAGTTTTGGAAGAAAACGTTTTTTCCTATGTTGCTAAACCAGGAAGTCAATAAAAGTAATATGAAAAGAGGAGAACATTTTAAAATAATGAGACAGGGATGGAAATGCTTACTAAACTACAGAGCATGTAACAGTGTGTGCAAGTTTTCTACCAGACACCTTCCAAACTGTACTTCAAGCTCTTCTTTTCCCATCTGTTGATTACTGTAACTCTTTCTATACTGGCCTTCTACAAAATTCTCTCCGTGCACGTCAGATAGCTCAGAACTCTACCGCACACCTTCTCATCAGCATCCCATCTGAAATCATATCACTTGTTTTAAACCACTTCATTGTTTACCAGTTTCTGCCCATATTAAATACAAAGTTGTTATCTCTTTACACAACTTACTCTACAACATCAGCTCCCCCTGGATTAGCAGCAGAATACAGGTATAGAAATTCCTCAAGATAGTTTCTTCATGATGTTGCTCCCCCTAAAGCTGCCTGTCAAGCTTCCACTCGCAAACATTCATTTTCTATTTATGGCCCTATCTTATGGAACTCCCTCCCAGTTTCATTGCGACTAATATTAGACTCCAAAATATTGATGAAACTATTAAAAACACATCTTTTCTGCAAAGCTTTTCAGTAGTTAAGGCCTTCTTCAAGATTTCATTTCCCTCCAGCTCATCAGGAATGATGTTCTGTTTCCTTCCCAGTCTGAATTTCCTATTTTGGCCTTCCTCGTTTTATGTTCTTTTTTTTTTGTCTTGTTTATTTTAATGTCGATAACTATATTGTCGTTATTGTACCCCATTCCAAATGTTGGAGGGGTGGGTAATAAATGTTTTTAAATAAATAAATAATACATTAATAAGAGAGCAATAGGTAAGCTAAAACTAACAGTGATAGGTGCTCATCATTTGCTTTTGGTATGTATCTTTTGGTAAACAATGAAGAAGAAGGAGAAAGATTAAATACTGCCCATTGACTGATCCTGTGCCTCCTGGACTGATGGATCAGTTTACCAGAAGGGGTACTATCTGGGAGTTTAAAGGCCTCTATGGTCACTTCCTTCTCCAATGGAGTCCAGACACTTAGTGCTGAGCAAACTAGCAAGGTGGCTTGTCAAGAGCTAGATGCAGGATTGATTTTCCAGAGTCTTCCTTTCTCTGATTCATGGGTTGGATTTCTTCACTTGTTTTTTTTCCTGAAGCAGTCTATGGCCTGATACAGGGGCTACAGAAGGGTTTGAATTTACAGAGACTTTGGCTTAACATTAGGCCCTAGTTTTAAACCAGGAAATAACCCAAAGTATTTGGAATGTAATTATCCTGAACAAGTGGTGGAATTTTTCAAGAGGTTTTTATGGTCTCACTGTTAAGAGTACTATAATTCGTTATATGTAGGGATGCCTGTTACTATTTTAAGTCATTTACAACTTTTGCAAATCATGGCAAAGAGGGTGGTGTTCGATCTGCTGAATATGACTATTTCCCCACTATAGAGGAAACTGCTCTGGCAGCCAGGGGATGCTAGGATTAAATGTAAGATTCTATGCCTTACTTTAAAGCTTTGGAAGGGTCTTCACCAGTATCTGGCAGCTGCCTTGATTCCACATAAGCCAGTAAGAGTCCTCCACTTGTCCCAACAGGAATTACTAAGGTTTCTATCACCATTAAATATTAGATGGGGAGGGTCGGATCCAAGATGGCCGCTCAGTAGGCTGGTTTGGTGTCTGAGCTCCGTGGGATAAATAAACTTTTTCCTGCAAAGGTTTTTCCTCTATGGGGAGAAAGCACAAATCACTGGGTGTGCCTTACCCTGCAGCCTCCGTGTCTACGCCAGTCCTCGGACCCATGGACTCGCATGTCATTCGCGGAGATTTGATAGCGGGAGCACAGCAGCCGCTGGAGAGTGGGGGAGGGAAAGTAGAGCTCCCCTCTCTCCCTGGCTCAATATCTCCTTTAAGCCCCGCAGAAGGGACACTGCCGAGGAATCCTGCGGAGAGGGAGTGCCTGTGAAGCGGGGAGGAACGCCAGTAGACCGAAGTGTCGGAGGGCAGAACCCGGCAGGAACCGACAGGGTCTCGACCGAAGCAGACACCCAGGAACAGCTCAAGGTTTTATCCGAAGCGAGAGAGATTCGCCTATGGGTGACCCAGCTGGACTTACTGGAGAGACACCAACTTTGGAAAATACCAGCGGTGGTAAGACCTGAAACTTCCTCATTAGAGACTATCTGGGTAACGATAATAGAGATGAGATCTTCTATTTTGCATCTGATTTCCCCGATAAATGAAAAGATTAAAACCCTGGAAGATCCAAATTGGAAGCCTATTTCTACAGGTTTTTCTTTAGGCATGGGAATCCAGGTATTGCCTTAATTGTTCAGGTTGATTAAAGATATATCTTGTATTCTGATAAAGAATCAGACAGTGACAAGGGAATCTCAAAATAAATTTGCACCCCTCTCTACAGCCTCGGGTCTCATTGAAATAAATTTTCTCTGCCTAATCTGTGTTGAGCGGGCAATGTCAGGAAAAGTTTTTAAAGACTGTCCATAAAAATTAGATTTCTGATTCCTAAAGTAAAGCCTTAACACTGCATCACGCTCTGAAAGAAATACAAATTGAACAATTAAGGTTGCCCTCGTGGAGACATTAGTTTCAATAGATTTCTCTAATTTCTCACAGGACAAGCAGGATGGTTGTCCTCACAAATGGGTGACATCGAGGATGGAGCCCAACCACGGAAAACTTCTGTCAAAGTTTCAGGAACTTTGACTGGCCCCTACTAGGCATGCCCAGCACGGCACCAATCCTGCAGCCAACAGGGGTCTCCCTTCAGTCTTCTTTTTTCCGCGCAGCAGTAAGCCACGCGGTTAAGGAGCTCTTACCACATTCCTGACAGGAATTTCTTCAACTAATTTCTTGAAGAAAAATTTGCCCCTCAGGGGTCTCCCCTCTTCAAATTTTGCTCCGCGGTACTTCGGTAAGTTTTTGCCGTTGTTTTTGTCGACTACAGTCGAGTTCGGCCCTCGAGGCCTGTTGGCAGTCGACCGTCCCGCAGCTTAAATTTTGGCCTATGGCCATGGCGTCGGGGTTCCGTCGGTGCCCGGACTGTACACGTACTATGTCCATCACAGACCCACATAGAGTCTGTGTTTTGTGTTTAGGGAGTGAGCATGATGTCCTGACTTGCACCAAATGTGCCCTAATGACAACAAAAGGTCGCAAAGCCAGAATGGAGAAAATGGGACTCCTTTTCCATGCTCACACTCCGACGCCATCGATTGCATCGACGTCATCGGAACCGGCACCGTCGAAGTCTCACCATCGTCGACAGCCTCCTGGTGACCGCCTGCCATCGATGTCTCCGCGGCCATCGACTCCCGTCCCTTCCCCGAAGATCGAGGGGATCGGAGAGAAAAACATCGCCATCGACGTCACAAGTCTCGGACCGTCGAGGAATCGAAGTCATCGACCTCAGTACTGTCCGAGCCTCCTCCGAAGAAGTCTCGACCAGAAGTGGCACCGTCCACTCCTGTCTCGCAGACACCGAGGCAACCCTCACCCCTTCGGGGTTTGGGAGCCGCGACTCCACCGGTGACGGTGGTCCCTCCGGCTCAGCCTCAGCCTCCCTCTCCCGTGGAGCCGGGTATTGTTACCCCAGGTCTCCAGGTAGAACTGGACCGGCTGGTCCAGGAGGCCATCGACAAGGCGATGCAACGGTTCCAGATTCCTCCGGCACCGAGAGTGGAACCGGTCACCAACCCGATTCCAGCAGCACTGGCACCGCTGCTTGCCCGGATGGAAGCGCTTATGACTGCCCTTTCTCCGGTGATACCCGGGTCTCCGACAGCTATCTCATCGGGTGGAGAAACACCGTACCGAATTCCCCCTTCGGGGGTAGTACCATCGGTACCATGTTGTCCCTCACCACCGATACATTCCACGGGGGCGATACGCACATCAGCTCCATCGAGAATTTCGATGACGGCACCCATGCCTTCGATGCCGACACCGATTCCTTCGATGCCGGCACCGATGCCATTGAGGACATTCTCGATACCCCCGGCAATTCCTTCGAGTTTCTTGGAGCCTCAACCGGGGCCTTCAAGTATCCAACCCCCTCATGGTCCTACAGGTCAGCAACCTGATCCTTATGACACCTGGGGTGATGATACCTCCACAGACACCGATGATTTGCCTTCACCACCCTCTCCTGCGGGAAGTAGAAAGCGTTCTCCTCCTGAGGACCTCTCTTTCATAAATTTTGTGAAGGAAATGTCGGAGTTGGTCCCTTTTCAGATTCAATCGGAGCAAGATGACAGGTACCAGATGATGGAGTTGCTCCAATTCTTGGATGCCCCTAAAGTCATCACTTCTATTCCAATTCATCAGGTTTTTCTGGACCTTCTAAAAAAGAATTGGGAATCTCCTGGATCTGTTGCTCCAGAAAACAAAAAAGCTGACTCTACCTATCTTGTACAGTCAGCACCTGGCTTTCAGAAACCTCAGCTAGACCACCACTCTGTTGTGGTAGAATCAGCTCAAAAGAAAGCTAAAAGAATAAAGCCACATTCTTCCATACTTCCTACTAAGGAAAATAAATTCCTAGATAGTATAGATAGGAAAGTATACCAAGGAGCCATGCTAATTTCCAGAATAGCCTCTTATCAGCTATATATGACCCAATACAATAGGGTCATTCTTAAACAGATACAGGAGTACTCAGATACCTTACCAGAGCAGTTCCAACCACAACTTCAATCCCTACTAAATAAAGGGTTTGAAGCTGGGAAGCATGAGATAAGAACAGCTTACGACATCTTTGATGCTTCCACCAGACTTTCTGCTACGGCCATCTCCGCAAGACGCTAGGCTTGGCTTAAGTCATCTGACCTTCGTCCAGAGGTTCAGGACAGGCTCTCTGACCTGCCCTGTCTAGGGGATAATTTGTTTGGTGAGCAAATTCAGCAAATCGTTGCTGAATTGAAGGATCATCATAAGACACTTAAACAGCTCTCATCCATTCCTTCTGACTTACCTTCTAAACAGCCGTTCAAGAAGGACCCAAAAAAGTCCTTCTTCCGTCCACGGAAGTATTATCCCCCACAAACCAAGTCTAGGTCTGCAAGGCCTTACCATAAATCTCAGCCTCGCCAGTCTCGAAAACAAAAGCCCACAGCAGCTCCACAACCTGGCCCTGCATCAGGTTTTTGACTTTCAATTAGAGAGCAGTTGCCAAATCCCTCTTCCAACCATACCAGTAGGAGGTCTGTTAAGCCACTTTCTAGAAAAATGGCATCATATCACCACAGATCAATGGGTGATAGCGATAATTGCACACGGTTACCACCTCAACTTCCTGACTCTCCCTTCGGACTCCCCACCCATGCAGGCGTGGGGACTCACCGATCACTCTGTTCTTCTCGAGCAGGAAGTTTCCCTTCTCCTCCAGTCAAACGCTATAGAACCCGTTCCTCCCTCACAACAAGGACTAGGGTTCTACTCCAGGTACTTTCTGATCCCAAAAAAGTCAGGAGGACTTCGACCAATCCTGGACCTACGGGCCCTCAACAAGTACCTTCACAGAAAGAAGTTCAAGATGGTAACCCTGGGCTCGCTTCTCCCTCTGCTGCAAAGAGGGGACTGGCTCTGCTCTCTAGACCTAAAAGACGCCTATACTCACATTGCGATAACTCAACCTCATCGCAAATACCTCCATTTTTTAGTAGGCCAAAATCACTATCAATACCGAGTGCTCCCTTTCAGCCTGGCATCCGCACCACGAGTTTTTACCAAATGCCTCGTGGTAGTTGCAGCATTTCTCAGGAGGAAAGGTGTCCACGTCTACCCCTATCTGGACGATTGGTTAATCAGGGCCCCAACCCACAAATCGCTCGGTCCTCCCTGACCCTGACAATTCAAACTCTACTTTCTCTAGGGTTTCTTGTCAATTACGAGAAATCCTACTTAATCCCATCTCAGACCTTATCCTTCATTGGGGCAGACTTGGACACCTTACAGGCAAAAGTCTTCCTTCCTCATCAACGAGTCCAAATCCTTGTGTCCCTAGCTTGCCAGTTGCAGTCTCAACGCACAGCAACAGCTCGACAATTCCTCATTCTGCTGGGACACATGGCCTCCTCAGTTTATGTGACTCCCATGGCCCGCCTGGCCATGAGAGTCATGCAATGGACTCTGAGATCACAATGGATCCAAGCTGTTCAGCCTCTGTCCTCCATTGTTCGCATCACCGATGCACTCCGTCTGTCTCTTGTCTGGTGGAAAACTCAATCCAACCTCCTACAGGGCTTGCCTTTTCACCTACCAGATCCTCAAATAATTCTCACAACCGACGCTTCCAACGTCAGTTGGGGAGCCCATGTAAACAATTTACAAACCCAAGGATTCTGGTCTCCAGAGGAAGCCAAACACCAGATCAACTTCCTGGAACTTCGAGCAATACGACATGCTCTCAGGACTTTTCAAGATTGCCTATCGAACCATGTAATCTTGATTCAGACGGACAACCAGGTGGCCATGTGGTACATAAACAAGCAGAGGGGCACAGGTTCCTTTCTTTTGTGTCAGGAAGCTGCGCAGATTTGGGCAGAGGCCCTCTCCCGCTCCATGTACCTCAGAGCCACCTACTTGCCGGGAGTGAACAATGTCTTGGCAGACAAACTGAACCGTGTCTTCCACCCACACGAGTGGTCCCTCAATCCCTTGGTAGCAACCACTATTTTCCAGCAGTGGGGTTATCCCCACATAGACCTCTTTGCGTCCCCTCAGAACCACAAAGTGGACAATTACTGCTCCCTCATTTGGAGCCAGCACTCTCGGCCCAGGGATGCATTCTCCCTCACGTGGACAACCGGTCTGCTTTATGCATTCCCTCCACTTCCTCTTCTGTCAAAGACTCTCGTGAAGCTACATCAGGACAGGGGAACCATGATCCTGATAGCACCGCACTGGCCACGCCAAGTGTGGTTTCCCATACTCCAGGATCTCTCCATCCGCAGGCACATTCCTCTGGGACAGGACCCGCATCTGGTCACTCAAAACGACGGATGCCTCCTCCATCCCAACCTCCAAGCCTTGTCCCTGACGGCATGGATGTTGAAAGGTTAGTCCTTCAACCATTTAACCTTTCGGATTCAGTTTCTCGTGTCCTGATCGCTTCACGAAAGCCTTCCACAAGAAAATCTTATTCCTACAAATGGAAAAGGTATACATTATGGTGCACTTCTCAGTCCCTTGATCCCCTTTCCTGTCCAATTTCCAAATTCTAGGACTATCTCTGGCATTTATCAGAATCAGGTCTAAAGACCTCTTCCATTAGAATGCATGTCAGTGCGGTAGCCGCCTTCCATAAAGGTATCGGGGGTATCCCTATTTCAGTACAACCCCTTGTAACACGCTTTCTTAAAGGATTGCTCCATTTGAAGCCACCTTTACGTCCTCCGGCCCCATCTTGGGACCTTAATCTGGTTCTTGGTCGCCTTATGAAACCACCTTTCGAACCTCTTCACTCCTGTGACCTAAAATATCTCACATGGAAAATGTTATTCCTTTTGGCTATCACTTCAGCTCGCAGGGTTAGTGAACTACAGGCCCTAGTTACCTATCCGCCTTACACTAAACTCCTGCAGGACCGGGCGGTACTCCGCACTCACCCTAAATTCTTACCTAAGGTAGTTTCGGAGCTTCATATTAATCAATCCATCATACTACCTATCTTCTTTCCCAGGCCCCACTCCAACTCCGGGGAACAGACTCTGCATACCCTTGACTGTAAACGGGCTCTAGCATTTTATCTAGACCATACAGTTGCCCACAGGAAGAGCACGCAATTATTCGTCTCTTTCCATCCTAACAAGTTAGGGCAACCTGTGAGAAAGCAGGCTCTTTCCTCCTGGTTGGCGGACTGCATCTCCTTTTGCTATCAGCAAGCTGGCATTCCTTTCCAAGACCGTGTTAAAGCACACTCTGTGAGGGCCATGGCGACTTCAGTAGCACACCTTCGATCGGTGCCGCTTCCTGACATCTGCAAGGCTGCCACCTGGAGTTCCCTCCATACATTTGCAGCCCATTATTGCTTGGACAAAGCCGGAAGACAGGATTCCATCTTCGGCCAGTCTGTCTTGCGTAACCTTTTTCCAGCATAAGGTACGAACACCCTTCCACCTTCCCGGTAGGGTGCAGATGCCCTCTACCAAATTACACCCCAGTTGTTGTGCCTGTTGCACGCCGTTGGGTACATTTGGTGCACGATAGGACATCCTCAGCTCTGTACTCACCCATTTGTGAGGACAACCATCCTGCTTGTCCTGTGAGAAAGCAAATGTTGCTTACCTGATGTAACAGGTGTTCTCACAGGACAGCAGGATGTTAGTCCTCACGAAACCCACCCACCACCCCGCGGTGTTGGGTTCGTTTTTTCTTATGTTATTTTTCGGCACTGCCTGTAGCTTTGAAACAAGACTGAAGGGAGACCCCTGCTGGCTGCAGGGTTGGTGCCGTGCTGGGCATGCCCAGTAGGGGCCAGTCAAAGTTCCTGAAACTTTGACAGAAGTTTTCCGTGGTTGGGCTCCATCCTCGATGTCACCCATTTGTGAGGACTAACATCCTGCTGTCCTGTGAGAACACCTGTTACATCAGGTAATCAACATTTGCTATATCAGACAAATTTAATTCTGTCTCTACTTGTCCCTCAGTTGACTGCTTTTCTCTCTCACCTTAACTCTGCGGCAAGTAATAAACCCTACAAAAAAACAGGAATAGCTGTTTCTGGAAATTTCAAAACTTTTAAGAGGTAACTTTTAAATAAATCCATTGGAGAAATAAGATTAACTTTTGGGAAATTTAAAACCCTAAGGTTCAAATTTCTCATTTGATTTTCCAATAGTTTCAACTTATCTGTGTAGATCTTTTCAGACTTAATCAGGTTTAATTGAACTTTCTCAAATTCCTCCATCTTATCTTCAGAAATTTTCACTTTTGTTTCCAATTTCTCTATTTTCTGATGTTTTCTTGTGTTGATTTAAAGCGACTTGAACTTTAGTCGCTCTAGATCATTAATAGGTTTCTGCATGAGTAGTATCATTGAACCTATTTCTTCAAGAGAGAGCTTTTTAGAAATTGGGGATACTGCTCCCATAGGGACTATAACCTGAACATTCTCTCCTCCTTTCCCTGCAGAAAATTTGACAAAGAACAGAAATTTAAGATTTATAAATTTCCCTAAAATTCCTCTTAATTCACCAAGAGATGTATTTAAAAGATATATGAGGGAAGTTTTACAAATTGAAGAACAAGCGCTACCACCAGTAGCCAAGATTTTTTATATTCCAAAGCCAAGGATACCGATGGAACGAAGGAAAGGGACAGTTGCTTCGGTCCAACAATAACCTTTAAATATATCAGCGATCTTAGAATCTTCTGACACAGATTTGGCAGTGCCAGCAACATTAATTGTTACTTTGGTTTTAGAACCTGATAAAGATTGGTTATTAAGACTATGTCTTAGAAACAGAAAAGTTATTTTTTTTGGGATGCAATGTTAGAGCTTTTCCTGATATTTCTCGGGAAACCAAAAAAAAGAAGGAAGGCCTTCCTCCTAATGAGACCTCAAGCTTTGTTAATTGGTGCGGCATTTTACCTTAAATTTCCTTGTAGATGTATGATAAAATACGATAGTAATACCTATATTTTCTATGACCCACCTCAACTCAATTTCTCGTTGGGAAGCATCCAGTGAACCCAGTGGGAACCAGTGAAAGTGAATCTAGTCCCTTGTAAAAGTTATATATCTCTGAATACTACTGAGCTTTTCTGTTTGTAAAGGGGAAACCTGTTTCTTTAAGTTGAGTATATCCGCCTCCACTCCCTATTGTGGACTTGCATTACAGAGAATAAGAGAAATGTACTTGTTTATTGATTTTTCCTAGTTGTTTAAAAAATTTCCATGTATCTCTGTAAATTCATTACAAGAGGAGTATTGTATATTAAGTGAAAATGCAATAAAAATAAAAAAAAAATTAGATGGGAAGAGACCAGACATACTAAATTTGCCTACCAGGCTCCAATCTTGTGGAATACTCAACCATTAGAATTTCACCAAGAAGCTGCTTTTGGGTTGTTTAGGAAGAAAATTGAGACTTATACTTCAACCAAATTTTTTAAATTGAACGAGGCGGGAGATTTCTCCCTAGCATATTAGGTTATTCAGTATAATTTTATTAGTATGTTAATACATGGAAATCTTTAGATTAGTATATATTCTCTTGATTGTATTTGCAGAATTTTATATGTGGCTATTTAGTTTAAAGTATTTTGTGTTCTTTTAATATATGCTGTTGTGTTTTGGGGGGGTTGGGATGAGATATGGGGGGAGACTTTGAATAGTTATCATTTTATTATTTTGGTAGGCATTATTTTATGTCATATATTTGGGTCATTCCATATCAAGTGGACCAGGGGTCCACGCTCAACCTTCTCCAAATCAAACAAAAGGGTCTCAAACAAAACCGTACTAAATTTTTCACCTGGATCTCTATTTGATGGAGAGCTAGAGGCAGTTGAATAGAGATCACCTCTGAGGACCATGCTCCACACAAGCTCAAATGGCCATTTTGTCCTGGTGCTGCAGCTCGACAATACCTCTCGGGTGCCTGAAATTTTGTGGATTAGAACAACCCCTGGTGGTAAGTCCCAGTACAAAGTTTGGAACATATCATGAGCTTGCCTTCCTTTTTATGGACCAGCAAAGTATGTGAAAAATGTTACAAAAGAAATGTAAGGACAATTTTGACTCCTCATTGCTCCTGACCTATACTTTGATTCAGGCCCTGACTGGACAAATAGTCATGGCCCATAGCATATATGTATAAGGTTTGCACTAAGAGGCTTTCCAGGCAACTGGAAGCAAAGATACAATTACAAAATGAGATGAGGTCACTTTTTATGCCAATATTTGACAATTTTCAGGTGCAAATATCTCTATTTTGTAGTTTTTAATTATTTTCTTTTTTATGTTATTTGAAAGGGCATCTCTTTTTTTTTTTTTTCTTCAAAAGTCACCCTGTTTCATTTTGAACCTGATCTTACTTTGGTCAGAATTAAGGCCCCAACGATATTGCTTGTGCTTACCATGTTTGTAGCTTATGACACATCTTGCTTCAACATACTTTTAAAAATGACCCATCAAAATGGACATTTTATTATGCTGTGTTTACTGCATGTAAGCCTTAACATGTAAAAGTATTATCTTTATAAGGAAGTATGGTAATGTCATGTTAGTGTGTTGTGACAGAGATTTTGGGAACATGCCCTGGCCTGTGACACCATTGTGCTCTTTGAGGTCAATATTCATTAGGACGTTTAATGGATAAGTTATCCGGCTACAGGTACCCAGATAACTTGTCCTGTATATTCAATGGGATAAACGTCCCGCTGAATATACTTGCTTAAAGTCATTTGAATAACCATAGCTGGATAACTTTATACATTACCAGATATTTTTTTTGAATATCATCAGTTATGTATAAAGTTATTCGGCTATAGTTAGCTGTATAACTTTGGACTTAACTGGATATATTAAAAAATATATATATATCTGGTTAAGTTAATTTGCATTAAAACAAAAAAAAATTAGTGGACTGTCACCGCCTTCCTCCCACCCAAGTTACAAGACCCTATGGGGCCGAACTAGCTATCCCCCAAAGATGGCGCATTTAATTATAAAAATACATATTTGCGGCCAAGAGTCTCATCCCCCTCCCCCTGTGCCTACTTCCTCGTAAACAAAAATAAATAAATAAATCTGGCGGCCTCCAGAGTCCCCTCCCCACAACACCCACCCCAACCCTTTCCCTTCTCTCTACCCTGTACCTTTTGTTCAAAGTTCTTGGCAGACTCACGGCAGTCTGCTACTGCTATCTGGGACTGGCACTTCTGGGGGCACTTCTGCTGTTGCTAGGCTACTAAGATGAAGGCATACACCCCATTTAAATAAAGACAAAATTGTAGTGGTGGTGTGGTGACTGTGTGGGGAGGGGGAGGAGAGTGTTTGGCAGTAGTGGTGTGTGCATGTGACAGGGACGTTTGGCAGTGTGCATGTGGGGGACGTTTGGCAGTGGTAGTGTATATGGGGGGTTTTTACAATGGTGGTGGTGAGGTATGCATGTAGCAGCAGCTTCTAGACTGAAGTTGACAGCGAGAATGCCATCAACCTAAAGTGATACAACAGGCCCAACCAAAGCCTGGGTCAATTTTTGACCATCTTATAAACCCAATAGTCATCCTTCCCAATAGGAGGGAGGATTGGTGCATGTTTACCAAAGACAACTGGGTACTCAAAATTGTGAAGTCTGAATACCGCTTACATTTCTCCCAAACTCCCTCACTTCCTCAACCTTCAATCTGGATCCATCTCATTCAGTGCAACTTTGCCTGGAAGTGGATTCAATTTTTAGTCAATGTTCTACCTTAGCAGTGTGGCCAGGGGTTCTACTCCTGCTACTTTCCTGTCCCTAAGAATACTGAGAGATTGAGACTGTATTTAAGAAGCCTGAAAAAGAGTTTACTCGAACAGAAATTCAAAATGATCTCCCTTCATACAATTCTTCCCTTTATCCAGAAGTAAGACTGGATGTAAGCCCTTGATTTTAAGGATGCTTATGCTCATATCTCCATCTGTCTGTCCCACTGGCTTTATCTACACTTTATGGTGGACTTTTCCCATTACCAGTACTGAGTACTCCCCTTCGGATTATCAGCAGCACCAAAAGTCTTCACCAAATGCCTAGTACACTGCAGCACATCTTTGTCGTCACCAAATGTAGTACACTGCAGCACATCTTTGTTGTCGGGGCATCTAAGTCTTCCCATACCTAGATGACTGGCTAATGATATCGACTTTCAGGCAGCAGTTCTCATCGCCCTATAGAAGTTGATTCAATTCCTACAGTCATTAGATTTCTTGGTGAACTTCAAAAGATCAATTCTAGTTCCCACCCAAAGAATAAAATTTATAGGAGCATGGATAGAGTCCCTGGAAGAATGAGCCTTTCTTCCGTCAAACACGTTTTTATATATCAACAGTTGATTGTAGATCAAACAGCAGCCAGAGACATTCTAATCATTCTAGGTCACATGGCAGCAGCAATTCATGTAGTTCTGCTGCCCTGCCTTCACATGCAATTCTTACAGGAGGGCCTCCAATCCCAATGGGACCAATTAACAGCCTTTGACAATCTTATAGGGCATGAAATAGGAACTTTGCTGGTGGCAATCCTTCACTCTTCAAGAGGGGGTGCTACTTTGGCTGCTTCTTCACCATTAGCAACAGCAATGGATGCATTCATGAAAGGAAGGGGAGTCCATAAAGGTCCCTATAAAACTCAAGGGACTTGGTCGTTACTAGACAAGTTCAGGTCAACTTTCTATAACTGCGAGCAATCAGATAAGCTTTGATAGATTTCATGCATCTCCTTCAGGAGAAGAGCATTCTCATTCAAACCAACAACCAGTAGCCATGTTCTACATGAACAAACAAGGTGGCACAGGCCATGGACCCTCAGATAAGAGGCAATAAAGACATGGGAATGGGCATGCAACATCACTTTGTCCTGCAAACAACCTTTCAGGAATTTCCAACACATTAGCAAATTGCTTCAGCAGAGTATTTCATCCACGTAAGTGGTCCATACAAGAATCATCTACTAACAGATGGTTCAGACTATGGGGACTTTCAATAATTGAATTCTTCACATCAGAACAAAACAGAAAAATTGGAAGATTTTGCTCCATGCTGTCCAATGAACTCAAATCCACGCTATTTGCTTTTCTGCTCAACTGGACTGAATATCTCATTTACTCTTTTCCACTGATTCCATTGATTGCCAGAATGGTATAAAAAGTTCTCGAGGACCAGACCTGATTGATTCATATTGTTTTAACGTGGCCCAGACAAGTGTGGTTTGATATCTAGCATCCTTCTGCTTTATCTCAGAGCAGATCCATCCTTACTAATGCAAGAGGAAGGACATCTTATTTCATGCAAACCTTCCCTCCTTCAACTGATGGTTGTTGAATGTTTGGTTGTACACTTTGCCTTGCCCAAAGAAGTTGACGGATATAGTAGTGTCTTTCCAGAAGTAGTCTACTAAAAGAGCTTACGGATTTAAATGTAAAAGATTCTCATCTAGATTTATTTATTTATTTAACAGTTTTATATACCGAAGTTCTAGTAACAAAGTTACTAATCGATTCGGTTTACATTGTAACAATAAAATTGACAGAATATAGAATAATGTCTTACAGAGAACAGGGAAGATTTAACTTGGAAATAAATAAAATAACTTAATGAGAGCAATAAATAACTTCAACGGAGCAAGGAGAGTACAATTTAAATACAATATAATATAGGAGAATATATATTCGGAATTGACTGAGTCGGGCCTGAGGACGATTATTGAAAAGTTCAGAATAGTTATTGGGATTAGGAGAATGCTTGATTAAACAACCAACTCTTGAGTCTCTTTTTAAAGGTGGGTGTCGATTGTTCCAATCTCAGGTCAGGAGGGAGAGAGTTCCAGAGTTTAGGTCCAGCGGTGGAAAGAGCTCTTTTGCTAAGTGTCCTCCAGACTTTTAAAGAGCTAAGTGTTTTATTTAATAACTGAGTGCATTGTATTGAAAAACAAAAAACAAACCCACAAAAAAGTAGCCAGCAGCTAGAAATAAGCTAGGAGCAGTATATACCAAAGTAAAAAAGTTGAATAGTTCAGCTCAGTTACTCACCTTGGAAAGGTGTGATTAGGTTTGAATAGGGAACAACATTTGTTAATCAAGGGAGCTGTGAGTCACTCAGGCTGACTAACTAAGTGTGAAGATTGTGTGTTTGTGAATAGGTGCTATTCTTTGTTAATCAGCACAGCAGTGAGTCACTCAGGTAATCTAACTGAAAGGTCACGCAGGAAATCTAACTGAAAGGTCACTCAGGAAATCTAACTGAAGTGTACATCTCCTAAGGGATTGTTTTGCACTAATTTACTTTAGAAGCACATTATAAAATTAGAAGGAAAGAGCTCAGTAACCCACATTCCAGTGGAAACACTGAGAGGAGAGGATCACCTTGCTGGTGGCTGAAAGGAATCAGTAAGTTTTTGCTTGGGACATTGACATTGACTTTTTTTAAAGTATTGGGGCAAAGTTAACTAATTGGGAATATTATTTAGTGTGTCTGTGTGTTTGTGCCTTTAATAGTCAGGCAGTGAATAAACAAGTTAGACTGTTTGCATTTTTAAATAGTCAGTCAATAAGGTAGCAGTAGGTAGGCAGTGAATACACAAGTTAGACTGTTTGTATTTTTAGTCAGTCAAAAAGGTAGCAGTAGGTAGTGTGTTTATTTTTTAAAAGTCTGCCTGACTATTAAAGTGTCCTCCAGACTTTTAAAGAGCTAAGTGTTTTATTTAATAATAACTGAGTGCATTGTATTGAAAAACAAACCCACAAAAAAGTAGCCAGAAGCTAGAAATAAGCTAGGAGCAGTATATACCAAAGTAAAAAAGTTGAATAGTTCAGCTCAGTTACTCACCTTGGAAAGGTGTTGAGGTAGTGTGATTAGGTTTGAATAGTAAAAACTTTTTTAAATATATCCGAAGCAGAAAGCCTGTGAGGGAGTCAGTTGGACCGTTAGATGATCGAGGGGTTAAAGGGGCACTTAGAGAAGATAAGGCCATCGCGGAAAGATTAAATGATTTCTTTGCTTCGGTGTTTACTGAAGAGGATGTTGGGGAGGTACCCGTAATGGAGAAGGTTTTCATGGGTAATGATTCAGATGGACTGAATCAAATCACGGTGAACCTAGAAGATGTGGTAGGCCTGATTGACAAACTGAAGAGTAGTAAATCACCTGGACCGGATGGTATACACCCCAGAGTTCTGAAGGAACTAAAAAATGAAATTTCAGACCTATTAGTAAAAATTTGTAACTTATCATTAAAATCATCCATTGTACCTGAAGACTGGAGGATAGCAAATGTAACCCCAATATTTAAAAAGGGCTCCAGGGGCGATCCGGGAAACTACAGACCGGTCAGCCTGACTTCAGTGCCAGGAAAAATAGTGGAAAGTGTTCTAAACATCAAAATCACAGAACATATAGAAAGACATGGTTTAATGGAACAAAGTCAGCATGGCTTTACCCAGGGCAAGTCTTGCCTCACAAATCTGCTTCACTTTTTTGAAGGAGTTAATAAACATGTGGATAAAGGTGAACCGGTAGATATATAGTATACTTGGATTTTCAGAAGGCGTTTGACAAAGTTCCTCATGAGAGGCTTCTAGGAAAAGTAAAAAGTCATGGGATAGGTGGCGATGTCCTTTCGTGGATTGCAAACTGGCTCAAAGACAGGAAACAGAGAGTAGGATTAAATGGGCAATTTTCTCAGTGGAAGGGAGTGGACAGTGGAGTGCCTCAGGGATCTGTATTGGGACCCTTACTGTTCAATATATTTATAAATGATCTGGAAAGAAATACGACGAGTGAGATAATCAAATTTGCAGATGACACAAAATTGTTCAGAGTAGTTAAATCACAAGCAGATTGTGATAAATTGCAGGAAGACCTTGTGAGACTGGAAAATTGGGCATCCAAATGGCAGATGAAATTTAATGTGGATAAGTGCAAGGTGATTCATATAGGGAAAAATAACCCATGCTATAATTACACGATGTTGGGTTCCATATTAGGTGCTACAACCCAAGAAAGAGATCTAGGTGTCATAGTGGATAACACATTGAAATCGTCAGTTCAGTGTGCTGCGGCAGTCAAAAAAGCAAACAGAATGTTGGGAATTATTAGAAAAGGAATGATGAATAAAACGGAAAATGTCATAATGCCTCTGTATCGCTCCATGGTGAGACCGCACCTTGAATACTGTGTACAATTCTGGTCGCCGCATCTCAAAAAAGATATAATTGCGATGGAGAAGGTACAGAGAAGGGCTACCAAAATGATAAGGGGAATGGAACAACTCCCCTATGAGGAAAGACTAAAGAGGTTAGGACTTTTCAGCTTGGAGAAGAGACGACTGAGGGGGGATATGATAGAGGTGTTTAAAATCATGAGAGGTCTAGAACGGGTAGATGTGAATCGGTTATTTACTCTTTCGGATAGTAGAAAGACTAGGGGACACTCCATGAAGTTAGCATGGGGCACATTTAATACTAATCGGAGAAAGTTCTTTTTTACTCAACGCACAATTAAACTCTGGAATTTGTTGCCAGAGAATGTGGTTCGTGCAGTTAGTATAGCTGTGTTTAAAAAAGGATTGGATAAGTTCTTGGAGGAGAAGTCCATTACCTGCTATTAAGTTCACTTAGAGAATAGCCACTGCCATTAGCAATGGTTACATGGAATAGACTTAGTTTTTGGGTACTTGCCAGGTTCTTATGGCCTGGATTGGCCACTGTTGGAAACAGGATGCTGGGCTTGATGGACCCTTGGTCTGACCCAGTATGGCATTTTCTTATGTTCTTATGTTCTTAAGAGATGTTTGCAGATTTCCTTGGACCCATTCACATGCGAATCAAAAGATCTACAAAGTATTTACACTCTCTCCCCTACCGCATAACTTTACTTTCCTAGCGTGTAGCAGATGGACTCAAAACAAGTGGGATATAGTGTGCTCGTGCTAGCAGTTGGAGACGGATCTGACGTCAGCACGGGTACATATACCCCCACAGGAAGTGCAGCAATTCAGTAATTTCCGTCTCCAAAGCAGTTTGGAGCTCCCTCATGCTTGCTGAGCGTGTTTCCAAATTCTACACGACTAAATTCATAGAAGACACCTACCTGAAGACGAGCCTCGCACTCCTGCGGTGATACCAGTCGGTCCCTCCCCCAGTTGAGTTTCCCGAGGTGATTTCCGTGGACCCTCGGAGGTAAGTGCCTCGGTCCGGTGGCCGGCTCGCGGCAGGGACCTAGCCCCCGAGTGAGGGCTCGGGCGCGGCATAGAGGCAGCCTCGATCCCGGCGTGGACTTGGCCCCCGAGCGAGACGAGTTCGGGTGCGGCCCAGAGGCAGCAGGTGCACTTCCTCGAGCGTGGCGGTAACGGTACTTACCCTCTCCCCCCGCAGCCGGAGACCGCACGGGTCGCAACCGGGAAGTGCCGAAGACAAGGTAAGGCATACATCTTTACTTGGTCTCCGAGGAAGTGAGGCTTTGCAGAGCCTGCCTAGGTGGTAATCCGCCACGGAGGTCGCCATTTTTCTGCCTGGTTTGTTAGCCGCGCGTTGTTAGGCGCACGCCATTAGACGCACGGCGTTAGGCGCACACTGTTATGCGCATACCGTTACGCGCACGGCTTTAGGCGCACACTGTTACGCGCACGGCGTTAGGCGCATATTGTTACGCGCACGCTGTTCGGCGCCCGCTGTTCGACGCATATTGTTAGGCGCATGGGGTAAAGCGCACGTTTATAGGCGCCCGCTGATAAGCGTCCGTTCCTAGACGCACATGGAGCGTAAGAGAGCCCAGGCATCAGCGGAGCCGGCCCCTCCAACATCAGGCATGATCCTCTGCTCAGCATGCAACCTCAGAGCTATACAGAGCGAGGAAGCAGACTCCCTATGTGCCCAATGTGAAGAGGCCCTGGGAGTTCCAGGCCAGGACCGGTCACAGCCCAGCGTACTTGCCAGTTCCTCAGGGAACACCCCGGACCTAGCAGGCAATAGTGGGCAGCCGGGGACCCCGAGGGACCTGGTACCCCTCAGACCAGATCCTGCTTCGCTCTCCTGGGTGGAATTATTCAAGGGGATTCATGCCTTTGTCTCAATGCAGGCTGCTCCCCGAGCGGGTCCATACATTCTGGATGACCCGGCCCCTGGACCCTCGAGGCCTAGGCACGGCCACGCGCCACCCGGGACCCCCACTTATGGGGATTCAGATTGCCCTGAGGAAGGAGAACTTCCCTCGGGGGTTGAACCATATCGGACCATGAGGCGCTTCTTCTTGAGAGGGGATCTACCAGGCCTGATCTCTCAATGCCTGTCTGAACTGGCTCTTCCGGGCCACGTCTCACCATTTTCCCCTCCTACAAATAGCTCAGCAGTTAATCGATCTGGAATGGAATACACCGGAGGCCTCATTCAAAGGGGGTCGGGCCTTGGCTGGCATGTACCCCTTAGACCCGGCAACCAAGGAGAAGCTGGCGTGCCCTCAGGTAGACGCCATGGTTAGCGCAATTGTGAAGCGCACCACCATTCCAGTGGAGGGGGGGGCGGCCCTCAAGGATACACATAACCGGCGCATGGATGCCATTCTTAAACAAGCCTTTGAGGTGGCAGCCATGTCCCTACGGATTGCGACCTGCTGCACCGTGGTGACACGTTCCTGTTTATCACAGGCTAGGAGCAACACCCCGGGAGAAGAAATGGAATCAGCTCTCTCATTCCTCACTGATGCAGCCTCCGACCTAGTCCGTACGGCAGCCAAGGGAGTGTCATCCTCAGTGGCGGCCAGGAGACAGCTCTGGCTACTTAATTGGTCGGCCGACTCCTCCTCCAAGACGCGCCTCACGAGAATGCCCTTTGAGGGATCACTCCTGTTCGGCAGTGACCTTGAGAAATTGGCCAATAAATGGGGCGCCTCTCCATTACCCCGTCTACCAGAAGACCGGTCAGGAAGGAACCAGTGCCCCTTCCCCAGACCGTCCAGAGGTAGAAACTCTCAGCGCTTCAACCCTTACAGGACTCGCTACCAAGCACCTCGTTCGCAGGCCAGGAACCGGTCCTTTCAGCCTAAGCACAACAAGAGGGGAACCGGCTCTGGTTCCGGTCCCGGCCGTACCCCACAATGACAATCAGCTGACCCATCCGGGGGTCGTGGCCATAGGGGGCAGGCTGTCCCTCTTCTACCGCAGGTGGGTTGCGATTACCTCGGATCACTGGGTCCTCACCATCATCCGAGAGGGGTATTACCTGGATTTTCTTCGGCTTCCACCGGACAGGTTTGTGGAATCTCCTTGTTCACCCATCAAGAGGACGGCCCTAGAAGTCACTTTGTGGAGGCTCCTGTCCCTAAAGGCCATAATCCCAGTGCCTGCAAGGGAGATGAATTCTGGGCATTATTCCATTTATTTCATCGTGCCCAAGAAGGAGGGCACTTTCCAGCCCGTCCTGGACCTCAAGTCAGTCGACCGATACCTACGGGTCCCCAACTGCCGCATGGAAACTCTGAGGTCTGTCAAAAATTCAGTACAGGGGCTGAATAATCAAATCTAATCTCCTGTTAGATTTTACTGAGAGGAGACGAACACTGTTGGAGCAGATACGAGATATGAATATACATTGTTGATTTTATTCGGACCATCACCTGAACACTGTTCTTTGATTATTCAGCCCCTGAGGCAGCCACCGCAGGTGGCGAAACTCGGCCAGAGTCGGGCAATTTTATTTGAGTTTTTACGTCTCCTTGATTAAAGTTTGAAAAAGACGCTCTTTGGCATCCTTCTGTTTGTTGCTTGCCTAAAAATTCAGTACAGCCAGGGGAGTTTCTCACATTCCTAGATCTGTCGGAAGCCTACCTGCATATCCCAATCCATCGGGATCATCAGCGCTATTTACGCTTCAAGGCCCTGGACCAACACTTCCAGTTCCGGGCTTTACCCTTCGGGTTAGCCACCGCGCCGCGGACCTTTACCAAGGTCATAATAGTAGTGGCAGCGTCCCTCAGGAAGGAGGGAATCCTCGTCCATCCCTACCTGGACGATTGGCTGATCCGGGCGAAGTCACCAGAGGAGAGCCGCCAGGCAACCAACAGAGTTATAGCTCTTCTGGAAAGCCTAGGATGGGTTGTAAACTTGAACAAGAGTTCCCTATAGCCTTCTCAGTCGCTGGAATACCTAGGAGTCCGATTCGACACCCAGGAAGACAAGGTCAGCCTGACCTCCAAGAGAAGATCAAAGCTCCGGAATCGTCTGCAGGCCCTGCTGAGCGCCACTCGGCCCACAGCTTGGGATTACTTACAGGTCCTCGGCCTTATGGCATCCACTCTGGAGGTGATACCATGGGCACGGGCTCATATGAGACCATTACAACGCGCCCTCCTATCTCGATGGAGCCCACGATCACAAAACTACACCACACACCTACCTCTACCAGCCAGAGTGCGGAATCAGATACGGTGGTGGTTGCAGCCCGGCCACATGAGCCGGGGGTCAAGAATGTCCTCCCCAACCTGGACCCTGCTCACTGCGGATGCCAGCCTGAACGGATGGGGAGCACATTGCGAAGAACTCACCGCCCAAGGGCGGTGGAACAGAGAAGAGTCGGGGTGGAACATCAACCGACTAGAGGCACGGGCAGTCAGGCTAGCGTGCCTGAGATTTGCCCACAGACTTCGCAACAGAGCGGTCAGAGTGATGTCAGACAATGCCACCACGGTGGCATACATCAACCGTCAGGGCGGAACCAGAAGCCAACAGGTATCCTTAGAAATAGCCCCCCTGATGACTTGGGCGGAAGCAAATCTCCAGGACATATTCGCCGTCCACATCGCCGGGAAGGACAACGCCGCGGCAGACTTCCTCAGGAGAGAGAGCCTACATCCAGGGGAATGGCAGCTGTCGCCCTCAGCTTTCCAGATGATTGTGGATCGGTGGGGGACGCCGGACATGGACCTACTAGCGGACAGGTTCAACGCTCAGGTACCCAGTTATTTCAGCCGCAGGCGGGATCCTCTATCCCAAGGGATCGATGCCCTGGTACAGCCATGGCCTCAGGGAATCCTGCTATATGCCTTTCCTCCATGGCCCCTGCTGGGAGCCATTATACGCAAGATTCAGCAGCACAGAGGCCTAGTTCTTCTAGTGGCACTGGACTGGCCAAGAAGACCCTGGTACGCAGACATGAGAAGACTACTGGCAGGGAATCCACTGCCCCTGCCTCCACACAGGGACCTGCTGCGGCAAGGTCCCATCCTCCACGAGGATCCAGCTCAATTCTCTCTTATGGTCTGGCCCTTGAGAGGGCTAGATTGAAGAAATGAGGATACTCGGGGCCAGTAATAGATACACTCCTCCGAGCACGCAAGTTCTCCACATCACTAACATATATAAGGATCTGGAGAGTATTTGAAGCCTAGTGCGAAACTCACGGCACCAATCCACATGCCGCCAAGATCCCTATCATTTTGGGTTTCCTACAAGATGGGCTTCAGAAGGGTTTGTCCCTCAGTTCCATCAAAGTTCAAGTGGCAGCGCTATCCTGCTACGGTCCCCGGAGTGACGGCAACAGCATTGCCACACACCCAGACGTTTCACGTTTCCTGAAAGGAGTCAAACACATTCGCCCGCCACTGAAGTGGCCGGTGCCCCTGTGGAACCTCAACCTAGTGTTGGAATTTTTAGCGGGATCCGCCTTCAGACCCCTTCGGGGCCTGTCTCTCCGTTTGTTGACCTTGAAGATGGAGTTCTTGCTGGCGGTATGTTCAGCACGCCGCATCTCAGAGCTACAAGCACTGTCCCGCCGTGATCCATTCCTCAGAATCACTCCAGAGGCTATCCATCTTCGCACGGTTCCTTCCTTCTTACCCAAAGTGGTCTCCCAATTTCACCTCAACCAAACCATATCCTTGCCAACCACGGAAGGTGTGAAGAAGTCAGAGGAAGGTCGTATACTGCGTCATCTCGACATCGGCAGAATACTGGCCAGATATTTGGAAATGTCAGAAGCAGTACGAAAGACGGAACATCTGTTCGTCCTTCACAGCGGGAAGAAGCAAGGAGAAGCGGCCTCACGGGCAACCATCGCCCGCTGGATTAAAGAAGTTATCAAGGCGGCCTACGTAGAGGCGGGAAAACCACCACCTCTACGGGTCAAGGCTCACTCTACCAGAGCGCAAGCGGCCTCTTGGGCAGAAACTAGGATGCTGTCACCTGCAGAGATATGTAAAGTAGCGACGTGGTCCTCCCTCCATACCTTCTCCAGATTCTACCGTCTGGATGTCCAGGCCAGGGAGGACACAGCATTTGCAAGGGCAATCCTGAACGGACCTCGGGCAGCCTCCCGCCCAGTCCGGGAGTAGCTTTTGTACATCCCACTTGTTTTGAGTCCATCTGCTACAGGCTAGGAAATGTAGAGATTACTTACCTGATAATCTCGTTTTCCTTAGTGTATGCAGATGGACTCAGCATCCCGCCCGGCTGCCGGCATACATGGGGATTCACCGACTCACGGTAAGCCATGTTTTTCTTATAATAGGGCATCCACCCTGCCGGGTGTCGACGCCTTCCGGTTGAGAACACTGGCGGTCTCCAGCTACTATCAATCGGTCAGGGTAATCCTGTTCATTTAAACGATCGGTCAGTTACACATATATCCATAAAGCTTTTGCAAGGAAGATTACTGAATTGCTGCACTTCCTGCGGGGGTATATGTACCCGTGCTGACGTCAGATCCGTCTCCAACTGCTAGCACGAACACACTATACCCACTTGTTTTGAGTCCATCTGTATACACTAAGGAAAACGAGATTATCAGGTAAGTAATTTCTACATTATATCTCCGCATGGCCAACTCAACCGTAGTTTGCTTATCTAATACAACTCTCGACTCAACCGCCACGGTTTCTGGGAAACAGCGCAAGAATTCTATCCCAGAAGGAGGGGACGCTCATTCACCCGATGCACTCCTCACTTCAACTCATAGTATGGAGATTATGCAAGAGATATTAAGTTATCTCCAATTGCCACCACAAATCATGGAAGTGTTAATAGCAGCCAGGAAACTGTCCACAAGAAAGAACTACTCCTTCAAATGGAAGAGATATTCTCTAATGTGTATGTCCAATGGAGCATTGATCCCTTCTCTTGCTCCCCAAACGCTTTACTGATGTACCTACACTTTCTTTCTACCTTGGGTTTAACAGTAACTTCAATCAGAGTTCTGCATCACAACTATATCTTTTTTGAGATGCGGTGACCAGAATTGTACACAGTATTCAAGGTGCGGTCTCACCATGGAGTGACAGAGGCATTATGACATTTTCCGTTTTATTCACCATTCCATTTCTAATAATTCCCAACATTCTGTTTGCTTTTTTAACTGCTGCAGAACACTGAACAGACAATTTCAATATGTTATCCACTATGAAGCCTAGATCTCTTTCTTGGATGGTAGCTCCTAATATGGAACCTAACATTGTGTAACTATAGCATGGGTTACATTTCCCTACATGCATGACCTTACACTTATCCACATTAAATTTCATCTCTGCATGGACGTGTGGGGCCATTCTCTCTACTTTTCTCCTCAGTAAAAAAAAAAAAAAAGAGAGAGAGAACATCAATCAAAATGTCCAAATCGGGACAAAGGATGCTCATTTAGTTGGTTTCAAAACACACGGCCTGACACGGCTCGTGTTTCGTGACCTTTTTACTGACCAATTTATGTTTTAAATCCGATCATTTCACCCGTGCTCTAACCGTGGCCATGGCATTTCCAGCTGGAATGAGCGTCTTTTGGTTTCATCTTGAGTGGTTCTAGCATCGCAGCTTTTTAAGATAAGAGCGTTTTCCGTTCTTTAAATAGAGCGTCTTAAGTTGTGGCGTAATGATATGTTAAATATCAATGTCATTAATTTTTTAGAGAAAGTTCAGCCCAATAATTGTATTTAAAGGTGCATATTCACTTTGGTGATACAGGAATATAATCGCCTTGAATAAGTGACTGCGGTTTCCTTTACTAAATGGCACATAAGTAGCACCTATATATATGAGCAGTTTCCACTTTTCATATATCAATTTATGAAGTATCCGAATTTGTGTGGTTTTCTTTATATATTGTCACTGAATTTACCATACTTTTCTTCAATTTTGTTAGGCTAGGTTTAATATTAGTAGGAACTGTGAGGCCCAGGAAAAAGATCTGGGTCTCATAGTTGATATTACATTGAAATTGTCAGCTGATTGTGCTGTGTTGGACAAAAAAAAGCAAAGAGAATGTTAGGAATTATTAAGAAGGGAATGGTAAATAAAATGGAGGATTTCATAATGCCTCTATATCGTTTCATGGTGACACTGCACCTTGAATACTGTGTGCAGTTCTGGTCGCTGCGCCTCAAAAAAAGATATAGTTGCGACCAAAATGATAAAGGGCATAGAATGTCTCTCTTATGAGGAAAGGCTAAAGAGGTTAGGGGTGTTAAGCAAAAAGAAGAGACGGCTGAGGGGGGGATATTATAGAGTTCTACAAAATCATGAAAGGATTTGAATGGATACATGTGAATTGGTTATTTACTCTTTTGGATAATACAAAGACTAGGGGGGCACTCCATGAAGTTGCCAAGTAGCATTTTTAAAACAAATCTGAGAACTTGTTTTCACTCAATGCACATTTAAGCTCTGGAATTCATCGCCAGAGGATGTGGTTAAGGCAGTTAGTGTAGCTGGGTTTATAAAAGGTTTGGGTATGTTCCTGAAGGAGAAGTCCATAAATTGCTATTAATGAATAGGGAATAGCCACTGCTTGTTGCCAGCATTAGTAGAATGAGATCAATTTAATGTTTCGGTACTTGCCAGGTACTTGTGACTTGGATTGGCCACTGTTGGAGAGGATACTGGGCTTGATGGACCCTTGGTCTGACCCAGTACAGCATATCTTATGTTCTTATGGTAAGATGTTCTCTGGAATTTTCAAAACCTCCATGAAGTATCTTCTAAGCATCTGTAAAAATGATACAAATTTCTGTCTTGGAAAATTTGTTAATCTTATGTTTTTAGATTTAACCACATTTTCCAGTGACTACATTTTACTTTGCAAAGGCATATGATTGTCTCTTAGATAAAGTCCCAACATTTTCCTGCAAAGAGGAGATCTTGGGTTAAAGTTCCTGAAATGCAAATTAAAAATTAGAAAGTTTCTTCTGACAACTTTGCAGAGAATCAGAGGTTTTGCTGGAAAACAACATAGTGACCCAGTTGAGAAGAAAGAGTTGTAATTGCTTCCCAAATAGTGTCCAGTGTTACAACTGCAGGTTTTTAAAGAATAAATTCCTCTTTGGCAATACCTGAGGTGCCAATGAGAGGGTTCTATCAAGGTCCCACCACAAGGAACAGAAGCAGTGTCATCTTCACCGCTCCTCCTCCTCCTCCGCTCCCCAACGTAGGCACAATCAAAGGAACTGAAGCACCCAGAGTGAATCTTACAATCTTTTCTACCTGCGATCCCAGCACAGCATAGGCATCGGCATGCAACCCCACACGATTCTCAAGTTGACCGAGGGGAGCATGGCTATCTGGGGATAAGGTGATTTCAGCATCTGGTGAGTGTGGGGCCAAACTTTTGCACATTGTTACGCTCAAGGACATCTCACCGGATCGTGGGTGCTGTGCAGAGTTTTCTGAGTTGATGGCGAGCTTGGCCAAAGGGCCAGTTACACCCAAAGAAGAACTGCCTTGGAAGATGCGAGTCTTCCTCTCCTGTTTACCCATCTAAAGCAAGTAATTACTGATTACGTTTAAGAGAAAACTTTTTTTAAACTCAAGCAGCTTCAGCGGGGAAAAAGATGCCAGCAGCCAGTATGGCAAGTTCTAATGAAGTCTCCCCTCAGGCATATGCTTGATTTTGAATTTTTTTTTCTTTTGGAATAAAGCACAGTAGCCATAACTGACTATTTTCCTAAGTTTTTAAAATTAATTTTCTTCTCTGAAGTGCATTATATTGCAAATTTTCATATGATCTGCAAACAGGCGCACTTTTCTTTCTGACCCTTCCTCCAGTATCACTTATAAAGATGCTGAAGTGGACTACACCTAACAATGAATCCTTATGGCACTCTGGTATATTGATCACTTTTCCTTTACCAGAGTGCCATAAGGATGACGTGCTGCTCTGAGTTCTGTTGTTCATCTATCTTCTCACCCAGTTTATAATTTGTCTTCCTGCCCCCAGACTGGCTAGCTTGTTTACCAGCTAATTTTGAACAGTGTCAAAGGATTTATTGAAATCCAGATAAGCCACTTCTTCTGTGGCTGCTTCATCAAAGAAATCAAGTTTGTTTGGCAAGTTTTTCCCCTTGTGAAACTGTTGTCTGTGATCCTGTAACCCACTAGCTTCAAGGTTCTGTACCATTCTGTCCTTCAGTAATGCTTCCATGACTTTTCTCACCACAGATATTAAATTAACAGGTCTTTTGTCTTCTGATTTCTTTTTATCGTTAGCAGGTTATCTGCAAATGAGAAATTAAAATATTTTGCTTACATAATTTCACATATCACTGTTCTATCATATTGTTTTATGGTATGACCAAGGGTGGCATTGCCATACTGACTATTTTTAAAACTGTCATATATCCATTCCTTAGTGTGAATTTTTTTAAACTGCTATAGTTTTCCATGTGCCCAAATAGTTTTGTCTTGTGGACAGTTGGAGGGTGGGTGAGGTATTTTGTGGGGGATTTTGTTGTTTTTTCATAAAATAATTAAAAATTTCTTTTAGAACCCATTTCAAATCACCTTTCCATTAATTTATATGATTTCATTAAGTTGCTTTTTTTTTTTTTTTTCCTATGCTTCATTTTGAACAATTCTAGGTGTTAATAACATTGTTCCTTCTTCCATTTGGAAGCTCTTATGCAGTCTAGGTGCTGAAAATGTGCTGCTAAAACTATCCAATCCAAAGTCGACTAAATATGTTTGAGGCATAATTCTTGTACAAGTTGACACTGTAAGATTTCTTCTCATTGCTCCATTTTATCTGATACTTGCTAGTAGTGAGTGGAACCTCTGTGTTCCTACTGTCCATTGAGACAAACTCAATGGAAACTGAAGACCTGGTCCAGAATGGTAGAGGTCCTTGTAGGCCTCTCTCATTCTCTTTTCCTGGAAATGGGGGAGGCTGATATTCAAAACAGCACTTAGATAAGTACTACTAATTTGGCTGGCACCACTGAAAATCTGGCTAGGATCAGTGGGCACTACATAGCTGGATAAGTCACTTAGCTAAGTTAGGGTGGGGAATGGGTGGATCGGGAAGAAGTCGAATTGGCCAGGTAAGTTAACTGACTACCTCGATATTCAGAGTTAGCTGGCCAACTCTGATAGAGTTAAACCAGCTAACTTTAGGGCAGCCCTATAACTTTATCCAGCTTACTTTAAGATAGCCTTGTATATTCAGCAGCACGGCTGCACCACTGAATATATATACCTGTCAGAGTTGTGGACCCTTGTGTTAGAGTGAGGTTGATGCCACCTACTGGGAAGGCCCATTATGTCCTCACTGCCAATGGGCAGAAGATGATGCAGAGACATGAGTGGAGCTTCCACTATACCAGCTTCTTCCCCTTGGGTTAAGCCTTTGGAATCCAAGGAATGGCAGGTGAATGCTGGTCAGGGTGAAATTTCTGATCTATTAGTTAAAATTTGTAACCTATCATTAAAATCATCCATTGTACCTGAAGACTGGAGGGTGGCCAATGTAACCCCAATATTTAAAAAAGGCTCCAGGGGTGATCCAGGTAACTATAGACCAGTGAGCCTGACTTCAGTGCCGGGAAAAATAGTGGAAACTATTCTCAAAAACAAAATTGTAAAGCATATAGAAAGACATGATTTAATGGAACATAGTCAACATGGATTTACCCAAAGGAAGCCTTGCCTAACAAATCTGCTTCATTTTTTTGAAGGGGTTAATAAACATGTGGATAAAGGTGAACCGGTAGATGTAGTGTATTTGGATTTTCAGAAGGCGTTTGACAAAGTCCCTCATGAGAGGCTTCCTCGAAAACTAAAAAGTCATGGGATAGGAGGCGATATACTTTTGTGGATTACAAGCTGGTTAAAAGACAGAGTAGGATTCAATGGTCAATTTTCTCAGTGGAAAAGGGTAAACAGTGGAGTGCCTCAGGAATCTGTACTTGGACCGGTGCTTTTCAATATATATATAAATGATCTGGAAAGGAATACGACGAGTGAGGTTATCAAATTTGCAGATGATACAAAATTATTCAGAGTAGTTAAATCACAAGCAGACTGTGATACATTGCAGGAGGACCTTGCAAGACTTGAAGATTGGGCATCCATATGGCAGATGAAATTTAATGTGGACAAGTGCAAGGTGTTGCATATAGGGAAAAATAACCTTTGCTGTAGTTACACGATGTTAGGTTCCATATTAGGAGCTACCACCCAGGAAAAAGATCTAGGCATCATAGTGGATAATACTTATAGGTGGGCCTGAGCCTACTGGCCAGAGCCCACCCTTAACCGATGCGCCGCCCACCCCAAGAAGAACGGAGGCCCGACGAGAAAGGGAGGGAAGGGAACGAGGGGGGGCGTGGAGAGGCTGGTGGGAGCGACAGCACGCGATTCGGGAACTGACAAACACCATCCTACAGGCATGGGAGCACGATGGCGGGCGCTAAGACCTACCCCGAGTTGCCTCAGTACGAGGGAGCATCAGCGGCACCGGCCAATGACGTCATCACCCCTTTAAAGGGCTGCGACAGAGGCCGGGGAGCCCTCTTTTTCGATTTCATGCCGGCAAAAAAGAAGACATGTGCGGTAATCAGGGAATTGCCCAGGGAGCTTAGATTAGTTGGTTGTTATGGGGGAGTCATTACGGTTTGCTTCGGGGGCGTTGGGTCCGCGGATAGGACATCAAAAAAAAAAAAAAAAAAAAAAGGTTGAGAACGGGGGAGGCGAGCCCGTGCCTGCGCAGATTTGGCCGCGTGAGTCATAGGCCGCCCCGAGTGCCGTTCACTGGTCGCTGTGCTCCCCTGCCGCCATGCCGTGTGTGCTCCCCTGCCGCCATGCCGAGCATGAGTCGGGCCGTGAGCGTGAGTCAAAGCCTGCCCCGAGTGCCGCTCATTGGTCGCGTGCGTTTGCCTGCCGCCGAGCCACGTGCGACAAGTCGCCTCGGTTCCTTGCGGTCGCTTGTGCTTGCCTGCCGCCGTGCCGCATGCGAGTCGGGTCGTGAGCCCGACTCAAGCCGCTTCCTTGCGTTCGGGTTTTGGGGAGAGGGTCCTGTCCCCTGCGGTCCTGTCCCCTGCCGTTTCGTAGACGAAGGGGGGCGGATAGGGCCTGTCTTTTTCCTGCACCGCAAAAATTAAAAAAAAAAAAAAAAAAAATAGAAAAAGAAGAGAGCATGCTCCGGCGGGCGCTGCCCCCTTTCTGCTGGTAGGCTTTCGGGCCGGAAAGCCTGCGGCCGCACGACTGGATACATGCTGTCGGTAGGTTTATTCGCTGAAGGACAGAACGCTTAAAAAGGAGATATCCCGTCCCCGGGTTGGGGTAAACATTGTGTGAAAACAGGGACCATGCAGCCTAGTCGCGTATCGGAGTCTGCGCCGTGGCGGTGGGAGTATGCATGTGGGTGCATGTGGGTGCGTGCGGATGAGACTCGAGGCTAGGAAGGCGCGGTTTCCGGGGGGGGGGGGAACCACTTTCCCCCTCAGGAATATAGCTCTGCATTCGGGCAGTTCTAGATAGTTAATACAGTGTGGATTGTAGAGGGAACCAGTCGATTGTAAAGGGGACCAGTTACTGGATAACCCCCCCCCCCCCCTCGCTATTAACTGAGTTGACTTAGATGGTTGTTGCTGGCAATGGTAGCGCGTAATGCACTTGGTTTGGGGGGTATTTGCCAGGTTCTTGTGGTCTGGATTGACCACTGTTGAGGGCAGGATGCTGGGCTTGATGGACCCTTGGTCTGACCCAGTTTGGCATATTCTTGTGTTCTTTTGCCGCCTTGCAAAGGCAAGTTCTCTCCACTTCGGAGGTCCGCGCAAGCCTGGTAGGAATGCACTTATACCTTCTTTATTCATTTCTTCTCCGGGGGGGGAGGGTATACAGCCTGCAATAATGACCCAGCTTTTGAGTCTAGCTTGATTCACCCATGTTGAACACCAGACATTTAAAAAAAAAAAAAAAAGCTGATGGTGATGATTTGCCGGGGGACCTTTTGGACTGCTGGATTGGGCTCCCATGTGGCAGTTGAGTTTTAGCGTGCATAGATACAGGGTGATGCATGTGGGGAAGGATAGCTCTGGCACGATGTGGGGTTCCGTGTTAGGAGCTGCCACCCAGGAGGGAAATCAGCATGTTGTCGGTTTAGTATGCGCTGTGGCGAACAAAAACCAAACTTGGGGAGAATAACGCTGAATGGGGTGAAGAATGTTGTGGTCCTTCTGTATCGCTCCATGGTGGGACCTTGCCTTTAATACGGTGCATTTCTGGTTGCCATATCTCTAGAGGGATGCGGTTATGGTGAAGAACGTACAGAGAGGGGCTACTAAGATGAAAGGGGGTAGAGAGCGGCTACCCTATGAGGAAAGATTACAAGAGGTTAAGGCTGTTCCGCTTGAAGGGGCAATAGGATGGAGTTCTTTAAAATCATGAGGGCTAGAGCGGGCAGATGGGAATCAGTTATTTACTACTTCAGATAAGGGAAGACATTCTTTGTTGTTAACAAGTAGCACATTCAAAAACCAATCAGATAAAATGTTTTGCACTCAGCATACAATTATGCTCTGGAATCTTTTACCAGAGGCAGTGGTTGGTGCGGTTGGTGTAGCTGGGTTCCAAAAAAGTGTGGATAAGTACTGGGTTCCAAAAGGGGTTTGGATACGTTCTTGGAGGAGAAGTCCATTAACTGCTATTAAGCAAGTTCACTTTGGGAAGTTCCACTGCTTTTAAGCTCCTCAGTAACACGGAGTCTTCTTGGTGTTTGGGTAGTTGCCCGGTCCATGTGACCTGTTTTGGCCGCTGTTGAAGCAGGATGCTGGGTTTCATGGATCCTTGCTGCGACCCGCATCATAATATAGGTTATTTATTATATGAACTAACGGATTTCCCAGGCGCAGAGTCAGTGCAGATGAAGGAATATACCCAGACGGAAAGCAAATGGGAGACGACCGGGGAGTATGGGGATGGGGACGCAGGGAGAGGGCACAGTAAGGGTTCCGCCAACAGCTAGAAGGGAGCGCAAGGCACAAGCACAAGAGATGTTCCAGCTCAAACAGTTCTTTCCTATCATCTTGTTGCTGCTCCCTCAAGGGGAGGGGCTTGCATTTTTCTGTATTCTTGTTCAATGCATCTCCCCCAAGGGGAGGAGCTCGCAATTCTGCTGAATTCTTGGCCCGGTGGCAGATGACGGCGCCCTCAAGAGGAGATCCTGAGATGGACCACCTACTAGGCTGGAGTATCGAGATACACACAGACAGTTCTTTATTAGACTGGAAGTAGAATCGCCAGAGATGGCAGTAGCGAGCTGATGTGCACGGCAGGGCTGCAGTCCTTCAGATACTGGGAATTACGATATTTGAGTTGCTGAGCAGCAAGGCGAGACTATAAGCAGTGGGCAGACAGAGTATGCTGGACATAGAATCAATGATAGATGAAACACTCACAATTGCATATATCTGTAATATCTTCTTCCGCAACAGAGAGTCTTCAGTATTCCGGAATAGGAGCCGCAGTCAAGTACTGCTTCCTGTAAGCAGTATGAATTAGAACTCATAATGGCTTCTGGACGCATAATAATGGCGTAGGGGTTGGCTTCTGGAATAGAAGAGATTTAGGAACATACACTCTCTTGGAGCGAGTGCTGGGTTCCTATCTAAATTCGGCTATACTAACTCATGACCTCTGATAATTTCTTTATTTATTTATCTCGGACCAGTATGGGATGGCTATACCAACTCATGACCTCCGATAATGTCTTGATTTATTTATCTTGACCAGTATAAGATGATCTGAGTTCACAGAGGGAATGTGCAGTAATCCTTTATTCGCTGATCTCTAAGATCTCTGTGGGACATGTAATCGAATTAAGCCCAATGCGGGTTAATAAAACAGGAGAAATGCAGTCACCTACCTTACAATTCGCCAACACTCTTGCCCCAGAGTTTTGAAGCACCTGAACGGCATACGAAAGTTAATTGTGGGAGGCCCAAGAGGAGATAATCACAATAATCCAACGACGAAAGATCAAGGCTTGTAACCCCAATCGGAAATTACTAACATTTAAGAAGGGTTTCATTTTCGTAATACCAACTTTGTATAACTTCCTTCTTTGAACTTAACAGAGATATGTTTTAAAGTTTACTTGGCAATCAATAGTAATCCCCAGACCTTTCAATGAGTCCGAAAGCACTAATTTGGTGTTTGACAATACAAGGGTATTGTTAGTATTAGTAATATTATCTTCTGATTTTCTTTCAAGAAGAATAATTTCTGTTTTCTCCATATTTCGGGCTAACTTTATACGGCATAGTAATTGATTCATGGATCTAAGAGAAATGCTTATTACTTTAAATGTTTGCTCAGTTGTGTCTACTACGGGTATAAGAAGCCGAAGATCATCAGCATTGATGTGGAAGTTTAAACCAAAGCCTGCTACCACACTGTCTTACATGGTAAGGAGTCTTAGGGATTAGGAACAAGGGCACTCGTGGAGCGATTACCAATCACTATCTGCACTAGAACTCACCACCAAGCAGGACCGTAGGCCCTCGAGGAGCGAGTACAGGATCCCCCTCCAGCAAGCTGAAAACAAGAAGAGCGAGAACGGAGCCCCCGAGGAACGGTACTCCATTTAAGCATCGGGAGGCAGAGTAGCTTGGGGAATCGTAGTAGCATCCAATGAGGAGAAGCAGCAGAAAGACGCCGTGGCCGCAAGCCATTCATCAGGCCTGAAGGGAGTAGCCACAGTGGAAAGGAGGGTGCAGCGAGGCCGAGAAACAGGCACAAACTCAATAACTTTGCGAGGGCACGCCCAGGCAGAGGTGCAAAGGAACACGATGGAAAGCTACACAGACGTTTTCCGGCTTTCAGGGACGGTGCACAGCAGGCGGCTGAGGGAGTGTGGGCGACCGATCGGCTACGACGGAGAGTGTGTCAAGGAGTCTTGATAAGGAGTCCGGACAACTTTGTCAAAGAACCAGTGGAGAAATTCCACACGCCTACAGGATCCACAAAGAGTCCAGACAACTTTGTCGATGAACCAGTGGAGAAATTCCCCGCGCCTCCAAGATCCACAAAGAATTTGTCTTACATTCCAGGCAATGCATCATGTGGGAGATCGATGGGGTACTCAGAAGGACAACAGGCCTTCCGCGGCAACCTGGAGACATTCGCCGGACAACATTCCCCACTATTTGGAAAATCTTATTATTTCCTGGAGCCCTGGAAGTGAACTACTGCTGCTGCCAGTGGGGAGAGTTCCGACCCATCGAGGTTCCTCTGGCACACAGCGAGACCTGGGGCCAAGCGATTATTTCCTTCCATGGCATCAGGCAGCATTCATCAACCTGCATTCCAGCAGGAAGAAAAAGAAATAACTCAGCGGGTTAATACGGCAAAAAAAAAAAAAAAAAAAAAAAAAAAAACAGCCGCAAAGAAATTCCCAGGGGAAGAGACTTCATGGGAAGACCAGCCGGGGCCACAATCGGGATACAGCGACCCCAGAAGGGAGTACGGGGGTTATTCCTGAACAACTACATTGGCGCACTCACTATACAAGGGCCACTGCTTTCGGCAGAGAGCAGGTTATGCATACCGATGCCTCAGGAGACCAGGTAGTGGGCAAGAGTTTCAAATGAAACATGGGCAGAAGTTTCAAACGAAACAGGGGCAGACAGCAAGTTATAGATCATGGAAGCATACATTGTATAAGGGTTACCACTGGCCTGCAAAGAATGAAATATGTGCAGACGTCGAGGTACAATTCAGGGGAGCATACATTGTACAAGGGTACCGCTCGCCTGCAAAGATCCGATGCCTCAGTAGGCAGGGGCTTTTGGGGCATTCAGCGTACAGAACCAGGGTCAAGGGGCTTTTGGGGCATTCAGCATACAGAACCAGGGTCAAGGGAATAGGTGACTACTGGACTCACAGAGAGCTTATGTCTGGGAGCTTTTCCCTTCAATAGTTGCGCCTGTGTTATGGAGCAACAGAATCAGGGATAAAAGGCACTTGTGTCGCAAGAGAATTGGGCGACAGCGAGCCGAGAGGACCAATACTGGTTCTTTTGATGAAGTTACCACATATAACCACAATTTCATAATTTTATATTGCAGAGCGGGTCGCTTGGATCAATGGTCACCCCCTAAGATATATTCCACGGGCGACCCAACCCACATACGAGTAGGCCCGCGCAGGGACGGCAAGCCCAGCATACATTGGCGACATTGGCGACAGTATTACCCGGTACAGTGCCCGCAGGACTACAGGGCTGCCCTGGATGCAAGAATAATACATCCGGGGGCAAGGACCCAGGGGCAATAACTCGTGACTCCTGCTCAAAGGCATATTTAATAAGGCACTACAGGAAGCCATAGGGGCAGAGTAAGACAAAAGAAATGACACAGGCCGCAGCTTATTCCTTGTTTGGGGGGACACGAGGCAAGGGTCCGCCCTACCTCGTGTCTTGGCGGTTACCCGGGCCGGTTGGGCTTATTGCAAGTGGTGCCGGTGACATCACAGGACGGCTTGGTAGCCGATCAGCACCTTGGGTGGCACAAAAAGGTGGGGCGCAGAATGCGCCAATGGGCGGGGCCTCCTTGCTGGCGGGAAAGGCGGGGGGCCCATTGAGAAGGCTGCCTTGCTTGGTCTCCATGGCGGGCAGCAGTGGATCCATAATACCGGCTCGGGTACCCAAGTAAGTTTATTCTTGATGTGTTAAATAAAAGCTGCGGCCTTATTATACCAACAACAGTTTCTGCATTTTATATGTGTCACAAAAATGAATGCATAAATTTTGTCTGGGGTACTGAAGGGGCCAGAAGGCAGGGACGACGGTCTTGTGGGTAAGTGGCGGCTGCTAGGGTTATAAAATCGTCGGCTCAGTGTGCTGCAGCAGTCAAAAAAGCAAATAGAATGTTAGGAATTATTAGGAAGGGAATGGTTAATAGAACAGAAAATGTCATAATGCCTCTATATCGCTCCATGGTGAGACCACACCTTGAATACTGTGTACAATTCTGGTCGCCACATCTCAAAAAAGATATAGTTGCGATGGAGAAGGTACAGAGAAGGGCAATCAATATGATAAAGGGAATGGAACAGCTCCCCTATGAAGAAAGGCTGAAGAGATTAGGGCTGTTCAGCTTGGAGAAGAGACGGCTGAGGGGGGATATGATAGAGGTCTTTAAGATCATGAAAGGTCTTGAACGGGTAGATGTGACTCGGTTATTTACACTTTCAGATATTAGAAGGACTAGGGGGCATTCCATGAAGTTAGCAAGTAGCACATTTAAGACTAATCGGAGAAAATTCTTTTTCACTCAACGCACAATAAAGCTCTAGAATTTGTTGCCAGAGGATGTGGTTAGTGCAGTTAGTGTAGCTGGGTTCAAAAAAGGTTTGGATAAGTTCTTGGAGGAGAAGTCCATTAATGGCTATTAATCAGTTTTAATTAGGGAATAGCCACTGCTATTAATTGCATCAGTAGCATGGGATCTTCTTAGTGTTTGGGTAGTTGCCAGGTTCTTGTGGCCTGGTTTTGGCCTCTGTTGGAGACAGGATGCTGGGCTTGATGGACCCTTGGTCTGACCCAGCATGGCAATTTCTTATGTTCTTAGGTTTCGTAGTTAGGCTGTGTCCAAGGCAGACGACAGACAAGGATGGTTAGGTCACAAGCTGTTGTCGAGACAGGTAGAAGATAAGGATGGTCAGGTCAATGGCTATGGTTGGGGCAGGTGGCAGACAAGCATGGTCAGGTCACAGGCTGTAGTCAATACCATGGGTCAGTCCAAGAGGGGCATGGCAAGATGGGAGCTGCGAAAGGCAGGGTAAGGCTGGGAAAGAGGAGGCTAGACAAGATAGAGGACAAAGAGGCAAGGCTGGATGAGGCTGAAGAAGAAGAGGCAAGGCACGGAATCAGCAACTCACACTACCTGGAAGGTAGTTGACCCATTGCTGAGGCAATGAAGAAGAGGCAGAGAAAGCCCTTTATAGGGCTAGGTATGTGATATCATTTGAGGGCAACATGGGTCTTTTCCTGCCGCAGGCCCTTTAAGTGTGCCCGAGTTCAGCAGGCACATGCCTGAGGGCACATCAGAAAGCTGCAGGAGCAGCGGTATCCAGCTGCTCATCGGTGGCATCCTGCTGTGCTTCAGGGAGGCCAGCTATGGTGTGAGTGAGCCGGTTCTCAGCTTGTTCTACGAGCCAGTAAACATAATAACAGTGCTAGTTAGCTGGATAAGTTTATCCAACTAACTAGTCCAGCACATGACAGCTGAACATGGACCTTTAGGTTTTGTTTGCCAGGTGCTTTCTTGGTTTGTACTTCCCATTGTGTGACTCTTGAGGCTATAGGAGTCCTTTTGGAAGAATATTAAGTTGTAAGTTGACTGAGGTGCAGTGGATTTTATTTTTCTTTAGTACATGATTGTGGCTGTGGGACATCTTTATCTCATTTTTGATTGGTTTATGAAAGATCCGTGGATTGTCATCAGACTTGTCTCCATTTATCAAATAAAAATATATCTTTCAGTTGACTGACAATTTTTGTAATTTGTTTTATGTTTTCCTTTTACATTTGCAGAGTGTTATTACCATACATATAAACGCTTTCTTGGGTTATATAGTTGATAAATGAATATGGAAATTTCCCATTTAATCCTATGGGGTTGGAGCACATATGTATTTAAAATTTCAACAGGGCATGTTTTAAGCTTTGGAGTATGGGCAGTTGCTCTTGGTTTCATGGCCTTCCTTTGAACTGACATTATCCAAGCGCATTTGGTTATTTTCTCTACTCTGTTCAGGATATTCATGATGCCAGCTCATATACAAGTGCATTTTCAAAGGACTTACGCCTGTAAATGTAGCATACTATCGTAGCAATTTTCAAAAACCATTTAAGCATGAAAAGTGTAATTACATGAGAAAATCCTATAGACAATTCAATGGTATCTACCCATGTAAGTGGGCTTTTGAAAATGGCTACAATAAAGTGCATTTACACATGTAAAGCCGAGTTTTACACATGTAAATGCTTTTGATTGCACATGATTCCTTTATACTTAGGAAATCTGGCTTGTTTGAAAATTTTAAGACTGCCTCTACGGTGACAGTTGGCTTCTAGGTAAGAGTTCTGCTTCTTTCTATATTCCCCGTCCAGCTATGTCTTTACAGCAAATGGCACTGACATGGGGGCTGTTGGGTATGTGACAGTATCGGTTAAATGACATGAGGCATTCACAGTTAAGTCTACAAGCCATAGTGCTAGGTTCCATCTTTCTCTCTCCATGCTGGAGATGCCTGCTAATGTTGCATGCCCAAACAAGGCACTTGTCGCAAAGCTCTGTGTGTGACCGAACACTACAGACTCTACTTGTTAGCTTTAAGCATGTGGCTGATGATCTCATCCTTAGCAAAGGTGTTTGGGTACTTGCCAGGCTCTTGTGGCCTGGTTTGGCTTCTGATGGAAACAAAATTCTGGGCTTGATGGACCCTTGGTCTGACCCAGCATGGCAATTTCTTATGTTCTTAAGTATGTATAGATCAGCAATCCAAGGCAGTGCAGGAGTGGGAGCCAATCTGGTGAAGTCTTCCTGGTCCCACGCAACAGCAGGCCTAATCACTGTCTGCTCTTGGACAGTGAGGAATCTCTGTCCTCTTCACCTCCGTGACTCATCCGCAGTTGTCACACAGCAACTGACACTGCATTCTCGCAGGCTGCAAGTAGATGACATATTTTATTAACTGTAAGACCTAAAAATGCTTTTTTATTAAGTGCCTTTAAATGGATTGAGAACATAAGTAAGGGGCCCAAAGTAATCTCTTGTGGGGTGATTAGTGTCACATCACACAAAATTTATTTGTACACTATGCAGTCTCAGGGCCTGAAACCTGCAATTGCACATTTCTGCTCTCTAGTGATGAACCAGGCCTAGTGCTTTATGTACTCTACAAGTAAGCTTCTGACTAAAGACTTAAGCGATGACAGCATTAAGTGCTAGACCCAGAGAGAAGGCCCATTGGTTGCTCAGAGGTGATAGATCTTCACAGTGGAAGAGGCGAATGGTTTGTTATAGCTGCACTATGACAGTAACATAGCTGTACAACCTATTGGTCACCAATAGAGTGAAGACATTGCTACAACACCTCTAGCCAATCATTTCTACATCTATTCTACCAGACAGCTTATGGAGGTGACTACTAGCTAGATAGTGCCCATCTTACATACATGCCTGTATCCAAGTGTTAGCTACAAATATGTTCTCTGGAGAAGGCTACACAAACCATTTGTGAAGCTCCACAGAAAGGAGTTTTTGTTTTGCTCTTGCAGTCTTCCCTGGGAGTATACAGTGAGCTCTCAGCTTTAGGACCTAGGCCATATAGTCTTGCATGTGAGAAATGTGCCTAATTGGAATGGCCAATGGCACTCTAGCATGTAAGGTCATATGGGTCCGAAACCTTTAACCTAGTTAACCCTTAAGACAAAACCCATACAATGAAACAACACAACCAAAGAATGAAGTTTCAAAGCAAGTGACCACTTTATTAAACAATTGTTGTCACCTGATTCAAAGCAAGTCAACATCTGTGGTAATCAAATAGCACATGACATTGTAACTGAAATGACCAGCACATTTAGTTGAAACTGTACAAATGGCAACATGACATATATAGTATTACGATCTTATCCTTTAGCAAAATCATATTTACTGCAAAGAACCTAGAAAGTGGAAATGGCAAACCAATTGAATACAGAGTTAAATTTAAGTCTTTCTGTATTTTACATAAACTGATTTACGGAGATCAAGTAGATTGGCTAAACGCAGCTATTAAATTACGCGTTCCTCAGAGAAAGCTGTGTTCTGCTAATAAAGGGCTACTAAAGGTACCTTCAGTCCAATCAGCTTGTCTAAATCAAGTGAGAGAAAGAGTCCTAGCATTGGCAGGTCCGAATTTATGGAACATGCTTCCGGTAGAACTTAGAATGGAGGTGAATTTTAAACAGTTTAAAAAAGGATTAAAACGTGGCTTTTTAGGGAGGCATATTCCAATCAGCCTTGAAGTCTGTTTGATGCTCTATTTTACTGTTTAATGTTTTATGTATTAACGTTCCGATTTTATTGTTTTAGGTAGTTTAGAGTTCATACAGTAGCTTATTTTAGGAAAAAGGAGGTGGAGTGAACAGGAGTTTTTGATGTATTTTAGGATTATTTTATGTAATGCTGCTATCGGTTGTAATTTAAGTTTTATATGTATTTTATTTGATTGTTTTATTGTTTATAATGTATTTATTGTTGTGAACCGTTGCGATGGAACCCGAGTGATGGTGTATAAGACCCAATAAATAAATAAATAAATGAATAATATTAGAGCTGATGCCAGCACAACTGTGTGATGGCAAGCGAAGGCCCAGACACTCAAAAGGGGGGTCAGCCTAAAGGCCACAGCAGCAAAGTTCAAGTATCAGGCAGCAGGAGCAGGATCGGAGAGCACAGCATGTGTAGGCAGCAGGACCAGGACCAGAGAGTGCAACATGGAGGCAGGAGCCCCAGGAGATGATAGGAGCAGCAGGATGGGATGAAATGAGACAGCAGCATGGAAGCAAGAACAGCAGGATGAGATGAGGCATGGAAGCAAGAACAACAGGATGAGATGAGACACCAGCATGGAAGCAAGAACAGCATGATGAGTTGAGACAAGACAGCAGCAGGACCGTGACTGGAGATGCATCAAAGAGGCAGAACTACAGGCAGAGCATACAGGAGGGCAAACAAAGTAAACAGCAGGATACCATAGGCAGACAGAAGACCATCTGCATCAACAAACCAGCACAGAAACTCTGTAGTCGGGACGGGTCCAGCAGTCTTCTTCCATCTAGTCAGCACAGGAACTCTGTAGCCGGGATGGGCCCAGCAGTCATCTTCCATCTAGCTGGTACAGGAAGTCTGTGTAGAGGGCTGGTCAGGCTTGTTTAGACAAGTCATCTTTGATTGTTTTTTCTCTTTACAATTGGGACCTCATGGGCCTTTTCCTCTGTGCGGCTTTTTTGTTGGGGGTGATATCTGTTTGGGGGGGGCCTACACCTCGCCCATCCTCGTAGCTGGGGACTACTATATGGTGTGGACTCCTGGTAGGATGGGGATGGCATGGGTGGAGGTTCTGGCAATCTGTCAAGGATTTGTTAGTGCATTTGTCAGATTGTTAATGGAGGTCAAGACAGTGGTTAGGCTCTGCGTCAGGGCTGCTCTCTGCACCTGTAGGGCCTGGGTGTGGCGGATCTGAGCTCTCCTCAACCGCACCAGCTCTGCCTGAATGTGGTGGAGGTGAAGGCCATGCCTCCGTTTTGATGCAGCTGAGCATGTCACTTACGGTCCCCTCCGGTGCTGTGGTTGCAGGTGGTTGAGGCGCTGTCTGGGGCGCTCAAGCTGGCATACCTGGGCTGGTGGTCTGATCTGTCTGGGTTTCTGCGCTGCATCCTGCTGGCGATGTGGCATGTTGAAGGCAGGTAGGGACTAGCCAGCTTGCTACCATTGCAGGGATGTCCCCTCCATGAAGCAGGAGAGTGTAAAGCTTGTGTCGAGGGGAGGGGTGATGCAGGGGGTGCCAGTATCTGGTGCTGTTCTGGTAGCAGCTGCTGCTCCTCTTCTTCGTTCCACTGCATCTGTGCATCAAATTGCAGGTTGCAGTGATAGCTGGGGCTGCACTGCTGGTCCCTGGGGTTTCACAGCTGGAACTGGCAGTTTCCTGGGTGAGAGCTGTGGAAACAAAGAGGAAGCCATAAGTATGAATGCTGAGAAGTACACATATATTGTTTGTATAAGATGCATACTTTGCTTCAATTAATGTGAGCATCTTATGCCAAAATATGTGGACATCTGTAGCAGACTTGGCAGGTTCTCATCCATCCCCTCAAAGACATCCGGTCCCAGCCGTTGAATCGGGCACTACTCCATGAAGATTAGGACTGTTTGGCAAGGGGCTCCTCCTCCCCTTTGGCGCATATACTTATTGTGGCTTGCCACCTTTGTCTTCAGCTGGGTCTTGATGTCGAGGTAGTGGTGAGCCACCTGATCTGTGGTCCACTTTATCCCACTGGGCCGGATTATGGCCTGCGCGACAGTGCCCAAAAGACAGGTGTGTACTATTGATGGTACAGAAAGCCACAAAATGGATGTTTTAAGTAAGCAAAAATTGATTTCAGAGTGTGTACATAGCAGAATTTATTAAACAATAAGTCCCTGGCCGATGGTGCACCATATCTGGCCCTTGGTTGCCCTGGACGTCTTCGCTGCATAGTTCCTAAACAGCATGTTGTAGTTCTCGAGGACCCCAGTGATGAGCATCTCATTGTCCTCAGTGGTGAACTTGTCCGTGCAAAGACAAGTCCGCTCTGCTGCCTAGCTGCCAGATGCTTGGGGTGTCACTTTCCTTGCTTTTGTTCCCATTCCCCATTTCCCTTCCTTCTGCTCCCCCCACCCCCGCTTTCTCTGTCTATCCCTACCCTGCCGTCCTCTTCCCACCACACTCGCCTGCCTTTCCTCTTCACCTTCCATCCTATCACTTCCTGCTTCCTCCTATCGCTTCCCTCCTCCCTATCTCTACTCCTACTGTCCCTACTCCTATTCTTCCTCCCCCTACCCTACTCCTACCTCCTCTTCTCCCCACGCCTTCCATGCTACATTGTCTCCACCACTCTGACCTCCACAACACCACTCCTCCACTACTACTCCTCCTCCACACAAAGACAGACAGACACACACTTGACAAACAAACCAAAACAGATAAATACAGGAGACAAAGGTAAAGGTAAACAGATGAGAACATTAAAGAGGACAACTTACTCGGAAATCGCTCAAGTCCACTAAACTCCAACAACTTACCTCCTCTCTCCTCACGCCTGACACACCCTCAAAGAGGCAGCTGCAAGAAGCTGGTATATATAAACAAAGAAAATGCGCTAGACGTAAAATGACACGTGATGCGCTAACGCATCGCACGGTGTGATAAATTATCGCGAGTTGTACAACTTACCTATGCAGTGCGGTAGATCAGAAATTTCCCTAACCACACCCATTTTTTTTAACATGGACACTTAACGCACCATATTTCTGCTTTATTTATAGCTTTTGATGAATCTAGTCCTGAATTAGTAGTTCAGAGTTGGCAGTAGTACTGTTTTCTTTCATAATAGAATAGTGCAGATGAATTTCAGAATAGCTCTGGAATATTAGAGGATTTCCCTACACATAATTCCCTAATTGGATATGACTTCAAAATTACAATTTTAAGGGTATTGCACTAAAAGCATGACTGAACTGATTAGACTATGAAAACAGAAGCATGTGTTCATCTGCTTCTATTATATTTATTAGTGATATCAATTTAAATGCTAGCTTTAAATAGTTATATTTTAATGCAGCTGACTTGAATCTGCAGAAAGTATTTTTTCCACTGCAGCATTTTGCTTTTGACATGGTATGTTGTTAGAAATATGACTGTCTCAATTTACATTAAAAATTGTGGGCCTTGTTCAATAAGATTTTTCTTGCATTGGAGCAGAATGAGGAAAAGTCTTTTTTTTGAACAAGGCCCTTTGTCTTCTGTACCTCTCTTAATTGATTACATTGGCTCTGTTGCCCAAAAAGCGGGCTTTATAAAGGATATGATCAGTAAGGCTAAAACGTTATAATTTTTTTAAAAATGTTCTGGGTTTGTAGTTTCTGTGTGAATGAATACCTATATCATCATTGACTGAATCCAGATGTTTTACCAGTTTTCTCTTACATTCATAGTATTATACAAACCTTTTATTATGCCTCATTTAAATTCACTGCAATAGAAGGTTTGTAATTATATTATCTAATAAAATGAAACCTTAGAAGTGATTTGCATATTTTATGAAGAAATCTTATACAACAAACTCACAGTGGATTCAATTAACATAATAGCTAATTATAGATCCCATCAGCCTTTGGAGTAGCAGTGCATTCATGTTCCTTCTGTTCTAGCCTAGAGCAAAGAAGGTATGCATTTTTGCTGCTAAATACTGACTTTTAACTAATATTTAAAATGATTTGAACATCTTTATGGATGAAAGATAATAATTACAGCTCATTAAACCTTATATACAGTAAAAATGTATTACAGTTGTCTCAACTAAATCAGGGAAAAAGTTATACACATTTTTGCAATTTGGAATCTTAAGTGCTGACTCTGCACTATATATAGAGATATATACTAATAGTATTGATCCTAGCATTGTAATGTATAACCCATAGCTATCGAGTTTTATTCTTTATGCAAGTAAAATAATTGTCGAGTTTGAATTTCCATTGAAGAAAAAAATATTTTACAACATTAACGGAGATAAAATAAGAAATCAATATGTTAAGCATCTAGTAATTCACAGCTATGAAAAGTGTAATCCAGTGTATGTTGTTGGTTTGCATACTATTTCAAGATTTTCAAGTGATTCAAAATGTAAAAGTAGTTGCATGTTTATTAAATTAGCATTGTTTTTTAAATGTCATTTTTTTCGGGTGCCCTGCAAACTAAGAAGGAAATCAGTTTTGACTTACAAAGTAGATATGGGTTATATATGTATATTTAAGGTTAGATCTGAGAATGTTTCTAATTTTTTACTAGTATATCATTTAAGAAATAAGGTGTTCAAACTTTCACATTTTATGAAAGATAGCATTGGAAGTTTTGTCTGGGATAAAATGGCTTTCTCCCATTACAATGAGGGTTGTCTTTTCATTCATATTTTAATGAGGTTCGTATCACTGAGGAGCGCTTTCTCTGGGTGGAGAGCCATGTCTCCGGTATGATTACAATAGGAACTGCTCCGTTGACAAGCACCATTCAGAATCGCCACAGTAGAAAGACAGAGAGAGAATTTAGTTTTCTGCTACATTTTAAAATACTAATTGTTCTCTCTTGCTAATTAAACTTCTTTTAAAGAACATTTTTGAACCTCTGTATGTGTTTGGGATACTGCAACAAATATGCATTTGTATAATATGAATTGTACTTTTATTAAATGTTAGTATTAAAGAAGCAATATTTTATTTATATATATATATGTGTATATGTATGTGTGTGTGTGTGTATGTATGTATATATATATATCTATGTGTGTGTGCATAGTATATTTCTGTGTATGAGGTCTATCTAACACTCATTTAACTAGAATGTTTATTGTGATTGTAAGATTAGTAAGATCTGTTCTGTGTGTCAAGCGACCAGTGAAAGAATGGATTAACATTTGAAAAAGGCATTTGAAGGTCACATTCTTAAGAACAATCTAAAGACAAAAAGGCAAAGAGCAATCGTTCTTTAGAGTAAGTAAAGGATGATTTAAAAAAAAAAAAAAAAAAAAAAAGACTTAAATATAACATTATATGAATTTTTCTTTGCTTTTGCAAAGTGAAGTCAAAGAATAAAGAAGTTGGAGGTTTGGGTAAAAAGAGAAGAACAGGTTTTGGATTTTCAAATTTAGGAATATACCAGATACCATTAATTCTTTAAATATATGACGACATGCACATTTTTGTTTTGCTGAATAAAATGTTCTGGTTTTTTTACATGGGTTCCATTGATCCTATCATATAAATGTAATCTGCTGTCTGACCTTTCGGCGCTGAGGTAGTTGCATATGTCTTTCTGAAATAGTTGAAATTATAAAGTTCCTTGCTCTCAAGTTATTGCTGCTTGTATTTTAAGGTTGAGAACCTTATTTTTAAAAAGGTTTCTCCTCTAGGTGAAATGCTTTCATTTTATAATATAGCAATATTTTTGGGAGGCTCTGTAAGTTCCCAGTAATCAGCTGTTATAGAGCTAATCATGAAGCTACATTGTTTTTACTGTTTAAGATCCTCTTGTCTCCTCCATGATAGTGTAGAAAGAAGTTAATTGCTTGAAAAGAAACTAGAAAATCTTCATTTAAAAACAAATACAAAAATACTGTCTTGCCTATGTCATCATAATTGACTGTTTTTACTTGTAAATTGGGAGCCTTTTGAAAGCACCACAGTTTATAGATGGCAAGTAAACATTAAACAGAACATTCTTGTTTTATCATTGTCGCTATCAAGAACTGTATAGTTTATAATAAATTGGCATTGGCTCTATGTAGCTGGGAACACAGAGAAAAAGCTGATGCCAGAAAAACAATTGCCAATAAGAGAATTTGCAAATATGTGATATGGCTAACTTGGCAATAAACTAGATATTCTAAAGGATTTTTCCCATTTTGTGTGCATGGGAAAAAGGCTTAATATATAGGCCCCCTATGGTGCCACCATGGCAAAAAAAAAGTAACATTAAAAAATCCCAGAAAAATAATTCAAATACAAGTTTTATTAAATTTATCTATCAATATTCTTTGGTCTGAAAGTGACCTTCATCAGAGAATTTCAAATCACCTACTCACATTCAGAAAAACCTTGAAGTGGTGAAATTAAAACACCTTTTGTAGTTGAAGAATGTGTATATCACATGATGTAATTGTTTGTTCCTTCGGTAGTTTTTATGTAATATATATACTATTCGCTGGCTATCTTTTAGTATTTTAAACAGAAAACATTTTTTGTAATGTCTTTAATTTTCATATGCGTAGGCTGTGCGGTCTTCTATGTTTATAAATTAAAGGTTGACTTTTTTAAACCCTGCATTTTATGCTTCTTTCTACTTTTTAATGGGCCCTCTTTGTCCTTAAAGTTAAACTCAAAATTTGAAATAAAGTTTCAGAATAGAAAATACCTACAAGGAAAGATAGTCTTAATTTTAATTCCAGCCTCTATTTATCTGATTTGTGGCCAGATGGTGGTGAAGCAAGAAACCCCTTTGTGTCAATGAAGCACACATGTGAAAGTGCTTCTATAATGTAATCATTGAGACCGGAAGGGTTCATACTGTGTCTGAAAGGAGACAATAGAGCCTGGATATATCAACATTGCAGAAATCGGAGTTCATTTGAGATTCAGACCCTTTGAGTGTGGTTGTCATGAAAACTTCCTACTTTGATCAGCAGAGGGTGGAGAGAAAAATCTTCTAAAGGTCTAAGGATGCAGCACTGTTGTTTACTGTGCACTTGGCTTCAGTTCACGCCCCCTTCCGGAAGAAGCAGCAGAGATAGGAGCATCTTGCACCTTGACCGGTCTAGACGGAGGAGAGGGTTTTTTTGTCCCTGTTACCAAGGGCAGGGAATGCTCTTTGACCCTTGGAGCACTAACTGTGGAGACTCTCACTAAGTCTGTAGGTAGTGTGTAAATGTTCCTGCTGAATTTTTGTTTAATTCCAAGGGAAAGGGAAGCAGACAAAGACATGAAACAGCTGTTGTAAAATAAAGCTGAAATAGTAGAACCTGGGAGAAGTTACATTCTGTGAGCTACGATTTTCTTCACAAAACCCTTGGGAGGCATTAAACAGCTGCATCTAAGATGAGGAAAAGCAACTAGACAGACTTCAGTGCAAACGACTTTCTAGAACTGCTTCAACAAAAGAAAGAAAGTGTCTTAAGCCAAAAATCAGCCTTTTATGGTAATAAAATATCGACTGAAATATGATTTTAAGTTGAGCATTACATTTTCTTTTGTAATAAATGGCAGCTTATGTTTATAAATTACAATTTTTTTCCCTTTAAATGTAGTATATTTTTATTTGAAGTATTTTTGGAGGTATTAAACATTTTTTTTGGCGAGGAACTAACTTTATTACACTGGGATAACAGTTGTGCTGCTAATAGATTAATTACTATGTATTTCTGGAAAAAAATCTTTAAACATTTGTTAATATGAAACTGGAAATATTTATTTCCAAATTTTAAGCAAAAATATTTATTAAATTTGTTTTAATAGATACCTTTAGCAAAGTCTGAGAGCTACTTAACTGAGGTTTTGGAAAATATATGTGATAAAATGAATGACTACAGCCTTCACGTGGATCCTGAGACACAGCAGAAGTCCTACCAGAGATTTGCTCCAAGGGATGGTGAACAAATGGGCTCAATAGATTTCAACAATTTTCAGTTTAATCCTGATACTTCCAGTTCTTTGAAATTTGCGGTAAGCTGATGTAGAAAACTGGTCATTCTTTATGTCAAGGTAGTATTTACAAATATTTAATGGCAATCCCCTTTGAATGTTATAGCGTATTTAATGCTAATTTTAATATATGTCACAAGGGTGTTAAAGAAATATTCATACCAACATCATAGCATAATCTGTTATGCATTTATTCCTAATGCATTTTTTGTTTTGCTTTACAATATAGTGTGAAAAGTGTTCCTCTTTTACATGTGATTTAAGCAAGACTATGTTAAGGTGCACTTTAATTTTAAAGCATTAGCAGGTGATAATTGTAAATCAGTTTTTATTCTTACGTTGCAAAGTTTGAGCCACAAAATTTCAGAATATGATACATGGAAAAGTCATTTTTCTGGTTTTGAATTCATGAAAACTTTGAAAGGCCTCATCCAAATTACTTTGCTGCATAAAACTTGTGGGCCTCTATTATGCAGATTTCCTTAGCCACAGAAATGGTCAGAGACCTGGAAACATTTTTAATGCTACAGAAAAGTTATTTGGATCAGCTCAGGGAATATTCGTCTCTTTCCCATGGAGGTTTACTTCTGTGCATAATTTTTTCTACATTTCCAAATTACGCAAAATAGGGGCCTGAGTGCCTAATTAAATATGGTCAAATATGGCTAACTCTATTGAGATGATGATCTGAGTTAAAACAGAGCCACAACGGAGAATACATTCATTGGAAAAAGTAAGGAAAAGCTTGAGTACTGCCACTTATGTGCAGGGCGATTTTGTGTTTGTGCTCTCTCAGCATTATCTTAATTAGAACCTACATTTTATATGATACATTTTTTAGTTTTATAGACATGCAAGCTTTTAAAGACATTTTAAAAAAAAAATACTGAAAAACTGCCAGAAAAAAAGTTTTAAAAAATTAATTTAAGCTATCCCAGTTTTGTAGAATTTATTCTTGACATAAAATCAAGAAAGTAGGTCCATTTAGAAGCTTGTGTTTGTTTAAAAGTATTTTCCTGTGACATCTCGGTTTGAATGATAACTAAAATGAAGCATTGTTAACATTATTATTTAGGTATAATGATAAAATATGTGCATTGAAAGATATAGCAGTATGCTTTTTTTGTTCTTACTAAATTTCCTTTTCTTTTACAATGCAGTAAAGTTTTTTGATACTTTTTTAATCTGCTGATTTTTCTTCTCTTATAACTCATGATCTGTAGAGTTCTGTAATACTTTTATCAGAATTTTTTCAGTAGTCACTAAGGCAAGAAAGTATAGTGCAGTTTCTTTTTGTTTTTTCTTAACACTGAAGGGCACTAGTTATGGAGTTGTGTCATAGGTATTAAATGGGAGAAGAACTAAAATGGCTCATTCAAAAATAGAATTGCAGATTAGGGCATCATGACGAATTCAAAGGCCCAAATAGATATGTGCAGTCGATATATTTTTTTAATTTGTAGACAAGTATCCCCACCCTTAACAATTTTACAAAATAACTTTAAAGTTTACTTGCTGAGTAGATTTCCAATATTTCACTTCAGATTGTAGAAATTGCAGAAATGAACAATCTTGTTTATCACACTTTGTAATTGCTACTGAAAATAATGGCATTAGATTGAAAGTTTTGTGATTCTGTGATTGCTATTCTTTAGTTTTAAGATTACATTTTGGGTTAACTTCTGGAAGAAATCTTTCAGTATATGAGAATATTTAAAAAAAAAAAAAAATTCCAAGCATGCCTTTTCTTTACAGGCTCAGTAAAAATAAATAAATAATAAAATACTGACAATGTTAGTGGAAACAGGGTTTTCTGTATGTTATGACAGCACTGACTGAAAAGTTGTGTATAATTCTTTGAATGCTGTGTTTGTATACCTTCTAGTGCGAAAGTGTAGTGGAAGACTATGAAGATGAAATATTTTCACTTATTGCCCAGGAGGCAGACTTTCTGGCTGACAAGCTGTGCAGTGAAAAATCAGGTATTGTATGTGATACAACATATTATATCTGTCTCTCTCATTTATTTTTCACACATGAAATAATGTTCTGATCCTGCCTCATATACTGCTGGGGTGGGAAAAAATGTACACTGATTAATAAGCATTATCATAGCATGATGAAGTAAAATATTTTCTTGATCATTTCAGATTTTCATTTCAAATTGATCCTTCTCATATTGTAGATTTGTGTTCGCTATCATTAAGTGTTTTTAGTTTTAGATTGCAGAAGCATAAATCTTACATTTTCTTGCTGATGCTCAATATTCAGTTTGTGATTGGGAATAAAGTAATGGAAATACTTTAAAAACAAAAAAAAAGAGTAAAGTATTAGAAAAAAAAACACTAAAAGAAAATCATTTTAATACGTGTAATAAAAAAAAATATTTGTTAAGACTTATTGTACCTATTTAAATTCCATTGTTTTATAGTAGATTTTATTTGAACGTCTGTAATAGAAGGCAATATATTTTAGCTCTATTAATACTTTACGACTTAGAAGGACAAGGCCTTTATAATACATGTGTTTTGCAGGATAACAGCAATACCTTAGATAGCAATGAGCGGAGAATGTTCATTTCCCTACATGGCAAGGCATTGAGAAAGCTTAGACTTGTCCCTTATTCTAGGATATGAAACACATTCAGTTTTGGCCACAGTTTTATTAAACATTTAAAAAAAACTACATTTTCCCTCATAGGCCTTCATGTTAAAATCTACCAGCAACTATTAATATTTTAACATGAGTTGCCATGACTAATGAGAGGCATAATAAGTTACTAAGTTTTGGGATCCTCACAAACACAATACAAAACCAATGCATATCTTCAACTTATATAGCATAAATATATGTAACTTTATAAAAGAAATAATATGGGTACTGTTTTCAACTGAGTGATACAACAGATAAATATTACAGCACCTGTAGTACTAGAGATCTAGATAGGGATAGAGTATTGATTTTTAATGTAAAGGGTATTTAATATTACAGCTTAAGATATTAGTATCTAAAACTAAGTTTCAAATCAATATAGGTCTCTAAATATTCTTTATTTAAAATTACTTAATTTTATAGTATGTAATCTAAAAAGTTAACTTCTAGAGTAAAAGTTATAAAGTTCATAAATGTTTATTTTCACAAATCTCCATTTAAAAGAATTTAGGTTGTATTTGTCTTTGCAAAAAATAATTAAAAATAGACTTCCTTTTAATGCTATGCACACCTTAATTTATAGGATTTTATAAAGATTTTTAATTGGAAATGTTTAATTTTGAGGCTTCAAAAACCAGTACATTGCTAAAAAGAAATGTTTTCCAAAGACTTGTTTGATATACGAAATCTTAAGCAATAACATGAAAAATTGTCCTGAAGATGTGTCATACACAACTTCGTGTTGCATCTGTCACATTTTTTGGTCTTTATCTACCGTCATTTACTATGTTACTATATTTTATTATTTGTAGCTTCTGATCTATCTTAACCGTGTTCTGTATGCATCCCTGATACTATTTTGTGTGACATGAATAAAATTGTATATAAAAATCCATACAAACTAGTATAAAATGTTTAATTAGATGTGCAGTCTAATCTTTTTGCCCTTGAAATATTAAAAAATGAAAGGTTAGCACATCTTTGTAGCATATGTGTGTTAACTGTTAGTTGATACCAAAAAGTCCATGAAATTTATTACAGAAAAATGATCTATAATTGGAAAATAAAAGCATTTCACTTGGTCCAAACAAATGTCTTGATAAAGTTATCACAAATTTACATTACTATGAAGTATAAGTAAAGTGGCAGCCAAATTCAAACAATATTCAGCTATGCCCTAAGGAGATTCAGAAGGATCAAAAATAATGGGGCTACTCATAAAAGCCAACTTTTTCTTTTAGAATAGGCAGATGAAATCAAAAATTAAACACTAATATCTCTACATTATGAAGTATGAAAAATTCTTCTTTCAAATATTTTTCCCACGCGAACTGGAAAGAGACCTATAAATGTGTCTGCAGCTTTCAGTCTTTGTGCAGTAAGTATGCCATTCAGTGGTGAGATCTCTCATTTCCGATTTCTGCAGACTCCTCACTAACCCTGCTCAGAAACTGCACATCGTTATCTGTATGAAGAGGTTCTGATGTGTCATACATGCCAGAGTGGAGTCATTCATAGTATTCAGATTGCTATTTTATTTAACATAATTTATTTTCCGCACTCATACGTATTCTGTTTGAAAAAGAATCCTGGCTGGTGCACACTTGTTTTAGTACAATCCACAGTAAACTAGTATGTTCAAAAGAGCATGACCAGACATTGGGCTCTTTTCATTTTGTTTATATGTGCCTTATTTCTGAATGCATAATTTTAAAAATCCCATTGATCAAATTGGTCATATCTTTAAGACTTCATGAGGGAATTTAGCAGGGGATTCCAAAGATTGTTATTAAATTAAATAAGAATTGTCATTAAATTAAATAAGAATTGTCATAAACTGAATCTGAAAAGCATCAGTTTTTCACTTCTTTAGACTCAGACATACTATTATAGTATGCATGACATTATAAAGATGATTTTTAAGTTCAACAGATGTGAACAATCGTGACATTTTGTTCTTTTTATATTATACTCAAAATATTTGTATACTTTTGGGTACAGTATTACAATATGTTTGGATGGGCATGCACTCAGTAAATTTAAGAATTTCAAAGTGCTGTTTTGTATTTTAACATGTAGAAAGATATTTCTGCCAACAAGGAAACTGCTCAAGCACACATTATTGTTTTGATATTAAGCAAAATGTCTTGGGTAGTTTTCTCAATTCAGGCTCTCTTGCTATCCAAAACCACTGAGCCAGAGAATTGTTGGGCAGGCAAATGCACTTTGAAATATAAATGTTGGCTAGAAGATATTTTCCTTTTCACCGTGGTAGTCAGTAATGTATTCTGAAGGTCTACTCAGGAGTTAGTAATTGATTAGGTTCATAATATGAGGATAGTAAAGACAGAAAAAGGCAAAAGGGTCTGAAATGATTAGGCTCTGCTCGTTAGAATGGTGCACATAATTATTTCAGTCTTACCAGCTGAAGAACATATATAGCCAGAAAAATGTGAACGCCTTTGAAACTAATGGTGTGGTTAATGAAACATTAATTTACATCTGTATATTATACCTGATTTTCCAAAGCAAAGGAAGTCGATAAAGTTTATTACATAGTTCTATAGCTTGCAGAAAGTCACATCATATTTTCAAGCAACCAAGCATTGGTCACGTTGTAGTTCTAGTGGGCTAACTATATGTCCAAAAGAAATTGCTAAGTGGAGAAGCAAACTTCTTTTTACCAGAATGGATCTCAGTGAAGGAATTTTCCATTTTAATCTCTTCACAAGTAGTTTTTATCAAAATCCATGAGTAAGGAGGATATGCTAGAGAAAGAACCATTAAATCTTGACTCACATGTGTCATTACTTTGTGGATTGAAAGGTCAGTATATTTTTGGAATAAATAGCCTTCAGCTTGTCCATTGGAAATATTGAAAATTTGTTAGGAAGGAAATATGATTGACTAACAGGCCTTTTTAGCTAGTCATGTACACAGAGTGAATGAACGGCTGCAAATTTATAATCACTTTCTTGCTGAGCTTAACTGAAAAATGTTAATTTATAAAATTCTCTAAAATGGTTCATTTTTTTCCTTAAGTAGTATTTTACTTTTGCTCCAAATTCTGAATTTTGTCAGATCAATAATGACTTTCAGGGTGTCTGGTTACATGGTATATTTGTATGTGTGTGTATATATGGCAATATCTCAAACACGCCCATTTATATACATAACCAGATACCCTATCGGGCAATACAGCATATATATATTTCTGCATTATCTTCGTTTGCATGCAGTTTTGCTGTCTCTTAAAACCATAGTAATGAAATTATATGTTTTTTAGGTTATTGCCGAGCTTCTTCTCGCACTGAACTCTGAAGCAGAAACTAATTTGTGCAAAAAGAATGAAAAGCAGAAAAAAATCTCTCCTTTTGTACCTTAATATGAATTCAGTACTCTTTGCACCTGTATGTAGTATTTACACTTATATTACGTGTGAATAAAATCAAGTTTGATGTATTTTAAAATAAAAGCTTTGTATTATTTTGGCAATATTAGCGTGAACAAAACATGTATTGGGGAAATAACCATTTGTATCTGGGAAGGGGAGTAGTTTACGCTTTAGGCCTCTTTGATGTCCTCTACAGTCATGTATCATGATTGATATATATATATACCTCAAAAACCCAACTCCATCAAACTGATGCGTCATTTCAGGCTTTGTCAAAAATAGTCCTATAATGTCATCAATGCAAGCACAAGAAAGTTTTCAGTTTGGACTCTTGTGAGTTATTTCTAGTATGTGCATCTGGAAAGTATCTTAATTTAGAAGTATTCCTCGGGTAAAACGTTTATTTAATAGACAATGTATTACAAAAAGTGAAAGTTGTGTTGTACACAAATCACTATAGTTTATGTTTAGATATTAACAGTAAATACATTACAGTATACATTTCAAATTATAGAAACTGTCTCTAAAAATAGTACAAACTGGAAAATTTTAATAAACATTAATTTTTCTTCGGAAGTAAAGGTAGATATTTCTGAATCGCTATTTTGGTGGCTGTGGTTCAAAGGACCACATATATTTAAATTAAATCGAACATTTTAGAAAAAATATTTCAAACCAAATTGTCATTCATATTAGATAGAAAATAATGAATAGATATATTTCATCTCACTATATTAATCAAGACCACTATATGAACGTGTTCATTGTTTCTTTACTTGATCAGGCCTTGTTACTGAGACCACTCAAGTTTTAAGAATATTGCTATTTTAGTACCTTATTAAAAGAATCTATTTACCAAGAGGATTTATTTGGATTTTTTTAAATTTACTAATGTTAACTATGATATTAAGAAGGTAAACTATCTCTGTAGAGGTTCTGTTGCCCTCAGGGCTTAAACAGGTAGGAGAATTAGTGGCCTGAAGGCCTTGCTGTCATCCCCTCTGTTATACTCAATAATATCAGTATATATAAAGCAAGTATAATCATATATGAATGTTATGGTGTCTACTGTTTTTCCTTTGAAGTCTGATTGGAGTATCTTCCACCCTCTGCTCCATTTTACTTTCTAAGTACGTTCATTGTTCAAATGTTGTAAAGGGGCCAATTTACTAAAGCATGTTTAAAGCTAATGTACTGTTAACACACGTTAAACATATTTTAACATATGTTTATTAAATGATTAACCTTTAAAAGTCGTATTCATCTTAACACACTTGTGTTTTAGTCTGCCTTAATATTGTTAGAATTAGCAAGGATTACTGCAGTAAAAATATTAATGAGTTGCTGGTTGATGCTTGCTGTGTTTTTGCAGCAAAGTGGAAAATATCACATTGCCAAATATAAATGAGTAGATGAAAAAAACTTTGGCATGGTTTTTGCGATGCAAACCTGAATTAGAAATGAGAAACTATCGAGATTGAAGGGGAAATGGTTGTCAAACCAAGTATATTTGAAAGCAGAAGAATAGAATCTTAGACAGTAATCATTATTCTGAGAAATATGGTGGTGATAAATTGTTTATTGACCATTTTTTGTAATGGTTATATAAACTTAGAAATTGCTATGTATCTGATTGCATAGAGTCTGCCTTTATAAAGGTTTGGCAAATATCTTGACTTTTTATGGCTGCTTTTAGGTAGAAGATGTCAATAAAAATTTTAATGTATTTTTAATATATATATATATATTTTTTTTTTTTAAATACATATTAGAGATGTTGCATGCAAAATGTTTTGTTAATATTAAAATTGATTACCATAAATGCAAATCACAATAAGCAATGAGTTTTGTGTTAGCCCACTAGCTAATGCAAAAGCTTAACCAAGCTTTGGTACAATTTTTTTGCTTTAGCTGCATGCCTAATGCAAAGCTCAATCATCTCTGCGCTCCCTAAACCTATTCTCTCCTCCCGCTGCCAGGTTAGAGGCATGGTCCTCATGTGATGACCAACCCCACCCCATACCCAGGCACCCTCCCTATCCATAGTTCAAGACCCTCCCCATGCTTTCCCTATCAGCTGCTGTCTTCAAGCTGAAGAGGGCAGGAGAGAGAACTCTGGCTCTATCGTGCAAAATGGCACGGGCAAACCTCATGAAGTCCTTTGCCCTCAAGGTCATGTGAGGTCAGCTGGTGCCACTTTACATGGCATCTTAGGAGTCCTCTCTTTTGTCCCCTTCAGCTTGAGAATAGCAGCAAATAAGGTACATGTATTGAGGGGGGTGAAATCCTGCCCTGGGAGAGAACGCCAGTATGTGTGGGGTGTCAACCATAGCTTGCGTGGGCGGTGATATTGTTTACATTGTGCCTTGTAATGGTTACTGCTGGTGATGTATTTACCTCCCTTAAAACTCTGATGCCCCATAGCACATCAGGAATTTCATAGTATTTTGCACGAAATAACACCCACGTTAATATGCATTAATGGATGCTTTTAATGCCGTTTAGTACATTGTCCTTTTACCTGGATTTCTTTCAAATTTCAATGATAGTCCCTATTGTGAAGCCAAAACAACCTGCGGAATGACCAATAAACTAGTACTAGGCAGCGGATAGTGATGAAGAAAATCCTCCAAAACATCTCTATGATGGGTGAATATATGTATGCTGATGTGTATCTGCAAGTCAATAGTGGTATTTTGCTGTTCAGCACCATCATCTGGACAGCTCCTCTGACAGATGGATTTAAGTTAATATCAAAATTAATAGCACTTTTTGAATTATGAAAGCATGATAACAATTGTGAAGAAATTGAAATTAATTGATTTTATATCTCTAACATTTAGAGCACTTTTAACCCTTGGAAAAAAGAAATGTGATCTATAACAGTGGTTTTCAATCCAATCTTTGGGATACAACTAGCCAGTTAGGTTTTCAGAATATTCATAGTGCAAATGCATGAGATGATTTGCATACAGTGGGAGAGAGTGCATGCAAATCTTATATATGTTCATTATGGATATCCTAAAAAAAAGACTAAGTGTTCCCAGGAGTGGGTTGAGAACCCCTGATCTACAGATAATATGGCAAAACCTTTTTTGGAGGGATGTCAATCCTAGGAAATCTGAAAAACACTATAGGCCTCATTTTCTAAAGTATCGCAGGCCTGCGATACTTTAGGTAATGAGGGGTGGGGGATGGTCCTGTGCTAGCCGGCAGCGATCGCACCGTCGCGGTGCGATAGCTGCCAGTTTTGCACCCAATAGCGCCACCTTAGAAGGTGTAGCTATTGGGCGCGAAATAGGACGCGAAAAAGCCCTTACCTTTTCGTCGTTCGCGGCGTCTTCGCGGAGTCGGCCCCGGTGACGCGCCGACTCCGCCCCCATCTTTGTATCGCATGCGATAAGGGACATTTCGCATGCGAAAAGTCCCTTATCGCGTGTGATCCGTCTGGTAAATGACCCCTATATCAAGTGTAAAGGGCAGGTTTACCAAATTTTGCACCAGTGCAAAATCTGCAACACATTTATTGTGAAAGCACTAATGCAAAATTAGATGTTTGTACAATGGCACAGCTTTAATGTCCTTTAGATAGTGAAGGAAATGTTTCATAGTGATAAACATTTGATTGGCTGATGCTTTCATCATGTTTTATAATATTGTTAATAATGAGATTGTATTTTCAGGAATTATAATAAATTATAGGGGCAATTTTCATATTGTCAGCATTGGGACAAAGACCATGTGTATTTTTTACCTGCAGTGTTTGCACCAAATTTCAAAGTAAGACTACAGCATATTTTCAGTTAAAACTTTTTGTGGATACAAAACACACGTTCACTTGCACCTGCTTTTTCTGTGAGTAGAATTTTCCTGGCAAAGTATACTTGAAGATTTGAAAATGCAGTCTATGATGGTAACTTTCAAACCAGTATGTAGGCGCTCTTTGGCGCGAATGCATTGGCACATGCCCAGATATGCGGCCATTCTATAACTTGCGCATGTTATAAAATAGCCTGACTACGTGCATATGTGCGCCCAATTTTAAGTGAGTGCATGCCTTATGTGCACTAATCCCGCTTCTATCTCATACATTAGGGAATCTTAAAAGGGGTGCGTGTTCCAGGCCATTGCCAGTTTCACCAGTTCGCCCAGTTAACAGCTAGGTCCTCCAAACCCCTCTGGTTTGATAGTTTGCATGCTTCCCCAGTTACCCCAGACCCTTTAAAACCCTGAGAAATGGCTCTGTTTGTTTTTGGGTTTTTTTAACTTACACCTTGTCCCTAGCACAAGTAAACGTATGTACCACTGGACGTGGGCACACATCCAGGCATATAAGTATTTACATGTCCATCATTTGGCCATTCTCTGACATGTCCATGCCCCACCTAGACCATGCCCATGCCTCACCCCTTTTTAAAAACTCAAGATGTACGCACAGCAGGAGATACGTACGTATCTGGGCAGCTTTAAAATTCAGTCAGTTCACACCAGCCTGCCTTGTGCATGCATTTTCCTAATTGATGTGCATGCCAGGCTTTTAAAATTCACCTCTATATGTATACGTTCCATCCCCAGACCTAAATACCCCCAGGAATGCCTCTTTTATATACACATACTTTTAGCAGCATTGAAGGAGGGCAGTTTGCAGCGAACTTAATTTACAGAAGTAGAACACTTTTTACTCAGGTAATTCACTTAAAAATTATCTCTTCAGAATTAGTAATTCAAATATCATCTTGCCTTTTCTTAAAAGAACTTCATATCTGTAATTTTCCAAAAACAAGCAGGATGGCAGTCCTCACACGTGGGTGACATTATCCACTGGAACCCAGCCTGGAACTTCGATGTCAAAGTTTCTAGAACTTTGGCAGTGCCTCACTGCATATACTCAGCATTCCAACATATCACAACTCCATGTGGGGCCTCGTTCAATCTCTTCTGCGGAGCTCACCGGTCACAGTTCCTCATTCTCCTGCTTCTAATTTTCTTTGTGTTTGAGTAGTTTTGGCATGGGGCCCTGCGGTCTTGTTTCATCTCCCTGTAGTTCCCTAGATAGGTTTTACTAAGTTTTCTTTCCATCTTGGTTCAGTTTTACTAAGTTTTCTTTCCATCTTGGTTTGGTGCCTAATATGCAGAAGATCAATTTGCATGCAATGGAAGATTGTGCATATCCTGAAAAGGGGGGGGGGGGGAATCTTCCAGGACAGGTTTGGGAACCACTGCTTTATAGCATATAACTCTGCTGCCTATCAACAATAATAGACTGTTCATGCCAGCCATCAGTTCCTTTTCATTTACCTTTTTACATGTGCCTTGTCCTGAGTTAGAAATACAAATAAATACATTTTGAGATGCCACCCAATTCTAGCAGAAGCTCTGGATGGAATGCAACATATAATCAGTGCCCCCAAATTCCTGCAGCAGAATTGTCAAATTCTGCAAGAGGAGTAGGATTCTATGGCAGACTTTTCAAAATTCAGTGGCATATTTTTGCATATATTTACATAAGGTTACTTTTTTCCTTTATTTTTTTTATTAGAGGAAAAGAGGGAGGAAGAAGGGGAAGGAGAGAGATGGAGTTTCAGAAGAAGGATATGAAGAAGATCTCAGAGCAGAGAGAAGGAATGGAGGAGAAGGAAATGGGATGAGAAGGAAATGGGATGAGAGAAGGGAAGAGAGATCTGGGTTCAGGAGAGAAAGGGATAATTCACTCAACCCTGACATTGATCCTCATATTCCACACTTCTTTTAATCCCCTCATATCCTAGACCCCCTCTGAGCTTCTCACTCACTCTCTCCACACGCATCCTCTGATCTCATTTACACTGTACAGAACCCCAGTCACCTCACTCATATTCCTCAGCTCCTTGATCCCCTTATTTTCTTACTCCACCCTGAGAACCTCATTTGTTTTGCCCTTCAAATTCCCTCACTCAGAATTCACCTTCAATCCCCTGACTCCCTCCCCCCTATACCCACTCTTGCTCTACTGTGCCTCTCCTCCATTAAGGGAGGGGATCTCGGAGATGGGAGGGGACCTCAGCTGGAGGGAAATCAGGAGTAGAGGGATGAAGGGAAGAAAGGAAAGGTGGAAGGAAAAAGGAGGATATGGATCAGGTGAGGAAAGGACAGATCCACTCATATCCTTCAACGGGAAGATCTCTTCTCAATCCTATATACTATTCATACCTTCTCTAATTCCCTCACTCATGCATACATTCCACAGCCCTTCTTTATTCCACATATGCCCCACTGTCCCCTCTCACCCAAAATATTTCCCTAACTTTCATGCCCATGTCCCTTCCAATCTCCTCAAACACACAATGAAATCCTCCTTCCTTACCCATGCGCACTGATCTGAGCTTTAAAGTAGAATAGCAGCAGCAACATGGCCCTTCAGGCTGTGTCCTATTTCTGGGCAGAGTGTCGTGCTTTTAACTTTGTACTTCGGCAGCCACTGCAGTTCAAAGCTTGACATTCCACCCTGTGCTGCCCAAGAGGAAGCAGCCAAAGTGTTGCATTTGATGCCCATGGGTGAGGTGGGGTAGAAGAGTGTCCTAGCCCCTATTCTTCTGCGGCAACTCCACAGAAAAGAAGGAATTCTGTGGGAAGGGCTGGATTTTATGGCCCTTGTTTTGGAATCAAGGGAGACCAGGGGCCATGCATATGACAACACATAAATCAATGTGTTAAATCAATAAGTGAGCATAACCTACAACTATGTATAAAACCAAAGATAGAAGAATACTAAAACTAGCAAGAGTTCCTCAAAATCTGATAAAAGCCAACAAAAAACCCTGCAGTTCATCCACTTAGAGAAGATTTTACTTAAATGCTTCTGTAAACAGCCAAGTTTTACTATATTTTCTAAATGTTACATAATCTCTAATTATAAATGTTTTTATACTGAGTTCCATAAATCCAGCTCATAACTGGAAAAAGTGTCTACACACTTAATTTCTGTGACAGTGGCTGAAGAAAGCACATCCTGCAGAATGCAACACTTCCCGGAACCTAATATTCTAACAGATCTCTCAAATTCTGGACCTTATTTTTAAAGGTAGTCTTTAAAAATTAGCATCATAATCTTAAAATCAGTTCTAAAAGCAATTAGTAACCAATGCTTTTAGAACTGGTTACCAATGGTCTGACCCAGTATGGCATATCTTTTGTTCTTATGTTCTAATGCAAGTTACTAATTTGAGATGTACATTGTAAACTTACTCAACTGGGAGTCTCCATCTAGCCCCCTGTTTACATCTTTATGGATCCATTCTTTCCCCTCTCTTGTTTACTGTTTATATATAGTCATCTGCATAACTTGAAACATTTAAGGCCTGCCTTTCACATTATGTCCTCTATTGACTGTATATTAAATACTAAACAAAAAAGGGAAAGGATGAATCCTTAAAGGACTTGCTATTTAAGTTCCTTAGATTCAGATATGTCAGGGGCGTGGATCTCTTACTCAAAAAAAAAAAAAGAGACAAATCATTGCAACAGGGAGACCTTGACACCAAAGGCCATAAAGATGATTTATTAGGATCCATGGTCAATGGTGTTGAAAGATATAGAAAGATTACTAAGTAATCTCTTACTCTATCTAGCCTCCTTTTGAAGAGTATAATGACCAATGAAGTTTCTGTACAACATCCCAAATGAAATGAAAACATATTTCATAGGAGTCTAAATAAATTCCTATCTTCTATAATAGTTGCCAGCTGCAGATTACCTAATAAAAGTAGATTAGATTTCAGCCTATAATTTGCCAGATTTACCAGATCAAGATTACATTTTTTCAGAATAGGACAAATATACTTTCAATTTTTCCAGAAATACCCCTTCTTTCAGAAAGGCATTAATGATCAACTTCAGAATCTTAACACCTTTATCTGCAATTTGTTTAATAAGCCAAGCAGGGTATGGATCTCCTAGGCTGCCATTCTGCTCAGAAGAAGCTAAAATAGATCTTACTACATCCAGGCAGAGGAGTTCAAAAGAGAAGGACCTGCTCTACTGGTACCACAGACAGATTCAGTATTTCAGGCCTCGTGATGGCCATATTATGAATCTCAGATTCAATATGAATGGTCTAAAACTACTTTATAAAATAAGCTGCATATAGATTTGCCTGACTTACATAGCTTCCTTTTTCTTCCATAGGAGGAAGACATGCTTTCTCCTGTAAATCTTTTCCAATGCAAAGAAAGGTTTTTGGGCAGTTTCTATCTGCCTCAATTTTATCAGAAAAGTAATTACACTTTCTCTCTTTAACTTAAATATTACAAAGCCTTAAAGGCTTTTTAAGCTCATCTATCTTCTCTATAGTGTTTTATACCATATTTCCTCCAAACATCTGTTACAATTTCAAGTACTATGCACTGACGAAACCTCCCTATTAGCAGAGTCCTCCGGTGATCCCCGCTCAGAACTGTTCTCTCCATCGCATCCCTGGTCTCATGCTTCAACCTGTCTTGCAGCCTCCAATCCACCAAAGGACTTTCCTTCCTCCTGCCTGCACACCCAGACTTCAGCCCTATATAAACCTGCCTTGTCAGTCCTAAAATGCTTCCAAATCGAGTCACCATTGGCTCATTGCCCTAGCCAATCTTGCCTTTGGGCCCCCGAGCCTTCTGATCCTTGCCTTGCCTTGTGGTCTCCGGGCCTTCCTGCCTCTTGCCCTGTTTTATGGCCTGTAGACTTGCTCTTTGACCTATCTAGGCCTCTCCTTGTCCTGCCCCTTGGTACCTTCCTGTTTTGCTGCTTTCGGGCTTTATGTTCCATGTTCTGCATTGTCCTTGTCTCACTCTGTGCTGTCTTGTCTTAATCTGCTCCAGAACAAGCCATGGTTCTACCCTTACCTGCGCTCTGCTCCAGTCCAAGCCGTGGTTCCAGCCTTACCTGCGCTCTGCTCCTATCCAAGCCATGGTTCCAGACTACTCAGGCCTTACTTCAGCCTCACCCTGCTGCCCGGAACCACTCGGGCAGGTAGTCTCCACGCTCCACAAGACCGGAGCTATAACAGGATGCGAAAGCTACACATCGCCCCCAGAGTGGGTACAGGGCTCCTTACTTGCCCGGTGAGTCAGACTTGGACTTTACTACTCTTGACACCGACTCCATGCTGTATTATTCTTGCCCTGTTTGCAAAAAATTGGAATCACCCATTTTTTCCTACTTGCTTTCATTGCCTATTCCTTGATCTTGATCTGGGGACAGCTACCAGACCTATGAAAATAGCAGCTAAATGTACTGGCTGCCAAGCTTCCAAACTGACTCCTATTCTGAAAGAAGCCGTGGCTCCTAACTTGTCCGGTGAGTCTGATACAAATTTTTCCGCTGCAGACTGCTCCCTAGCCAAGTATAATCTGCAACCTGCTAAGGTGAAGGAAGAAAAATCCCAGGAACTTCTTTGTTCTGTCTCTCAGGCCATGGCGACATTAAACACCTCTTGCCAGTTTATAGCCACAGCTAGGGTAAAAAAACCTTTACTTTTGACTGCTTCCCAGGCAAAGCCTAGCCTAACCCAAAAGCTGCTAAACAATTTCCAGACATAGACAGAAAAGAATTTGCCTGTAAGAAAGTGGCTAGTGCACTCTCCTTGAGAAACACCATCTCTAATTGCCATGCTGTTGGTGATCCTGAGAGAAAATACCTTCTAAGCCAGCAACCTCTGTGATAAGAACATAAAAAATTGCCATGCTGGGTCAGACCAAGGGTCCATGAAGCCCAGCATCCTGTTTCCAAAAGAGGCCAAACCAGGCCACAAAAACCTGGCAAGTACCCAAACACCAAGAAGATCCCAATGCTCTGATGCCAGTAATAGCAGAGGCCATTCCCTAAGTCAACTTGATTGATAGCAGCTAATGGACTTCTCCTCCAAGAAGTTATCCAAACCTTTTTTTAAATCCAGCTACACTAACTGCACTAACCACATCCTCTGGCAACAAATTCCAGAGCTTAATTGTGCATTGAGTGAAAGAATTTTCTCTGATTAGTCTAAATGTGCTACTTGCTAACTTCATGGAGTGCCCCCTAGTCATAAGAACATAAGAAATTGCCATGCTGGGTCAGACCAAGGGTCCATCAAGCCCAGCATCCTGTTTCCCACAGAGGCCAAAACCAGGCCACAAGAACCTGGCAATTACCCAAACACTAAGAAGAACCCATGCTACTGATGCAGTTAAGAGCCGTAGCTATTGCCTAAGTATAATTGATTAATAGCCATTAATGGACTTCTCCTCCAAGAACTTATCCAAACCTTTTTTGAACCCAGCTACACTAACTGCACTAACCACATCCTCTGGCAACAAATGCCAGAGCTTTATTGTGCGTTGAGTGAAAAAGAATTTTCTCCGATTAGTCTTAAATGTGCTACTTGCTAACTTCATGGAATGCCCCTAGTCCTCCAGTTTTTGCCTTGATACTAGATAAAGTTGTACTATCACAGTTATTTTTACTCTATTTTATTATCTATTATTAGCTAAATAAGTTGTTCTTGTTACCGTATTTTACTGTTTTAATGTATTGTGGAATTCAGCTATTATTATACTGTTATATGTACACGCAACTGCGTATTTTTGTTCTATGTACACCAACGTGATATCTTTGATGAGCGGCGGTATATAAAAACCAATAAATAAATAAATATTATTCGAAAGTGTAAATAACCGAGTCACATCTACTCGTTCAAGACCTCTCATGATCTTAAAGACCTCTCATATCCCCCCTCAGCCGTCTCTTCTCCAAGCTGAACAGCCCTAACTTCTTCAGCCTTTCCTCATAGGGGAGCTGTTCCATTCCCTTTATCATTTTGGTTGCCTTCTCCATCGCAACTATATCTTTTTTGAGATGCGGCGACCAGAATTGTACACAGTATTCAAGGTGCGGTCTCACCATGGAGCGATACAGAGGCATTATGACATGTTCCCTTCTATTAACCATTCCCTTCCTAATAATTCCTAACATTCTATTTGCTTTTTTGACTGCTGCAGCACACTGAGCCGACGATTTTAAAGTATTATCCACTATGATGCCTAGATCTTTTTCCTGGGTGGTAGCTCCTAATATGGAACCTAACATCGTGTAACTACAGCAAGGGTTATTTTTCCCTATATGCAACACCTTGCACTTGTCCACATTAAATTTCATCTGCCATTTGGATGCCCAATCTTCCAGTCTCGCAAGATCCTCCTGTAATGTATCACAATCTGCTTGATTTAAGTACTCTGAATAACTTTGTATTATCCACAAATTTGATAACCTCATTTGTCGTATTCCTTTCCAGATCATTTATAAATATATTGAAAAGCACCAGTCCAAGTACAGATCCCTGAGGCACTCCATTGTTTACCCTTTTCCACTGAGAAAATTGACCATTTAATCCTATTCTGTTTCTTGCTTTTAACCAGTTTGTAATCCATGAAAGGACATCGCCTCCTATCCCATGACATTTTAGTTTTCTTAGAAGCCTCTCATGAGGGACTTTGCCAAATATACTACATCTACTGGTTCACCTTTATCCATATGTTTATTAACCCCTTCAAAAAAATTAAGCAGATTTGTTAGGCAAGACTTCCCTTGGGTAAATCCATGTTGACTGTGTTCCATTAAACCATTTCTTTCTATATGCTCTGATTTTGATCTTTAGAATAGTTTTCACTATTTTTCCCTGCACTGAAGTCAGACTCACTGGTCTATAGTTTCCCGGATCGCCCCTGGAGCCCTTTTTAAATATTGGGGTTACATTGGCCACCCTCCAGTCTTCAGGTACAATGGATGATTTTAATGATAGGTTACAAATTTTAACTACTAAGATCAGAAATTTTATTTTTTAGTTCCTTCAGTACCCTGGGGTGCATACCATCCGGTCCAGGTTATTTGCTACTCTTTAGTTTGTCAATCTGGTCTACTACATCTTCCAGGTTCACAGTGATTTGGTTCAGTTCATCTGCCTCACCACCCTTGAAAACCATCTCCGGAACTGGTATCTCCCCAACATCCTCATTAGTAAACAAGGAAGCAAAGAATTCATTTAGTCTTTCTGTAATGGCCTTATCTTCCCTAAGAGTCCCTTTAACCGCTCGGTCATCTAACGGTCCAACCAACTCCCTCCTAGGTTTCTTGCTTCGGATATATTTTTTAAAGTTTTTGCAATGAGTTTTTGCCTCTACAGCCAACTGCATTTCAAATTCTCTCTTCGCCTGTCTTATCAATATTTTACATTTAACTTGACAATGCTTATGCTTTTTCCTATTTTCTTCAGATGGATCCTCCTTCCAATTTTTGCATGATTTGTTTTGGATAAAATAGCCTCTTTCACTTCACCTTTTAACCATGCCGGTAATCATTTTGCATTCCTTCCACCTTTCTTTATGTGTGGAATACATCTAGACTGCGCATCTAGGATTGTATTTTTAAACAATGTCCATGCCTGTTGAACACTTTTAACCTTTGCAGCTGCCCCTTTCAGTTTTTTTCTATTTTCCTCATTTTATCAATGTTTCCCTTTTGAAAGTTGTGTTAGAACTGTAGATTTACTTATTGTCCCCCTTCCAGTTATTAGTTTAAATTTGATCATGTTATGATCACTATTGCCAACTGGCCCCACCACCGTTACCCCTCTCACCAAAACCTGTGTTCCACTAAGAATTAAATCTAAAATAGCTACCTCTCTCGTTGGTTCCTGAACAAATTGCTCCATGAAGCAGTCATTCATTACATCCAGGAAGTTTGTCTCTAGCAAGTCCTGATGTTACATTTACCCAGTCAATATTGGGGTAATTGAAATCTCCCATTATTACTGCATTGCCAAATTCTCCTATTTTGCCTGATTTCTCTTAGTATTTTATCATCTGTCTGACCATTTTGTCCAGATGGATGGTAGTATACTCCTACCAACACACATGAGATTTCTACCCATATAGATTCTACTGAGCATTTAGTCTGTTGTATGATCTTTATCCTGTTGGACTCTATACCCTATCAATCACAACCTCTTCCCCACAAGAACCACTGTATTCTAGTGTACCGTAGTGTGTGTCCACAAATCCAAATAAATGGTACAACCAGTAAATCTAAAACTAGTATCAAAATCTTTCACCAGATATCTGTAGGCCCCTTATTCCAAGGGTCTGTATAATATCACAGACTCTGTTTCGGTCCAGGGTCACCTTACTTTAATTTATAACATCATTTTTTTGTGTTTATGTTTATAATAAAATCTCCAAAAGTCTCAATGTACTCTTACTAATTTTCTCACGCTTGTTTTTTCAAAACATGCACAATATCCACAGATATAAGAGGAGCTCTAATACTCATCTATTAGTTGGTCACCCGACATGATCATGTTTCGGACAAAAAAGTCCTGCTTCAGGGGTTACCCTTCAACATTCCCATTGTATGAGAATCGTCCCGTATTCACTACTCCAACTCGAGCCTTCTTGTCTTCTGTTTCAATAAATGCAAGAATTAACTGGTGCGAAACGAGCCTTATTTTCTTCCATGTTGACTAATGTAACTTCAGCCTTCTTGTATTCCTGGCTTACGTATCCGTCTTTTATTCACAACAGCCCTAGAGCTGCGTGTCCTCCTGAAATGGCGTCCCGCTAGAGGACCACTGGCACAGTCACTGTGCCAGTGGTCCTTTATATCAGACACTCCCAGGTCTGCAGGTCCCATGTTCAGCTTTGACCCAGTCAGCCCAGAAAGGGGCTCCAGCTCTCTGACCAAGTCAACACAGGAGAGGGCTACAGCTCTGCACCAGTTAGCCCAGAAGGGGGCTCCAGCTTTGATCCAGTCAACCTGGGTGAAGTCTTCACCTCTGTTCCAGTCAACCCTGCCAAGGGCTTTTGCCCCGATACAGCCACCGCAGAAGAGGGCTCTTGCCCCCAAAGCAGTCCGCCCAGCAGAGGACTCCAGCTCTGATCCAGTCTGCCCAGCAGGGGGCATCTATCCATAGCCAGTCTGCCCAGCAAGAGCTATCTGCCCTAGTAAACAATCTCTCTGCCAAGTTTCACCTCACTCACCCAGCTATAACTCCCATGGAAAATGGGACCCAGGAGGAAGGGGTCTTAAAAGGGAGGTACTCTTACAATTTCAGCTGTTATGCAGCCTTACCATACCCTGAGACACCTCCCTACCAGCAGAGGCCTCTGGTGAGCCCTGCTCAGAACTGTTCTCACCATCGTGAGCCTTGGTCTCATGCTTCAACCTGTCTTGCAGCCTCCGCTCTTATCAGGGGACTTCCACGAACATACTGTCCAGGCTGGTCAAGTTCCTCCCTCTTGCTTGCACCTCACCCAGACTACAGCCCTACATTTATTTATTTATATTTATATTCCACTTTTCACACTTTTTTCAGTGCTTCAAAGTGGATTACATTCAGGTACTGTAGGTATTTCCCTATCCCCAGAGGGCTTACAATCTAAGTTTGTACCTGAGGCAATGTTTGTACCTACATAACCCTGCCTTGTCAGTCCCAAGATTCGTCTACATCAAGTCATCCTTGGCTCCTTTCCCTAGTCACTCTTTCCTTGCGGCCTCCCCAGCTCTATCCTTGCCTTGCCTCTTAGTCTCTGGGCCTTCTGACCTCAGCCTTGCATTGCCTTGCCTTCTGGTCTCCGGTCCTTCTGACCTTTACCTTGCCTTACCTTGCCTTGTGGCCCCCGGGCCTTCTGACTTTTGCCGTGCATTGTGCCCTTTGGGCTTTCCTGTCTCTTGCCCTGATTTCTGGCCTGTATAAGCCTAGCCAGGCCTCTCCTGGTCCTGCCCCTCTGTGCCTTCCTGTAATGCTACCTTCGGGCTTTATGTTCCATGTACTGTGTTATCCTCATTTCTCTCTGTCCTGCTTGTCTTAATTTGTTCCAGTTCAAGCCCTAGTTCCAGCCTTACCTGAACTCCATTCCAGGCCAGGCCCTGGTTCCAGCCTTAACTTGCTTTCTGTTCCAGTCCAGGCCCTGGTTCCAGCCTTAACCTGCGCTCCGTTCCAGTCCAGGCCCTGGTTCCAGCCTTAACCTGCGCTCTGTTCCAGTCCAGGCCCTGGTTCCAGCCTTAACCTGCGCTCAGTTCCAGTCCAGGCCTTATTCTAGCTTTGCCAAATTGTCCAAGCCTTGCTCCTGCCTCGCCCTTCCCACCCACGCCATTCTGTGGATGGTGTCTCCCTTGCTCCGTCTGGACTGGAGCCATTATACATATCCCCTTCTGCTTTTAAGGAGCATAATTCAGGTATATAACAGGACGAGGATTTCTGTTTATGAACAATCCTTTCTTTTTCAGGAGCTATTTTATCAGTTATCTATCTTACCATTAAGTTTCAAATGCTCACTAGTTTGTCTGAGACACAACTTTCTGAGAATTTTTTTTAATCAAATTCATCTAGGAATCTGGGAGCGGTAATATCTTCCTTTATTCTGAATTTAAATATTTCTATTTTTGATATTTTAGGTAGAGTATTTAGGCCATCCAATCTAAAACATATCAGAGTACGGTCCGACTTTGCTACCTGCACTTACTATTTTGAAGTTGCCAACTTGTGAACAAACAAAAGTTCTAAAAAGTGACCCTTATGTGTTGGCTCAGAAATAAGCTGATGAAAACCTTGTGAAAGCATAGTTTAATAACTTCCCTCTACCCCATAAAGAAACAATTCCATATCACTTGGAATAGTAACATCTCCAAGGACCATTACATTTGGAAATTCAGCCAATCTATTAAGTTAATTGAGAGCGTTTCCGAAAAGACTGCTCTTTTTTTCTTCGGATCATGAAACACTACAAAAACATGTTATAATTTCACCAGCAAATGTTATGCTATCGTTGGTTGAATACTATCACTTTGTTTACTCACATACTTTTCTTTTATTATTACTATGACCCCACCATTCTTTTGCCTGTTCAAATTTATAAATTATTTTGTAAGCCCATCGGACATAATTGAGATAATGTTAACGTGACTCCTGGTAGTAACCATGTCTCAGTGACACAACATAAATCTAAGTTATAATTCTTTATAAGATGTGTAGTAATAGATCCTTTGATCTAACTGAGCCAACATGTATTAGTACAGTCTGTAAAATTTACACTACTGTCCATTATTATAAATGGGAAAAATATCACACATCCAGGATGTCTCGCGCGTCTTTGTTCTATAACTCAGACTATATTTTCTCCAACCTACAATATTGCCTCTAGTCCTCAGAAAGGAAGATCCCTAGGGCTGGATTTTTAAACCTATGTGCGCGGGGTACATTTGTGCGCGCTACCTGGCACACACAAATGTATGCCCGATTTTATAACATGCGCGCGAATGTTATAAAATCCGGGGTCGGCGCATGCAAGGGGGTGCACACTATAGTGCACCTTGTGAGCACCGGAGCCCGAAGGGAGTCCCGATGGCTTTTCCCATTCCCTCCGCCCCCCGCCTTCCCCTACCTAACCCGCCCCCCAGCCCTACCTAAACCCCCCCCCCCCCCACCCCCTAGCCTTTATTTTACAAGTTGCGCCTGCCGGCCGAGTGCCAACACACAATCCCCCAGCCTAGCGGCCCTATGGAGGCCTCTGGCCACGCCCCTGCCCCAGACCGCCCATATCCCACCCCTTTTTTTCAAGCCCTGGGACATACGCGCACCCCGAGGTTTTGTGCGCATCACCGGGCCTATGCAAAATAGGCTCGGCGTGCGTAAATCCAGCTGGATTTACGCGTGTAGGGCTTTTAAAATCTGCCCCCTAATGTCTAGAATCTAAGGCCTAATAGGACCCATCTCATATCATCATCTATGTTTATTCCATGGAAATGGCACTCTTGGGAGGAGTTTGTGCTCTTTCCAGAATATGGCCAGAATGTTGCTGCTTGGCTCCTCAGAGATTCTGTTTTAGATCAGACATCTTTTACATAGTAGGAGGATGTGTCTGATTTGTCCAAAGTAAGACTATCTCTTTCAGATCCCAGCAGTTTTCATGTCACATTTATCTAGAGAATTTCCTTTTGGATTTGGTAAACTCCCTTCTGTCGTGTGTGTGTGTGTGTGTGTGTGTGTGTGTGTGTGTGTGTGTGTGTGTGTGTGTACACACCTTGGGAACGGTTGAACTTTGGCAGAGCTTGGTACAAATTAATATCATTTGAGGCCAGAAAAAGTCATGCCTCTTATTTCATAATAGCCTCTGGAAGTAGAATGAGTCTCTTGGTGGTGGACAGGACACAGATACATGGTGCCATGCTTCTAGCGGTTCCCCCCATATTTATCAGGAAGCTCCCTCGGTGTATAGGCAAGGCCACATTTCTCTTGATGGGGTAGTACTATGGAGGAAAATGCTGAACATGTTTTTTGATAGGTATATGTATATGTCCCACTGTATTTTCAGAAAAGTAATAAGAGGGGTAGCAAAGTAGCTTCAGCTCCTGCAGGGATGGCAAACTCCAGCCCTTGAGTACCACAAATAGAATTGGATTTTAAGATTTCCACAATTAATATTCATTGCATATATTTGCTCCAAGAACTAGGTATATTTGCATAGATTAGCTATCCTGGGAAAACACATCTGTTTGAGACAGTCAAGGACCACTTGTGACTTTGAGAAAGTCAATATATTCTCCATTGCCTAAGGTACAAACTAAGGGCCCTATTTATTAAACATTTTTCCCTTAGACACAAAACAGGAGAAAATCTTAGGGGCAGATTTTAAAACTTATGCGCGGGCGTAGATTTGTTCGCGCGCATGTTATAAAATCCGGGCTCGGTGCACGCAAAGGGGTGCACACGTGCACCTTGCGTGCGCCGAGTCCGAGAGGAGCCCCGATGGCTGTCCCTGTTCCCTCCAAGGCCGCTCTGAAATCGGAGCGGCCTTGGAGGGAACCTTTTATCCAGCCCCCCCCCCACCTTCCCCTCCCTAACCCACCCCCCAGCCCTACCTAAATACCCCCCTACCTTATTTTATTTCTTACGCTGGAACAGAGGAGGGCTTAGGACACGCCCCCAGACCGCCCACTTTTGAAAGCCCCAGGACATATGCGCGCCACCAAGCCTATGCAAAATAGCTTGGCGCGCGCAGGGGCAGATTTTCTCAGGTTACGCGCGTAGCCTTTGAAAATCTGCCCCTTAGTAAATAGGCCCCTTAAATTGTAAACCCTTTGTGCCGTAGAAATACCTAATATACTTGAATGTAATCTTTTGCTTAGGTTTGGACAGGTAAATAATTAAAAAAATAAATTTCCAAAATCCAAATTAATCATCAATGAGCTCTCCTCTTAATCATCTTTTTTTAAATATATAAATGGCCCCAGATGTACCACATAATATTGTCTCAGACCAGGTTTCTGCCTCAGCATAGCCATACTCCCAGGTCTAATATATATTTGTGCTTCTTTTTTTGGAGCCTGCAGATCATTTGGAACCAAGGCACCATGAATCTTCATTTGCTATCATCTTTAAATTGACCTTTTGAATTATTTAGCATTGTTCAGATGCTTTGCAACACAAAAAGAGCAGTTGACTCTGTGTCTCATTTGGATTGTCAGGCATTTGCTGATTCATTGTGTAAATAAAGTTAATAGTTTGCTGAAGAGGATAGACAGTACTGAGAAGGCTACATCTGATGATGCAGTAAGTTTGCCATCAGTATGGAATAAGTTCCAATATGTGTCCTCCAAGGAGATAGAAGTAGCTCTGATCAAGTTAAACTCATCTGGTTACTTGCAAGATCCTTGCCCTTGGGTATTTCTTATGCCAAGAGATATATTTTTTAGCCCTCTTGGTCAAATTGGTTAACTCATCCGTAGAGGAGAGCATATTTCCTGATATGATGGAAAGGCCATAGTATAAATCTGTGCTGATGGCGGGGCCTATTACCTGTTGATCTCTACTGTTGCTATATACCTATCTCTCATAATAGCTATACTTATTAAAAAAAGGTGGTACTCTATTTAATTTAATTTAATGAGTGTTTGGATGATTATAAATGGTTCGTTATTCTGTCTATTTCCGAGCATGTATCAGTGTGCATTTTGTGCAGGACATAGCAAGAGATCCTGTTGGTTGCTGACTCTTTGAATTGGATCAGGGTTGAAAAATCATAGCAGTTTTTCTCGATATTTCATCTACATTTGATATGGTTTGCCAGGGTACTTTGTTGGTAAGGCTGTGAAATTTGGGAATTAGAGGGGATGTCCTCTGTTGGCTTAACTTCCTCTTTGTTAAATAGAGAACAGCAAGTTAGAATTGATCATTTTCAGTCAGCTTGGCAAACATCAAAAACATGGATCCCTCAGGGTTCTGCCCTGGCCACAACATTATTTAACATTCATATGCAATCGCTTTGTTGAATTCTTGACATGCTTTTTTTTTTTTTTTTTTTTAAACAAAGTATATGCTGACTGTATCCAGCTATTCTTCCCTGTGCAAGAGGATCTGCAACTCACCTTGGACTCTGTTGCTAACTCTATGACCTGGGTGTGATCCTGTATGAATGACAATCAGTTACAGGTGGATTTAGCTAAGACCGAAGCTATATGGATTTCTCACAAGCCTTTTCCAGATGCGTGTCCTGGGCTCTTTATTGATGGGCCCTTTTTGCCTTTTGCTGATGTGGTTGGAGATTTGGGGTACCAGCTAGATTCAACTTTGACCTTTAAAGCCCATATTAAATCGGTATTGAGGTCAGATTTTTATAAACTGAGAATGTTACAAAATTTGAAGTACTTTTAGGCTAGGGGAGGATTTTAGAATTATTGTGCAGGCATTTGTGTTGAGTAGTGTCAATTATTGTAATGCTCTTATTGGTTTGCTTAAATGTAGTTTCATTTAAAGAGATCTATATGTCATATTTCCTAAGTTCCAGAGTTTTCTTGTGGAAATTCTTAAGTAACCAAAATTATTGGAGCATTGTTACTTTATTTGCAGGTTCTTCTAAATTCTGCAACACAGCTAGTAATGGGAGGAAGAATGAGAGAACCTATTTCCCCCAAGCTTGTGAAATTGCATTGGTTGCCTATTGAGCAATCAGTGAAGTTTAAATTACCTACTATGGTTTATATGACCATAAAAAAGAGGGTTCTAGGGAAAAAGTTGCAAATAAATTTTAAAAATTAGAAAACACAGAGGGTGTCTCTTAACAATATTAAATTGGGGCCATCTTACCACCTCATGGATGCTGAGACAAATTCTTTTGCTTTTCAGTCTTTTCACCACTAAAGGTACACTAATCAGTCCAAAAATAAGGAATTTTTTGAGATTTTTTTAGATACTTAATAAAAGAAAGATATTTCCCCATTCAGCAGAGCAGTGAAAAGACAGAAGGGCAATAGAATTTGTCTCTGCATCCACAAGGTGGTATGATGGTTCTGATTTAATACTGTTAATATTGTTAAGAGACACCCTCTGCATTTTCTAATTTTTTGAATTTATTTGCAATGTTTTTCCTAGTATTTTCACTTCGTTTGCACAAGAGATTTGACTATTTTGGTGTGATTCATAAAACAGAGGGACCATTATATGTGTCTGACTTAATTGCAGTTCATTTTCCTATTTGACATTTGTGCTCAGGACTACTGAAGAAAGTACTATCTGTTAAACAGGTACATCTTAAGGAGACCTGCTCTTGTGCCTTTTCAGTTATTGGCCCCACGTTGTGGAATAATCTGCCAAGGGAGCTCCAATTTATTGAAGATTCAGCTTTTTCGCAAGCACTCGAAAGCCTGGCTTTTTCAGGAAGCCTTTCCTTAGTGTAAGATGAATTTAGTCTTTAAGCTGATGTTAGTTTAGCAGCCTGAAAGAAATGTTTGATGTTTTTTGGTGGTGGTATGTTTTTGTTTTGTCTTATTATATTAGTTTTTGATGTTTTATGTAATTCATTTAGTACAACAGGTTCAAGGTAAGTGGAATATAAGTACTTTAAATAAATAGATACCTGTGGATTTTTCCCTTATTTTCTATCCCTACTAGTATGTGTCATTACAGTGATGATCTTGGGCCCTAGGGCCATGCACCAGACTCATTTTGAAACCCTGCAACCATTGGCCCTTAATTTGACCACTAGATGCCACACTTAAGCAGTGACCATAACTCCCTTCTAGGGACTGTGAACACAGCTTTCAAAGCATCACAAATTGATCTGGGCAACTTCCACAAGTGGCTCAGCCACCAAGCTGGCCCACATTTGTGCCTCTTATAGGCAAGGAGCATGCTTACTGATATGAGTTTGTTCTGCTCAGTGGGATCATTTTATTTTCCATTGAAGTGAAACATATTTCCCAAGCCTTACTGCAAAATTTCTTCTTCTTTATTTATTACACAATCTTATATTCCACACACTTCCAAAAGTATTTTCTGTCCATGTCCCCTGTTCATAAACATTATACCACTTAACTTTCAGGTGACTGCACCTGTCTAAATAGTTGCACTTCTTACGTTGAATCATTATCTGCATTGAGCCAACACACCACACCCCTACTATGTAAGTGAAGTTGCACCTTATGGTTCGTTATTCTGTCTATTTCCGTGTCAAGACATCTTGGTCTAGGTCAGTGCTTCTCAATCCAGTCCTCGGGGCACATCTAGCCAGTCAGGTTTTCAGGATATCCATAATGAATATGCATGAGAGAGATCTGCATACACTGGAAAGGTGTGCCCCAAGGACTGGTTGAGAAGCACAGGTCTAGATGCATCCATAGCTTTCTGTGCGAACACAGATTGAGCCTTTACAGACCTGTACAGGTTTCAACTTTATTCCAGTATGAATGTGTGCAACGTTATGGCTTTGCTTCAGATTCTTATTGGTCAAAATGCAGTTTGTGCTTTAGGAATCTCAGTGCAAGCCATGCTTCTATAGCCTAAAACAGGCTGTACTTGTACAGTAAAGTTTGCTCAGCTGAGTCTTTGTTTAGCTCACATTACACCTGTCTGGCTTGGCTGTACTGAACATCACAGGCTTAATCTGTATCTTTCTCTGCCAGTGCAAGCCTGATATTTTTAAGTAAGATTGATCTTAGCCTCTGGCATCTTTTCTGATGAATACCCTTGATGTAACATAGACTACACTTGTCTAGAAACCATTGAGGACAGGTAATCCTGTCTTTCTTGGTGTAGTGAAAGCTTCTTCTGAAAGTATGTGCTGGTCCTGCCATCTTGCTGGCACATATCTCTTCAGTGGGTGTAGGTTATCCTCATATGCTTGAGTACTGTGGGCTGCTTCTGTTTCTAAGAAATATTCTGATCTCTGTCATCACTTGTAATGCAGGAAATATCTGTGTGCTTCAGTAACTCGAGTGTTCCAGCTCCTCAATGTATTACATATCTTCCCTTCTGTGCAGTTCAAATGTGTGGAATCTTAGTATGTCAAGAATATCAGATGTTTGTTACATGATTTGACACATTTGTACAATATACATAGTATTTGACATTTAAAGGGATCTTTATTTCCTCATTTCCTGAGTTCATGTTTTCTTGTGGAAATGCTTAAGTAGCCAAGATTATTAGAGCATTGCTACATTACTTCTGCTAGCACCTATTTTTGATGTTTTGGGATTCCCTGGCTTGCCTGCCTTTTGGGATTCTGGACAGCATGACAATCTTGTGGAATACTCCTCCAGTGTTTCTAGAAAGGCCTTCCCTTTTCTGAGACATCACTACCTATTTGTAAAGCTTTAATCACTGTTACTGCTATAAATGTCTTAATCTTCATGTTTCCCTGGACTTTGCTCCATTTTATTTATTTATGTCAATTTATATCTCACCTTTTCACAAAAGTGCTTAAGGTGGGAAAGAAAAATAAAACAAAATACCATTAATTAAAAATGGTATTATATAAAACAGAGAAAATTATGTGAACAATAATATATATATAAAAGTCATATAAAAAAAAATAAAACAAAGTCGAATGGCAGAGAAAAATAGATAATAGCAGACTGATGTCATCAGGACCCTTAGGCAAAGGCTGATTGAAACAGGCAGGCCTTAGTCATCTGTAAATTAGATAATCCATAGAATATTTCTAGGGAGAGAATTCCTCAATCCAAAAGCTGCACTGAAAAAAAATTGCTTTTCATTTTCCACTCAACATTATTTCAGACAAGGGCAGAGTGCATAAAAGTTCCTCCCAAGCTGATTTTAGCCAGAGTCGCAGTGTGCCTATGGCTAATATGGCTACAGCCATAGGCGCCAACGAGAGCTGTGTGGTCGGCTGTCGGTGAGTCCTCAGCAAAAGAAAAACAGTGCTGCCTGTCAAAGTTGACGGTGTGACCGGCACAGCTTTAGTAAGTGGAAAAACAGCATGGCCCTGCTGGTAACGCTGCTGATTCCGGCAGGGTTGCGCTGCTTTTCCACTTACTAAGGCAGCGCTTACCACCCCAACAATTTTGGTGGGGCTGCGCTGCTGAGGAGGAGGAGGAATGTGCCCTGCCAGAAGTAGTCAAATGCCCTGCAACTGGAAGTCATTCTCTTGGCCACAGGGGCTGAAGAAGGAGATTGCTGCTGCCTGCTACGTCAAGGAGGACGTGAGAGTGAGAACATGTGTGTGTGTGTGTGTGTGCATGTGTGTGAGAATGAGAGTGTGCATGTATGCTTGAGTGTGGGAGAGTGACAGAGAGCATGTGTGAGGGGACGAGAGAGAGCTAGTGTGCTTGGGTATGGGGGAGTGACAGAGAAGCATGTGTGTGCACAACTACCCAAGCTACTCACGCATTGATAGCACTGACAGAAAAGTTGAATTAGATAAATGGAATGATTCTCTGCTAATCCTGTCAGCCTTACAACTCATTCAATATTGTGGACAATTGTATTTTGCTGACACATCTAAAACAATTGGATAGAGGAGGTTCAGTCTCAAATGGTTCACTTCCTTTTTTGGAAGGGAGATTTCAGAAAGTTTATTTAGGAGAATATTCATCCTTTTCTTGGCCACTGAATTGTAGGTTACCTCAAGGCTCCATCATCTCGTCCCTATAATTTAACATTTACATATAGACTTTTGGTAAAATCATTCAGCAATTTGGGATGCATTACGCAGATAATGAACAGTTTTATAAACCTTTAGGACAAAGGTGTACAGAAACAGTGAAAAATGTGAATCAATGCCTGTTGGCAATCATAGATGGGATACATAGAAATAAATTATAAATAAATGTGAAAAAAACAGAGGTCCTTTGGGTTAAGAAGCCTAATGCTCAGGACATGAATATTCTGCCAGGGTTGGATGGAAAGACTTTGTCCCCAAAGGAACAAGGGTATAAGGTGCAAATTTACACTCCACCTTACCCATGGAGTACAAGTTACTGCTACTGCAAAAAGGCGCTTTGTGCACCTAAGGCAATTGCTGGCATCCCCACAGGACCTCTTCTTCGGCTACCTGCTCAAGGAAATGCCATTTCCCCCATAGGGCCTTTTGCTCAGGTGCGAGTTTCAGCAAATGCTACAGCCATGCAGGGCCTCTTCAGCCACCAACTCTAAGAAATGCCGGTGGCCCAAATGAGACATGGCACCGGCCCTGTGTGCCCAGTGCTAATGATGCCCCTGCCTTACACCTTCCTACAGGGTTAGAGGATGTGCTAATTTTAGTCAGGAAGCCTTTAACCAGAAAATCTTAATGTTTCAAGTGGAAGAGGTTTTTGTTGTATTTTTGGACCAACCAGCTGGATCTCTATTCTTCCTCTTGTCTTCGGGCCTCAGCACCTCTTCAGTCAGGTTTCATTAAGTGCCATTGTGGCGTATCAGTAGCAGGTTGAAAGAGTTCCGATTTCTCTCCAGTCTTTAGGTCTCTGGCATTCTAAACCTCTGGTGCTTTTGGACCACAATATGATCTTAGCCTAGCTCATGAAACCTCCTTTGAACTTGGTGAACTTAAAGTTTCTTACCTGGAAAGTGTTATTTCTTGTTGTCATCACTTCGGCATGAAAAATCAGTGAATTACAGACTTTGGTTTAATTTTAATTTAACTTCATTTTAAAATGGTTTATATGCTATACTAGCCAGTTAAGTGGCTTACATCAGAACAATCATAAAAATATTAAATAAAAAAGTCACAGATAACGATTATACATATCTGCCTGGAGTTTTCTCAGAATTGTTCTGCAAACTCAATCTAAATTTCTTCCAAAAGTGATGTCTGCTTGCCACATTAAGCAATCTATTGAGCTGCCACCATTCTTTCCAAGACCATATGTACACAAAGGAGAGCAGGCCCTTCTCTCCTTGGACTATAAGAGAGCCCTGGTGTATTATCTGCAGAGGACTCAACCTCACTGTCAAATGTTTCAGCTGTTTGTGTCCTTTGATCCCAACGTATTGGAAAGGGCAGTTACCAAACAAACTCTCATTGGCTAGCAGACTGTATCACACATTGCTAAGCACTGGCTAGCTTAGAGATTACAAGTGCTGTCAAGGGTCATCAAGTGAGAGCAATTGCAACTTGAGTGGCTCATCTGAGAACCACTTCAATTGAAGGTATATGCAAAGCTGTGACTTGATCACCTGTTATCTTTATCATTAATTTGTTAATCAGTTACACAGCAGTTTTGTACAGCCTATTTACCAAGCAGTCCATTCTCCACTTGGTGGGGCTAAGTTGTCTTTTAATTAATTGCTCTATATTGCAGCCCTTAGCTTGGGAATTCCCATATGATATGGCTGATTTATGTCTGAAAAATGGAAGTTTACTTACCTGTAAACAGGGTTCTCTGTAGACAGGATAAATCAGCCATACTTAATACCTACCTGTCTCCCCTGTAGAGTCATCTATCTCACTAAAACGTAATCTCTGGAAGAGACTGAGGGGCTCATGAGGCAGCATGCAAGCACAGGAACATACACAAATGCTCAGTAAGACTTTTACTGAGAGCTGGGACCTTGTTGGTGCTGTCAGATGATTTCCCCGACACATATTATGGCTGAATCATCCTCCTCTCTGTGGAGAATCCTGTTTACAGATAAGAAAACTTGCTTTCCTGTTTTCTTGTTCAACCAATCTCACAGGAAAGAGGAGTGGAAAAGGTTCCAGAGTGAGAAAGCTGACATAGGCTTCTACTCCAGATATTTCTTGATTCCAATGAAGTAGAGAGGTATGAAACTGATCTTTGAGACCTATGAGTTCTTTCATGAAAAGTTCATTAAACACCATTCTCTATTTTAGTGGTAGATGACAGACTATGTTTACTGGACCTTAAAGATGTGTACACTCACATTATGATTCACTCTTTGCACAGAAAGTTTCTTCTCTTCATAGGGAGAGGAGTACATTATCAATAAGAGGTCCTGTCATTCAGGCTCTCAACAGCCCCAAGGGTTTTCACAAAATACATAGTGTTGATAGCCTTTCACCTCTGAAGGAAAGGAATCTTAGTTTTTGCTTATCTGGACAACTGGTTGGTGAAAGACTCTTCCCCAGAAAAGGTCACACAATCTCTTCAAATGACTGTTAAGTCCTGGAATTCATCATAAACTATCATAAAGCAACTTTGCAAACTGTGCAAAATCCCAATATATTGGAAACTCAGGTGGGAATGGTTTTCTTTCTGAAACTCACAGCAGGAACTCTGATAGAGGATCATCATGAATCTCAAGGGTAGAACATGTCCTTCGGTTTTTTCCCTCATGGTGCTCCTGGGGCATATGACTGCCACTGTCCATGTTACTACAGTGGGCTCTAAAGTTTTATGTGGACTAAATGACATAGTCATTGTTTTAGCAGCTAAGAATAAATAGCTGGATTCAAATTGTTTTATCAAATAAGAATAAGTGTAAATATTCTACATAAACAAACAAGGAGGAACTGGATCTTGCATTCTCTGCATGGAAGCACTGAGGATCTGGAATTGGGCTCTCACTCAAAGATGTTTCTTACAGCAGCATATCTTCTAGGAACACAGGCTGTGCTTGCGGACAGGCTGAGTTTCTACATAGAGCCTCAAGAATGGTCCTTGTTTCTGAGGATGTTGGAGAACATCTTCCAGCAGTGGGGAAAACCAGAATAAATCCTTTTATTTATTTATTTGTTTGTTTGTTTATTTAGGGTTTTTTTTATACCAGCATTCGTAGGTACATCATGTCGGTTTACATGGAACGGAAATTAACAGGAAAAGAGAGGTACAAGAAACTATAACATTGATAACAAAAACAGGGTTAAGGAATTTTAAGAAAAAGGATAGTAACAATAAGATAACAATATGAGAACAATGAGGGAGGAGAAACAACTGCAAGGTTACAAAACAGTGGAATTATGCATCAAACCAGATATTAATCGTGAAGTATGATGGGCCAGGTTTTGAGTTTTTTCTTGAATTTCAGAGTGCACTGTTCTTGTCGGAGATCAGGTGGCATGGAATTCCAGGAGGATGGACCTGCAATGGATAGTGCATGTTCTTTTGTGGTAGTAAGTGTTACAATTGTTGCTGCCCGACGTCTCCACTCCGCCCTCCTTACCTCTCTGGAGACTCCTCCTGCGGTTGACAGACGTTTAGCTGCCGCGGCGTCGGCCTGCCATCCTCTCCGGCGTCCTCAGTCCGGCTTGGGCGCTGCCTCCCACCATGCTGTCCAGTTGCCTTAGGGCACGCACGCTGCACGGCCCTGCTTTCAAGTACCTTCTTTGGCGCGAACCTCAGGGGCGTCCCCCTGTGATGATGTTACCATCCCGGATACAAATAGCCTAAGCGATTGCTAGCCGTAGAGTTAGCGAAGGTTTCCTAAGGATGGGATTCGCTTTCCGTACCTAGCTACTCTGCCTCCACTATTGGACTACTCTATTTGGGGTACCCGCTCCTTGGGGGCCTCTCTTTCTTTCTTTCAGGTCGCTGTCTGGAACCAGTACTCGCTCCTCGAGGGCCCATGTTCCTGGACTCGGTACCTGGACTTCTCTTCTGCCTGGAAGATACTGCTACCTATACCATCAGTGAGTTACCATCTACTTCTCTCAGAGCTGTTCCCTGGAACCAGGTACTCGCTCCTCGAGGGCCTGCCTCTGTTCCAGCTCCTGTGATTCCTACCGAGAGAAACCACTGTGTGAGTACTCAACCAAGGAGGCTCTATTCCAGAACCCTGCATATATTGCTTGTACTCATGATCTCAGTTTCTCTCCACTACAGCACAGCCATTGTGGGATCGCTGTTCCAGAGCCTGAGGGACTACAAGCCCAGCTGGGCTACATTCCTGCTCACTACTGCCACCTCTGGTGGCTCCTCAATACCATTTAATAAAAGATCTAACTGTGTGTGTGTCCTAAAGCTGAGCCTGACCTGTGGCCCCTCACGGGTCTTTCCCCATGGGCGTGGTCAGCAGCCACGGAGTTCAGGGGTCCACCCAAATCCTTACAAACAATAACAGTAAGGTGGGAAAGCTTAAGTGATGGTATGCAGAGAGTGCCTTTATAGGAGGATCTGGTTGGTCTGTTAGGGGTGTGAGTTATTTAGCCAGTGCATGCTCTGGTTGTGTAGGGTTTTATGTATGATAGTGAGAGTTTTGTAGATGATACAGTAGGAGATGGGGAGCCAGTGAAGATCTCTGAGGATGGAGGTGATATGATCTTTTTTGCGGGTACTTGTGAGTATTCTAGCAGCGGACTTTTGAAGCATTTGTAGTGGTTTAATAGAGGCTTTGGGGAGACCGAAGAGTAGGGAGTTGCAGTAATCTATTTTGGAAAATATTGTGGCTTGCAGTACAGTGCGGAAATTGTTGAGATGGAGGAGAGGTCTGAGTTTCTTTAAGGTGTTTACTTTAAAATTGCATTCTTTCAAGGTCGAGTCTGTGAATCTTTTTAGATTGAGATGGTTATCTATAGTGACACCAAGGTCTCGTATGTGCTGCGAGAATGTAATTGCTTGGGGTGGGGCACTTATGGGGTTGTGGGGTGGCGAGATGATGATAAGTTCCGTTTTGGAGGTATTGAGGGCAAGGTTCAGGCTGGTGAGGAGGCTGTTGATTGTAGATAGGACGTTTTCCCAGGTTTTGAGGGTATTGGCTAAGGAGTCCGTGATAGGGATAAGGATTTGGACGTCGTCCGCGTTAAATAAAGTGAGTGAGGCCTAAGTCAGAGAGAAGTTGGCAGAGTGGCAGCAAGTAGATATTGAAGAGGATAGAGGATAGGGCGTGTTTTGTGTCCAAGATAACAAGAAACTTCCTTTCTTCTGCTTCAGAAGGCCAAGCAAATGCAGAATGATTTTGAATGCTTTCAGTATATTGCACACTGGAGTGTGGGGCTCCTTTATACCATTTCCCCCCCCCACCCCCCCCCCCACACCCACACACACCATTCCCCCCCCACACACACACCATTCCCCCACACACACACACACACACCATCCCCCCCCACACACACACCATCCCCCCTCCACACACACACACACACACCCACACCATTCCCTCCCCCCACACACACACACACACCATCCCCCCCCCCCTCCACACACACACACACACACACACTATTCCTCTGCAGAAAATAAAAAAGGGCAAGGCTTCCATCATTCTCAGGTGATGAGCTTTTTACAATGGAAAAAAGGCTTTAAAATGAGGGGTTCATGAGATGAGGCTGAAAGGGGTAGACTCGGAATTAATCTTAGGATGTGTGGAACAGCCTCCCAATGGAAGTGGTGGAGATAAAAACTGTATCTGAATTCAAGAAAGCATGGGATAAATACAGGGGACCTATAAGGAAATGATGAGAATTACAATACTAAATTAATTGGGTGGATGGACAGTCAGACTTTTTCTGCCGTCATGTTTCTCTTTCTATTTTCATAACCCCATCCTAACATCAGCAAATATGGTATTCTCATGCATATCAGCTATCAATTCAAGCTCAGGTTCATCTCCTATATTAATAAGTTAAGAGTAGGGAAGGATTCTTCACTTGCATATCCAATACATAGCTCTGACAAAATAGATAATGAATGCTCATTCATAATGTCTCTCCAGCTGTCTCAAGAAACAGAAGATATCCTTCTAGCATCTAGAAAAACAATCCACTAGAAAATCTTCCAGCTTTACGTGGAAAATATTCTCAATGTGGTGTCTTCAAGGAAACCTGGACCTCTTTACCTGTGCTCCTAAAAGTCTTCTGTGATTATATATATCACCTTTCATTATCTGGACTAAGTTCATCTTCAGTTAAAGTGCATTTGAGCATTATTAACAACTTATCATGCACACATAGATGAAAACCCTGTTTCGCTTCATCCTTCGGTATCAAAGTTCATGAAAAGGGTATGGCATACAAAAATCACCAGTCCAATGGCACCTAAATGTGGTCCTAATACAGGTCATGAAATTGCCATTTCAAACTGTGGAATTGATAGAGCTCAAATTCCTAATCTGGAAGGTCCTTTTCTTAATAGCAGTATATTCAGCCAGAAGATTAAGTGAGCTTCAAGTACCCATTACCTATTCTCTATATGTGCAATTCTTTCACAATAGAGACCTCTTTCAAACTCACTCTACATTTCTAGCAAAAGTACATGCTTACAAAGGTGAACAGACTATACATTCTGAACTGTAAAAGAGTGCTACTATACAAAACAAACAGCTGCATCAACAAATCATACATTGTCAGGCATTTAAACTAGAGAGTGGGAGTAAGAAGAGATGGCTAGTGAAATTGGCAGGTCACTTCTAAGAAATACAGGAAGTGGGAAATGAGAATAACAAAATCAGTCAGTTCAAAAAAGCAGAAAAGCTGACTAGGAATAGCAGCTGGAAAGCTATGACCATAAATTCTCGCAGTCTGGGCAATAAAATTCCAGACCTGCAGGCCCTAATGATGGAGGCGGACTTGGACCTTGTTGCTGTTACAAAGACCTGGTTCTCCAATTCTCATGATTTAGATACAGCTATCCCAGGCTATAACTTGTTTAGGAAGGACAGAGAGTACTGAAAAGGTGGAGGAGTAGCTCTTGACGTTTAAAAAAAAAAAAAAAAAAATCCAAGCAACTGAATTGCAAGGGACATGGGGTAGAGAAGCATTGTGGAGTGTCTCTATTTTTACTGGACTCCTTCTCAAACAGAAGAACGGGACAGAGATCTGATTGAAGACATCCAAAAGGTGGGAAAGAAGGGAAACGTTTTGCTCATTGGAGATTTTAATCTGCTGGATATTGAAGAATTATAGCTAATAATTCTTCATTCTTCAATGTGGATTGGAGTATCCCTTCTGCGGAATCTACAAGAAGTAGAGAGCTAGTGGATGCCCTTCAAGGGGCTCTACTCAAACAAATGATAATGGAACTCACTAGATAGGGTGTTATACTCAACCTAGTGCTCACTAATGGGGATAATATCTCTCATGTCCAGGTAGATGTCCACCTGAGCACCAGTGATCATCAGATGGTATGGTATGATATCGCGAACAGGATACAGAGAAGTCACTCGAAGACCTGAGTTTTGAATTTCACAAACACAGACTGTGTCAAAATGGGGATATACCTGGAAGAAGAACAGGAAGACTAGGAGAAAATGGATGAGGTAGAACAATAGTGAACCTAATTAACAGGAGCTATTGGAAAGACAACAAGTCTATATGTTAGAAAAGTAAACAAAGATAAGAGGAAAAAGAAACTAATCTGGTTCTCAAAGGAGGTGGCTATCAAAATAAGGGCAAAAAGAACAGTGTTTAAGAAGTATAAAGGATCCCAAAAAGAGAAACACAGGGAAGAATATCTGATGAAGCTGAAGGAGATGAAGAAAGAAGTCAGGAAAATGAAAGATCAAGTGGAAGAAAGGACTGCCAAAGAGGTAAAGTGTGGTGACAAAGCATTTTTCAGATAGAGAAAGAAGGAAGACCCGAAGTATAATAATGAAACTGAAAGATGACAAGGAACAATGTATGGAGAGAGATGAAGAAATTAAGGGAATATTAAACAAATAATTCAGTTCAGTGTTCACTAAAGAAGACCCTGAAGAAGTACCATTGTTGGTTGACAAGACTGTAGATGTTGTGGGGTAGAGAATGAATGGGATGAGCTGTAGATGTTGTGGGGTAGAGAATGAATGGGATGAGCTAAGTACAATGAAAGTGGGCAAAGCCATGGGGCCAGATGAGGTACAACCCAGGATACATATGGAGCTCAGAGATGTGCTGGTGCATTCGCTGAAAGACCTGTTTAATATATCCCTGGAAACAGGGCTAGTGCCGCGAGATTGGAGAAGTGCGGTTGTGATCGCTCTTCACAAGGGTGGAGCAGAGAGGAGGCTGGAAACTACAGGCTGATTAGCCTCACCTCAGTGCTGGGAAAATTAATAGAGACTTTGCTGAAGGAAAGGATAGTGAACTATCTACAATCAGGTGGCTTGCTGGATCCGAGATAGCATAGGTTCACCAAAGGAAGGCCCTGTCAGACCAATCTTATTGACTTATTTGATGAATGACTAGAGAATGGGGTCAAGGAAGAGAGCGCTCGATGTGATACTGTCCTGCATAGGAGGCTTGTGAATAAAATGAGAAGCTTTGGAGTGAGCACCAAGGTGGTAGCTTGGATTGCAAACTGAATGACTGATAGGAGACAGCATGTAATGGTAAATGAAACCTATTCTGAAGAGATAACTGTGATAAGCAGAGTGCCACAAGAATTGGTTTTGGGATCAGTTCTGTTCAATATCTTTGTAAGTGACATTGTGGAAGGGATAGAAGGTAAAGTTTATCTATTTGTGTATGATACTAAGATCTGTAACAGAGTGGACATGCCTGAAGGAGTAGAGAGAATGAAAAGTGATTTAAGAAAGCTTGAAGAATGGTAAAAAATTTGGCAACTTAGGTTCAATGCCAAGAAGTGCAGAGTCGTGCATGTGGGGTGTAGTAATCTGAAAGAGATGTATATGATGGGGAATGAAATACTGATGTGCACAGACCAGGAGTATCTGGCAATTTGAAGAAGGCAAAACAATGTGACAAGGCAATAGCTAAATCCAGAAGAATGTTGGGCTGCATAGAGATGAAAAACCAGCAGGAAAAAAGAGGTGATAATGCCCTTGTGCAGGTCCTTGGTGAGGCCTCACCTGGAGTATTGTGTTCAGTTCTGGAGACCTTACCTCAAAAAGGATAGAGACAGGAAGGAGGCGGTCCAGAGAAGGGCAACCAAAATGGTGTGGGGTCTGTATTGGAAGACATATGAGGCTGGAGGATCTAGATATGTATACCCTGGAACAGAGGAGCTGCAGAGGATGTTGCACCCCTACCCGCGGTGCCCATGGACAGGGCCTTATCTCTGCCATCCCGCAGCCCAACCGCCATCTTGCTGGCACGGCCCAGGCCCTCACCTCGCGGCCCGGAGGCCACCATCATGCCGCTGCCATTCCCCCGAGCTGGGCCTGAAGGCTGCCGCAGCCGGGTCCTTTCCTGCAGCTGGGGGCTATCCTGGAGCCGCCTCCTTCGGCGGCAGTGCGCCGCCATCCATTGGGCCCTGCCCTGAGGCCCGGCTTTCCCCTGGTCATCTGTGGTGGGTACGCCGCTGCCCTCCTAGGGGGCAGGCCCGTGGCTCTCTTCCCTTCTTAAAGGGACAGAGAGGTGTGGTTCTCTAGGCAGCTCCTACCAGGGAGTTGCCCTCTCAGCACTATCCTTCATTGTCTTCGCATCTATCCTGATGCTCCTGAAGACGTCTCTTCAGTCTGATGCCTGTTCCAAGTCCTGAGGTCCATGTTTCCAGATCCTGATGTCTGTCCCATGTCTTGATGTTCATTCCATGTACAGATGTCTGTGAGTCCATTCCAGATGTTGCGTCCATCGGTCCTCGATGGCTTTGTTCCGTTTGCCTCACCTTATTCACGGCTCCTCCTGCTTACCTGGGAAAGATGGCTACCGCAGCGTCAAGAAGCTGACCTCTCTGGCGTCCCCAGAACAGCTATGGTGCAGCTTCCCGCCATTGCTCCTCCCAGGTGCCTACTAGGGTGCGCGCGCAACCCATGTCATTGTACCACCCTTGGTGCGAACCTAGAGGGAGTTCCCTCATGCTGACGTCATGCCATCAGGGTATATTACCTTCACAGATTTGCTAGCTCCCCGAGTTAGCAAGGACTCGAATCTGTTCCTGTCTTCGCTACTCTGCTGCTTCCGTGCTGCCGTAGGAAGCCCTCTCTCTGCCCTTCGGGGTAATTGCTAACCTGGGTACCCACTCCTCGAGGGCCCTCTGCTTTATTTCAGGTGCCTTACAGGGAACAGGTACTTGCTCCTCGAGGGCCTGCTCTCCCTGCCTCGGTGCTTGTACCTTCTACAACATACCTGGTGGAATCGCATACCAACAGGTACACCTAGTGAGTACTTTAACTCTCAGGCTATCTCATCCACAGTATCTCCTCGCTGGGAGACCTGCTGCGGAACCTCCTGACGTCAACTGGGAGAGAAGGGCTTCCTCTGCCAAGGTCCCTGAGACTACAACCACAGACTGCCTCACTACTGCCACATAATAAAGAACTTTCCTGTGTTTTGTGTGTATGAGTCTAGCCCAGTGCTGTGGCTCCTCACGGGGCTCCTCCCCATGGGTGTGGTCATCTCCACAGCACCCAAGGATCCACAAAACACATGTTATCATAACACCAGAGAGACATCTGTGACTCCATTCCAGAGAGATGTCCGTGACTCCATTCCAGTTATGTCAGTTGTCCTTGATATTCCTTGATGTTCCAAGTTCCGTCATGTTTCTGGTCCTAATGCTCCAGGTCCTGTAGGACCCGTGCCTCTGGAGATTCCCTGTTTTTAATCCGAGTTGTCAAGCTCCAAGATTTTAGCTTGTCTTCCTAATCCCGACTACGGAGGATCCAAGGGGTCACTGCAACCCTGCGCTAAGAGACTTCCTGAGCCTGTCCCATTCTCCTCGTGGTCCGCGACCAGCCATCCGGCTGTGTAGGGCTCGACAGAGACAGTGTGGTCTGTGACAAGCCCCATGTGCTTTGTAGGGCACCTGAGGGTCTTGCTCATTCGTCTTTGTCTCCTGTCCTTGTCTCCTCAGTTCCAAGTCTTCATCTTCTCATCTACGTCCAAGTCTCCAATTCTCCACATGTATGTTTTCAAGTCTACTCCCAAGTCTCCACATCTACGTTTCTAAGTCTACTCACAAGTCTATGTCCAAGTCTCCATGTCTCCATGTCTATGTCCAGTCTTCCAAGCTCCATCCAGCTCTGTTCCTGTGCCGCCCATTCCTGCAACCACACCTCACCACAGGTGCGTCTCGTGTCCCGACCTGAGCCACTCCGTGGCTCATGGGCTCCGCTCTTCTATGAGCCAAGTGAAGCACACTGAGCCCACACCATCGGCTCCTGAAGGCTGCGCTTGCAACAGAATGCGAAGACCAGAACTCAGTGTGGAGTGCTGGGCTCAATGTTGGACATTTTTTGTTTTGACCATCTAGAAGCCTGGTCTAAAAGTTTTTCAATTTTCTTGGTTGTTTCCAAGTGTCAGTTCCCTGTCCATAGTTCCTGGACTTTCTATGGACTGCCTTGTTGTTAAATACTCTGTTTTCCATAAAAACGTTTTTGCTTGCTTGCCTTCTTCAATACGACTGTGCCATCCCACTAGAGACTTACATTCAAGTTTCAAGTTGTTCAGTTTCCATGTTCTTCCGGATCGGCAGTAGAGGTTCGGATGTCCCAACGACCTGCAGGAGGTGCCTGCAATCTGATCCTCTACCAGCCGGCTCATGCCCCAGAGCCTCCTACGACCTGCAGGTCGTAGGAGGCTCTGGGGCAAGAGAATCAGAATCAGGTGCCTGCAATCTGATTCTCTGGGGCATGAGAATCAGATTGCAGGTGCCTGCAATCTGATTCTCCTTTAGTCAGTTCCACAGTTTCCTTCGATCAACAGAGGAGGTACCTGCAAGCTGTTCCTATTAGCCAGCACAAGTCCTGGAATTTATCCAGCCATCAGAAGGTGTCTACATAAATCCAAGACCTTCCCTACTCTTCCGTAGAGAAGTGATATTACCCTGGGTTCCAACGACCTGCAGGAGGCACCTACAACCAGGTTCTTCTCACATCACTATTTGATCTGATGTCCTTCATTTTCCAGAACTGAACCTTGAATGTCTTCCAGCATCCAGGTTCTGGGTCTAATGACCAACAGGAGGCGCCTGCACTCCAGACCTGGCTCTGTCCTCTAGCATCTCTCCTGAGGATCTTCGAGTAAAGAAATCAACTGGTCCAACTGAGGGTTGTGACCTTGGCCTGTTCCATCATTGACTTTACTTTTTAAGGACTTTTCCATCCAAGATTACTCTTTGCACCATGTTGATCCAGTGAACCTGTAGATACTCCAGCTGTCTTTGGCTCAGTCTATCACCAAGGTTTCCAAGATGCCTTTGCTGTTCTGGGTACTATTCTCCAAAGAAGACGCAGTGAATTGCTCTCTTGCACTTCCAAGATTAATTATTAGTGAAAGTCCAATTCAGTTCTATCTTGATATACCTATGATATTCTAATGGCAAGCTATTTCTTCTTATCATTTCAGCTTTCCAGCCTGGGAAGTGTGAAACTCAAGAGTTCCAACACACCAATTGCCTGCCTTCCTCCCTTAGCCAGCAAGAAGGAGCCGAAGAGAGGGCCTTTAGGGGGGGGGGGGGGTACTGTTGCGCCCCTGCCGGTGGTGCCTGCAGACAGGGCCTTACCTCCGCTGTCCCACGGCACGACCATCATCTTGCCAGCATGGCAGGAGCCATGCTGGGCCTTCACCTCGCGGCCCGGAGGCTGCCATCGTGCCACTGCCATTTCCCCGTGGCTGAGCCTGGAGGCTGCCACAGCCGTGTCCTTTCCTATGGCTGGGAGGCCGTCCTGGAGCCCCCTTCTTCGGCAGTAGTGCGCCACCATCTGGGGCCTGCCCTGAGGCCCGGCTTCCCCCTGCTCATCTGCGGCGGGGACGCCACTGTCCAGGGTCAGACTTCCTGCTTCCTGCCCCTCCTAGGGGGCAGGCCCACGGCTCTCTTCCCTTCTTAAAGGGACAGAGAGGTGTGGTTCTCTAGGCAGCTCCTCCCAGGGAGTTGCCATCTCAGCACTATAAGAAGGCCTTGCTTCATTCCTTCATTGTCTTTGCATCTATCCTGATGCTCCTGAAGACGTCTCTTCAGTCTGATGCCTGTTCCAAGTCCTGAGGTTCATTTTCCCAGATCCTGATATCTGTCCCAAATCTTCATGTTCGTTCCATGTGCAGATGTCCGTGAGTCCATTGCAGAGAGACGCCCATGACTCCATTCCAATTATGTCAGTTCTCCTTGATGTTCCAAGTATCCTTGATGTTCCAAGTTCCATCATGTTTCTGGTCCTAATGTTCCAGGACCTGTAGGATCCGTGCCTCCGGAGATTCCCTGTTTTTAATCCGAGTTGTCAAGCTCCAAGGTTTTAGCTTGTCTTCCTAGTCCAGAGGATCAGAGGGCTCGCTGCAACCCTGTGCTAAGAGACTTCCTGAGCCTGTCCCGTTCTCCTCGTGGTCCGTGACCAGCCACCCGGCTTTGTAAGGTGCAACAGAGACAGTGTGGTCCGTGACCAGCCTCACGTGCTGTGTAGGGTGCCTGAGGGTCTTGCTCATCCCTCCTTGTCTCCTGTCCTCATCTCCTCGGTTCCAAGTCTTCTCGTCTCATCGTCTCTTCAGTTCCAAGCCTTTGTCTTCTCATGTACGTCTAAGTCTTCACATCTCATCTACATTTCCAAATCTACTTCCAAGTCTACGTTCAAGTCTCCACGTCTCCGTTTCCACGTCTACTCCCAAATCTCCAAGTCTACGTCCAAGTCTCCATGTCCAGTCTTCCAAGCTCCATCCAGCTCCGCTCCTGTGTCACCCATTCCTGCACACACACCTCACCAAAGGTGTGACTCGTGTCCCGACCTGAGCCGCTCCGTGGTCCAAGGGCTCCGCTCTCCTATGAGCCAAGTGATGCGCACCAAGCCCACACCATCGGCTCCTGAAGGCTGCCCTCGCAACAGAGGAGATATGATACAGACCTTCAGATACCTGAAAGGTTTTAATGCACAAACCTCGAACCTTTTCTGTTTGAAAGGAAACAGTAGAACTAAGGGGTCACGAAATGAAACTCCAGGTTGGGTCAACTCAGACCCAACATCAGGAAATATTTCTTTATGGAGAGGGTGGTGGATGCTTGGAATGCCTTTCTGGAGGAGGTGGTGAAGAAAAAAACAGTCAATGAACTCAAAGTGGCATGGGATAAACACTGTGAATCCCTAAAGGCTAGAAGACGGACATGAAGAAGAGGGAGCATGGGGGTAGTAATCTGCATGGAGCGGCAGTTACTACCCTTAACAGAAGACAAAGGGATTACTTCCCTCAATCAATAGTCTTGATGCTTTTGATGCAACTGCAACATCACTTCCTGCTTTGATGGGGGGGGGGGGGGGGAGGGAGGAAAGGGGAACTGACCAACATGGGCACTGACTTTTATGGTCTCAGGTACTAAACACGCAGACATAAGGGAAAAGCACAGGACTGTTTCTACAGCCAAGTCCCAAAGCAAAGAATGTCAAGTAGCATTGTCTGAATTATCAAGAAGACTACTCACTAAAAATGTTAGCAGTAATTTATGTTTGACAATTGCTTGGTTTTGTTAGATTGTAAATATTACTACCCTTATCATAAAGCTTGGGGTAACTGCACGGAGCAGCAGAATCTACTGTAAGAAGCTTGATGGGCAGACTGGATAGACCATCTGGTCCATTTTTGCCATCTTTACTATGTTACTATGTAACAGTCTGCCCAGTTATTTATTTCCTTTGAGCCTAACATACTAGGAGTTACAATGACTAAGAGAACTTTAACAAACTGGTAAGCAAAATACATAGCTTACTTTTATAGTTTAGCAGGATTACAACTAAACAATAAAAGTAAAAGCACACCAAGTAAGCGTGGCAATATATATTGCCGATCTCTGCTCAGTCTTAATAGGAGAGAAATGCAGAGCTGCAACCTGGTTGCCTTCACACCTTTATATGTCATTGCTATTTAAACAATGGGCCGGATTTTAAAAGCCCTGTGAAGCGTAAATCCAGCCGGATTTATGCGCGCAGGGCACTCACGCGCCAGTGCGCGCACAGCCCCGGGACGCGTGTAAGTCCCGGGGCTTCGTAAAAGGGGCGTGTCCGGGGTCAGGGGGAGGTTTGGGGCAGGACCGGGGGCATGGCGCCGGCCCGGGAGCGTGGTCGAGGCCTCCGGACCAGCCCCCGGGTCGGGTGATGGCATGCCAGCAGCCCGCTGGCGAGCGCAGATTTACGCCTGCTGAAAGCAGGTGTAAATCTGCCATCAAAGGTAGGGGGGGGGGGGGTTAGATAGGGCCGGGGGGGTGGGTTAGGTAGGGGAAGGGAGGGGAAGGTGCGGGGGGGGGGGGGGGGGGGGGAAAGAAAGTTCCCTCCAAGGCCGCTCCGATTTCGGAGTGGCCTTGGAGGGAACAGGCAGCGCGCGCCGGGCTCGGCGCGCACAAGTTGCACAAATGTGCACCCCCTTGCGCGCACCGACCCCGGATTTTATAAGATACGCACGAACAAAAGTACGCGCTTGCGTAAATTTAGAAAATCTACCCCTATATGTACCAGAAACTCTACATTTGGTCAAGCAGTTCTTCAAGAGGCCTTTTCACTTAAATGTCAACTCCCTGCAATATATGTAATCCGGGTTGCTCTATGGAAAAAAAAAAAAAAGCAAATAGGGCAACTCTCAGCTTAGAATTCCTCAGTCATATGGTTGAGTCATCCTGCTTCTCAATGGAGAACATTAATTTGCTTACTCATAATGGACGTTCTTCAGGATAAATCAGAATCACATTCTCACCCTACTTCCCAGGGAGTTGACTCGTGAGCTCTATTTTTGACTGAGGGAACTTGTGAGGTGGAAACTACATGGGAAGTCCCTTGATTGCTCAGAAAAACATTCTAGATTTTTCTGAACTCTGACAGACAATTGTTTGTTATATTCTGCTGCCTATGGTGAACCCCCATTACAAGTAAGCAATTTCACTTTAACTGACAGTTGTGTAAGCAAATGTTTAAAGATAGTTAATATTTTTTCACAACAGATATTGCATATATTTTAGTACAGTAGAAAATGACAAACCCTGAATATCTTTCAGGATTGCCAACTTACATGTCTCCCAAATTTGGCATGCTTGGGCACTTAGTGTGCCCTGCAGCTGAGAGGAATGGTAGACATTTGAAGTCCTGTAAACCAATATTACACAGGAAGGTTTGGCTGCATGGCATCTCTATAGTGCTATCACCATGGGATGCAAATATGTTTATTTGCTGGATCTATTAGTTAACTTGTCAATAAATCTTTAGCCTGAGACAAGTTATAGTGAATCAAGCCCATATCATCTACACACCACAGCTGGTGTGTTTTGAGTAAATTGCATTTCAAAGAACAAAATGATCTCCAAATATGAGTATCATGAAAGTACATTGCATATACTAACCACACAGTAGCACACAGGAAAATTTGCTGAATTAGCGCATTTCAAATTTATGTGGAATGACAACTTACGTGAGCTTCACAGCATATTGCTGAACCTTCACATGGCAATCATACATTCTCAGCCAAAACATTACCTTCTCTTATCTGACTCTTACAGCAAGAAAAATCAAAACACAAGAGGTCAGAAAATGAGAAACAGGAATTTTAAAAGAAAAGAGTTTCTCATCCTGTAGTGGGGAAATTAAATTTCAATAGGAGTTATTGCATTCTGAGAAAGGAAGAGAGAATTCAGAAGGGGAGAGTATAGCTGTGGAAACCATGCTTTGATAAGACAAAAGAGAAGGGGAAGCAGGCGGGTCTGTATTCACAAGCTGGAACAATGAATTGAAAATGCTGCTTTAGATGTCTCCTATATTACCATACTAATTTAATTTAAATTGAAGTACACTATATATGAAATAAAAAGTCAAATGAGGTTGTCTAGAGCAAATTGGTAGGCAGGGGCGGATTGAGGGAAAATAGTGGCCCGGGGGATTTTTCTCCATATTGGCCCATGGGTACCCAATTACATATACAATATAATTTACATATATAATTTACATATATATGTACACACCCCTATATTTCGGCATGGTCCTCCCATATCAACACAGTACTATTTGTCAACACTCAAAGAATAACAACCCCACCTGTGAAAAAGAATACCACAAATATTATACCAGAATCTAAAATATCAATACACCTCCTATCAGGAAAACAGAACAGGCCAAGCTACTACACAGATCCCTACAGAGAAACCACATGCTAAAAGAATGCTTCATCTCAGTCTTTGCATGCAGAACACAAACTCTCACCAAATACAGAATAAAAAATGAAGGAGCACAAATGACAAAAACTGAAATGGAAACTCAAGAAGCCAGACTCCGTGTATTAACAATAGAAAAATAGAACCACTATTCCTCATAAAACAAATAAAATCAAGAAACAAAGCATCAGTTATAATAGTAAAACCATAATAAAAGAATATTTTAAAACTGATAAATAGAATTTCTATTAATTAAAATCATATACATTTTTTACAATATCCCAAACACTAATAAAATATTTCAAAACAGCACATATATCAAATAACATTCAATAATTAAAACTAATAAGGATTTTAAAAAGCTCCTGCTGTCCATATGTGGGAGCTCTTGATTTCCAGTCACCCTGATATTGTCGAGGATTAGGAGGTTATCCTCTCTCTCTCACACGTACTCACATGTACGTTCTCTCTCACACTTACACTGTCACATACATACACATTCATGCTCTTATATCCACCATAACCTCTCGCTCTCACTGACAGGCTCTAAGACACTCTCTCCCCCTCCACACACACAAACTCTTACTCCCTTGGATTTTCTCATACACACTCATGCTCTCACACTCACTGGCTCACACACTCACACACACACCCCCCCCAGGCAGGCTCCCATTCATTTTCTCACACTCCCTCCCCATCCCCCAGGCATGCACACATTCATTCTCATACACAAAGACCCCCCAGGCAGGCACCCATGCATTCACACACATACACTCTCAGGCAGAGTCCCATTCATACACATGCACACACTAAGGCAGACCCCCCTCTCTTTCTTTTGCCAACAACCTCGGAACCTCTCTCATTTCTCTGCTGCCACTGTCACTGCTGCCGCATGGCTATTGGGGAGGCGCCGATTGCTGCTACTGGCACTGAAGCCCATTCTGCTGCCTCCTCTGTGCAGGCCCCGTGGGTTTCCACTTTCTCCATGCGGATCTTGTACATTGTGAGATCCGCATAGAGAAAGTGCTATTCTTGCACATTCCCAAAGATTACATGTGCCAATCACTAAAAAGTAATTTATTTTTTTATTTTACCTTTGCTGGCTGATCATAGTTTTCTAATCGGTTGGTCACAGGCTTTTTTTTCCACCTTCCCTTTCTTATTTTTTTTCCAATTCCTTTTATATTATCTTTTTTTCTCTCCATCTTCTTCCCTCAAACACACAGTCAGGTTCTCATTCTCACATGCATTTCTCTCTCTCACACACACACAGGCTCTCACTGTCACATGCTCTCTCTCATACAATCATTCATACACACATACACAGTCTCTCACTGGCACATGCTGTCTGACTCTCACACACAGGCTCTCTCTCACTCCCACATGCTGTCTTGCTCAAGCACAAGCTCTCACTGGCACATGCTGTCTCTCACACAAATAGAGGCTCTCACATGCTGTCTCTCTCTCACACACACACAGGCTCTCACTCCCACATGCTGTCTTGCTCAAGCATAGGCTCTCCTTGTCACATGCTGTCTCTCTCACACACATAGAGGCTCTTACATGCTGTCTCTGCAAACATTCAGGTCCTCACTCCCACACACAGTAACTCAACTCATCTCATGCATGCACACATACACACTCTATAGACCCTCAGCCTCTCTCTCACCTCTGGGCCTCCTCTTCACGAGTCACCGCAGGATGGGCTCTGCAGCGGCCCTGCTACCGGGCCTCTTCCTCTTTTCTGGCCGCAGCGGCCCTGCTACCGGGCCTCTTCCTCTTCTCCAGCCGCTGAGATGATTCGCGGCGGCCCGTAAGCGCAAGTGCTGCTCCTCTTCTACACGCGCTGATGCTTCTCCTCCTTCCTGCCCACGCGGCTCCACCAATGTTTACTTCTGGGACCGCGCGGGCAGGAAGGAGGAAGAGCATCAGCCCTCCTCCTTCAGTTTAAATGCGATCTTTTTCTTCAGGCTGTGGTGACGTGAGCTCCACCACGGCCCTGCCGATCTGCCTGCTACATGCGTGTCACTGGCGGCTGCCTGAGCCTCCCTGCACCTGGGGGCATTGGCTCCCCTCGTGATACCACTGCTCGCGGCGCCCCCTAATACTTTGGCTGGAAGCCTGGAAACTTTATAATTTAAAAAAAAAATCACGTGACAGGAGTGACCGGCCCACCGGGGGAAGCCCGATCCCCCGATAGGTCAATCCGCCCTTGTTGGTAGGTCATATTGTACAATACATGCAGGGAAACTAAGAGCATTGATTACCTTTGAATTTTTGGAGATCAAACAATGCCATTTATCCAAATTTGGATTTGCTTTCATGCCACTAAGAGTGCCACAGACCAGAATTTCCTGGGAAGCCATCTTTATCAATCCCTAAAGTCATCACATCTCCAGCAGAAACCTTTTGGAGGTAGCCCTGACAGTTCACTCTTCAGCATTTCAAACAATTCCAACGCTATTTCAATTCCAGCTTTCACTATTCATTGCATAGGACTTATAAACTGCCCCATTGATATCCCTCTCACTTCCCATAATATATAATGGAACATCATGATGGTTAGAGCCAAAGGGTAACCAAATTTCCCAGGTTTAGTGCGTTTGTTTTTATCTATAGGATATGCTTGCATCATGGCTTTTGCACTCTCCAGGGATGCCAGTGGGAGGGAAGTCGACTGCTGGTGTACAAACTCATCCAGTGGGTCTGTGGTTTTCACTGAAGTTTAGATCCAATCTTATCCTTCCTCTTAATCATTTTTATCTGAGCTTAGAAATTCATAAAAAAAGCTAGTAACAGGGCACTATACTGCTGCCAATGCGAGTGGATGCCTAAGAGTTGAACTCCATCCCCCAATAGAGGAAATACCAACGTTTTCAGCAATTCTTCCCCGATATTTTACTGCAACCTGCCGAATACCATTTCTTACACTTGCCCACTGATTAATATGGCCACGAAAAGGAAAACAGCCAACTTAAAACAATTTTTCTACAGGAAATCAGCTGCGGAGGCTGGGTCCAATGATGGCGAGAAGGCCAGAATGATGGTGGAGAAACCGAGCAATAAGGATGAGGATTCCATATCTCTTAGCATGATTGCGACGAATAATGCTGCAGAAACACTATCGAGAGAGGAAATTAGAGGCTGGTTTATAGACTTACGATCAGATCTGCGCCAGCATAAATCCGACCTACTGGCCTCCATAGCAGAAATCAAAGAGGATCTCACAGTCCTTGGCACGCGGATTCTGAGGTGGATATTAGAGTGGAAGGCTACGGGGATGCTATAAATAATTTAACTATGCAACAAACTCATTTTACCAACAAACTTTTGGTCCTCTCTGAGAAAATAGAAGACCTTGAAATTCGGAATAGGAGGTGCAATCTTAGGATCCGTGGTGTACCCAATACCACAGAATATGCTGATGCCCATGCCACAGCACAACAAATATGCGCCTTTATTCTTACTTCAGGTGACTCGGATCATAATGACACGGAACCATCCCAACCGGTAATTCGTTTAGAATGAGCTCATCAGGCCCTGGGGCAGCGCAGAGATCAGCGCCCCCATGATATCATCTGCTTCTACAGTTACATGCAGAAAGCTCAAATTTATGAGGCAGCCTGCAAACAATGAGAATTGCTGTGGAATTCTCATAATTTGTCTATTTTCCAGGATCTGGTGCCAGCGACCCTCAAAAGGAGATATGAACTTTGGGAGGTCACCGCTACCCTGCGCAATAGTGGGATAAGGTACCAATGGACATATCCTTTTGGATTACAATTTCAAGCCAAAGGCATGACACACCGAATATGGTCTCTGGCAGAGGCCACTGAGGCCTTTCAGCAGACCCAGTTACAAGTTAATTTTCAGGTTTCCAAGATGGCTGCTGCATCCCACAAAATGGATACTCTCCCTAGATGGCACAGAGCGGGCAAAGGAGGAAAGCACCTATGCCGACAATCGGAGAATGTCCGGTCCACTGTCTCTGCTCAGGGCTGACTGACTGGATTACCTTGTGGAAGATCAGGTTGCAGTGATCGCTGAACAGCTGAAGATATGTAGTGTGAGACACACCGGAATCAGTTACAGGGACAGAGTTATATGAGGTTTAATATAGCTCTATTCATTTGGATTCTATATGGGACTAATACACGTATGAGCGTTGGTAATATTTTCTTTTTTGTGTATCTGACAGCACTAGTCTGTGAGGGGCGGACTCGCTGCTGGAGGTTCACTCATATTCGGGTGACGAGGAGGCCCCACCGTAGATTGAAATTCCGCAGGTTGAATATGGCGGAATGTAAAGGGATCTGTGGGTTTGGCAACAGGGTTTTATTTTGCAACAGATAAAGGGATATGATGTGTTAGGTGATGGATGGCGAAATATAATTTTGCTTTTAAGCGGATGTTTTAGAAACAATATGGTTATGCAAACGGCACTTCGCTACATTAACAAGAACTTATTACTATGCATACAATGGCTTCTCATTTAATATCTCTAAATGTGAAAATGTAACCGTCAGATTCCTATGAATCTGAGCTCCTACAAAAGGGCTGAACACCCTGAGAAAGCGATTTTTACTAAAAAAAAAAAAAAAAAAAAGAGCTACAGACCCAGCAAGACATTATAGCCTTTATTCAAGAGACACATGCTAGGAAGCGCCATGAGCATTTGTTATCCTTTTCTTCCTTCCTGAGCTCATATTGGGCTGCTAGTACTAAAACAGCCAGGTATGCGGGCGTAGGGATCTTAATTTCTAATTCATTAGTTCACGAATTACTATCTCAGGTCACACATCCATTGGGCAGATATTTATTACTTAAAATCAGTGGGCACACACATTTTTACTCTTGTGAATGTGTATTTTCCTAATATCTCTCAAGCATCCTTTTTGGATGCAATAGACCAATTATTAACTACACAAGCAGATGGAACTATAATAATTGGCGGGGACTTTAATGCTACCAGGAACTCTAAACTTGATAATTCCTCAACTTCATCCATGGCTCTACATGGTAAGTGTAAAGCGTGGCAATTATTTTTACAGTGGTGGAGTTTGGTGGACAGATGGAGGCAAAGATTTCCAACATCGTGCTCCTATACTGTTTTTTCTCCCAGTCACATAATACGTATTCCCATATTGACCTTTTTTTTTTTTTTTTTTTTTTTTTAATAGATACTCACTTACAAAATAATGTGAGTAAGGTGGGCATAGATTTTATTCTATTTATTTATTTATTTTTATATACCGACATTTGATATGGAATATCACATCAGTTTAAGGAGTAACTCATGGAATAATATGACAACTTATTATTTTGACATAGTAACAGAGTAACTTATTTAACAATTTGGAACTCTCGTTTGATATAAACAGCATAACGTGGTCAGATCATGCCCCCATCTGGGTGGAGGTGCATTTCAGAGACATAGATGCAGGTTTATGCACATGGAGGCTCAATGATAGCCTACTGAAGGACACTAACTTTGCTCAGCAGATAAGTAAACAATTGCAAGAATATTTTCATATCAATCAAACAGATGGAATGTCTCCCTCAGTGGTCTGAGAATGTTCTAAAACAGTGGCCAGGGGAATCCTTATCTCCAGAGCATCCTTCTGTAACAAAGAGCAGGAACGCCAATGGACTTTGTTGTTAGTGGATATAGCCCAGCTAACCCAGCAACATGTCTCCACCAACTCTCCACAAATATACCACCGCCTCTTGAGGGTTAAAAATTCATTAAGATCTCTTGATGATGCCTTCATCAGCCATAAGCTAGACTTACGTACAATTTTTTTGAAGGAGGAAATAAAGCAGGGCACCCAGTGATTAAAGACAGCACATGCAAATACTAGAGTGGCTAAGATCAACAACCTACAGGGTGCACCAGAGACCACTTCTGAGGGTATCCGTAGGAGATTTACAGAATTCTATGCTAAACTATATACTCAAGATGAGTCAATTTGGGACTCCAAAATTAGTGAATATTTAGATTCCATGGCTCTGCCGGAGATTTACCAAGAACAACAGCTATTCTTAGATAGCCCAATTGAGGTCCTAGAAGTTTTGGCTGTCATTAAACAGTTAAAGCCGGGAAAGGCCCCAGGGTTGGACGGATGTACCAGTGCATATTACCGGCAATTTGCCCAAATCATGGCAGCTCCCCTAACTGCAATGTTTAACTCCCTCCGAGCATCTGATTCCCTTGCCCAGAATGCTAATACTGCTGGTATATCTGTCATAGCGAAACCTGGCAGGGACCTTATGCAATGTGGTTCATACAGACAAATTTCATTCATAAACTTGGACCTGAAAATTTTAGCAAGGGTGCTAGCAGCGAGATTGAATGGGGTTTTGCATAACCTGGTCCACCCTGACCAGGTAGGATTTGTTCCTGGGAGAATGGCTGTGGACAATGTTTGTAAAATAGTTGATATTGTTGGATTAGTTCAGCATACTTATACGCCTACAGTCTTTTTATCTCTAGATGCTGAAAAAGCATTCGATCTTGTTCATTGGTTCTTCCTGTTTAAGACTATGGATTTGGGCCATTCTTTATTAAATGGATAATGAAGCTCTATGATCGTCCCTCAGCGAGGGAGAACATTAATGAAGTTACGGGGCACTGTTTATAATAGGGTGGGGAACATGGCAGGGATGTCCGTTGTTACCCTTGCTATTTGCACTATTTCTTGAACCCTTTATGACCCGCTTATGGGCAGCCCCTACCATTACAGGAATTAACAAGGGGACTCACCATTTTAAAGTATCACTCTTTGCAGATGATGATATGCTTTCTTTAACAGACCCCCTATAATTTACTGAAGGGCGTAATAAAGAAGTTGGTTGCCTTTAGTGCAGTGTCGGGCCTTAAAGTGAATTACGATAAATCCGAAATTTTAAATATAAATCTTATGCATCAGGACGCATTATCCCTTAAGACCCTCTTTCCATTTAAATAGGCTAAAACAGCACTTAAATACCTAGGGGTTTGCATTGGAGCAAATACTAACCATCTCTTTGCACTGAATTATGCACCCTTATTGCAGTCAATAGACAGGGATTTAAATAGATGGTCCTGAGACGCACACTCATGGTTAGGGTGTATAGCCACCCCGGGTGTCTAGATTAACATTATACCAAACAAAGGTCAGAGGAGGTCTTGGAGTACTGAATTTATCTTGGTATTTCTGTGTGGCCCAACTTCGAGCCTTGGTAGCAATACACAAATCTAAAAATATCCCACAATGGATCTTTCTAGAGCAGGTCATATTTGGGGATATGCCGCTGTCAGCTATTCCATGGCAGCACAAATCTACCTGGAGAGCTGATTACTGTATACCGTTTTCTATGCAAAACTACACTTAGGATTTGGCAACAGTGAAAACCAGTGTTGATAGGTAAAGAAAAATATATTCTGCTAACCCACCTCTTTCAAAATGCTGTTTTCCCCCAGGCCTCGCTATCTAGTGCTTTCAGGTTGTGGGCTGAGGCCGGCATCATCTGTCTTGACCATATACACATATAGGGCACGCATGTCATTGGAGGAATTGCGTTCCTTCCTGTTATCATTTAGACAAGGTGGACTTCCTGGCTTATGCTAAACTACACCATTTTGTGAAGATAGCATCCAGGACAGGTAACTTGCGCTTTTCTGGCTCTCTATTCGAAAACTATTGTATGAACGCACACAACGTGAGAGGTTTAATATCTAAAATCTATGCCCTTTTAAATGGAAGGTCATCGGGCAAAACCAGACAGCAGATGGTTTGGTCGGAGGACCATGGGCATACGCTAGATGATGAGGAGTGGGCACAAATATTCACTTCGGCAAACAAGTGTTCTATTTCAGCTAACTTACAGGAAAATTGTTATAAAATGCTGTACCGGTGGCACTTGACACCTACCTTTCTACATCGCTTAATGCCTGCTAGATCAGATGCTTGTTGGAGGGAGTGTAGGGGTGTTGGCTCTTATTATCACATATGGTGGCAATGCATAAAGCTACAAAACTATTGGCCGACAATAATCAATTGGATTTCACTAGTCATACATCAACCCCTGGGTGTGAAGCCATGGCATGTTTTATTAAATCTGCCTATGGATACTCTGAATAAATCAATACAGCGCTTTCTGCAACAGGTATTTATTGCGGCACGAATTGAGCCTGCAGCTCTTTGGAAACAGTGCCATATGCCCAACTTAGCTAAAGTGCTTCATAGAATATATTGGCTATTATCAATTAGCGCGTCTAACAGCGGTCCGTCATGATTGTATGAAATCCTTTCATTTGATATGGGACCCTTACACCAAATGGCTTAAGGAACAAGAGTAGAGGGTGTCTCTTGCCTGGCCACAATGCCAATGCTTCCGCTGGCGTTTATGCAAGATGGCCCTTGAGTTTTCCAAACGATTCCATGTAGAAGGTTAAGGAGTTGCCTCTGTACTGTTCCGTTTGCTGTTATTATGGTTCTTTTTCTTATCCATAGAGTCCGGCCTAGATCATGTCCTACATTACCTTTATATATGTCTTTATTCTTACAGGAATACCTTGTTGCAGGGAGGGAGGGAGGACCAAATGAAGGCATTACATGTAAAAATAAGCAATAGGATGTTTTGTATAGCACACAGATGATGTTTTATGTAATCATTTTGTTTAATGGCACTTGGTGCGATTGCTATTTTTTGAATTGCTTAATAAAATGTTTAAAAAAAAAATGCATGCTAGTAACTTAATGACATGCCAGAAACTCAGCCAGCTTCAGTCTTATATCCAGCATCTTGATGTAACCCCTCGATCAAGCCTGACCTTCTTTTATGATTTTAATGTACTTTTGAAAGTAAAATATTTCCAAAGATTGAAGCCTGTGTGCTCATCGTTGACAAGAAGACTATGCAAATTCTGCCTTGTTTAAGGTATAAAATTTAATATTTAACTAAAGAGAAATCCAAGACTACCCCTTTTTAATTTTTATAGCAATGCATGTGTTGGATTCTTAATAAATGTAAATATATATGAGTGAGTATGATAATGAAGCCTGGAGGTGAATAAAGTGGAGTTCCTAACAGTTTGCTCCACTGTGTGAGTGAGATGGTTTCCCACACTCCAGCTGAGATGTGGAGGCAGCGAGTCTGTTTGTCTGTGTCTCTATTTTCAGTTATTTTCCTCTTTTGATGCATTCTGTCTCAGTGTGATAAGGAAATTACTTACCAGAATTTGAAGCCATTGCAAATAAATCAACATGTTAGAAAATTAGTGGTCCTATACTGATTTTTTGACCATGATGATGATTTTACTGGAACAGTAACTGGGTTTTCATTTTGATTACTGTACCTCACCCTCTGCATAAATAACAATATGTACACATTCACACAGGCTGATACAGTACAGTGCGCTAGGCTGAGCACACCATTTAGCACGCGATTGGCCATACATTTTCAACACAAGTCTATTACCTCTTATACTGTAAGGGGTACTGGCGCATCAAAACTGTGCGGCCAACCCCCTGAAAACCAATAGCACTCATCACATGCAATGCATGTTGATGAGGCTGTTAGTCGCCTGGGATACTGAAAGTAAAATGTGTGACCAAGCCGCACATTTTACGCTCAGAAAAGTGTACAAAAAAGCTGAAAATATGGCTTTTCTGTACACCCTTCAACTTAATATCCTACCAATATTAAGTTGGAGGAACCAAAAAAAAAAATTAAAAAAAAAAATCTGCCCGCTGGTCAGCAGGTTAGAAAAACAGATGCTCAATTTTACCGGCGTCTGTTTTTCTAACCCCGTGGCTGTCAGTGGGTTTGGAAACCGATGCCAGTAAAATAGAGCGTTGGTTGTCGGGACTCGCTGACAGCCACCTCTTCGCTAATAAGGAGGCGCTAGGAACGCACTATTGTCCTTAGCGCCTCCTTATTAGCATGACCTCCTCATTTAAATAAAGAATCTGGTGCCCAGGAGAGGTGACTGAGCGCGTTGGGAGAACGGGCACTCAACACGGAGCACCCGCTCTCCCGCAAGTCTTACTGTATCGGCCTGACAGTGTGTGCGCTTTTATCCACTGAGAGGGATGGAAATGAGGTGGGAGATGAAAATTACACACAGGAGGACTTTTAATTTAACACAGAGCATGATAGACACAGCTTTCTTTAGAGATGTTTCTTTGGCCAGATAACAGGTAGATTTTGTAAGGTGTGAGCACGCATCCATGTGCGCGTGCTTCCTGGTGCTCACACATGGACGTACCGATTTTATAACATGCGTGCGCTGGCACACACAACCGGCCAACCCGCAGCACCTAATAGCGCCCTCAACATGCAAATGCATGTTGAGGGCGCTATTAGGTATGCGTGAGGGATACAGAAAGTAAAATGTGCAGCCAAGCCGCACATTTTACTTTCAGAAATTAGCGCCGACCCAAAAGTAGGCGCTAATTATCACTATTAACACAGCATTTGCTGTAGATTAGGTGAGACAACTTATCTTCTCTCAGAGATAAAAAAAAGAAAAAAAGATTTGGATTGAACTACTTGTCTTTCCAATCCCAAGCTCAAGGTAAGTTAAAATTTGGGTACAATAGCTGGATGCCTGCCCCAGAGATGGTTTATAATCTGAGTTGGTACCTGGGACATTGGAGGATAAAGTGACTTATCCAAGGTCACATGCATTAACAAAGAAGCAGGATTTGAACCCTGGTCTCAGCCTGCAGCTGTAATAACTAGGCCACTCCTTCACTACATGACTTATTTCTCAGAATTACACTTGAATAAGTTTGTCTGCTGCCTTGAGGAATAAACTATCTCAGAGAGATTAAACTTTGTGATGTGACTAAGGAACATTCTTTGTATCCTCTCAGACTAGTTTTCTAAAAGTTGATGATCATTTAATCTTCATCTTCTGGCTACAAAGGAAAACATTGCTAGATAGATTGTTGCACTAGATGCAGACAGGATCCATCGGCCCTTTTCATGTGCTGCTCTTACTAAATTAAGTTTTCCTGCCGAATTTTTGGATTGGGTCAAATTCTTTATGCTTACTCCCAGGCTAAGATCATAACAAAAGGATATTTTTCTTCCAATTTTCCCATCTTAAATGACAGAAGGCAAGGAAGGATACCCTCAACTTCATTTTTGATCTGTCTATTGAAATATTGGCACAAAACATGTCTAGATCCTGCACTAATAGGTTCTAACTTTAATGGGGCAGTCCACAAAATGTCATTGTATACAGATAATGGGCTTTTGCTCATAACAAAAATCAAGTCCTTTGCCCCTGATTAATTAAATCTATATCTGATTATGGCAGTTTCAGAATACAAAATTATCAAAAATCTGAGGTACTCCCTGTGGGCCTGAATCTAACTATCTCTATATCCCATTTTAAAGTAACTGAATGACAATAAATATTTATGGAGTAATATAACCAATGATTTTATACATTTTTATAAGGCCACTGATGCTCCTGGAATAAATATGATTCATGCTGATTTAAAGGACTGGTATTGGCATTACATTTTGTGGGTAGGTAGAATTAGTGTTATATAGTTGAATATTGTGCTTTGGCTCATATCTTTATTCCTATATCTATTGTATAATCTGATTCAAAAGACCCTTTCTACCTTGAACAGTTCAATGTCAATTTTCATCTGGCAAAATAAATCACCTTGCATCAAACTTAGTACTTTCTGGATGCCAAGGGCTCAAGGGAATATGGCTTTAATTAACCTTCATGTATTATTGGGCATCTGGAGTATTCTGCTTAAGAGCTTGACTTTGAACAGATTGTGCTGAATCATGGCTCTGTCTAGAGGAATACCAAGCAGATGGCATGAATCTTTCTATCTTGCTGTCACAGGGTGATCTCCCTGCGGTAAGCTCTTTAGGACAGGAACTCAAGGTCTCTTCCTTTTTCAGAGACAAGGTTGGATGCTTATGTACCATTCCTTATACAATATTATCGGTCACCAGTGCATATTTCACAGCTTGCTTCCAATTTGGGTCTTTGTCTGCCAGCTGCAGACTCCATTCATAGCTTAACACAGTAGGATATTTAAATAAAAGTTAAAAGACACAGCTCTAGTTTAAGCTGACTCATCATATGGTAGAACTCAGCCCCTGCACTTTAACCTGACTTTATCAGCCACCCAACAGCTAACTGTCTCCTGTTAAGTAAATACAAACCTTACCAATGGGTTACTAGTCCTGTCCAGAGCTTTGACTTTCTAATATCTTAGTCCTCTTTACTCTTCTCTTTTCCTTTGTATGAATAGTTTCACCTTTTACTCTATCTGAAACTTCCCTAATTGGCTTTAGTTGACTAACTTTTTCTAATTGGGTTCTCATCTCAAACTTCCTAAAATCTATACTTTCTGGGAGACTTTTCTTAAAATATGACCTTACTACCTGTCAGCTCAGAACACTTGGAGGTCCATATTCAGAAACAGTCCAGATAGCCAAGTTAGCCAGATGAACTCATCCTGTTAACTTTGAAGATATATTCAACAGTGCAACCACACTATTGAATCTAGCTGGCTATCTTAAAGTTAGCCAATAACTACAGGACAGTTCTGTGGCCCAACCAGACTTAGCCAGCTAATTCAACTCTTCCCAGTCACGCCCCCAGAATGCCTCTAACTGACAGGCCGATACAGTACAGTGCGCTCCAGCGGAGCACACTGTTAACCCGCGTTTGGACGCATGTTTTCGACGTGCTAGCTTTTCCCCTTATTCAGTAAGGGATAACAGAGTGTCGAAAACGCACGTCCAACCCCCCCCCCCCCCCCGAAACTAATAGCGCCCGCAACATGCAAATGCATGTTGATGAGCCTATTAGTTATTCCCGCTCAATTCACTAAGTAAAATGTACAGCCAAGCCGCACGTTTTACTTTCAGAAATTAGCGCCTACCCAAAGGTAGGTGTTCATTTCTGCCGGCCCTGGGAAAGTGTATAGAAAAGCAGTAAAAACTGCTTTTCTGTACACCCTCCGACTTAATATCATGGCGATATTAAGTCGGAGGTCCCAAAGTAAAAAATAATTAAAAAAAAATAATTTTAAATCGGCCCACGGCTTGTGGGTGGAAAACCGGATGCTCAATTTTGCCGGTGTCCGGTTTCAGAACCCGTGGCTATCAGCGGGTTTGAGAACCGACGCCGGCAAAATTGAGCGTCAGCTGTCAAACTCGCTGGCAGCTGCCGCTCCTGTCAAAAAAGAGGCACTAGGGACGCACTAGTGTCCCTAGTGCCTCTTTTTACCGCGGGCCCTCATTTAAATACTGAATCCGCGCACAGGAGAGCGGGCGCTCGTCCACTCTCCTGCGACTTTTACTGAATCAGCCTGTTAGGGCCTGACTCATCAAGGTATTTTCCCCATAAATACGAAATGGAAGAAAAGCCTTAGTGAATCAGGCAGTTAGTCAGCTAATTTCTAGCCAGCTATCTTATTAGCTGGCTAGAGTTTAGCCATATATGTTCCCAAATATTAATTTAGCCGGCTAACTTCTGAGTTAGCTGGCTAAATGCTTTTGAATCTGGATCTTCCTAAGATATCTCCCAAAAGGCTTTGTTTACTTATACGTTCACCTCCTCTCTGTTCTCTAGTATGTTCCCTCAATCTCCCATTATTAGCAAAAGCTTATAAATCCAGTGTCAGATTGTCTTGTTTGTCACAGGTCTGGTGAATTATCAGATCTAATGCCCTGATATCCCATACCTTTAAGTTCTGGTCTAGAATTTGCACTGTTCTAAGAAATTTTAAATGGTTAATTTTCACCTCTTTCAGAAATAATTCCTCTCTATATCATATTTGTTTCCAAAATGAAGACTTGGCAAATCTTGGGACTGCAAGGTCAATGTCAATTGTAAGACAATAATTGCCTCAAATCCTTCAGTTCACTTATAGCTAAGACTGGGCTTGCTGGCAATATCTTTAATTTATATCCACAACTGAGTGCTTTTATGAAGTTAGCACATAATGGACAAAGTATCTCACAAAAGACTCTTGAGGAAATTAAAAAGTCATGGGATAGGAAGCAATTTTCTATTGGGGATAGAAAACTGGTTGAAATAGAAAACAAGGAATAGAGCTAAATGGTCAATTTTTTCATTGGAGAAAGGTGACTAGCAGAGTGGCTCAGAGATCTGTACTGGGATCGCTGCTGTTTAACATATTGTAGCAAATCTCCCTTCATGTTTAAGCCCTAATTTTCAAAGGGCCGCATGCGTAAAAACGGATTACGCATGTGGCTGGGCCTTGTGCGCGTATTAGAATGGGCCCGGCCATGCACGTAACCCCCGTTAACGCACAGAAGTGCCGGGTCAGGAGAAAGGGGTGGGCCGGGAGGCATGGGCGGGGCGGGCCGGATGCCGTCCTAGACAGTGGCCATTAGCCGCTGTCCTGGGGAAGTGCGCGCCAGCAGCTAGCCGGCATGTGGCACTTACTTCATCTATTCAGATGAAGTAAGTTCTGAAATAACAATAAAAAAAGGTAGGGGAAGGGATATAGGGAACTGGGGAGGTCCTAGTTGTATGATACGCATTGTCTTTTAAAATTCCCCGCCCCCCACACATGGAGGATGCCACCCGCCCGCACATGCGAGCGCAGCTATCGTATTTTATAACATGGCTGCGCGTTATAATATAGCTGCGTCCATGTGCGCATGCTGGGAAGCTCGTGGATGTGTGCGCATTTTTTAAAAATTATACTCCTTAGTGCTCAGGGCGGCTTCCTGAAGTACTGGGCGACTTCTGTAAGGCTTATACCTCCATTCAGCTTCTTGGTCTGACACCTCTATTTGCTCCTCCAAGGGATAAACTACTGGATCAAATGTATTTTCTCCAGTGGCTCCCCCTTCTGGCTTGGAGGAGTAGATTCAGGGGGCTTCTCTGGGTTAAGCCCCACAGATTAGCACTCATAATTTTTCTCTGATGTGCTCTGGTCGCTGTTTGCAATGTGTCTTTTGTATGGTGCTAGTATTGCCATAGTTTGCCATCTTAAACCCTTTAGGCCAATACCTGCTTTAAAGCCAGCTATCTAATACAGCTCTCCCCTCCCTATGGACTCCAGCCTAGCAGCAGCTCTAGTCCCTGCTAATTTTAACCCTTCTAGTTTGCAGTTCTGGGTGTTAGGTGCTCCTACTCTCAGGCAACAGGCCATTAATGCTAAATAATACACCACTCTCTGTATCAGTTCTCAACCTTCACTAGACAGAACAGACAGATATATTAATAATGAGGATTTCTTTATTTCCTTATTCTGGGAGTTCATCAATATAGGGCTAGAGTTATTAAGGCTTTTCTCCCATCCTGTATCTATGGTAAAAATGGTTAGTAAATTACTCCCATAGTAACCTTTACAAAAAATAGAATAAAAATAAAATTGCAGTCTAATTTTACAGGGAACAATCCACTTATATTGTTATCACAGCTCAAATGCTTGGATTGAAATACAATAGTTGCAATTTCCCTTTATCCCGGCTACTGGTCCTCAGTTCATACATTCTTAAGCAAAATATCCCATCTACTTGCCCAGCTATTCTTCCTAGGTAGCCCCCTTAATGGAAGCATGAGTCACTTGGGGGTTGCTCTTAGCTACCAGGGGTTTGCTTTTAGATGGCAGGCTTGTTTTCTTCCTAAAATATGTCCCACATCTCAAGCTTTCATTCCCTTGGGAGGACTCTCTTTCTGTGTACCCTGATTACTTAACTTGTCACCAGCTGAAACCTAATTTATCCCTAGTTTAAGTGCAATGCTAGAACCACAGTCAGAGAGCTTTTACTCTCATGCACGTCCAAGTTCTCCTGGCTAATTTAAGGAACATTTTACTCCAGAGTAATTTTCCAAACACAGCTTCTTAAGCCAGAAAGAGCTTTAGTTTTATGTAATTCAGCAGCACTGCCTGTTGACTGTACATATCTTTGTGCTGCTGCTTTGCCATGCCCTCCTTTCATCATGCACAGAGCAGTCAGTTCACAGTTTGGCTGATCAATTAAAGACAATTCCTCTCTCAAGCTAGCAGTAAAATCTTTAAGGATTCCTTAACCAGTATAGCAACAACAACACAATCCACTCAGCTTAATATTTGAGTCCTTCTGTCTCTGGCTCTGCCTTGTCTTCCATTCTGCTCAGCTGTGTTCCAAACTCCTCTCCTCTTGAGAGCTGATCACCATGCTTCCTATCTCCCTTCTTCCTATCACCCTGCTTCCTATCTCCCTTCTTCCTATCACCCTGCTTCCTATCTCCCTTCTCTTTATACAGAGGTTGCCTATTCTCCAAGGCAGGGGGACTCTGCCCCCTTCCTTCCCTGCCCCCAGCACTTCCAGGGGCTAACTACTTAGGTTTCCGGGGGATGTAGTTTCACAAATAAATTTTAAAAAAACCCCAAAGCTTCTCTTTTATTACTCATTGTGCAGAGTCTTACAACTAGGTAAATCACTACACATATTTATAAATGACCAGGAGATGAAAATATCAAGTAAGATGCTCAAATTTGCTGATGTAAAATTATTCAAGGTTGTTAAATAACAGGAAGACTGCGAGAAATTGCAAGAGGACCTTGGGAGACGGCATCCAAACGGCAGATGACATTTAGGGGCAGATTTTCAAAGGGGTACGTGCATAAGATACGCGCATACCCCCCGAAAACCTGCCCCAAGCTCCCCCTGCGCCCACCGAGCCTATGTTGCATAGGCTGCCGGCGCGCGCAAAGCCCCGGGATGCGAGTAAGTCCCAGGGCTTTCCTGGGGGGGGGGGGGTGTTGGGGGCATATCAGGGGGCGTGTTACAGCCGGCGCGTCATCGGGGGCATTCTGGGGGTGGGGCCGCGGCCGTGGTTCCAGCCAAAGGGGCATTCTGGGGGCGTGGCTGCGGCATGGCGTGCAGAACATGGCGAGCTGGCATGGTGTAACTTTTGCAATAAAGGTAGGGGGGGGGGGGAATTAGGGCCAGGGGGTGGGTTAGTTAGGGGAAGGAAAGGGAAGGTGGGGGGCGCCGGAAAGAAAGTTCCCTCCGAGGCCGCTCTGATTTTGGAGCGGCCTCGGAGGGAACGGAGGCAGGCTGCATGGCTTGGCGTGCACAGGCTGCCGATTTTGCGCAGCCTTTGCGCAGGCCAACCCTGGATTTTAAAAGATACGCGTGGCTATGCATGTATCTATTAAAATCCGGCGCACTCTTGTTTGCGCCGGGTGCGCAAACAAAAGTATGTGCTTGCGTACTTTTTTAAAATCTGCCCCTTAATGTGAACAAGACAAAGCGATGTACATAGGCAAGAGGAATGCAAATTATCTCTACACGATCCAAGGTTTCACATTGGTAGTCATCACTCAGGAAAAAGATCTAGGCTTCATCAGGGATAATATGTTGAAATTCTATGCCCAGTGTGCAGTGGTGGCCAAGAAAACAAATAGAATGCTAGGAATTATTAGGAAAGTAATGAAGAATAATGAAGAATAAAGCTCCATGATGCAACCGCATCTTGAATACTATGCGCAGTTCTGGTCACTGCATCTCAAAAAAAGATATAGTGGAATTAGAAAAGGTACAGAGAAAGGCAACCAAAATATAAAAGGGATGGAATGACTCCCCTATGAGGAAAGGCTAAAGAGGTTAGGGCTCTTCAGCTTGGAGAAGAGATGACTGAGGAGAGATATGATAGAGGTCTATAAAATATTGAATTGGTAAATGCAAATTGGTTGTTTATGTTTTCCAAAAATACACAGACTAAAGGACATTTAATGAAGTTAATACATGATACAGTTAAGACAAATTGGAGAAAATACTTTTTTACTCGACGCATAATTAAAATCTGGAATTCATTGCTGGAGGATGTGGTAAAAGATGGGTTTAAAAAAAAAGGGTTGGACAAGTTTCTGGAAAAAAGTCCATAAACCATTATTAAGGTGTACTTGGGGAAATCCACTGCTTGACCTGGGTTAAGCAGCATGGAATATATTGAACTTAGAAATCCTGAAGGTACTTGTGAGCTGGATTGGCCACTGTTGGAAAGAGGATGCTGGGCTGGATGGACTTTTGATCTGACCCAGCATGGCAAAACCTATGTTCTTATATGCAGATTGATAACAAGATTCAATTGAATCAATACTGACTCAAAATCAGAATTCCCATTAAGTGATATCTTCACCATATGCAGATATTCTTAATCTCCACTATCAGCAGGGACCTCAGCTTTCTTTGGTTGGTCAGTGGATCATAGATTTGGAGTTGGAATAAAATGAAAAGTACTGGGAAATAATGTGACATTCTGTTCATATGGTCTTCATATGTTGTCACTGATTAGAATTTATGATAAATTGCTTCATTGTGTTTATAGAGGCCCTGGGTTTTAGTTAAGGTTCTCATCTACCTCTTCCAGATTCTGATGCTGGGGATATAGTCTGGAACGTTCTTAAATGCATGTGTGGTAGTCATGTGATTTGGTACAATATGTTTGGAAAAATGTAGAAATGGAGATTTCTGTAATTCTGAGCATTCCAATTCTAACAACACTTGTAATATTTTTATTGGAGTACTGGAAGGGTACCCATTTGCCTTCACCACACTCTCAATTACCAAATCAGTTTATTCACATGGCCAGATTCACACTTGGAATTTTTGTAAATAATCTCCCTGTATGATTTATTGGCACAAACAAATATTTAAGATTACAAAGATATGGAAAACTTACATATTTCTTGACAAATTATTCTGATAAATTTGATAGATATCGGAGAATTTCTGGTTGCTTTCTAATTAATTCCTGTAATCAGGACAGCTGTGCCACAAGTGAGAAAAAGGAAGAAGTTCACTTTATCAGAGATGAACACATACACTCAAAGAAAATAACCAGCACAGAAATTGATTGGGATAAATACAGCTGCAGCTTTATTAATGTAGAGCCCTACTGAGTTTCTACTAAGAAGAACATACCATTAGAGTAGGTAGAGACAAAGCGTACCAAGTGGTTTACAGCTCTTCCAGGTGGGCTGCTGTGCTGGTTGCTTCTTACTGCTATGAAAAGGGGAAACATCTAGATTTGGTATGGATTTTTAGCTGGAAATTTTTAGGAAGCAGAATGGTGCTGTTTCTGTTATTTATTTATTTATTTATTATGGGAGAGAAGACCCTTGGGCGTTATGGATTAAGGTCTGGTCTAGAAAAATCAAAAGGGTGTCTTCTTTTCCCTTTTAAGGAATACTATTTCCTGTCTTTTGAATTTATGTGGAAGGAAGTTTTTATTTACCCTTCCTTCCTTTTGTTTGTTTGGATGGTGAAGATTGGTTTTTATTTTTGCCAACTGACTAAATTCCCCATGGCCAAGGGAATTCAGATACCGTAACTGGGAGAAGAGTTTTCCAGAGCATTCTGTCACCTGGAGAGATCCAGTGACCCTTCAGAGGTCATGCAAAGGAATGGATCTTCATTAATTTCTGGGAGGAGAAGAGAAGGAGAAAGGAAAGAGAACAGTGTCACCCACCATCAGGATTTTCAAGAGAGGAACAGGGAGGTACCTTGCAGGTATCATCACGGGAACTGAGGAGTTTGATTTTATTATAACTGTGGACTAAGGTATGAGAAATAGGACTTTTGAATTTTGTCTCTAAATTCAGTTCAAGTATCCTGTCCACAATTTCTGGGAGAGAATTCTAAAACTACGCCTGAAATTGGGATGGGATATGGAAGGAAAGGTTCATTTATACCAGCTTTACCAAGTCACAGATTTATAGAGCTTGGAACCAAGGACTTGCACTTGGTCGATTTTAAATTGGTAAATGACAGTAAAGTTATGTTGGAGCTACATTCATCGTTCAGTATTGATTATTACTTTATATTTTAAAGGCTGTTAAAACAATGCTCAGGGCCTTGCAGACTATTCTCCTCACTGAAAGGAAATCCTATAAGGGGAGAGGACTTATGGAAAGTATAGGAAGTGTGGACATAGAGAGCCCGTGAAATGGAGGAGCACCCGTGGAGTCCACTTGAGGACCTCAGCCCAGGGGATTACATTACTAATACTAACATAATCAGCTATGCATCTGAGCCATCCTTCAGTGTGGAGGGAAATGGGAGGAGGAGCTGATTCATTGGAAACAAGCCCCTTCTCACCCGCCTGAACTAGTTGATCTACTACTTACTACTGCCACAAGCAAGCAGGGCCTTTTGGGAGAAAATTGTGGTTGGGCGTTGCCAGGCAGCCCACTCCATCCAAGCAAGGCTGCCAGCCCTCTGAGCCATCACATGACTGTACCGGTCTGCTGGAAAATCAGGGGCCAGGTGGCCCACACATCATACGAACCCTGGCTATGCTCAGGAAGTTCAATATCAGGTAGGTTTATTCCCCTTTCTGACTAAAGCCTACCACCTTCCCCTAGGCTCGTGACCCCCACCCTTATACTGTGACAATTAAACAGAGTGTAATACAATATGCTCCGAATATTACAGTAAAGCAAGAATTTCTTTTCTTTGCCAACTAGACAATCATGGTTATCTCAACTACCAGCACTGGATGCATACATTCACAGCAGCTTTCCCATATGGAAGGGAGGGTGGGAGAAAATCGGTGCTGTGGCATGAGAAGCAGGAAGACTGCTAATCACTGAGGAAGCCTCTTTTTTGTCTCGCTCCATCTTCTCCTTCTCCTGCCACCCACAGCTTCATTGAATAGCCCATTTTTGGCCTGTGTCCTCCTTCTCTGAGAGGGGGTTCTCAGAAGCCGGGGGAATGCTGGGACTGGAACCCTATGCAACCCAGACGTGATGCACATGCCAAAGCATGCCGTACAGCTGGTGAGCTTGGACGTAAGGCGAACTGGCCATGCAGCTCAGAGCACGGTGCGGATCCCGCATCACTGATGACCCGCATCATTTGGGAGCAAGCTGCAGGAGTGGCCTACAACCCAAGGGAGCCCGGGGTCACCACCCTTCTCCCCTTCGCAGAGGTGCAAAGGCATCCAGCACAATGCCAGCCATTAACCGGGGCAGCCACAACCACTCCAGCATGAGTGGGAGAAAGAAAGGCTTTCGCTTGATTGGGCTGTGAATAACACACACTCAAAAAGACTACCAACGCAGAAATCAATTGGAATAAATATGGCCTCATTTTTATTAATAATATTAGCATTGGCAATTAACTATAAACACAAGCCTTTGTGGAGGGAAGGGTAGGAGGAGAGATAGCTCCTCAGAAACAAACCCCTTCCCACAAGCCTGGACTAGTTGGTCTGTCATAAGCAAGCAAGGCCATGGTCTTTTGGAGGGTGTCATGGCCATGTCTTACCGGGCAGCCTGCCCCATCTGAGCAAGACTACCAGCTCATTGAATGACCATACTACTGGGGTTACTGATCTGTTGGCAGACTAGGGCCAGGTAGTCCAGACAGCAGACAAGCCCCAGCCATGCCAAGAAAGTTTGATATCAGATTGCTCCATTCCCCTCTTTGACTAAAATTCCCCTCCCCACCTCCCAGGCTTGGGTAACTGCACCACAGGACCTGGGCAGCGATGAAACTGTTTTATCCAAGCCCAACCTAAAGCTCTGTCTGGAATATATAAAAACCCTGCTGCTGCATTTCAGTAACCTGCCGAATAGCTCTTCTCAAGGTGGGAATGAACGCATCTTGGCTCATTATCCAAGAGCTGGGTGCCACTTGGTTGAAACAGTTCCAGTCAGGGAGTGCTCTTTTGTGCCTCATACGTACGCTGCCATGGCACAGGATAATATTGCTTACCTGCTTATTAAACTTTGTTTTCGCCTCACTTCCAAAGGTGAGCATGGCAGCAAAGATCAATCTCGGACTACCAAATATGGATCTTGGGCATCCAGGAGGTAATGGGTGCAATATTCCTAATGATGATGAGCAGCTGGTGACTTGAAATGCAGTCAAGATTCTTGCCCCTAAAGTTTATGATTAAGATATCAGGGGAGGAGGAGCCAACCTAACTAGTAGCTGCCACAAGAGGGGGTGAGCAGATCCCACACATCCCTTGCTTGCCTATCCATCACACCCACACATTCTGGGCCTCCAGGCCGAAGTGCAGACCGAATTTGCAGCCTCTTACACATCTTCTTGCCCTGCAAATGAATGCGTGACATATGATTCAAGTATTCCATTGCTGCCAGCCACTGAATGCCACCTCCCGAATATGTTGGTTGCCAGCAATCCTAAAACCACTGCATTTGAAGCAGCACTAATCCTGAAACAATGGTTTCCAAATTTCTTGGGATACAGCACTGCCGTCTCCAGAGCTCATGAAAGGATTGCTGTAAACTGCAATCTGGTTAGGGGGGAGGAGGTTTGCACGGATTAAGAATTGGCAGCCCCCGATCGGCCTTGCCTTCACATTTCATACTGAGCAGATGACCAGGCCTGGGGCCTAAGCAAATTGTCCTCTCCTTGCTAGTCTATCTTGGATGTCCACACTATTAATTGGAGTCTGCTGTCTGAGAGGGCCATACACATTGGTAGCATGCCCTACTCAACCTGAGACACTCTTAAGGGCCGGATTTTAAAAGGGTTACGCGCACCGGGCCTATTTTAAAAAGGACTGGAGACGTGTGTAAGTCCCAGGGATTTACTAAAGGGGTGGTCTGGGGGCGGGATGTGGGCAGGGTGGTCCAGGGCAGGGTGGGGGCATGGCCAGGGCTGAAGTAAGTTTTGAAACAAAAAACAAAAGGGAAAGGTAGGGGGAAAGGGCGGGGGAGGTAGGGGAGGTTGAAGGGAAGGGAACGGGGGAAGAAAAGGGAATGGGGGAAGGCAGCGCGTCTCGGCGTGGGCTCGGTGTGCACAATTGTGCGCCCGCTGACCCCCGATTTTATAACTTGTGCGCCTGCCATGTCATCGCTCATTGCTGCAGTGTGCGAGATGATGGTTATGCTCCTGCTTTTCCTTCCGGTGCAGATGCCTCTCTTGCTTGGATGCCTCATTTCTATGCGGATGCTTCTCCTCCTTGCCTCGGCCATCACTTAACCCATCACCGGTGCTTGTCTCTTCTCTTTGCATGAATATTGACACTCCAGCGTTCCACAGCACCATTCTTTCTGGTTCCCCACTGGGCAGTGCATCTTCATCACTCATTGCTGCAGGGTGTGGAGATAGTGGTTCTGCTCCTGCTCTTCCAGTGCAAATGCTTCTCCCACTCAGACGGCTCCTCTCTACGTGGATCATAGAAACATAGAAACATAGAAATGACGGCAGAAGAAGACCAAACGGCCCATCCAGTCTGCCCAGCAAGCTTCACACATTTTTTCTCTCATACTTATCTGTTTCTTTTAGCTCTTGGTTCTATTTCCCTTCCTCCCCCACCATTAATGTAGAGAGCAGTGATGGAGCTGCATCCAAGTGAAATATCAAGCTTGATTAGTTAGGGGGTAGTAGGGGTAGTAACCGCCGCAATAAGCAAGCTACACCCATGCTTATTTGTTTTAACCCAGACTATGTTATACAGCCCTTATTGGTTGTTTTTCTTCTCCCCTGCCGTTGAAGCAGAGAGCTATGCTGGATATGCATCTAAAGTGAAGTATCAGGCACATTTGGTTTGGGGTAGTAACCGCCGTAACAAGCCAGCTACTCCCCGCTTTGTGAGTGTGAATCCTTTTTTCTTCTCCCCTGCCGTTGAAGCTATGCTGGGTATGCGTGAAGTATCAGTTTTTCTTCTCCCCTGCCGTTGGAGCAGAGAGCTATGCTGGATGTGCATCGAAAGTGAAGTATCAGGCACATTTGGTTTGGGGTAGTAACCGCCGTAACAAGCCAGCTACTCCCAGCTTTGTGAGTGCAAATCCTTTTTTCCACATTTCCTCTTGCTGTTGAAGCTTAGAGTGATGTTGGAGTCACAGTAACCATGTGTATGTTTATTGAATAAGGGTATTGTGTCCAGGCAGTAGCCATCATTCTGGCGAGTCACCCACTCTTCATTGGCGGCCTCTTGACTTTATGGATCCACAGTGTTTATCCCACGCACCTTTGAAGTCCTTCACAGTTCTGGTCTTCACCACTTCCTCCGGAAGGGCATTCCAGGCAACCACCACCCTCTCCGTGAAGAAATACTTCCTGACATTGGTTCTGAATCTTCCTCCCTGGAGCTTCAAATCGTGACCCCTGGTTCTGCTGATTTTTTTCTTATGGTAAAGGTTTGTCGTTGCCTTTGGATCATTAAAACCTTTCAAGTATCTGAAAGTCTGTATCATATCACCTCTGCTCCTCCTCTCCTCCAGGGTGTACATATTTAGATTCTTCAATCTCTCCTCGTACGTCATCCGATGAAGATCCTCCACCTTCCTGGTTGCCCTTCTCTGTACCGCTTCCATCTTGTCTTTGTCTTTTTGTAGATACGGTCTCCAGAACTGAACACAGTACTCCAGGTGAGGCCTCACCAAGGACCTGTACAAGGGAATAATCACTTCCCTTTTCTTACTTGATATTCCTCTCTCTATGCAGCCCAGCATTCTTCTGGCTTGCCTCTGCCGTCACCTGACCCGCCACCCACCGACCCTCATCCCATCTCTTTATGTATTGACAGTCCAGCATTCCACAGCACTGTTCTTTCTGCTCCTCTGGTGGGCACAGCATAGTTTCAAAATTGCTTTTCTAATTTCTTTCTCTTTTCCCTTTCTTTTGCAAGTGTGCATGGTCACTGATCATTGCTGCAGCAGGTGGAGATGGTGTTTACACTCCTGCTCGTCCTTATAGCACAAATGCCATTCCTGCTCAGATGCCTCATCTCCCACGCAGATGCTTCTCCTGCTGAAATGCCATTCTGGACCACTGGTGCTAAACTCAGGAACCACCTCCCAGGAGAACAGCAACATAACCATTGTCACCTGCCATGCTGGATCACCCATGTCTGTGTCTTTACCCCACCGCACCGTCTTCTGAGGGCTGCATGGTGGCTGAAGCTTTATTTTTCAATGGGGCATCATCATCAAAGCTTGTCGCTGCAGTTTGCAGATTTGGTGGTTGTGCATTTCCTCTTTCTTCTGGTGCAGATGCTTTCCCTCTTGGACCCTCATCTCTGTGCAGACACTTTTCCTCCTCATCTCTGCCATTGCCAGAGCTTCAGATCATATAATGCCCATCCTCTATAAACTTCACTGGCTTCCAATAGAAGCCAGAATAAAATTCAAGATCCTCTGTCTCACTTTCAAATGTAAGCAAAAGAAAAAAATTGCATCCAGAACTTACTTTAAATTTTAAATCACTTATTTAGTTTGGAGGAAAAAGCTTCAGATGCACATTCTAGGCAACACATGCCTTTTATGTGGAAGATAAAAGCACCATCTTTAGTTAAAAAAACCAAACCCAAAAAACCCCCTCCTGAGTCCTTTCTGATCTTAAAGATAGCCATTAAATGTTCATTTTTATATTATTTTTTGTAAATGTTTATATTGTGTAAAATTTCTTTGTCTTGTGAATTAGATTTGTGATAATCCCAAACCATTAAGGTCGCTACAAAAACTTGTTTTAAAAGGAGGAACTTCCTTTTAACTTATCTCAAACATAGCAGTAGCCTGTGTTCAGCCTGTATTCAAAGAAGCTTCTGCTGTTTTATAATCGGTGTACTGACAGACGCGAATTGGAACGGTGTGTTAAAGGAAACCACAGATTAAGCTTTGCTCACTGCAGCATAAAGGTTTTCTACCACAGAATGAAGGAAATAAAAATGTGTTATCAGTTACACCGATTGTAAGACAGCTCGATATTAAAGACAGGTGAAGTTAAGGTACCAAATTGAAAATTCATCATACAAAGCACAATAAGCAAGCCAGAAAAGATGGGTTTCTCACCATATAAAGTTACTGCAAATAGTACTTTTCAGTATCATCACAGGAGAGGTTGCACTAAGATTCTTTCCCCCGACGAAGCCTAAGATGGAGAAACAGAGGCCTTTGTAGGGACAAAGAAAAACTGGATTTTATATCATTTAAACACCTTGCTAAGGACTCACAAAGTATCCTTTTTTTTTTTTAATTGGGCTTAGAATGTATCCTTTTCAATGAAAGTGCTTCCGTTTATTTGTACCTTTATCATTGCAATTTGTGTATGCTTTACCATTGGTGTCAGTATATGACTTAAGGTACAATATTTGTTCTATATGAAGTGTACTAATCCACATAATATTTTAGAATTGTTTTTATGTTTGGTATGAGTGAGCAATGAGTGATTAGGGTATGGTGTGAGTGTGGAGCTTGTGCTTTGGTAGTTTTTTTTAGCACTTGAAATGATATGAGAAATATGTTTTGATATTGTACAATAAAGTTTGTACAACAAATATTTACATTGATTAACATATTAGTGGTGTTACTTTCCTGACTATAGGATTTACTGTTGTATGTTAATTAAGTACCCACACAACATTTAATATTTGTAAAAGTCTATTTGCTTATACTGTGTGTGTGTGTGTGTGTGTGTGTGTGTGTGTGTGAGAGAGAGATAGTGGCTATACTCATCACTATTTCAGTCCCCACCAATTTTTCCAGCTATGGGCAATGGGAGTGATGTTTGCGTTTTTGGATCCTCCCCTTGCGTTGATCCCACCTTTTTGCAGGAGGCTTGTGTGGGATACAAATATCCCCATGCGCCTGCTCAGAGTGAGAGGGCAGGTGATACTGGGAGAGAGAGGGTGTGGGGTTGGTGGAGATCCCCCTGTCTAGGCCCCTCAGGTCTAGAGAAGAGAGGGAGAGAAGTGGCAGTGGAGTTTCATGAATGGTCATAGCCTCACCCCGTGCGGATTTGACCAGAAGAGAAGGAGTCTGAGCGTGGTTTGAAATATTTGTAAAAAATAGAAAAGATACAACTGCTGCCGCAGATGATTAGAGGTCCGGGCGGCTCTCTTATTTGAAGTGACAGAGAACACGCTGACAGGCTTGATGATGCGGCTATTCACTAAAAAAATAGTCTTTTTTGGAAGCAGCAATTGATTATAAGTTTTTTTGTGACATTCCTTTTTTTGGGGGGCTTCCTTTTTAAGCCAGCCTGAACTTGATTCTGATGCCTCAGCACCAGGTCTCCACTCCTTCGAGTAGCTAATTGTGTCCTTCATTCCTGATTCCTGCATTCCTGGTTCCTGTCTCCTGACTCCTGTGTTCCTCTTCTGGTCCTGCCCTGGTGTTCCTGATCCCTCATCTTTGGCTCCCTTCTCCCAGGATTGATTCTCTTGTTTGGACCTCGGCTTGCCTTGACTCATCTTCTTCTTGGACTGACTTCTGGCCGACCTCAGACCTCCTCTTGACTTCGCTTGTACTGCCACCTGCCCTGACCATGGTTTGTCTTCATGTTTGCTGTTCTGCTGCCTGCTCCGACTTTGGCCTGTTTGGACCTCCTCTTAGCCTGCTCCATTCTTTGGATATCACACTTTCCAGTGGCCTGTCCAGTGGCCTTTCCAGTGGCCTGTCCAGTGGCCACTGTCCAGTGGCCTGCACATAAGATCAGTTGGCCCAGGGCTCAACCTGTGGTGAACGAGGGCTGGTAGTGGTGAAGTTCCTGTTAGGCCTCTGCACCTGCCAACTTTTACCTGCCAACAGCAGGGGACTAACAGGGCTCTACTCTATAGGTGGTGCCAACTTTGTTTCGGCTCAAAGATCCACTAACGTAACAGAAAGTTTGTGTGCAACAACCCGCACTACCCCCCTCCCGCTGCTAATGCACAACAATCTCAGGGCATCTGAAAAAAAAATTCCCAGGTCTGGAGAGCAGGGAATTATTTTTTTTATCTTTATTAGTTTGAATTGTTGGGTGTTATTTGATGGTCTTATTTTGAAATATTTTTTGTGTAATAAAAATCTAAAAAAATTTAACAATTAATTTTTTATTATTGGATGTTATTTTATCAACTGTTTTAAAATATTTGTTCTTTTTATTAGTGTGGTTTTAGTAAGAAGTTCACAGCTGATCCAGAATGCTGCAGCAAGGGTGGTGGGTGGCTGAAAATATAAGCAAGATAGGCCAGTATTAAAGTGTCTTCATTGGTTGCCAGTGCAGTATCAAATACAGTTTAAAATGTTAACACTTTCATTTTGGGCAAATGTTTTTCAAGCTCCAAAATAACTTCAGGATGGTTTAAAGATGTATGTGCCTGGAAGGACATTGAGCCTCTTATCTGTCTAAATCAGAGCTTTCCAAACTGTGTGTCGGGACACGTTAGTGTGTCGCCTGCAGTGTGCAGGTGTGTTGCGCAAGCCCGGTCAACTCTGATGCGAGTTTGGGCTTTTTTTTTCCTAGAGATTCACTTTTTTTTTTCAGTTTATGGGTTGCTTATTATTGGGTGATTTTTGCTGTCAATCGCGTTTTTTTGGGGGGCTTGGTGGGTGGAACGAGCCCAGCCATCCTTGCATTGGCTGCTGCTGCCGATGAGGCCTGGCCATGAGGAGTACTGACTGCAAGCAGCAGTGTCTGGTGATCATGGAAGGGAGTGAAGCACTTAACTGGCAACAATCAAAAAGACGAGGTACATGAGTGTGGGGGCCAGACATGTGCTGGGGGGAGAGAGATGAGTGAGTGGGGGGCAAACATGCTGGGGGGACAGACATGTGCTTGAGGGGGAGAGATATGAGTGTGTGGGGGCCAGACATGTGCTGGGGGGAGGAGAGAGATGAGTGTGTGGGGGACAGACAATTTGTTTTATTATTGTTTCTCATAAATTATAACAATAACATGAATCTTGGAATATATATTTTTAATATAAATGAAAGGTTTTCATGAGATAGGTTGTGTCGTGAAACATTTTATTTATGTATATATTTAAGGAAACATACATAAATTGTCGAAATATGTTTCGTTCGTTTAACCTTTAACCTCTGGTTTACTAGTAGACTGAATTACCATGTCGTGAAATTATGTTTGTCTAAAAAGTGTGTCCCCAACATGAAAAGTTTGGAAAGCTCTGGTCTAAATGATAGCCAGATATGTTGTTATCCAAATATAATTTAGCCGGATATAAAAGGGGTGTTTTGGAAGCGTTCCGAGGAGGGGGCTCCAGCTATCTAGCTAATTTAGGCGACTATCAGGAATATCCAGCTAAATTAGCCGCATAACTTTAGACCTGCTTGTAGTAAGTGCTGTTTTGGTATGGGAGTTTTCCTTACTGTAATTGTAATTATGTTTACTCATAGCTTTTTGAGGGTCCAGACTCACATCCAAGGCACTTTATAATATGCCTAATTGCATTTGGATTCCAAATGTCATATTTTTGCAAGGGGTTTTCTGATTGGCAGCACCGCAGTACATGCACATATAACATATGCATCTGGGCGGTTCACACATATCAGCCACAAGAATTCCAGAGCTTGATGGGCAGACTCTGACCTGCAGCAGGTCTTGAAACAGAAATAGTCAGGTCCTTCCCTTCTCAAACCCATGACAGCAAGAGACCCCAAAACAAGCCTAAAAGCATTAGCCTACCATGAGTGTGTGGTTACATAAGATGCCAACAGACAAAATAAAACTGAATTAAAAAACAAATTTTAGTTGTAATGAATAAATTTCAACCTGTCATTTTGATGAGCATTTAAGCGTGTTACTGATATATATTGCTGTATTGCTTTGAGTGTTTGGATCCAAACATCCTTCTAAATTATCCACCAGCATTAAAATGTCTTTCTAAAGTTCTGGAGTGGTTAATTTTAGAGCATTAATTTTTAGCAACTGATGCTTTTATTATTATTATTATTATTATTATTATTATTGTTTATTGCTTACTGTATGTATTTTTCTTTATATCCTCTGTTATATGCTTTATTATTGCTTCTATTTTTGAAAAGTGCCCTGAGCTTTAGACAAGGCACAATAATAAAAGTCAGAAATTGCATTGAAAAAACTGAAACCATATGCAAATTGACACAGTAAAACATATTATTTTGATTTGTTTTCATTTAGTAGGAGAGCTTAAATGGAGTTGAAACAAAACAGCAATGCATTTATAAGGTTAATCCCTCCTTTATTATTATTATTATTATTATTTTTTTTTTTTGTGGAAAAGAGATGAAGAAACCCTCTAGTTGTCTAATATAGTTACCTAGCCTTTAATTAGATCACCTAAATTGTCAAATGATTACAAACCCCATTTAAAAAGGAGGAGGTATTCAAAATAGCTATGCAAATGAGAAAGGATAAAGCCAGGGAACTCCCCAGGATACTAAAGGCTCAAGAATGTGCTCTTTGCAAACTGCACAGCTCTGTTCATCTTTTCCTTGAAGACAAGAAAGGTTCTGACCGAGGTACTGTGAATGTAGAACCACTACACAAAAATGGAAACAAGGAAGCAGGCAACTAGTAAAGACACATTAGTCGGAGTTCAATAGTGTGTAAAATATGGAAACCAGAATAAGAACAAATACAGCACCTTGAAACAGGTAGGTTACGTGAAACCAGACATTAGGTGGTCAATAATCAAACCAATTTAGATGGATAACCCACAAGTTACCCATCTAAAAGGCAAGTTTTGCCATATTCAACCATTTATCCAGCTATAATTTAGCCAGACAAAAAAAAACAAGCAGGTGTTCTGGGGGGGTTTCTGAGAGGGGGGTTTCGTTATCCATCTAACTTGGCTGATTTTGAATTCTATCCAGCTACATTAGCCAAATAACTTTAGACCTGCTTTAAAGCAGGTCTAAAGTTATCTGGCCTTGTGTGGATGAATAGCTTTCCGCTTTACCAAATATCTTCAAAGATACTTGCTTAAGTAGCACCTGTCAAAGTAAAAAAAAAACCAACACAAACAAACAGGAGTAATTTGTGGGCCAACAGCCCATTTCCCACTCCATTTCCCAGTATGTTCAAATTGGCCCCAACAGGCTGAGCAGTATTGACTTTTCCAACCTCACCCCCCCGCCGCCCCCCCCCCCCAAAAAAAAGTAAAATTTGGTGGTACGGTGGTTGGGGGAGGGATTCTCTGATTGCCCTCCCTCCCTCCCCCCCACCACATTGTTTACATTTTGTAATGTCACCCTGCTGCCTTCCATCCCCATCCTATACCCACCCACAACCCCCACCCGAAGCTTAAAACCCCACCCAGGAGTGAAGTAACCTCTTGCTTACTCCCAGCGCTTCCAGCACTGTCCTGAATGAAAAGCACTGGAAGCCTAAGCTACTCATAGCTCGCAATTACAGCACAGTTCTGTGTTCCTCAGAAACTTCCATCCTACATGTAGCCAGATAACTTTAGGCAAGTATATTCAGCAAGACGTTTATCCTGCTGAATATACGGGACACATTCTCTGACTTTCTTTGTCCACTAACCAGCTTACTGAATACTACTTCCCATGATTTTACAAAGACAAGATCTTGTTAAACATTCTTGACTGAGTTTTCTAACTAGAAGATGGTAAAGGAATTCAGCCTGAAATAGCCTTGACATTACAGCTGCCTAGGAAATACAGAAATTGGGGTCTCCTTTACTGTATAGCAAGGATTAGAATCTATGGTTCTCATCCCCCATCTCTTTGCCTGTACAGAGCTGGCAAATGATCACACCCTCATCTTTGTTAACCAGAAAGAATTTCAGTTCGCTACAGAACCCCAAGTGGCCTCAGGTATAGAAACAGTTGGGGAAGAAGCGAATTGTTGTGAGCACAGACGGGCACTCGAGAGTGTAAGCCCCTGTATCGTGGCACGACCGATCCCATGGCTAGCCGTGGTCCTTGCTGCTGGCGGGCGAGTACACCCAGGCACAAGCTGGCTGAAACAGGAACACTCTTGACTTGGAAATCTTAACACTCCTGACTTGAAAACAGGAATACATGGATGTCCAACATGTTCCAGGATCTGAGAACCAGCAGCCCATGCTGAGTAGCCCTACAGCCACTCTGAAAGCACTTTGGACTGCTGCTTGGAAGCAGTTTGAGTGTGAGGACATGTTGCGCTGATGGTGGAGCCTTGGCCTGAGGTGGGGTTGATGCTACCTGCAGGGCAAGCCCTATGGGTTCTCACCGTTGGGAGGCGGAACAGGCTAGCAGATGGAGGCCGACTGGAGCTTCACCAATACCAGCCCACGTTTTTGGGTGCTGGGGCCGGCTGGACTTAGGGCCTCCATGTGACGACTCCCAGTTGATGTAGACAAGGGTATGCCAGAGGTATTGGAGGGCCGAGGATGGTCCGGATGAGGCAGGGTTCCAGAGACCCCGATGCCAACAGGAACAGAGGAGAGCAGGGGCCATCTAGGTAAAGATAGGACGAAACCTGAGAGGCCAGGTCTGTGGTATATCAAAGGAGAGTCCAATGCAAGCTGGAGTCAGGGCAGGTGGCAGGGAGACACAGTACTGGAAGCAGAGCTGAGGACAGAGCCAGGAGATCAGATCAAGCGTAGTCCAGACTGAGCAGGGGTCAATACCAGGGAATCAGTCCAAGCATAGTCCAGACAAAGCAGGGGTCAATACCAGAGAATCAATCCAAGGGCACGAAGAGCAGACGAAGGAACAAGCAGGAACAGGAATAGGAACAACGACAGGAACAGGAGACAGTGACAAGAACAGGAACCAGAAACAAGCAACGAGCAATTGTGGAGACCTGTTGCCAAGGCAGGGAACAAGTGGCTAGGCCCTGCATTTTATACAGAGGCCCAGTGATGTCATCATCCGGGGCTGCGGGCTACTTTCCCACCATGGCCCCTTTAAGAGTGCACGAGTCACGCACATGTGTGCGCCTAAGCCAGGGCCCAGAGGAAGCAGGGTGGTAGCATCATTCCGCGGCCTGCACAGGGAGACCCACCGGGCACAGGGAGGAACTGTGCAGGAGCCAGAAGTGGCAGAGGTGGCTGCAGACACTCGGGGATGGAGGCTACCCACCGCCGCGAGCGAAGGTGAACTGGAGCTGGTAGCTGGATTCCTGGTGTGAGTAAGCCGGGAAGCGTAACAGGACAGATGGAGGCAGAGAACTCAAAGATGATGCTGGAGACGTGGACAAGTTGCTGGATATTTGAACATAAAAGACTTGGACATGGCTTGAAACAGGAACATGGCTCAAAGGAACAAGATGAGGGCTTAGGACTTGGAACATGATGAAAGCTCTGAGGGAGTCCAGTGCCGCTACTCACCCTACATAACCCTGGATCTGGCTGCAGTCCTTGCCAATAGCGGTGCAGGCACTGGACTCAAAGACCTGGAATAAGGCGGAAGCTGGAACAAGAACTCCGAAGACCAGGGACAGGATTCAGACTTAGATTCAGGATCTCAGACTAGGAATTCAGGATCAAGAACTCGAACTCAGATTTCAGACTCAGGAACTCAGACTCAGGAACTTGGAACTAGGAACTCGAGCTTAGACTTTAAAACCAAGGAAGGACTTCCAAAGACTTGAACCAGCAATGAAGACTTTGAAGACAGCTTGGAACCAGGAACAAGGCAAGGACTTGGATTCAGGAACAAGGTAAAAACTTGGATTCAGGTACAAGACTAAGACTTGGATTCAGGAACAAGATGAAGAGACCACAGGAACTAGAAGACCAAGAACATGAAACAGGAGATATGGAAGATCTTGAAAGCACTAGCAGACATCTGTGAAGGCCCTTAAGAACTGACTGAAGAGCCCTTTTATAGGGCTGCAGGAAGGATGTCATCAGAAGGGGCCACGGGGCTTTTCCCACCGTGGTCCCTTTAAATATTGAGCAGGGGCACGTGCGAGTGCCTAGGGAGGTCAGGAGCAGCAGCAGCATTTGGCAGTGTTGCAGGCCACAAAGACCAAAGGTGGCCATGTCTTTCTGCCGCATGGTGACCAGCAGCATCTCTCCTAATCAATATTAGGTTAGCGAATTGATGTCACCGCATATGGGCATAGCTAATCTGCTAGTTTGCTACTATGCATGAAAAATTTAGAATAATGAGATAAATTTGTGATTCATCCAAAAAGAGGACAACACATATGTGTTTTTCTTGTCTGTATACCTGCTTCTGCTGCCTTGCCTTTCTTTCCGTAAGTATGTGCTGTAATTGTCAAGTTCTTACAATAAAGGACACACTAATTATTTTACCAAGGCCATCTCCTTGTGATATCTGAGGAAGAGAAGGAGCCTAGCAGATAAAACCATAGATTCAGGGATTTATCTATTTACAATGACAAAAACAGTGAATCAGAGCTACAGCTGATGTTGCCTATTTGGACTTCAGTAAGATTTTGACATGACTCCATGCAGAAGACTGGTGAATAAGCTAGGCAGCATAGGAGCAGAACTGAAAGTTGTTAATGGTTAAGCAAAAAACACGGAGTAGTGATCAATGAGTCCAATCAGGTGAACTTAAAGTGTTCAGTGGGGGTACCCAGGGCCCTGTACTATGACTGGTTCTTTTCAATATTTTTATTTACAATGCAGAGAGATTTGACAGGAAAATATGCTTGTTTGTGGATGGCACAGCAAACTGTAAGAATAGATACCCTAGAAATGATGAGAAAATGAAAGGGGACTTGAAAAAATTGGAAGAATGGACAAATAATTGAAAAAGGAGCTTCAGTGTTGAAAGTATGAAGTCATGTATTTGGGACTCAAAATTTCAATAGATACATATCATATAGAACGAGAAGTGGAAACAGTTAAACACGAATGAAATCTAGAAGTAACCATCTCAGATGATCTAAAGGGAATGCTACTCGGCTGCTTGGCTGCACATCATTAGCAGAAAGGGAACAGATGATATTTCCTTTCTATAGGTTAGTAATATGTACATGAGTAATATGTACAGTTCTGGAGGCCACACCTTCATAAGGATATTGGGAGGATGGGATTAAGTCAGAGAAAAACTACTAAAATAATACTGGACCTACAACACAAACTCTACAAAAAAAGGCTTAGCTTAGAAAAACATTATCATTAAAAGAAATAAAGGAATGTAAAGATATGATAGCAACACTAAAATATTTGACAAGCTTCAATTCATTTTGGAAAAGTGAAATTTTCCAAAGAGAGAGAATTTCAAGGACAAGAGGTCATGATATGAAGTTGGAGTGAAAAGCTTCAGAAGACATGAGACGTCTTTGCTAAGAGGGTGTTAAATGTTTGGCATAAATTAGCATCAGAGGTGGTGGCAGCCAGTATTATAACAGAATTTACATATGTTTGTGACAGATATAGAGGAAAGTGATAGGAATAGGGGTTGAAGGTTGCAATTTTGCAAATAGCCCACACTTTATTCCATCAAGAACAGAGGCAAGGGGAAAGGTTATAAGATGAAAGCAAGGGACCGATAAAGGAATCACAACCTAGCTTGGAAATCATCAGGCTAAGACTCTTGAGAAACCAATCATTTATGCTAGCAGTTGACAGTGGCCAAGTGTTATCCTGTAAGCTCTCTGCTTCAACGGCAGGGGAGAAAGTCTGATACTTCACGCATATCCAGCATAGCTCTCTGCTTCAACGGCAGAGGAGAAAGTCTGATACTTCACACATATCCAGCATAGCTCTCTGCTTCAACGGCAGGGGGAATGAAGAAAAGTGGATCTATATACAGACAACAACCAACAAGGACTGAATTACAAGGTCTGGGTAAACAAGCATGGGTGTAGCTTGCTTATTGCAGCGGTTACTACCCCTAACTAATTAAGCTAGATAGTTCACTTAGATGCAGTTCCAACACTGCTCTCTACATTAATGGTGGGGGTGGAAGGGAAATAGAACCAAAAGGTTACTAAGAGCCAAGAGTAACAGATAAGTATGGGAGAAAAAAAAAGTGTGAAGCTTGCTGGGCAGACTGGATGGGCCGTTTGGTCTTCTTCTGCCGTCATTTCTATGTTTCTATGTTTCTATGATAAGAAGAAAACAAGGAGCAGCTGTTACTACTCACGGACCGCTGTGTCACGCCCAACCACCAAATGCCACCATCCCGTGGCAGAGACGTGCTGCCGCGAGTCCCCCCAGGTGCACGCACGCGCAGCATCCCATTTCTTAAAGGGCCAGTGGCGGGAAACCTGGGCAGCGCAGGTGATGGACGTCTTCAAGCTGCCCCTAATTAAAGGGCAGCTTGACTTGCCTTTGGGGCGTCAGCTACAGGTCCCCTGTCTGAAGCTTTTACCTGCGGTTTGCCTGTTATCTTGTCGGACTGTACCTTGGATTATTCTTGCTTGCTGCCTGCCCTGACTCAGACTGTGCCTCGGACTCCTCTTGCCTGCTGCCTGCCCCGGATTGGATTGTACTCAGGATACCTCTTGCTGGCCTTTGTCCCACTCAGGGGACAGTTGTCAGGCCCCGTGCCTAGACCCAGCCTTTGTCAGAGCATCCACCTGCAATGGCAGAGTGCCGGGGACTCCTTCATGGGGCCTTCCACCCTGTCACAGCCCAAGAGTCCACGTAAGTAACAGCAGCTAAGAACATATTTTGTTTATATGAATGTATTTATTTGATTTATGACCTAGCGACACCACACGAGGTAGCTGAGTTAATGCCAACAGGATAAAACTCCTTACAAACCAATTTGGTCAGTGCCAGCATGTTGGTGGTGGCTAGGTTCAATCCAGAAAGGTCATGGAACTTAGGCACCAACCCCACTATTTTTGGTAACAGATTAAATTATTACAAAGCTTGGTGGCAAGACAAATGGCCTTTATCTCTGTTATGATTCCGCTTGCGGAAAGGCCGTGCGAGTGGCTTATTCACCTTTGATCACCCTCTGTCGGCCGGCTGCTGGTCCTGCTTCAGCATGACCCTTGCTGCCATGTCCTGTGGTGGGGAGATGTCACTGCTGCCTCTAGTCTTCTGGCGGTGAGATTCCCCAGACACCGCCACTTCCTGCCATGCGGCAAGGGAACGCCGCCGCTGTTGCTGACTCTTCCATCATGGCCTGGAGCACTAGTGATGCAACAGCTCCTTGGCAGGAGGAACACCACTGTACCACCTAATGCCACCTTTGCTTCCTTCGCTGAGGAGGCTTTTCAACTAATGATGGTGCCTTGTTTTACCTAATCACCGGCAGTTATTGCTGAGGTTAGGCATCTGAAGTTTTTCCTCCTAAAATAATCAATTTTTCTTATTGAATAATTAGCACCTCCCTTGTTGTGTGCTTTCTAATACATTTTTTCTGAATGCATTTATTGTTTTACTAAGTCCTCATTAAGTTCCAAGTCCAGAGTCTGCGCCGCCATCAGCATGGTCTGTACCCAGCCCACGGGCTGTGCAGGGTGCACTGCAGCGCTCTCCCAGAGCTTCATTATGTTTCCAAGTCTTCAGTGCCTTCATCAGGTCCACGTCTCCAGAGTCATCTTTAGTTCTCTCCTTTATCTGTCCTGATGCACAAATTGTTCCCAAATGGCAAGTTTAAAAGGGCTTTTGGAGTGGCCAAAGGGCTTCCCCACAGACCAGCGTTGCATTGCTGGTTCTCAGTTCCTGTTTCAAGCTACATTCCTGTTTCTAGCTATGCCTTAGTTTTCAAGCTAATCCTCTGTCTTCAGCTGATCCTCATCTTCAGTCAAGCCATGCTTCAGTTTTCAGCTGACCCTGTCAATGCCCGGTCCGTGCCAAGATATGTTCTCCTGCTAGTGGCATGGACCATGGACAGCTTTGGTTTGTGTCAGTCATGTTGTAGCACAAGGGTTCATGCACACTTGTCCTTCACAGTGGACTGTGTAGGCCCTCATGATTCCCAAAAGATAGCGAGGCCTTTGTAGACTGCAACAAGTTGCAAAGGCAATGAGCTTGGTGAGCATGTCTCTGCATCAAGTCTTTTGCTAGTCCAGTCTTGATTCTTCCTCAAGCCTTGTCCTGTTCCTGAGTTTTTTTTCCTTATGACCCACAGGAGGCGCCTACATTTTAAATTTTTGTTCACGTTCTACCACTGTTTCAAGTCTTTTGGTTCTGTCTTCAATAATTTTTGTTGACAACCTGCAGGAGGAAACTGCATCCAATTTTTATTTAAGCTTCAGCCAACCCAAGTTTTCTAGTTCTCTCCTCAGCTTCAGCTTCTGCCTTACTCCATCTTGGTTTAGCCTTCAGTATGTTCCAAGCCATCAGTCTTGTCCCAAGCCGCCAGCTATATTTCTGTATCATGCTAGCCAGCAGTATTTCCTTCGACCAGTCCTGAGCTCTCAGATGTGGAAGAAGCTATTCCTAGCTCTAAAGAATGTCTGCCACTGCTATCTTGAGGTTTCTACTCTCCAATCCCATCTCTTTAGAACTCTTCTCAAGTCAGGGTGACTAATGTGACCTGGTTGTGCTGCACAAATCAGCATTCCACCCTTTGCTTAGTGCTCAGAATGAAATGAACTTGCTAACAGCCTTGCCTGCAGAAGAGTTTTCTAGGTCACAGCACCCATACCAATAGGCTAAACCAAAAGAAATGTCTCTCCTATATTCTATATGAGCCGCTCAGTATAGCTGAGGCCTTGCGTTCTACCACCAACTATGAAGCAATATTTTTTAATGCAGGTTTGGAAATCCCCCTTTCTCCAGAAAACAACTTGGGTGCATCATTAACCATGAGAAAGACAGGTTTCACAGTTTATATTCCACATCCAATGGGAGAACCTGTTCGTGTAAGTATCATCTAATCCCATTGAGTATTCCTAAGATCAGCTCGAGTTATCTTTGATATAGAAACAAAATATCCATAGCCTTCCTGTGAATGGTGGGAAGAAATCGGTTTGTACAGATATAACCATTTGCAAAGTTTGAAATAAGTTGCTCACCACGTATGGGAGATGTAAGCAAGAACTGATAAAGGGGGTTTAAATTAAGTATGTTAGTGGTTGAGGTACCATCTTTCCACAGTCTGAGAATAACTAGTTCTGTTCAGGTCAATTTCAATGTGTGCACTGGAAAGCGAAAGAAAAGCCAATTCCAGCTTTTCATCTATCTCTTACCAATGTTTCAACTATATCATTCTTGATTATGAGCCTGCTTAAACCTGTAGATCTTGGAATCAAGAATTTAGTTCACCTTCTAAGTTGTATTACAGCCAGCAGATCATGTTGCCTTCCGATTCTGATTTTTGTCTTGTGGGTGGCTTCACTTCTTATCAGCAGAGAAACACTGTGATATTATCTGTTTCCACCGCAAATCCCAGCTACATGATCTTGCACCATCTGTTTGTGGGAGATGCATCACAAATCCAGACCACAGTCAGCTTGGAATTCAGTAGTTCCTGGAAGTATTCCTACTCTTCAGGAAGTGTCAAGCGCCATCTGTTAACCAAGAATGAACTTGTTTGCAGTTCTGCAGTTCAACTTATTCATCTATCATGGTTCAACAACAGCACTAGGTGCCAAACACTACTTAACAGAATGTATGGCTTACATCCTTTGATATTCTAGAAGTTCGCCACCTTTCAGGTACTCATTGTTCCACATGCAATCTCACCCCTCACAAAAGAACTGATAAATCATACTCTTCAGCTCCTCTTCATTTTAAATACCAAACTCCTATGTGGATCATGGGACTCATATCCCTGATTCCTGGGGCTTCTCACTCCATCCCCCTCCCCCCTTTACTCACACCTTCATGGAATCCGCCCTTCTCCTCAGTTGTCCTGATTTCACCCTTCCAACAGGATGCAGATCTCCCCAGTCTCTACACCTTGACCATCCGTTTTGGGTACTCCTTGTTTTGCAACCATCCCATTCTCCTAGCTCCAGGTCATTTCCTCAGGGTAAGAATCACCTCTTGTTTAGCTTATTGGCTTTGGGCCTCTTCCTTTGAGGGGAAAAGCCCCTGTAGGGCCCCACTTCTTAAATGGGAAGGTCCCCAGGCTCACAAGCCTGTGGGCTGGCTATGCTAGGCTTCCCTCTATTCTTCCACGCCAGACTCAGAAAGAGTAAATTCTGCTAAATTGACCCAGAATTTATACCTTTCCAAGCCACTCCCCAACCAATCATCTCCTCTCATCTCTCTAAGGGGACACCCTCACTATACCCCTTAACAAAGGTTAACACAACTGAATAAAACACAAAATACCAATTCCTTGGTATCACACCAACTAACAACATTTTTTCCCAAACTCTTCACAACAAAATGTCTTGCATTACTAAACAGGGATGACAGCACAATTGGTGACCCCTTCCTTCCCCCACAAAAGAAAATGTGTGGTGTGGTCTAATACTCAACATTAAGATTCAGTGCCAAAAAGTGAAGTCATACACTTGGGGTACAGAAATCAACAGAAGCGGTATGCAGCAAGTGATGAAGAGCTGATGAACATTGACCAGGAGAGGGATCTTGGTGTGATGGTATCAGATGATCTCAAGTAGGCAAAATAGTGTGATGAAGTGGTAGCCAGAGCTGGGAGGATGCTTGGATGAATAGATGTCAGTCGCAACAGCTCCTGCAGCACACTGACACAGGAATATGCTTGCAAGGGATTTTTTAGGCAATACCATACAAACATAAATGGCTTCTGTCTTACAGCACTGCAGATAATATTAAGTATCATTGAGGAAAAGGATTAGAGGAGGACTGGAAGGTTCATCTGCATACTGTTCCCAGCATCCACCGGGAGAGGAGTCCAGAGGTCACCGCAAGCGATCCAGGGATCGACTTCCACAGCCCAGGCTTCCAGAGGCCCCGCACAGTTTGCAGTAGAGGAGGACCGGAAGCGCGCACCTAATGGCGCGCGAATTTCAAATCCTTCCATTAACTAAGTGAAGATTAATTTAACCGTGGTTTAAGAGGATTGGTAAGTATAGTTTTCAGAAATTTTTGGGCTTATAAAAGTTTGGTGAAAGGTGAAATTAAGGGATATATTCTTTAGAATTTGTGTGTGTCTGAGGTAATAAGCAAGCCAGAGGTAGTTAATTCTAATGTCTGTCTTTCCCCCCCACTCAACCCCTGATTTTTAGGCACAAGACACTTTCTCATTAAAAATCAATCAGGGTCTTAACTAAAACATAATATTGTACCAGCCCTTATTGAAAGTTTAATCATCCAATTGTAGGACACTAGCTGATTAATTACTAAATTCACCTGTAAATTTAAAGTACTCTCATTCCAACTCCCTTAGTATCCTAAACTTAACTAGGAACTCAATAAAACTAAGATGAAGGCAGCAGTCCAGCATCAAGAGGGGGGCTTTCCAGTCTTTTGTATTGAGTGTCACATGTATGATTTTTTACCCGCCGGTGAGAGATTGTATGTGTGCACTCGGTGCAAACAGCTCCTGGCTCTCAGGGAACAAGTCCGATCTCTGGAGGATAGAGTAGCAGACTTGGAGGAGCTGAGGGAGACAGAGAGGTACATTGACCAGACCTTCAGGGACATAGTAGCCAAGTCCCAAATCCATTCTGGCAGCCCCAGTGCTGTCTTGGATCAGAAAGGTCTTCCAGTAGGAGAACATCACCCTGGTGTAGCAGGAAGTGATCCTGTAGCAAGGACCTGCTCTCCAGGTGATGTATTGTCCTCTCGCACTGAGGACAAATCTCCTAGGGCTACTGCCCAGGAGGGAAGGGTTAGGCCGGCCATCATAGTTGGTGATTCGACTATTAGACTTGTAGATAGCAGGGTGGCTGGTGGACGTGAGGACCGCCTGGTAACTTGCCTGCCTGGTGCGAAGGTGGCAGACTTCACGCGTCACCTAGATAGGATTATAGACAGTGCTGGGGAAGAGCCGGCTGTCGTGGTACATGTGGGCACCAACGACATAGGAAAATGTGGGAGAGGTTCTGGAAGCCAAATTTAGGATTTTAGGTAGGAAGCTGAAATCCAGAACCTCCAGGGTGGAATTCTCTGAAATGCTTCCTGTTCCACGTGCAGGTCCCCAGAGGCAGGCAGAGCTCCAGAGTTTCAATGTATGGATGAGACGATGGTGCAGGGAAGAGGGATTCAGCTTTGTAAGGAGCTGGGGAAACTTTTGGGGAAAGGGGAGATTTTTCTGAAAGGATGGGCCTTAACCAGAATGGAACCAAGCTGCTGGCACTAACTTTCAAAAAGGAGATAGAGCAGCTTTTAAACTAGAACAAGAGGGAAAGCCGACAGTCACTCAGCAGTGCATGGTTTGGAGAAATATATCCTTGAGGATACTAATGAAACAGGAGAGTTAGGGTATCCCAACAGAGAGGTTCCATTAAAAGCAAACATAGTTCATATGCCTATATGTGAAAAATCACCAAAGCTAATGATTTCTGAATTATCCCAAACAACTGAAAAGCAGGTTGTTAAAACAAGCAAAAACCACACTTTGAAATGTCTGTATGCCAATGCCAGAAGTCTAAGAAGTAAGATGGGAGAGTTAGAGTGTATAGCAGCGAAAGATGAGATTGACATAATTGGCATCACAGAGACTTGGTGGAAGGAGGATAACCAATGGGACAGTGCTATATCAGGGTACAAATTATATCGCAATGATAGGGAGGATCAACCTGATGGGGGTATGGCACTTTATGTCCGGGAGGGTATAGAGTCCAACAGGATAAAGATCATACAAGAAACTAAATGCTCAGTAGAATCTATATGGGTAGAAATCCCATGTGTGTTGGGTAAGAGTATAGTGATAGTATACTACCGTCCACCTGGACAAAATGGTCAGACAGATGATGAAATGCTAAGAGAAATCGGGGAAGCAAACCAATTTGGCAGTGCAATAATAATGGGAGATTTCAATTATCCAACACATCCAGCGTGCAAGAAACAAGTAGCAAAGTCCATCAATGGATTTCTAATAGATTTTTTATTAAACCAAAATTCGAGACATCATTCATGGCAACTCCATGTCACTTCAAAAGTACGAGTAAAGGAGTCCCCCGACACGGTCCGTGTTTCGCGGTAGCTGCATCGGGAGGGACCCGCGGATAAATTTCATCTATAACATAAAAGGTCCATCATTTATTGTCTTTTATGTTATAGATGAAATTTATCCGCGGGTCCCTCCCGATGCAGCTACCGCGAAACACGGACCGTGTCGGGGGACTCCTTTACTCGTACTTTTGAAGTGACATGGAGTTGCCATGAATGATGTCTCGAATTTTGGTTTAATAAAAAATCTATTAGAAATCCATTGATGGACTTTGCTACTTGTTTCTTGCACGCTGGATGTGTTGGATTTGATTGATGTGCAAGACATTTCTGCTTCATGCTTTGCTTGGTTGGTCTAACCTGTTTGGGAAGCATTAAATGGCTACCGATGATACTACCTTCAGCTACACTGAAGACGCAGTCAATGCCGTTCATGGTGAAGACCCGAATCATAGAACATTGTTCAAATATCCGTCTACTCAGGATGGATGAACCCCTAGTTACACATTGGGTTCAACATCACCACACCATTGCTGACGTACAATTTTCAATTTTGGAGGTTGTGGCACCCCCGATTCGGGGAGGGGATTATTCTGAAATCCTGGGCCGCCGGGAACAAAAGTGGATTTTTAAATTGTCCTCTGTTCATCCGAAGGGTCTCAACAAAGACATTGAATGGTTTTTGTTCACCTGAATTGTCTTCAGTGGGGGCGTGGTTTTGTCTCTTGACTCTATCGCGATACTCTCTGTCTTTGGCGCCAAAACTGCCTCTTTAAATAGTTCACCTGTTGTACGAGCCGATGCGCTCCAGGATGAATATGTAAGGTATGTTTACTCGTAATCGGTTGTAGTTCTTATAGCCACCTTATAAGGTCCATCATTTATTGTCTTTTATGTTATAGATGAAATTTATCCGCGGGTCCCTCCCGATGCAGCTACCGCGAAACACGGACCGTGTCGGGGGACTCCTTTACTCGTACTTTTGAAGTGACATGGAGTTGCCATGAATGATGTCTCGAATTTTGGTTTAATAAAAAATCTATTAGAAATCCATTGATGGACTTTGCTACTTGTTTCTTGCACACTGGATGTGTTGGATTTGATTGATGTGCAAGACATTTCTGCTTCATGCTTTGCTAGATTTCAATTATCCCAATATTGACTGGGTAAATGTAACATCAGGACTTGCTAGAGACATAACGTTCCTGGATGTAATAAATGATTGCTTCATGGAGCAATTGGTTCAAGAACCAACAAGAGAGAGAGCTATTTTAGATTTAATTCTTAGTGGAACGCAAGATTTGATGAGAGAAGTAACGGTGGTGGGGCCACTTGGCAACAGTGATTATAATATGATCAAATTTAAACTAATAACTGGAAGGGGGACAATAAGTAAATCTGCAGCTCTAACACTAAATTTTAAAAAGGGAAACTTTGATAAAATGAGGAAAATAGTTAGAAAAAAACTGAAAGGTGCAGCTGCAAAGGTTAAAAGTGTTCAATCGGCTTGGACATTGTTTAAAAATACAATCCTAGAGGCGCAGTCCATATGTATTCCGCGCATTAAGAAAGGTGGAAGGAAGGCAAAACGATTACCATCATGGTTAAAAGGTGAGGTGAAAGAGGCTATTTTAGCCAAAAAAACATCCTTCAAAAATTGGAAGGAGGATCCATCTGAAGAAAATAGGATAAAACATAAGCATTGTCAAGGTAAGTGTAAAACATTGATAAGACAGGCGAAGAGAGAATTTGAAATGAAGTTGGCCATAGAGGCAAAAACTTATAATAAAAACTTTTTTAAATATATCCAAAGCAAGAAACCTGTGAGGGAGTTGGTTGGACCATTAGAAGACAGAGGGGTTAAAGGGGCTCTTAGGGAAGATAAGGCCATTGCAGAAAGACTAAATGAATTCTTTGCCTCCGTGTTTACTAATGAGGATGTTGGGGAGATACCAGTTCCAGAGATGGTTCTCAGGGGTGATGAGTGAGACAAACTAAACGAAATCACTGTGAACCTGGAAGATGTAGTAGGCCAGATTGACAAACTAAAGAGTAGCAAATCACCTGGACCAGATGGTATGCATCCTAGGGTTCTGAAGGGACTAAAAAATGAAATTTCTGCTCTATTATTTAAAATTTGTAACCTATCATTAAAATCATCCATTGTACCTGAAGACTGGAGGGTGGCCAATGTAACCCCAATATTTAAAAAAGGATCCAAGGGCGATCCGGGTAACTATAGACCAGTGAGTCTGACTTCAGTGCCAGGAAAAATAGTGGAAACTATTCTCAAGATCAAAATCATAGAGCATATAGAAAGACATGATTTAATGGGACACAGTCAACATGGATTTACCCAAGGGAAGTCTTGCCTAACAAATCTGCTTCATTTTTTTGAAGGGGTTAATAAACATGTGGATAAAGGTGAACCGGTAGATGTAGTGTATTTGGATTTTCAGAAGACATTTGACAAAGTCCCTCATGAGAGGCTTCTACGAAAACTAAAAAGTCATGGGATAGGAGGCGATGTCCTTTCATGGATTACAAACTGGTTAAAAGACAGGAAACAGAGAGTAGGATTAAATGGTCAATTTTCTCAGTGGAAAAGGGTAAACAGTGGAGTGCCTCAGGGATCTGTACTTGGACCGGTGCTTTTCAATATATATATATATATAAATGATCTGGAAAGGAATACGACAAGTGAGGTTATCAAATTTGCGGATGATACAAAATTATTCAGAGTAGTTAAATCACAAGCAGACTGTGATACATTACAGGAGGACCTTGCAAGACTGGAAGATTGGGCATCCAATTGGCAGATGAAATTTAATGTGGACAAGTGCAAGGTGTTGCATATAGGGAAAAATAACCCTTGCTGTAGTTACACGATGTTAGGTTCCATATTAGGAGCTACCACCCAGGAAAAATATCTAGGCATCATAGTGGACAATACTTTAAAATCGTCAGCTCAGTGTGCTGCAGCAGTCAAAAAAGCAAATAGAATGTTAAGAATTATTAGGAAGGGAATGGTTAATAGAACGGAAAATGTCATAATGCCTCTGTATCGCTCCATGGTGAGACTGCACCTTGAATACTGTGTACAATTCTGGTCGCCGCATTTCAAAAAAGATATAGTTGCGATGGAGAAAGTACAAAGAAGGGCAACCAAAATGATAAAGGGGATGGAACAGCTCCCCTATGAGGAAAGGCTGAAGAGGTTAGGGCTATTCAGCTTGGAGAAGAGACGGCTGAGGGGGGATAAGATAGAGGTCTTTAAGATCATGAGAGGTCTTGAACGAGTTGATGTGACTCGGTTATTTACACTTTCGAATATTAGAAGGACTAGGGGGCATTCCATGAAGTTAGCAAGTAACACATTTAAGACTAATCGGAGAAAATTCTTTTTCACTCAATGCACAATAAAGCTCTGGAATTTGTTGCCAGAGGATGTGATTAGTGCAGTTAGTGTAGCTGGGTTCAGAAAAGGTTTGGATAAGTTCTTGGAGGAGAAGTCCATTAATGGCTATTAATCAAGTTTACTTAGGGAATAGCCACTGCTATTAATTGTATCAGTAGCATGGGATCTTCTTAGTGTTTGGGTACTTGCCAGGTTCTTGTGGCCTGGTTTGGCCTCTGTTGGAAACAGGATGCTGGGCTTGATGGACCCTTGGTCTGATCCAGCATGGCAATTTCTTATGTTCTTATACATAGTCATAGTCACAATATATAGTCCAGGTCTTTATACAGTAGCTTCCATCTAATTACTATATGAACATAGTTTGTAGACCGAACTTCTTATTTTGCGGACAATACCATAGCTCAAAAGCATACATTACTTGATAACTTACGGTTCTCCTCCAGGATCCTACACCTTCTTTTGGCCACCATGCCTTCTAAATGCTGGAAACATCTGAGAGATGTCCCAATAGTCCTTTTGAATCCCCTGAGGACAAATCCGGATACTCAGGAGTGGGGCCATACAGGAGGCTTTCTTTAGGCTGAGAGTGCTTTTTTTTTCCTAAGCCCTTCCATGGCTCAACACAGCGAACACTGGCTCATACAGAGCACACCAGTCCTGAACCGGGCAGACCCTAGTTCAAGACAGGGAGATACACCTTTTCCCCTAACAATAGGGAGAGGTAAAACTGTAGAAAAAAAGACCCTCTTTATGGGTCATTGGTCCAACCTCACCTGTAGTAATGTGTTTAGTTCTGAAAGTCATATCTCAAAATGGATATAGAGAAGCTAGAGACATCCAGAGAAGGCAGAGTTCTGTTGCTGAAGCTGTGGCTTAAGCCCAAGACCAGACCCAACACTGGGGCCCAATCCAGAGATCAGGATTGTTCACTGAGACCCAAGTCCAGGCCCAGGTCTATCCCTGAAATGGTGTCCATCCTGGAGACTGGGTCCCATCACCAAACCACAAATTAGGCCCTCATTAGGCACCAGACCCAAACCGACACCTGATTCAGGGTCCTGGCACAGAGGGAGGATCATTGAGACCACGTCTCAGGGTCAGGCCTTACACCGGGAGTCAACCCAGAGGCCAGGTCTTGTTGTCTAGGCCCAGGCCCAGAGGTTCAATCCCATTACCTTGGCTTATTCCCAGGCTCAGGTCCAACACAAGGGCCTGGCCTGGTGGCTGGGTTCCATCACCAAGCTTGGGTGCAGGACTGATGCCAGGACCCATCCTGGAAGCCAGGTCCCATTCCAAAGTTTTAGCCTAGGCCAAGACCAACATACATGCTGAGGCCCAGGCCAGGTGGCCTAGAACTAGGCTTCCAAAGCTCATTTCCATTTGATGTCCTCTTCAAATGATGCCTACTACTTGGAGGATGTGCAGAGTGACATCACTCTGGTGCCTTCCTCCAGACTGGAAGGCACCATTTTGCTGTATGTTCGTATATTTCAAAAGCCCCTATTTTGGGTTAGGGCCTGGGCTTCAGAGACAGATACCAGCCTCCAGACTAGGCCCAAATGTTTCACTGGGGCTTGGGCCTGTCGTAGCCAAGGCCTCAATGAAATGAGCAGATGTCGAGGCCAAGCACTGGCATCAGGCCTTGGCTTGTGCCTGGGCCTAGGCTGAGGCCAAGACCTCAACATCAGGACCCAGTCTCTATGCTGAGTTCCATCATTGGACATGGATCAAAATCGATGCCTTTGAGCCTAGCCCTGGCAATGCGTCTCAGCCTAGGCTGAGGCCAAGCACCAGCATTGGGCCAAGCACTAGGCCTAGAACCAGGCCTCTATGACAAGATGGTGCAAAGGCTGGGTCCCAACTCTGAGGCCTCAGCCTAGGTCCAGGTCTAAAAGTGAAGACTGGCCCCGAAGCCATGTCCCATCACCAAGGGCTCAATCTATGACCATGCCTAGTCCCAGGCCTAGCCCAATACTATGGCCCATCCTGAAGGCCAAGTCCCATCACTGAGACTTTGGCTTAGGCCCAAGCACAGGCCTGACACCAAGGCCCGGCCCCAAGGATGGATCCTGCCACTGAGGCCTTGGCTTAGACCAAGGCCCATGCCCTATCTGGAGGCCAGGTCCTTGCACCAAGGTCCAAGACCAGGCCCAAGGCCCTGTACTGGTGTGATTCCACTTTACCTGTCACTAATATTTTTCCCTATATTCTACATTAGAGAGGATTTAGCATTTTAGGGTCTTCTCCTTGCTTTATCCCCACCTCTTTGTGGGACATGTTTGACGGGAGTGATCAAGAGGTGGAGTGATCTTTGCTGCTTGTAGAATGGATTGACAAGAGAGGAGACTTGGAGAGCAGAAGAGGGTGGAAGATTTTTGTATTTTTGGACTTTTAATTCAGTTCCCGGTATCTGGAAGGGCTGGGTCTTAGATTTTTCTGTCTTTACTACCAGCAAATAGCACAGGTGGGAGATTGAGAAGATTTTTTGGACTTTGAGACTATGGAAAATAGATTTGTGGAGTTGTCTATTTTTGAGAGCTATCTTGGAATATCTTTTGAACAAGGGGTTTTTTGTCACCTTTTATCCAGCCCTTGTTCATGCTGGAACTGCAAAGAAACTACATTACCTTCCAAGGGGAAGGGATTTTGGAAGTACTTTCTGGTGCAGATGTGAGAAGAGCATCTAGGGGATGTGTCATGGATAAAGAGACTATGTTGTTTTTTGTTTTGATTCTGATTATGCTGTTTCTAATTATTTTCTATACTGGCTTAGATTCTTATTTCAAACTCAAGTAAACTTTTATTTTGAACTGGACTATGTGCTTCTGTTGGCTGTTAGTACCCCAAGTGAAAACAGATCCCCCCCCCCCCCTTCCACAGAGAACTCCCATGATCAGTGACTAGCATAAGCAAGGTGAGAGTGATTTTGGAAGAACATAACCATAGCAGCACCAAGAGCCCAAGAGGTTATCCTCTATCCTATCAGATGAACCCCAGCATTGACTGGTTTCAGCCAACCAGTCAACTGGAGTCCTGCTACACTGGGGTCTAGCCCAGACACTTGCTCCTGTCATCAAGGTCTCAGCTTAGGCAGAGGCCCAGGCCTAAGCTGAGGCCCAGACCAGATGCCAAGCCTCATCGCCAAGACCTCGGTTGTGGCTCAGGCCCAGGACCAGGGCCCAGCTTGGAGGCAGGGTCCTTTTGCAGAGGCCAAAGCTCATATCCAACATTGGGGCCCAGCTGGAGGCTGAGTCTCTTCACTGAGGCCTTTGCATAGGCACAGGGCCAACATTGGTCCCTGGCATGGTGGCCGGGTTCCTTTGCTGAGGCCCAGGCCTGACTCTGGGGCCTGGCCCATAGGCCAGGTCCTGTCAACTGAGGTCGAGGTCCAGGCCCAGGCCAAATGCTGATGCCTGGCCTGGAGGCTGGGTCCCATCATCAAGGTCTTGACCTCGGCAGAAACCCAAGCCTGAAGTTGGATCCCACTGCTGAGGTCTCGGCATAGTCCCAGGCCCAGACCTATCCCCGGTTGGAGGCAGGTCCCATCACCAAGATCCAGGCCTAGACCCACACCCAACTCTGCAGCCTGGCCCAAAGGTCAGTTCCCATTGCTGAGGCCTCAGAGACACCAGGGCCCATACCATAGGCTAGTCCAAGACACAGACCTAGTTCTGAAGGCCTAGGACCAAGCCTCCAAAAGTCCTCTTCGTTTGATGTCTGCTTGGAGGAAGGCGCTGGAGTGTTGTCACGCCAGCGCCTTCCTCCTGAGTAGATGTCACCAATTTGATGTACAGTATTACATTTCAAAGGCACCTGCATTGGGCCTGGTCCTTCATCTGGGTTTAAATAACAGGACCCAGCCTCCAAACTGGGCCCTATCTTTCGGCCTGGGCCTGGGTCTAAGCTGAAGCCTCAGTGACAGGACCCGACTTCCGGGTCAGGCCTGGGACTGGGCTTAGGCTGAGGCCTTGGAATTGAGATCCGGTCTTCGGGTCTCAATTCCCTGGCATTATCGCTCAACATGGAGGACACAACCTGATGCTGAGGCCCAGGCCAGCCTGACACCAGGGTCCAGCACAGATGTTGGATCTCTTCGTTGAGACCCTGTCCTAGGCCTGATACTGGGGCCCAACCCAGAGCTGGGTTCTGTCACTAAAACCTCGACCCAGGCCAAGACCTTGGCAACTGCATGGGGTCTCGGGCCAGGTCCAAGCACCAAGCTAGGTTTCAGCAACCAGACCAGGCTGCACTGATGCGATGTCTACAGATGGGGTAAGTGGGGGGCTGGGAAGGATTCCGGCCCTGGCAGTTTTTGTGGGATCAGTGTAATAGGGTACAAGGGGGCCTCGGGAAGTCCTGTTTTGTTTTTATTTTGTTTTGTTTTTTTAAGTTTTATTACTTTTTTGCCAAGGACAGAAATAAAATAAACATTAAATGAAATGATACCAGGGAAAAAAAATCCCCCAAAATGAAATTTTTTACCTTCACATCCCTAGATGGGACTGCTAATGTATTTCAATTGAAAGTATATTTGTAGGTTAAGACCTGTAAATGACTGCTTCAAGGGGTTTTTTTCCCCACTAGTGCCTCAGGAGAGGTTAAAATGCTATAAGTGAGGGGACAAATCCAAGGGGGCCATTAAAACCATTAGTTTGGAAGTTTCTTTGCTATATTGCTGTGTTTTGGCCCTACCAGCAGGCAATCCCAGCCAAGCCGCAAGGTCGACTTGTCTCAGATGGCCTTTGACTCAGGACATTTAACTTGGGTCACAGGCTATTATCTGGTAGTAGGGACATTAAAAACCTTGCCATTTAATCTATTCACATAGAAACTGATCTGGAAAATTGTGCTGATCTCAAGGTGAAGCAATGATGGAAACTTCACTCTGATCATCCGACTCTTGCAGAAGAGTTGTTTTTTTCAGTAATAAATGTAGTTCTGCCTGGCAGTTTCACAGCGAGGCAGCCAACCCAATTTTTCTCACAACCTACTAAATTGAAATCTGGTTGAAAAAGATGTTAGAATACTAGAAAACCAGATCATCATGACTTCACTTGCAGAAATAGTCTTTCAGAGCACGGGGGAGGGGAAAAAAGGGACGTAACACCTGGAAAAGGATTCAGATCCTCAATTGCTTTTAGAGGAACATAAATCTATGCACACTGTGAGAGCCCAAGGAACATGTGGGATGGGAAAGGTGCAATGAAAATGAATCAAGTTGTTTTAATTGACACAAAAGATTTGGAATTTCAATTTCTAGTTAATAAAAACTATTGGATGAATATTTACTATAGTTTGCTACTAAAACGTAAAATTCAGAAAACTTAAATCAGGACCTGTTTTGTTTTGTTTTTTTTAACTTTAATACAATTACTAATATCTATAGGTCCTGAGCTTTCATTTCACACTTCACTCGTAAAAAAGCACACACTGTTCTTTTATCTGGACCGAGCCTGCGAGAAGGGATTCAGGAAGGAACCTCTGTTAATGTATCAGTCCAGCTCTGCAAAAGAGTTAGGCCATGCCTGACCTTTCTTGATTTCTTTTTCTCTCAACGTAGTCCTTAATTTTCAAGCTTTAAAAAGTTGACGCTGGACTTGGAGGGACCAGGACAGTGCAGAGATATGGCCTTAAGGAACGGGCAAGGGAGTCCAACTGCGCAAGACACAAATCTTACTGCACTGCCATGTCCTCTTATGGGACCAATCACAAAAGTGATGTTTGCTATGTTTTAATCAATTAAGCTTAATCGTTGATGTCAGACATCTGAGGGCAGCATCAACAGTGTCTGCTAGGATCTGCAATTTTTTGGCATTAGCAGGCCTTCATTTTTTTTTTTTAATGTTCATGAATTCCAACCCAGGCTTAACGGTCCCTTTCCACTTCTGGGAGAGTGGCAAAGAGAAACAATGAAAGGCACATATTTCAGTCTGTGAGACGTGGTGGAGGGTAATTATGGGTGTTTTACCATCGTTTTACCATCCGTAAAACATCTTTAATATGCACAAAATCTATTCACTCCTTTATTCCTTCATTCATTTTAAGGGGCACCATAGAAAATACACTCCTCTTAACATATTGACACTTTATTCAATTTTCTTTCTAGTGAAACAGTTTTTTTTTTTGATCTACAAGAAAGAATCGCATTAGCAGGAAACTTTACAGAATGATAATCGATAAATATAGAATATTACAGTTCACAGAGCCCAGTGAAAACAATATCCAACTCTCCGTCCACGCAGAAGACAAAAGCTCATACCCAATGTAAAAGTAATCTGCTGGGCTCAAAGAAAAGAAAAGGTACGTGATTGGTAATCACCAAATATTAACGCTAAATGCATTGACTTTCAGAGGGTAATTTTCAAACAGAAGGACTTAGGAAAGTCAGCAGCAGTGCATGGGAGTTACCCAGGTTTTCAAAGCAGGCGTTTACACAAAAGTCTGCTGCCCTACACAAGTCACACCTGGTGCTTGGTGCTGAAAATGAAGGCTGCCAGATATTATAAAGTATGAAGAAAGTAGTAATTTATTTAAAAGCATTTATTACCCGCCCCTCCGAATTTTGGGGTACAATAAAAATAATTTATTTTAAAAAACCCAGCAGAAACAGACAAAATAATCTGCATGTCAAAAATATACAAACTGAAAAAAAGACAAAGCAAATAAAGTAAGCTGCGTGACACAGTGTATAAACTGGGGAGGAGAGCAGTGGAACGTCATTGGAACGTTTCAGTAAATAAATGAGTTTTTTAAATAATTTCCTAAATTGCTGGGGATCCTGTGTGAGCCCTGAAGAATAACGGAAGACAGTTCTAGAGGATATGTGTGGGGAAGCTAAGTAGTCAGCTTTTTTTTGGTGCAGGGGCATCTAAAAGAAACTGATTCGAGTAGCAGAGAGTTCGGATTGGTGCAGGTATTCGTAAAACAGAGCTAATCCAGGGGGATGAAATATTATGAAGGAGATTATGAATAGAAGAGCCAGCTCCGCCCCCAGGAATGCCTCCTCTCAGTTCAGGAAAGCTAGCACACTTACAGGACACCTGCACCTAAGTTTGCCTGTATAGCAAGGCAGGCAATTTTCTAAAAGGCCCCATCTGCATGTAAAGCACTGTTTTATGTGCAGAGGTCCCTGTGGAAAATCCCCCCCCCCCCCCTTAATTCCTAAGGCGGTCAGAGGTCTACACCACCTGCATGCTCTACCCCCAAACCCCCTCCCCCAAAGAAAAGATCAAGATTTAACAGAAACTATCAGAATTCATAGACTCCTCGAGTTTCTACCATGGAGTTTTCCAGTTTTGCAATTCTCATGAAAGTTGTGCTCTTGAGAACATGTAAAATGGTGGAGTATTAATGACCTTTAGAACTCTGCAGTTTTATTCTTCATGTGGGTTGAAGACTTCGTATTTCCATGTGGTGTGCATGGGGACATTTCAGCATTCCTTAATGTTTCCTGTTTGTTTGGGTAAAGTACCTTGGGGGCAACTGGATTCCCTGTTAGGTAATATCCTTAACAAATACTGATCTTCCCTTTTTTTTTTGTTGTTGTTTAAATGACTGCATTTTTCTGTCCTCAAACCAGATTTCTTCTTGTTTGTAGTCCTGGTAAGGATTTGCAGGACCGTAACTGTTTTTGTGTGCCTCGCTTTCACTTCTGTAAGCAGAACCGCATGCCTGTGATGAGAAATGTGAAAGCTAGAACCTTTATTATCGGGCAGTGAATTTTGAAATTTCTATTTTTCTTGGGTATGAATAAACCAGGAGGTCTTTACCTCATGCACAGCTGAAGTAAAAGTGAATCTTTGCAGTCTAACAAAATTCAGTCACTGAGCCACAGCATTAACTTGTATTCTAACAAGATTAAAATATATTTGTCCTGGGGATTAGCATACTTAAATCTCCTTTTTTCCTTTCTAGCCATGGCAGCGCACTTTGATCTGTGTTGCATGGCAGGAGCACGGCTTGGGCCTGGCCATTCGAGTGCCAAGTGTGAAATTGGCCTGATGTCATCCCTAGTCTTCATCTTTTACATCTTTCACCAGTTTAATTATATTTCCGCCACAAAGCGCTGGGACTTCATTGCATATTCAAGTTTGACTAGGAAGCGTTTAGGAAAGTATGGATGAAATAACCCTGTGGGGGAAGGGACAGGAGACCTTAAATTTTTTTCAGAAAGGGCAACAAGATTCAACGTTTTGAGTTTTAGCTAATGAATTTTATTATGCATATAACGTATGTGTAAAGCGGTGTGCGACAGATATAGTAAAATGACATACTTGGACACAAATGTTAGGCAACATTATTTTGTATTGTGACTCCAGTGACTACATCATACTTTTTTTTCCTGTAGTGTTTATCTCTCGAACGAAACCTACATCACACAGATTTATTGATGTGGTCCACCACTGAGAAGTGTTTTACATCAGAATTTGATTCTTTTTGCTGGGTATAGATCAACCAATGGCTAGTTTGGTCTCATTTTCTACTACGTTTAGGAAACTGCCCAAAATGGTTCCCTCATCTCCATGTGACACCTGTCTACAGAGAAATTTCTCAAGAGCCAAACTGTACTGCGGATGTGATGGCTCACAGCTGCCATGTCTTATTGATGTTTCAAGAGAACTTGGCCATAACTTGAGATGTGTTAGAAATATTTGGGAAGAGGAAATGAACCACCTGCAGCTGTGACAGAGGCTTTGACCTTCACCCCAGCCTTCTGGCCACAGACTCCATTCATACTACTTTGGAGTGTCTGGGAGACATAGGCCATTCTCTCTCTTGAGCTCATCAAGTCAGAGACCGTTGGGCGTTACTTCCACATACAAGCTGGGCAGAATAGAAATGCAGATCGGCTTCTTTAGCATTTGAGAGCAGGTCAATGCTGGGAAATGCTCTTCTCAGACAACTTCTTTTGTGTGTGGCTATTCCACTGTTCCCCCGCTTTCTAGAGATGTGTGCAGGCAGGTAACATAAGTGAGACATTTGTTCACATTCGCTTTTAAAAAAATAAATAAATAAAAACGAAGATACAACTTCACGTTTGCTTTAAAACTGAAAGAAAGAAAAACAAAAGGTATGGCGTGCATATATTACATATTAAGGATGAGAGATGCACTTTGATTCACTACATCATTTACAATTAGAGCTCACACTGCATTGATTTTTAGATTAAATTGGTATAAATGAAAACATTGGCTCCATTAAATTAATTGTGGACTAAGTTTGATTCTATTCATCTTATAATCGCAGCCTACGTTTTGAAAATAAGAACAGGCATTAATTGAACTGGTTTAGCTAGAATCGAAGGTATGCAGACAAAGCTCTTGGATAGCCAGAGCCAAGGCTCATTTATTAATGCTTGGTTCAGGTGCAAATATTGCCCCAATTTTGTATCCGCACTTTCCCTATTGAAGACAATGGGAAGCTTCCCAAAACTCTGGTGCTTAATCCAATGTCGTGCAAAACTTGACTCAATGGGCTTTTTGAGTTTCAATAGCAAATGCCTGACTAAATGAGTTTATGTGAGCCTTCACCTTGTGGCAAATTACAGAAAACCTGACTTCTTCCTGAACCATAAGAGCTGACCACTAATGATAAGAAACATTATTTTGTGCATCATGAAACGAATTGAAAGCCAATATCCCACTAACTGTGAGCATCTCGCTCCGTTTATTTGCTCGCGAGTAGGCAAATTCACATTCCCTTGAAAACTACTATGGAAGCATGCTTCCGAGAAATATGTTCAAATATGTCGTGGAAACTAAATGTACACTTGAGGTATTATCAGGATCGGTTGCCACTTAGTAGGGCATGGGCATAAAATTCAGTGAGCATTTTGGAAGCACCACACTATTCAAAAATCTATGACACTAAAACCTTCATACCTTATCAATTCTTTACATATCTCATAGTAATACCTTAATTATATATGTTAAGCCTTTATCGAACAAGGCAGTGCATAATACTGGAGAGCAACAAGAACAGGCTTTCTTCATTTTTTTTTTTAAGTATGTGCCAGATAAGCGTCTATATCAGCTTCATTTTTGCATTAATTTTGGAATAACTTTCTCTGGTCAATTTTGTTTTTTTCCACAGGAGAGAATGGTGTTGTCACAAGTAGGGACAATAAATGTTTCTAAGCTGCATTAAAATCACCCATTAACACGTTAGCAGCCAGTTTTAGGATCTGGTTTATTAAGGCTTTTCTCCTGTTCTGTTCTGTGGGGAAAAAGCTTAGCAGATCAGGCTGTTAATGCAGGTGTTATCTACCCCCAAAACACAGTATTAAACACCCAAGAGCTATATAGGGCATTAAAACCCAATGTTTTGCAGCAAATGATGCATCAACATTATTGGCATCTGTAACACATGGCCCAGTGTGGGCCACAATCTCCTCCCCCGTCTCCCCCTGAAAACTCTAGAGTGCTTGGGGGCATCTTTCCCCATGCCCCTTCCCCTGATGCACCAAAATAGAGCCTCCACCAAGCCTGGCTCTGAAGTAGAGCTCCTCCCTTCCAGGAGGCTCCAGAATGAAAAGACGTGCTGGGCCAAAATTCACACACCTCAGCCTCTGCTCCCAGGAGGTCCTAAATAGGGACCTGGTGGATGGAGGCGGAAGGAAGAACAACTCCCTCTTGTCCCTCTAGCTCCAAAATCCAAAGTGGCACTGACTGACCTTACACATTCTTTTGCCCCACACATGCAGGTATGAAAGATTGCATAAAACAGGGCTACCCACAGCCCTGTCCTGGGGACCCCCCAGCCAGTTGGGTTTTCAGGATATCCACAGTGAATATGCATAAATTTGCATGTCATGGAGACTCGGTATATGTAAATGTATCTCATGCATATTCATTGTGGATATCCTAAAAATCCGACTGGCTGGGGGGTCCCCAGGACAGGTTCGGGATGCCCTGGCATAAAGTCAACCAGCATCAGTTTGGATTTTGGTTCCATTCTGGCAACAAGGAGTCATTCTCCCTCCAGCCCTTATCGACAGTGAACTGTCTTCATATGTGATAGGGGGTGGGGAAAGCAGATCTGTTCATCCTGGAGCATTGGGGGGACAGCAGGGTCTATGTTGGGGAAGATGGTGAGTTAGGTGGTCATCACGCACTTTTTTTCAGGTCAGGGAGTTGGGGGGAGAGAACACAACCCACATCAAGATGTGTGCTAGTCACCAGATGCTAATGCTAAAACTTAATACCTTCAGTTTCTGAATGTAGACCACTTTGAAGTAGCTGAAAGGTTGAATATAAAGAAAAATAAATAAATAAACTACATCTTGGGGAGGTATAGCTAAGTTTTTAATTTTACTCTAAGGTTAACACAAATCACGTTGAATAACAAAAATTATTTTAACCCATTTTAATATTAATGACCTGTCTTGCATGGATTTGCATGTGATGTACCTAATTAACATTTTTTTATCAGGTCGGTTCACAATTAGTGTTAATGTAGACTGTCAGGCTGATGCCAAAAAACCTGCGGGAGAGCCGGCACTCCATGTTGAGTGCCTGCTCTCCCGACGCGTGCCCAGGCACCTCTCCTGGGCGCGCGATTCTGTATTTAAATTAGGGCCCAAGCTAATAAGGAGGCACTAGGGACACTAGTGCATTCCTAGTGCCTCCTTATTAGCGGAAGCGGCAGCTGGCAAGCGATCTGACAACCTAATCTTAATTTTACCAGAGTCGTTTTTTGAACCCACTAACAGCCACAGGTTCGGAAAACGGATGCCGGCAAAATTGAGTGTCCATTTTTGAACCCGCCAACTGGCGGGCAGATTTTTTTTTTTAGGGGGGGGGCCTCTGACTTATTATCACTATGATATTAAGTTGGAGGGTGTACAGAAAATCAGTTTTTTCTGCTTTTCTGAACACTCACCCGGTGCCGTCTACGGTTAACGACTGCCTTTGGGCAGGCGTTACTTTCAGTATCCCAGGCGACTAACTAATAGGCTTATCAACATGCATTTGTATGTGATGAGCGCTATTAGTTTTCGCGAGTTTGGATGCACGTTTTCAAGGCGCTATTACCCCTTACAGCAGGGGTGGGCAGTTCCGGTCCTCAAGGGCCACAAACCAGTCTGGTTTTCAGGATATCCCTAATGAATATGCATGACATAGATTTGCATACAACTGAGGCAGAGTGCATGCAAATCTCTCTCATGCATATTCATTAGGGATATCCTGAAAACCAGACTGGTTTGTGGCCCTCGAGGACCGGAACTGCCCACCCCTGCCTTACAGTATAAAGGGGTAATAAATGAGTGTTGAAAACGTGCGGCCAAATGGGTGCTGTACAGTGCACTGTACTGAATCGGCCTATGTGTTAGCATTAACACACTTTAGTGCATTGATCCCATTGACCTTAGTGGGAAATGAATGTGATAATATAAAACCATTAAATGTAGCATGTGCAACCTTAAATGAATACTGTTTTACTCAGAACCACCATAGAAGGGTTTCATTAATTGTTTTCTACTAGTTGACGTTTATGGAACAAATCCTTACCCAGCCTGGATGGAAGCAGAGACAACTGCCTAGGGCACCACATTTTGAAGGTGCCAAATATCCAGACCAAATTGCTTAAGGGAAGAGGTCCCCAAACAGCTTGAAGGAAGGGCCGCATGTGACGTTTCAAATCACTGAGAAGGCAGGGGGAGGGGGAGGGGGAGGAGCTAGTGTTCCCCTCAGAGTTTTGATGGAGGGGTGGCGGGTTATTTCTTGGTGTTTGGGGGGATAGACAGGGTTCAGGATTCCCACAGAGGTATGACAGATGGGAATACTGTTACTGACGCCTTGGAAAGTTGGCAGCCCTGCCACAGGCCTGGAAATTCTATTGCCTGCCCCCCCCTGCCCCACACCCGCCCCTTCCTCGGCATCTGAACCTGTCCCCCTGGAGGAGCTGGAGTGGGTAACGTGTTTGTGGCACACGCTCTCCCACTCACACTCCCCATACACTTTTCTTCCCTCCTCTTACTCTCCTCCTCTCACTCCCTCCCTCCCTCCCCTCCCATCACCCTTCATCTCACCTGAGAGTTCGCTTCTGTTGGTGGTGCCCGGGAGAATCTCGTCAGCATTGCAGGCTTGTCCTGTCACCGTGCATGGTCTAAATGAAAGGCAAACCTTGCTCCATGGGATGATTTAGCCACAGGTAGGGCAGGATAGAGAATATTGCTCTCAGGGTTGAATGTCGCCCACGTGCCTAAATTTGGGGGACCCCTGCTTTAGGGATGCCCCCCTGGCACTCTGCCTATGACCCGCCAAAATCTTAAAGCTGGCCCTGACTCTTACACATTAGGCTGCCTTGTTAGCCTTCTCTATCACATGTTTACAGGACAGTCAGGCTGGGACACTCCAAGTGAATTGTAGAGAGCAAACCTGGGTTTAGTCCAGTGGGCCATTCTAAACTTTTAAATGGTTTCATCCGTGTTCGTCGTAAGACGTCTCTCATCGCTTAAAAACAAAGCCAGAAATTCCTGAATTTCCCTTTCTATGATATGGATGTTCGCAGTAGTTAGCAAGCAACCTGTAGATGTTGGTCCTGCTTTGCAGAAAATTATTTGCATACATACACGGATTTGCCACGCAATTCATTTTGTAAAGCAAGGCCAGCCCCGAACGATTCCTTGCTAAGCACTGAAAATAGTTGTCCTCTGAAACCGAGAACTCTGCTGGTACTGGATATTTCTGGAATACTAAATGCTATATAGAGAGAAATACGAATCGGCGCTCTCTAGCCCGTCTGTAGTGATGTTTAGAGTGAAATATTGAACGTAGAGCACCAAGGGAAACAGTTTTATAGGCGAACGAGAAGAGTCAGTTTCTCAGTATGAAAGAAGGGGATAAATGTCATGATGGGGACATTGAGATAAAAGGTGCACAAATTCCACAGATTCAAGTTAGTCAAAAGAAATTGGCATCTGAGTGGAAAAGGCAGCAATTCTTAGCGTCCATAAGCAATTGAAAACTGTGGCAGACCAAGAGGTTTTTTTGTTTTGTTTTTTTTTACCCAGAAATCAGTTAACTATGCTGGAAAAGAAAAAAGACCTTCTGCAGTTTGTCAGCTGTATCCTGTGATTACCTCTCCAAAGGGACAGAGGGAGCGGGCAGGCAACGTAGGAAAAGAAATACAGAGAAAGACAGCATCAGTGCTCTTTACCAAGAAAACTTAAATTGCCATACAAACATGCCTAGAGGCCTGTTTTGTTGCATAAGCACATAAGAGGAGAAAAATAAAACCATCCTTTGTTTTAATAAAGCCCAGATTTGATAGTTTCGTATCATTTTTTGTAATCCATAAAATGTATGTGGAGAATCCTTTCAATTTTGTTTGCAAACATATGGAAGTAAAAGCAATGCAGGCATCCACCTTCTCCAAAATGTTTGGCTCAAGTGACCTTGCCTTCCTTCGATTCCTGACCACAGAGACACTGCCAACCTGCAGTGAGGAGGGTAACAGAGTTCTCAGCTTTCTGTACGATAGAGCTGGCCAGAAACCAAATGTGAAAATAATGGTGAAAATACTATTGCCGTCTCTAGCTGATAGGATTTACATTTGTTTGAGCGACTGTCGAGATAATATTGGAATGTGTATCTGGGATGTTCACCCCCAGAATGTAAGCATGCTGAGTATTTTCTCATTTTACAAAGATGTCCAAAATGCTTAAAATGTAAAATAAGTAGGAAAACAAAACCCTCCATCAACAATAACAGAAAAAAAAAAACTTTTTATGCTACCTCTGCAGAAAGTTATTATATTGGAAAAAAAAAAAAGACAGAATTATCGGAGCTTCTGCATTCCAGTATTTTTGAAGGGAGGGGGAAAGGCATATTATTGCAGTGGTGTATATTATATATATACACATAAAACAGTCAACATATAAATGCTGTATTTTCCATACACCCGCTGTTTATTTGAAATGCCAGAAATTAGCCTTGCACTGCGTTCTCGAGCTCATGATGCTTAGCGCCACATGGCAGATCGTATTATTGCTGACAATTTGTGTAGCAGGAATGCTGCAGATGTTTTCATTGAGAAGAACTGCGACAATGAATTGGGAAAGTCTTTTAAACTTGAAAATGTAGCCTGTGTGCAGGTTATATCAGCAGAACCGATCAGGAAGCGCAAGAAACAGAATGGGTTACATGCATTGCTTAGGGACCCTTGCACGAGCTGTTTGGGACTTGGTTAATCTTGAGCGTGCGGCCATCCAAAGCTTCCTCGTTTTTAACTGTTTTGTTTAAAAACAGATTGGGAGAAAGCCTTAAGGCATTAACTCTTTATACTTAGAACCTTCAGTCTTATTCAAGTTTGCCCATGCTACACATAAAACACTTGTGTGCATAAAAAACCAGTGACCCTGGAGAAGATGAAGCCTGAGACGGTGCAAATAAGAAAGAGTAGTTCGCTATGATTGCAAAAGCGCCTTGCTGAGCTATTCCAGCTTGTGGATCTGTTTCAGGGAGATTTGAAACTGGAGAGGGCACGTGGGGGATCCGAGTTTACTAAAAAAAATAATAATATAGGAGACAGATGAAAGCGTTGGGAGAGGTAGAATAATAATGTGAGACTTGCATAGAAAGTCTCCCCTGCCACTTCTGAATGTTTGCTCTCGGATTTGTTTTTGTTTTTTTTTACTTAATGTATTTTTGAGGAAGCAGCGTTTGCCTGACGAGGATCCAGGGAAAAGTGAGAGACCAGGCTCTCCTTTAAGCACCGTGTCGACCACATTTCGTTATAATTCTGGAGAATACATTGAGCGTAACTTCTTTTAGGTGTTCTGTGTTCACAGCTGAAATCCAAACGTCACAGAGGCGCAATGGTGGTTGGACAACTCCAGGAATAAGGCGCCTAATGAGCCTAGTCCGACTGCTTCCAATGTCATAGCGCTGTATTGTAAGAGCCATTTGGCTCACAGGTTTGTACAGACGTGTGAGTGTACAATGAGCTGTGGTACCTTTTCTCATTCATTCATAGAGGGAGAGGGGGAGGTGTGTGTGTGTGTGTGTGTGTGTGTGTGTGTGAGAGTGAGATTCACACGCACACACGCACTGAAAGATTTGAATTATGCTTAAATTTTACATGAATTTCAGGCAAACCGGTAAAAAGAACCTCAAAAGCTGTTCATGCAAAATCATAAGCACGAAAAACAGAACTGAGAGAGGTCTGAAACTTCAGTTACTAAGACCTAGATCCTATTTATTAAACAAAACAAAGCGGAAGAAGTGCCAGGGAATGCTAGGGCGTGCAGCAGGCCTCCAGCCCTTGTCTATTGAAATAATTGTTTTATGGAACGGTCAGTATTTTTCCTGAGCATTTCCTTGTGTACTGCAGCAGATCCACATAGCGCTGCGAAAACCTACGGCTGCAGCCATGTGCATCTCAAACAGTATTTAGTGTGCGCTATGTGTCTGTGCTTACAGGGAGGTGCACAAAGTCGCACAAGTATATGTAGCTCGATGTTTATTGATTTTAACAGAAGTTTGACGTGCCCGTGTTTTTTTTTTTTTTTAGTGAGATCGTAAAACTGCTCTAACATTTTACTACGATATAATGAAAATCTAAAATGCAAAGTAATTGATTTGTAATCAGAAGGTAGGGATAAATTTTAGGATGTGACGCTAATATTCCATCTGATCTTTTAATTTTCTAAAATAGTTTTTTTTTTTTAAATAAATTTAGGGAACAAACAATCAGAACAAATGTCCCCCTAGGTATAACTTCAGGAAGTCATGGTTAGGAGATGTGAGAATACTTGGAGGTGCTGCAGATTTTATGTGAATCCAACTGATCATTAAGTTGAAATAACACCAATGTTGTTATTTGGAAAATCCTGGTATTCACATTTTCAAAGCAAATCTTTCAGATTGTAAATTCACATCACAGACAAGGATCTTAGTCCATTCGCCTGCGCTCTAAAAGGACTTACACTTACATACACACACACTCTCTCTCTCTCTCTCTCTCTCATACACACACACAAACTCACGCATCAATCTGGGCTTTATGCTCGTGCACCATGGCAAATTAAGTGAGCAGAAGTCTAGGTTCCATTTATTCTCGCTCTCTAGCTCAGGCTTGTAAATGGTTTCTTCGGAAAAGAGGACGTTATGTGCTATTTTGTGATCATGTATATCTTCAGCTTGCTATTGGTTAACAGTTGTATTACAAATCCTGAAAAAAATTCTGCCCAGAAATAGATACTTGGTAATATTGTTACTAGTCTTCAACTGCTTAACATTTCATAATAATTTTTATGGCTTTCCCCCTAAAGATGAGTAAAATAACATTAAATCTGAATTTTTTTAAAATTTAAATGGGTAACAGAATATTTCAAGTTAGGCTTGGGAAAAATAAATAGTGAAAATATAAACCAGAGTAAAAATCGCCTTTTTTTTTTTGTTGTTGTTGTTATTTGCACTAATTAGAATTCAACAACCATTTTTTTAAATTACTGACCCATCCTTTACTTGTTACCTTCCTGTCTCTAAAAATCTGCTGTTTAAACGTGTATCTCCCAAATTTAAATGAGAATAGAAATAAAATGTAAACTGTAATCTTTAAATAAATCTTTAGTGGTGTGCGATAGACACACACAATAATATCAGGTGAATTGGATAGTCTAGCGTTTTGAGTCGGTGTAAGCGTCATAATAAAATGTTTTTATTTTATGCAGTCTACAAGAAATTAAACAGACAAAATTCACTGAGAATGTTTAAAGTTTTGATACCACAATTATTAATATAAATATTCATGTTTCAGAAGATAAGCATTTGATACTGTAATTGAAAAATGTACATGTTTTTATATACCGAAAAAAAAAAATCATCTCTGCTTTCAGGAAAAAAAATGCAATCTATAAATCCCCTAAACAGCAGATGAATATTTACAGTTTTAGAATTTTTAATGTTATTTTAAGGGTTCGGATAATATATACAATGTAGCTATGAAACAACGAGTTTTAAGGCAAAGCGATAAATTCATTCGAAACCATCAAGGATATATTATCCTTGCTTATACAAATATCATAGCCTTATATTTCTACATCCATATCTCGAGCTGTACATTTGGAAACTCTTTCGAAAGGGAAACAAAAATTTATAGCTGGGAGAAACTTTTAAACACATTTAAAAAAATATTTTATTTACATTGTATCACATTTTCAAATAATAAAAGAAATGAATGGGGAGAAACCAAGCACAGATGACAGAAATGTTTGTTCATTTGACTTAGCACGGTTGAGACGGGGTTATTTCTAGCTCAGGGGCGGTGATCGCACATGCCCCGGTGCGCCGAGCTGATCTGTTTATCGCGGCTCGCTCACAGGGCTCGTTGTACGTTTAGGCAATTAATTCTGACATAATAAAATCGCACTACTTGTTTCGAAGCTAAGAGCAAGTACCTGCGGAAGTTTATTCCTCGTGGATATAACTTGGAGAGAAGTTGGTGGGGGTTTTTGCTGGGCCTCAATAAACCATCCCCCTCCCATACCCTTGAGCAGCGCAAAAGGTGGTTCGGCCTGCTCCGGGCCCATGATCCGGCTGGGCTCAGGACATAGCCCAGAGCAGCACAGCTTTCCAAAGCAGGGTCCTGTTTGTTTATCTAAAGCCTCCCCCCGTCTGTGTCTCTGAGCACATTTACTGGAAAACGCTGGGCTGCAGGTGCCTCATGCTAGATAAATATATATATAGGTCTCCGCCTCTTCCCAGGATTAATTTTGAACGTTCATTCCAGATTATGGGCTATCCCCCCATTGAAAAATGAATGCATACAAATCAATTCCGCATGCAGAAGGACGGGGGTGGTTGGTGCTAGATCGGTTAGGATCTTGCAGTGCTGCAGCGGGAAGGCCAGCTCGGCAGGCGAGCTGGGCCTCTGCCGTGCCTAGGGCTGGCTTCACATTTCTCTTTCGATCTCTCTCTCTCTCTCTCTCTCTCTCTTTTTGTAAACACAGCCACAATGAGAGGGAATAAAATAGACTGGGCGAAAGAAAAAGCCGGGAATGCGTTTGTGCATGCATATGGATGAACGTGGGCGCATATACTTTTCCATAGTGACCCATTATCTATATCGAGGCGCACCAAACAATAAAATAGGTAGGATTCCTTATTATAAACTGTTAGAATTCTTTCCCCCCCCCCTCTAAATTGTTATTGGAGCAGATATTGATACTGTGTGTTGTATTTATCACCTGCTCCTTGTAATTTGTAACAGTTGATCTTACATTTAAATACTAATAAAAATGATTGAACACAGAGGCACAGCAGCAGAGTGCAGTTAATTAAGGATTAGACCTGCAAGCCAGCATTCAGCCAATGGAGAATTTTCACCCCTCCTCCCCCTCCCCACCTACCTCGATCCCGGAAGTTGTGATGTTTATTTACCGCTCTACAGTCCAGAAGTGGGGAAACTTTCCACGTGAGCCGTGACAGAGGGCAGCCGGAGGTGCAAGCAGCAGGCAGGGAACGCAGCCGCTCTCATTTACTCTGCTCAACCAATCAAACACTTTTTCCACAAAGGAGTTAAACTGACAGGCTTTAATACAACGTCATATATTATTATGGTATCCTTCTTGCTCGGTCCCAAGTGAGCACAAACAATAAAATATATTTTTTTTTTATTAAAAAAAAAAACCAAAAACAAAAACCCCTAAAGAACAAAATATTAGCTATTTATTCAATTCACAGTCGTGTGAAATGCAGCAATAAAATCTTTGGACTTCAGCAAGTTGTTTGACTTCGAATTTCTAACAGTGTCTCAACGTCCCATTTCCATTCATAGCGCTTAGTATCAAATCAATCCTCAGCAGGCGAAACTTCGTAAAGAGAGCTTCCAAAATCCCATAAAACGACAAAACCCAAAAATATGTTATAATCAGTTATTTTGCATTTTACAACACCTTACCTGTAAATTATATATACTGTACAGAGAATATTACAGAAGTATAATCTAATACACAATATTTTAAGCATAAATGCTGGTATATTCTTTGTACACTGGCCCTTTTTTTTATTTTTCATTAAATTATTGCATTGTATAGCTTTGAATTAAAACTGACCGCCTTTTATTCGCTGTCTGATTTGCCGTCTTTCGAAGTGGTTGAATGATTGTAAAGTCCTTGTGCCATTAACTGCATGGCCAGGGTGTTCTTGTTGCCAGTGGTTTTCTTAATCTTGGCTCGTTTGTTCTGAAACCATATTTTGATCTGCGATTCGTTCAGATTGAGTTCCTGAGCCAGGCTCTGTCTCCTCTGCTCGGTCAAGTATCTGTTAGTCTGAAACTCCGCTTTCAGTCTCTGCAGCTGCTCTGCTGTAAACGCTGTCCTGGGACGCTTGTCCTCTTTGCTGGCGTTCTTCTTCTTTGGTTTTCGAGATCTCGGACCTAAAGTCCATATAAAATAATAATAATAATAAAACACACACGTCACAGGAAAAAAAAAAGTCATAAAATTCTGAAATCCTACTCAGATGATAAAAGAGAGCAGTGCTCAAGTTCGTGCGCTCTTCTTCGTAGTAAAAATATATTCATCTAAAGAAATTAGTCAAGATAGCAGCAAAAACTTCTTTTTTTAAATACAGAGGAACACTAAACATTTATTTATGCAGAAAATTAAACAAAAAAAGCATATAAAACTCCATCTAACTAGCTATTATGTGTCTGTCTATAATTTTGACTGTGAAGGTCTGTATTGAACATTTTACCTTCCAATAAATTAGATAAAATATATTAAGTACGACTGGGGGGGGGGGGGGGGGGGGGGGGGGGATATTAACACTTTTGATAGGTTATCTACAGGAACATTTTTTTCTGTGCGAACCTCTAGTAAATGGGGCTTCTGAGATTGTTTTCCGAGCTGCATGCAACATTAGAGCATGTCCGCAGATGCAGCCTCCACCGCTTTTCCTTCGCTTTTTTTTTTGTGCGTGGCCTGGGTTGATTCGGGAAGTCGGGGGGAGGCTGCAGTGCTGAGAGAGCTGCTTCTCGCTGCCAGTTTGGGACAGTCAGCCCTGAGATAAGGGGGGGGGGGGGGGCGACTGGGAGCCAGCAGGTCCGACAAAGGGAACCCAGGCCTTGCATCTCTCTCTCTCTCTCCTGGGATTCACTCTCCCTCCCTCTCCCGGATTCAGCCTCTGGCATGGAGAGCACCAGGGTCCCTTCAGGTCTGCATCGGATAACCCTTGACCCACCCCGGAAGCCACGGCTAGACTGCATCGTCTGGAGACCCCACTTCCACTGGATCCTGCACCCCCTCCCCTCCCCCGCAGCCAGCTCATTGTCTCATTGCTTCCCATGCTTTCTATTGTTTGTTGATTTTTATTTTTTTTTTTTACTACTTCCCTCTCCCCACTAACCCAAAAAAATAAAAAAAGCAAAATCTGAAAGTATAATTATAAAAAAAAAAGTAGGCAATGAAGGCAGGGTTGGGTGAAGTAGAGAAGACACGTAGGGAACCAGTTTATATTATTCTGTACACCCCGACGCAGGCCCACGACTCGGACGGCTGCTGGCTCTGGAGAAAGAGAGAGAGAGAGAGAGAGAGACATGGGCTCTCCCTCCGGAGGTGAGGGCCCTGGGGGCCCGCAGTCCATGCTCGGCTCTTGCCTTATCTCCCCGCCCTTCTTTATCCTTCTCCCACTCAAAGCTTCTACACATTTCCCCTCTTCCTCCCCTCCATCTTTCTCTCCCCATTCTCTCTCTCTCTCTCTCTCTCTCACACACACACACTCCCCACCACACGTGCTCTTACTACAACCTTACCTTGCTGTCAATCTCTTCTCGCTCATAGATTTTAAAGTGCCAGGACATGTGGACACGGTTTCACCTACTACTACTACTACTATTACTGAAGATGGGGAGATTTTTTTTTTTTTTTCAATTCCCTCTTTTGGAGCGATAAAAAGAAGATTCCCAAGAGCTGTTGAAGACGAGAACTAGAGCAGATGCTGTTCAAAATAAATACAAATCGGAGTTTTTAAGAGCTCTCGTCTGACAAAAGGCAGAGGACCAGCTAGTCCGTAACGATACATTCATTCTCCGTGAAACCAGTCCGTTTCATTTTCGTCTCCGGTTTTCGAAGGCGCCGTACTATGTACAATTGGGCTTCAAAATAATTACCGATCTTCATAATTCTAGATTTAAAATCTAAACATACCAGTGCAATAGATGCATATATTTCCCCCCCCCCCCCTTAGGAAATGAATAGAATTTATTGCTGTTTCCCTGCTTATTTTCCAATGTCTCCGAAATCGGAATTATGGGAAAACTACAACGTAAGCTCTCACTAAAGCTTATAATTCATTCATAAATATAAACACATTCCTCAAATACTATTGAACTGATATTTTCTTGCTATATTTCCACTTAGTGTTCAGATTTACGCCATAAAGACATCCCCGCATATATGAATCGGTTAACCGTTTATAATACATACTAATTAGCATATAACAATGTTTCTGAATTATTAAGATCTGATGTTGGCAAATGTCTTAAAATAATAATGTGGAACGTATTTATATTTTCGTGATATTTAGTAAATTAAGAACTGCCTCTTTACTCGGACTATTTCACTTTTTGTTTTGAAAAAGAAAAAAAAAAATTACCAAGCATTCTGTATGTTTTGCTTTTTTTTTTTTTTTTTTTGTCCTTCCGTAAATGTATATAACTTAGCACTAATGCTTCATAAAATCCTAAATCTCTGAGTTTTGTGTAAAATAAACGGACATGATAATATTACAAAAATGTAAGAAAAGTTCAAAAGATCTCTCCACATTTGAAGTGATTAGATAGATAAACTTCGACAGTTTTATGAATGATGATTTTAATTCATTCAACATGCTTTTTCAAATCAAGAGCTATAAAATTAAAACTATGATTTCATATAAGATTCCAGAAGGAAGAAACGTGTATGTGGTTTTGATCTATTGTGAGTTTTTATGTTAATTAAATATTAACAAAGAAATGGAGGGGAGAACAATGGAGCAAATTTCAATTCCCGCTTTAATATGTGCTTAAGCTCTAGAAAATTTTAAGAAATGTCGTTAACTTGTACGTATAAAAAAGAGCAACTTGCTACCATGTCAGCAAAATATATTAGTTTGCTTAAGTCAGGCTGGCACCTACATCCTTTTCTTGTGGTTTCACTTGTGCTTTAAATCCTGTTCACTTTTCTTTAAACAGACAAATATATCCCTAGCATTTAATTTTGGCAACACACAGCTACCACTGATGTTTTCCCCCCATTCCAAGAGAATTTGGGGGCTTTAGAAATTATACATTGAATTGGACATCTGGGGACAATTCTGAATTTTATTATTACTATTATTATTTTTTGCCAGCCTCTCTATAACAAATACTTCTTCCTAGCCCCTCTAAAATAAGTTAATTATCAAGTCTTCTGAACGTCCCTTTCCCAGATATCAAATCCCCACAGCAAACTGTCACCTCTGAAGAAGGAACCAATTGGTCTAGTACTTTAAGCATCTTTTGGTTAATCTTGCATTGGTCGCCTACAGAGTAACACAATCTACAAAAAATCTAGCTGGAAGGCTGCATTACAAATCTGGAGCCTCTCTCATGAAACCGGTGTAACGGACAGAACGCAGTAAGAAAAAGGCCCTAGTCGTATGCAAAGCCTTCTGTGTCCCACTTAATACACTGGGCCTATTAAATAGTAAAACGAATGATTCTTTAAATGTATAACACAACTCTATGGTCAAAATTAAAACAAAAATCTTTTAAGTCAGTGCTTGGGAGTGCACAAGAAGATACTACTGACAGTATTGATACGAACTAATTTTCTGTTAATATAAACTTATTTTTTTTTTAAATCCTGCTAAATAAAATATTCATAAAAAATCATTATCAACCTGACTTGGAAAGAAAATGGAATCGCTTTCTTACTTGTACTGTGAATAAGTTGTGCTGACTTTTTTTTTTTTTTTTTACCCTTGCCTCAAAAATAAAATAAAATAACCCCAACAACAAAGAAACAAAGCAAAAGCGAACTCAATAAGCCCTACTCGACTCTCCCCGATTAAAATAACAAAGACATATAAAATCGTGTGTGTATATATACACTTCATACCTGGTTATGTAGTTGTAAATTTACAGCTGTAGCTAGATGGACGCATCTTTCATAGCCAACAACTCTTGAGTATAATATAAGGTTAAAGTCTAGGCTGGTTTTGATATTTCCCGGGCTCAGGCTGGCTTGCCGGGGGCTAATGGTCGCTTACCTGAAGACGGCCTGTCCGAGTAGCGCGTGCAGTACACCCAGGCGGGCCACAGCATGGGCTGCTTGCCCGCGTTGGAGCTGGCTTGGGAGCTGTCCGAGTCCGAGCTGAGGGACTGATCGCCGCCGCTCACGCCCCGTCCCTTGAAGGCTCCCTCCGGGGCGCTGTCCTCCTTCTTGTCCCCTCCGGCGGCGGCGGCGGCGGGGGAGGCTGCGGCGGGCTGCCCGGCCAGCGCCCCGGGTCCGGCGGCCTGCAGCGCGGGTGGCCCCGCGGCCCCGCTCTCCGCGCCCAGTCCCCGCTCCGCGTCCTTGCGCCGCCCGAATTCCGGCCGCAGGATGTTGTCGATGAAAAAGTTGGTGATGCGGTGCGGCAGGTTGGCGAGCGCGGCCGCTGCTGCCGGCGGCGGCGGCAGCGGCAGCAGCCGCGAGGGCCGGATGGCGCCGCCGGACTCGTGGGGCTCCGCCGCCGCCTCCGCCTCCTCCATGGCTCCCTGCGCGGCTCCGGCTGCTTCTCAGCGCTGGGCTGCGCGCCTCAGCCCCGCATGCGAACTCCGGCGGCGGCGGCTCTCGCCTTCACCTCGGGCGGCTGCGATCAGTGTCGTCCCCCCCCCTCCACCCTCCCCCCACTCCTCCTCCTCCCCCCCTTCCCCGCCCCCTCTACTTCTCCCGCGGCGAGTTCGTCCTTTTTTTGTTTTTTTTTTTCCTTTACTGCTGGCAGCCGAGGTCCTGCTTCCTCCGGAGCGCCCGCATTGCTCTCAGGTCCCGGGGCAGCGAGGGGGCGATGCCCGCGCACATGGAGCCGCCCTTTACCAAGCCCGCATGGTCTGGGCCGCTGCCGGACGATCCCGGGGCTCTTCGGGCGGGGAGGACATGCAAATCGGGTACCGCGGCGGCATTGACAGACGGACAGACAGACAAAAAAAAAAAAAAAAGCCCCTGCAACCGGACCTGCAATACTTTCACTCCGGATTTTTGTTCTTCTTTTTAACGGGGCTCCTGGAGTGACGTCGCGCGCCCGCTCGCCTGGACACGTGCCTGCAGCCAATGGCGGGGCGGGGCGGCGTCACGTGACGCCGAGGCGGCCTGGTAAATGACAGCCGCTGCCCCCTCCCCTTCGGCGCCCCCCCCCCCCTTTTCCCATCTTTAAAGCGATAGTGTCTCTTTTTCACCTTTGAATTACAAAATATATATATATATGTATGAATGTATGTATGGATGATGTATGGATGAGGAAAGAGCGATCCTAGACATCAGACAGACGCGGCACCACTTTGCCCCGTGGACCACTTTCGCCTCCTCTCTTTTTGTGACTCAGTAATATTTTACAGTGCATCATTTACAAAATGCTCGTACTATTTGCCGTGCAGAAATCCCACAATTCCCCGCAAAAAAAAAAAAAAAAAATTGCATAAATGATATTAAATGAGCTCCTGATACAAAGGAGCCCCTTTTATGCAGAGGCTCTTTTGTTCGAAATTAATTGTTGTAATTTTGGGGAATGTCAGATGATCTAGTAACCGGCCTGACTCTCCAAGTTAGTATTTTAAGAAGACCGCTAAACCAGGAGCTTGGAAATTAAAGGGGGTGGGGGGTGGGGGAGGAGGCAGGAAATGAATTAGGACGGGAGAATAATTTAAATTGTTATGGAATCTTTCCCCGGGAAGCTGAACAAGGATCCTTTCATCATCGTCAAGATACTCTCATTGGAGATATGTGTTATGAAAATGAATTATGTCTCTCATCAGAGAGACTGAAAAGCACTAATTTTAAATACATTCCTTGCCTTTTAGCTGAATATGCCTGAAACTAGTTTGCATACCACAATTGCCTTGCATGACCTCAGCCTTCTTATTTTCTTTTCTTGGGTGATTTACATAGAGTTTCAAACTGTTTCTTCCCACCTGTGAGTCAATGATTAGCCTGAGGCCAGCAATGATCTGCAATCAATAGTCTAAAACCAACAACAACAACAACAACAACAACAAGCTCCAGGAACGCGAACAGAAATCAACCGCAACTCGCGGGTTTTTTTTTGTTTTTTTGTTTTTGCTTGGATGATCTCGAATTTGTGAAAGTCGCCCAGAGGTCAGCGAAGCAGACGACGGTTAGAGCCCCTTTAAAAAAAAAAAATAAATAAAATCCCGTCGTGGTATAAACACACACACGATCCAATCCAGCGCCGAAGACAAAAAAAAACCATATGCAAGAAGTCCAAACAAACCCCTCCCAACAACGCAAAGAGAGAAAAAAAAATTATAATAATAAATGCCCGCGCTAAAGCGGCTCCGGCGCTGCGTGTCAGGAGCCCTGGGGGAGGGACGTGAGAAGGAGAAGCCCCCCCACCACCCCCCTTTGTCTCCGGCTGCCTCTTTCCGCGCTTCCAGTTCGCGGAGGAGGAAGGCGGCGGGGGCCGTGTGAAGCGAGGGAGCTTTCCTTCCGCGCCGTCTGAGAGGAAAGAGTCCCGGGCGGGGGAGGGGGAGGCGCGCGCGCGCGGGCGGTAACGCGGCCCGGGCACAGATGAGGATGTTAGAGTTGACTTTAGCGCTGCTGGTAATTAGGGCTCTCCGTCGCCCTGACAGCTGAAGGAACACGAGGTGCCTGCGCGGGTTAAAAGAAGCGAGCAGCAGGGCGAAGGACTCGTCGGTGACTCCCAGCCCCTCTCTGGGATTTTAGTTTTTTTTTAATAGCTGAGGGGGTGGGGAATTCCTTTGCTGGCTGCATTGGGGGAAAACTGAAGTCCTAACCCGAACCCACCCATTCGACTGTCCGGACAAGCCCAACCTGTCCGTCTGACACAGCCAAAGGGCTGGATAACACGCGCGTGGCTGGGGGTGCGCGCGGCATTCAGGGGGGCAGGGAAGGGGCTCCAAGCTGCCCTTCCAGCTCTGCTTCCAACACACAGAGTGGGGATGCAGCGTGAGATCAGATGTTTGCTGATCCGCGAGTGTGATTTTTTTTTTTTTTTTGCCAGCTCTCTCAGAGGTTAATTTCTTGACGTGCCCCGTGCAAAGCGATTAGTCTGTCTCCTAACAAGTATTTTCTAATTACTTGGAAGACCTAGCACGTCAAATATTTTCCTCCCGTGCTGCCCCCCCCCAAACTCATTGAGCAGGTCTTCAAAAACATCCTGAAATGAACACTACCGTTGCCATTGCTTCTTTTACCCTGGTTTTAAACATCGCAATGAAGATCTAAATAAATAAATAATATCCCAAAGAAGCGCACCCAAACACAAAGGGAGGGGGCACAGGTGTGAAGATACCGAGAAGAGGGAGAGCCTGGGGGCCTGAGCGGTAAAGGGAGACACAGAGAGCTTTACAGAAGGGCTTCTTGAAGCTTCCCTTGCTAGAACCGTGCCATGGCTCCCTTCGCTCGCATTTGTATTCCGCTGAATGCACAAAGGCATCCGCTTAATACCTGCCAGCCCATTCCTCTGGGTGGAATTTGTTATGCTTCAAATCTAGGAAGGAGAGTAAACAAGACAAGCTGGATTTAGGTAGAGCACCAACAACAGTTCTACATTCACCTTATTTATCGACTCTCCTCTTTTACTTTTAGCCGATTTCTCCTCTATAAAACAAAGAAGGTGAAAATAATAAAAAAAAACCAGAACGACCACGTTTTACAGTTCGAAGTTTCTATATAATTCAAACGTGTCGAAGCTACAGAAAAAAAAAAAAAAAAGAAGCTCTATCTGGCTACCTTAAGGTGAAAACTCCGCGTGCTTGCTCTATTTAATAGCACAATTATCCGGATCGTGTTCGTGCAAGATACAGTGCAATACAATATTCGAGAGCAATTCCTCGCTGAATAGTTAGGCTTTCAGCCCTTATAAGAAAGACCCAGTGTTGCGTTAAAGGAGTGTCCTAATTTTAGTTTCAGATGGGTAGGCAATTTGGAAAATCAGTTTTGTCCCTTCCCGATTTCACTGCTTCACCATCTCGCTGACTTTCCTCACAAGGTGCCACATTTTAATCTCTTAATGCAAGGCGTGGTGGACGAGATTGGTATACTAGGGGGCTGCAGTAAAGAGCAGGATCGGGCTTGTTTTTGGTTTTGTTGTTATTTTATTTTATTTTATTTTTGTGCTGTAACCAAAGTGCAGCAGAACAGGTTTGGAGAAAGTAAGGCAGAACTGCCTGACTGTCCTCTCTCTTCCCCTGTAGCCTCCTCTCTGCCTTCAGTTTATGAGCGCTAAGGCGAGGTGCGTGTTGGCACCCGGCTGGCACGGATGGCCTCCCACTATTGAAACGAAAGTGGCCTCAGACACTGGCAGGCAAAGCTGCCAGCTCCTGGGCCTTCCTCACCAGGAGACAAGCAAAACCCTCAGTAAAGCGCAAAGTACTGGGGTAGGGGCTGAACGGTTTCTGCATATGGCTCACTAACACAGAGTGGCACCACAAAAACTCAGTGCACGTTTCCATTAGCCAAAATATACTAACCTGGGAGCTTGTGTCCTCGCCACCGTCCTCTTTTATTTAACCGAGGGTTGCAAAGAGCCGTGCACTCGGGGGAAACGGCTTTGAAAATATTCTAGCCAGATGCAAAAGCCGTGAACCTGAAAAACCCTTCTAAAACGGGATTCAATGACGAGTTTGTGTAGGAAGTGACCGTTCACTTCCCAAGCATACGAATTGCTTAGCTGGTTTTGAGGAAGGGACAGTAACGTGGTTCTGAAGCAGAGGTTTTGACTCTTTAAAAAAAAAAATAAATTCATTTGCAGGGTCGCGATGTCATAACGAGCACACAAATATTTACTCAAAAGGCTAATATTGAGTTCTTTATCCTTCCAGGCAAGGTCTTCTTGTTTACAATTACAACTAAAACTGTGAAAGTGGCAGGATTATTATCAAAAACAATACTAACCCCCCTTCCCCTCTTCCAGCTTGCTAAAATGTAATAAGGGACAGTGCACCACATCTCTAATATACTTATTGTTTTCCAGAATGGTGCTCAGACGTTTGACCCGCACATAACATCTTCCCCACCGTTGTGGCTGATTAGTTTGTATTGCGGGGAGCAAGTTAAGTTAAATAAGAGGAAAACTAATGGTAATAATAATGACACTTTCAGGTGCATTTACTTTTTCTCTAAATGTTGCAAAACCGACTCATTTGAAGACCATAAATGGAGCCATTCGTTGATCTGTCCTTCTGACATTGCACTTCCTGGGTGTGTTCAACCGACTTCTTAGGTGAGCAGCACTCCAAGTAAAATAAAGCAAGCAAAGAAATACAAATATGACTGAACTCAAAATGTCTTCTTTCTGAAACTATTGAAATTAAAACCATTAAAAGGCAAGGAAGATTTATAAAAAAAAAAAAAATTATCCTCGAAAACATTCATGAGATGCTTATCATATTGCACTTACAGCAATGGTGTAACTACTCAGCTCGAAGCTTTTACTTACATCCCGGCGAGTATGACACACAATTCATATCAAAATATGTGAATTGTGTATTAATATCTGTATCAAAAATACTTTATTGCCACCCTCTACACACATAGGACACGCACTATTTCATTTAATAAAGAAACACTGCTTAGACATCGGTATTAGGATGAGTGTTTCCGTGCAGACTTTTCAGGAAATAAAATAATTCCAAGATATACAAAAGGAATACCGGAAACGGAATTGTATTGGTCATTATCCTATACAGGGATTACATTATTAGATCTTTTCATTGTACACAGAGATTACATTATTAGATCTTTTCATTGGACGCATTCTGGCCATATACAGAAATATTGTATACCTGCTATGTGATAATACTCAAGAGCCATGCACAGAGGCTGCCCCTCCTTACACGGCCAGGTTTCTCAAGGTTATGAACACACCTAGAATGGAAGAACAATTGTGAAAACAGGGCACAGTGTGGAAATGTTAGTGAGCCATTGTGGAAAACAAGACTCAGTACTTTAGTTACTGGGCAGGACATTTCTTTTAATTCATTTAAAAGTTGACATCCCGCCTCTTGCAGCCGTGCAGCATTTTCTCTGCAAGCTGGCAGAAGATCACGTGCAGTCTGCAGTCAAAAACGACTTTCCTTTTGTAAACAGATTGAAAAAAGTTCGACTGAAACTGAAGCGCCAGCCCCCGGAGCACACGCTTGTCACTTCGCAGCTCTGAGAATATTTACCGGTTGCTGAAACTAGAATTTCAAACTAAAGGAAGGCGGAGGGGATCTAAATCTCAGCTGCTTTCTTCTCTAAACGGCTTTGATGTTTTATCTAAGGGCGTTAAATAAAAAAAAAAAGCAGCCCCGTCCCGCATCTTCGCGATCTCTGTAATAACGCACAGTAAAGTCCCGCAGCAGTTCCTGATCACCCAGCCCCTCATCCATTTCTGTTCGTTCCTTCCTGCTTGAAGTTTTGTCAGAAACTTTCTTTGGCTTTCCTCGTGGTTTCTTCTAGTTCCTAATCCCAAAAACAAAACAACAAACAAACAAACAACTCATTTTTCTCCACTACAAACTCATTTCTTTCTTTAGATGGTTTCTGTCCAGTCTGCATTATTGTTAGACCTATTTGAAGAACAGTTCACCTATTTTTGATTGATTTGAGCAGACACGTAAGTATAGTGTGCGTTTTTTGTCATACTTTATTGAAAAAAATAGAGTACAGCTTTCCCCCCCACTTCTTCCATAAGGTTTAAGGATTTTTTTGGCGGGTTTAGAGAAGCTAATCCATACAGACACAACAGCTTCTGCTGTGACGGTAAAGTTCAGCAACTCAATACCTTTGGAGTATTAACACTGCCCAAAAAAAAAAAAAAAAAGGAAATGAGATCCGTCTGAAGACTTCCCACATACGTAACTAATTCCCCTTAAATTCCTCTGGATTTACACCTCCAAATTAACTCTTGGCGAGAAGCGGTAACTGCTCTAATTAATTTAGCAATTTGATAGCAATTCCAGCTGAGGAAGAACCCATCGCTGTCGCATTTTTTTTTTTCCCAAACCCCTGAACAATCAGGATTCCGATTCGAGAATCTGCCCGATTGGCATGGGGTTGAGAGGCGCGAAGGGTTATTTGCTGCTATCTTTCCAGTTAACCGCAAGGGCCTACAGTGTAAGCAGGGCTCGGTGGAAGACCCTGCCAATTTATCCACAACAGAACGGTTCAGTCTGGGTAGTTTTACAAGGGGGAACAAAAAATAAAAATAAATATATATATAGAAAAGAAAGCACGTAAGCAAACACTTTGGGAAAACTTTGGTAAAGCAGAATGTGCGGTGTGGATGTAACCGGCCCGGGCCAATAATCACAATCACATTTTATTCTACGTTTCCCTTGTGCTCCAGCCACTAGCGCGCTGGCATTTTATTCTACGCTTGCTTAACTTGGGAAACTCAGAACATTTGAAAACGAACACTGGGTTTACGTCCCTGGCTTCAGATTGCATTGCTCACAACGAAGCAAGTCTGGGGCAGTGAAGTGCAGAAAAGAGCGTACGAGTATTGCGCGGCACAGGGAGATTCCCAGGGCTCATGGTAAGGAAATCGGGAACAACAGTGGCATGTCTGCATCGGTTTGCTAAAGTTTATCAAGGAGGGAAAGAGAAACAGCTGCAAGTCTTCGTGAAATGCCACATCCCCTGAGAAGTGATTCCAGTTTAAACAGGCAATTATAAAGAATGAGCAAGGTGCTGCCCAGTATGCCTGCCAGTGATTGTTCCCACTTCTGCACTGATGGAGAACCAGGCTGCATGATACAGGCATATATTATATTAGGGATTTCTTTGGCTTTTTTTTTTAATTACAGTAATCTCGGTCTCCCCGTTTACGATTATTTCGAATAATTGATATCAATTATCTTTCCCTTTGCTGTGACACTGAACGGTTTCAAGGATGGTTACTAAAAAGTTAGGATATCATTCATTGCGTGAAAGCGCGATAGCTGTACATTGTACTCATATCCCGCGGCAGTCAGGTCTGGTTTACAGGAACTCCAGCATGAATATTCATTAGATGCATTTGCATACATGTGGTCTACGAACAAGGGGCTAACTTTGCATACCCTGAAAGACAGACCTGGCTCATGTGCCTGAATCAGAGTTCTGAAATCACGCTGAGTAGATGTCCCTATTCCATTTCTATCAGCAAATTTACCTCTAAAATATGTCTTCCGGTGCTTCTTAGATCCGCATTCAGTTTTGAATTGCTTTTGGAGCGACTGGATTCTCCTCAGGTTGTGAGACCTTTTATTGCAAAAGACACGAACTAGCCAAAAAAAAAAAAAAGGTGTTTTATGTGTTTCTGAGTCTACATCGGTTCCTTTTTGTATTTTTCTTATGCAGATCCAATAAAAGATTTTACAGCCTGCAAAAAATGTAGTTTTCTCCTGGACGCATAGGTTCTGCTAGAACTCTGCTCTATTGGCTTAACTTCATGTGAGGCAGGCTCCTTGATTCAATATTTGGAGGGGGGGGGGGCAGTTTCTAATTACTTTCATTTTTTCACATAGATTAATATTTTAAGGCTGAATTGCTCGCTTAAAGTGATGTTACCACAATCATAAATATCTTGAACGAAAATTAGCTGAAAAAAAATATGCTGCAAAACCAATGGAAATGTATCCTACCACCAGACTCACAAATTAGTTTTGTTCAGGAACAGCATTTTCTCCTATACATGCGGCGTGGGCATCATGTACCACCCGCGAACACCAAGTGATAGGAGTTTAAGGCCAACATGAGCATTTAGCTTTAAAAGTAGCCTTGCATTTTTGACATTAAGGCTGTGCTGCCCTTCATGAATTCTGTGGGTCTTCATTTCCCTATGGAAATTAAGGTGCACAAAATTAAAATGGTGTGAAAAGGATATGGCCAGATCTTTCCACGCAATCCAACAAGATTTCCAAAAATATATAAAGTCTTGCCTAGCCTTTAAGGTGCTCCAGATTCACCCTTTCTGAAAAGCATGGGCAACTTTGGTCACATCGTTTTAAAAATATTGGCTCAATTTTGATGGTTGAGTTTTGTTTGAAGTTTGCCAAATAGGAACCGCCCATATCGAGAAAGTTAAGCAGAAAATCATGTGAAAAAGATGTTTTGTTATGTTATGCTAATTTACATTTCTAGACCTCCTTCCTTGTAGCAAAGTACAACACAAAATGGTTTACAAAGAAAAAAATATCACAGTAATAATAAACATATATCAATACATCACTAATCTAATACATCAAGAAAGTAAGAGATCATCCCACCAATATTTACCCTGCATGGGCTGGAGCTGAGGCTGATGCCAGTGATATCTACAGTGTTGCATCAGACCCAACTCCTCTTAGATAGGGCACTGTGCTCCCATACATTGATTTCAGGCTGCCTCATACATTTGCAGAGCATTACATATAGGGCTTGGGTGCATAACAGATCACCATTAGCACCAGATCCTTCCTAAATGGGATCTGTAGAGCGCAAAAAAAAAAAAAAAAGAAAAGAAAAAGAAAGAAAAAAAAGAAAAAAGTGAAGTCAGGATTTTTTAATTTTTTCTTTTTTGCCTGCTTGATTCGCCTTGATTTTAATATTAAAGACAAGACACCATTTGAGTCCTATTTGCCACATTCTTTAAATGAAACTTGATCTCAAGTTCTGACTGTGTGTTAGCAATAAGTTGCACATTTGAATTCAGCTTTTGGGCAGGTGCTATTGCTTTGGCCTAGGCGCAAACGACATATAAACGAGACCCAGAATATTTTCGATCTAAGGGTTCATTTGCAGAGTCCAGCATTAAGCGCCCTGTTGTGTGAGGAGGTGCTACATTTAGAACTTCAATTGTTTCGGTGGAAGGGAAAAATTAAGGCTGTGCCCTGCGATGGCTGTGCAAAAATACAAAAAATAAAAAATACTCTGGTCTGCTCCTGGTGAATTACACCGCTAACGGCCTCAGCGCTGCGGACTGCAGATCGGTGGGAAAATCGTCTCTCTCTCTCTCTCTCTCTCTCTCTCTCCCTCCACCCCCCCCCCCCCCCCAACCATGGCCGAAATGATAGGAAACACCCACACCCTCCGCTTTCTCTCTCTCGCTCTCTCTCTCTCTTTTTTTTTTTTTTTTACAAAGTTGAGGACCCTCTAAAACCTTTGCTATCAACTTTGTCGCTTAGTCAAGCGGTAAGCAAAGAGGGCTTGACTAGGGCACATTTTTAAAGTGAATTTTGGCGCGCATTTTAGCCGAATGTGAACCTCGAGGTTTATCCCAAGCCTATTAAGTGGCAAACAACTGTGACCTCTGTTAAATGCCCGCTCAGTCCGGGCATTAATAGCTGGGTTGTAAGTTACCGCGGCTATGGATAAAGAGCCCGCGCCCCCGTTCAAAATGAGCGTTATAGACTTCTCGGGATATAAAATAAACCTTTTTTCTTTTTTTTCTTTCCCTCTTTCCCTCCATTTATTTGCCGTTATTTTGGATTAGAGGACGATAAAAAAAACCCTAACATAGTACGACTTTTACGTTTGGCTAATGATTTCATGCTTGGTACAAAAGTTGGAAAAGTTTGAGTTGCATTCTGTGGGCAGGATGCTCGGAATCTGTCTGTGGGTGACAGGAAGGAAGGATGAATGTTGTAAGGTCAGAAACAAGAGGTTGCACTGGGGGAAGGCTTGCTCGCCTTCGAATAAAGTGTCCGCTTCACCGCCTTAGTTCTCTTGTCTTAGACAGACATAAAGGTCAGCATGCACTTTTTTTTTTTTTTTTTTTTTAATAATATTATTGGGCTGCCCTAACATATCTGGCTAGCTTTTGATTTAGGCAGCATGCCTCTGAAATGCTGGTCGCAAATGTTGTTGTATTTTTTTTTCTTTTAAGTTAGTCCGATTAAAAAAAAAAAAAAAGGTACCGGCTGCAAAGTGTTTGTTGGCCTTCTCTGTTCTACATTTGGAGCGTTCTTTTAAGGCTTAAAAATTAAAGTAACGCTCCTTTCTTCTATACTGATATACACACCCGCGTGACTTCATTTAAAACGGATAATGGATGCATTGTTTAAAAAAAAAAACCAAAAACCAACAACCTCCGTGTAACTCCAGGGCGGCATTCCATATACATACGCATAAAACAAACAAACAAACAAACAAACAACCCGGCACCCAAAGTATTACACTGGGTCGGCGCTTTGGCCCTAATGCAATATTCATGCGCAGCGTCACAGGCGCATCAGGGCCGCTCGGCGGGCTGAGAGGTGCCCTAGTGGCAGACGAAGCATTGAGAGGAGGATTTTGTGAATGAAGAGCGTTCGCTCCTTGCCAGCTCACAGATCATAGAGCTGAGATCACTACACGGATCTGCTCCAATGCGCCGCTGCAATATCAGCTCGGCTACAATGCAGGGGTCATTCAGGAGCTGCCAGTTCCGCACACAAGCCTTTCAGAAGGCAGGGACTTCAAAGCCAGGTTGCAGGGTTTCGGTGAAAAGGTTATGATCTCCCAGGGCGTTTCCAGATTTTGTTTTACACGAAGCAAAAAAAAAGGGGGGGGGGGGGGGAGAGAGAGGATTTTCTCAGATTCTTGATTAACAGCAAAAACCAGATTTCATACCATTTAACGTCTTGGTTATTTTATTCATTCATTGAGGTGGAATTGCTGAAAAATGTATTTTCATGTTATTAGTTTGACTTTTATAGTACTGTTGCTAATGGACTAACCTGGATATCTACAATTGCTTGGAGTTTCTTTACCAGACAAGCAAAATCCAACTCTGTATTCAATCGCTGATATATTTCAAACTCCCTCTCTCTCTCTCTGTCTTTTTTTTTTTTTTTAATCCCTTTCCAATTTAACTTTACTTTTAATATGCTTTGCATGACAAGAACATTTAAGTGAGGAAAAAAGGCAAGAAGTCACAGATACAGTTGCAAAAGTAAATTGCTTTCCTTTGTAAAGGAGCGTTTAAACCTGTGACATGAAGGGGAAAATCTCCTTAGGGGAGAAAGGTCACGGGGTTAGAAGAGATTAAAGACCCTAGATCATCCATCTCTGCATTGACCAAAAAAAAAAAAAATTCAGGGGCAACGAGCAATAAAATCAGAAAGAAGAGAGACTCACATCAGACAAGAGTGTTGAAACTTGTCCATGTATGGTGTACGAGTGTGTGATAATGAAGACTAAATGTTTAGGGTAAAACACAGTTTAAAGACTTCCATACAAATCGGCGGTCCTGAAAAGTAAATCTTAAAGGGAATATATGGAAGGGGACAGTGTGGCAAGAGGAAGGGATGATGAATTTGTATGTAAAATTAGGGATAGTTAAGAGACGCAGGGAAATCAAGATGATTCCTACACTTCTTTAACAACTCTTTAATTTCACATGCAAATTGAAAGATAATTAGAAATGTCACATGTGATTTGAGAAGATTTTACTTTTAGTTAAGGCGGGGAAAAATAACCACGATAACAATGGATTAAACTGGTAGCAGTAAGCTTAGGGAGCAGTGACATGTATCCCCCCCCCCTCCCTCAAAAATCATAATTTCCACGCAGATAAATCACCCTGGTGTACTAATGGGAGGTGCGGAGGAGGGAAAGAGGAAAAAGGAAACGAAGTCATCAGCCTTTTCTTCCTACCTGCACACTTGGCTTAAATCAGTAGAACACAAACATAAATGTTGAAAGCAGGACAGGTCGGAGCCCAGCCTTAGCTAGATGAGGAGAATATACAATAATACGGCAGCGATTTCGATTAACACCAATCAAGTCGCGAGTCCATTTTAATATAATATTAGAATTACCAAGCATGCGCTCCCATTTTCTGGAAATAGGTCCTTTTATAAACGCATTTCTGAGGCTATATTTGTCTGGCTACCCCGGGTGTATTTGTTTAGCTAATCCTTTAAATCGCTTTTTAAAGTTTTATTTGCTGAAGGGAAAGGGCCTTTGAAGTTCTCTCATTGTTGTGCTGGACAGTAGTAGTGTGTGGAAAAAAGTTTCCGAGCATGGGAGACGGCGGTTTCAATTCGCAAGCAATGTTCTGCGTGCAACAGTTGGAGGAATCTGGGAATGCACTCCTAACCTAAAGAGACACGGCCTGCAGCCCCACAGCAGCTATATTTTATAGCATAACAGAGAGGCTTTAAGCTCTTTCCCCATCGATATCTGCTCCCCTGAATGCTGAAACAGGTAAGGAATAGGTTGCTTGAATGCACACAATAGTATTCTTGTAGCTACAAGAAATGGGAAAATGTGCTAAAATAAGGACTCATATGTCCTGCTGAAATCTCACTGAATGCTTTTGAACAACAATTTCCCGATATCTTGGGGCCTTCTTTCCTAAACAGGAGAATATTTGGACCACAGAGTCATTAAAATAAACTCTACTCCACAAATTACCCATCACACAACTGCTATTACAGGGTCCTCCCCCCCCCCCTAATATGACTTCAAATCATCAGATGCTATTTCACAGATTTGCGCAGAAAAGAGAGGATTTTTGGGGAGAAGTGGGTAAGAATATCTGCAAAAGAAAAGGGGGGAGGGGGACGACGATAAAAAAAAAAAGGACATGCTGCTTCCTAAAACTCATCCTGGGGATTCGGCAGAGCTGTACTCCCGCAACCTTTCTGCCCTGGATAGGCTTGACTTTTCCCCATCGAGTGTTTGCAGACCTCACCCCCAACTCTGCATGTGTCTAAACTTCAGTTGTCCTACTGTACCTCTCAAAGGGGGAAACAGAGCTTCACACACACACACACACACACACACACACACACACACACACACACGCGCACGCACACACACTCACACACACACACTCACACACACTCACACACACACACACACACACACACCAGACGCTGCAACCTGGCAGACACAGCAGCCAAGATCACAGCCATCTCCCAGGGTTTACCTCCTGTGCTGCTGGGTTGATCTTCTCTCTGTTCTGAGAATATTGCCCCCGGACTTCTTTTACACGTTACAAAGGTGGAAGACGTTTACTCCTTTCTCTCGGAGAGCTGGGGGAAAGGGAGGTTTATTTATAATCATATTACTTGTCTCCATGCTTTGCCAATTAAGTGATCTCTTCTTGTCTGCGCCACGTTTCAATATATTTGACGTTTGCTAGAACATGGATGTCTTCGCTTCTGTTAGCGAAAGAACTTACACTGGAAAGGGCCTGTTGGTACAGCATGGCGAGACCAAAATAATCACCTCCAGGAACAGAATCCACCAATTTCCTACTAACAAGTAATGCACGTTATGTATAGGCTCAGGAAACAGAGAGGAAGAGCAACTAGCACATATCACTCAGCCATTTCACCTTTTGGTGGATTTACCATAACCCAGAAATGGTAGTGGTCATCATTAGCCTTAATTAATTTATTCAAAGGAGAACGTGAATGATTTGGTTTTTTTTTTCCGTCTACATTTCTTTACTTCTTATGTTATTTTAAAATCCAATGCTATTTTTTTCAAATTATAATAACTACGCTGTGAAACTCCAGTCATCAAAAGAAATACAACGTTGCACAGCATGAAAGTGATTTGTATCGCAAATAAAAAATAATGTTGAAAACGAAACTCTGATGTCATCAGCTATATAATCGTTTCAACACAATAGCATGAAAGTTCAGTTTTAATAAGTTATATATAGATCAGAAGGAGTTTTAACTGAAGCAGGCTCTTCATAACAGAGAAGATCAGATTATTCAACTCATGATGCATGAAAGCCGAGGTAGAGGGCATTGGAATGGTCTCAGACAGTGATGGCAAAGCTTATTTCATGATAGTTGAAATTATTTAGCATCATTATTTAAATGAAAGTCATTATAAGCAAATATATCTCAAGAATATCTCGCTACTAATATCCTGAAACAAAAGGATCTATAGCATATGGAGTATAGGAAGACCAAAGTCGTTTCTACTGAAGGCCTTTCAGTTACTCAGAAGTGGCCTAGAGAGTAGACTTTTAAGGACATAAGAACTTAAGAACGTCAAATTTCTAATTCTCAGTGGGGTTCATTTAGAGCAACTGAAGGCAGTACTATTTGAGCACTGCTGTGCACTTAAGAGATACATTTAGAGCCAGATATATTTTTGGAGAGGAGGTAAAAAAAAAAAAATCTGCAATGAACTAACTGCAAAATGCTAGGTCCCTTGTCAGTCTTTGTTTCAGACTTGCAGTTTGGAGATTAGCTGGGAAATGTCTTGTTCCCTACTAATTTCAAAAAAGATGGGAAGCCTATAAAACTGCCCCAGCTGGATAGTCTAATAGGGCAAAGGTCTAACCAGAATTTTTTTTTTAAAGCTGAAAACATTTTTTAAACCTTTGTGGCCAAATTTACAGGGTTAAAGCAGCAAATACATTTGGAGCAGAAATAATACTAGGCAGATGCAATTGATTTTAATATTAATGCCAGGTAACAGCTCTAATTCATACTGGGGCTCATTCACAGCACCATGGAGCGCTAATGAAGGCTTGCGGTAGGAATGACCTCAACATTGAAAAGAAAATGTTTTGAGTGTTGGGGGTAAGTCCTACAAAACTATCTACTGGGGACAATTTTGCAGGCTTCCTATTATTCCAGACATCCGTGGGGGAAAACAATAGTTTTCTCCCCAAATGAAAGGTAGGGCTTCCTGGAACGAGACCTTTTATTCCAGGTGCTTACACTGGGCTGTAAATTGAGTCCTGGGTTTAGCTCTGGTGCTAAGCCATTGGAAATGAGCTTCAGTAGCCAGACATTTCATTCATTCATTCATTCATTCATTCATTTATTTATATTCATATTCTGCTTTTCCTGATTGGTCAGCCACTTCAAAGCAGATTATATTCAAGTATCATATCTGATTATCTCCTCTTTTCTTCTCCTACCTTTCTCTACCTACTGTGGGTTGAGGGTATAAGCTCTTGATGTTGCCTCTACAATATCTATTAGGGTTATCTACCCATCTTCTGTTTGGTGGTGCTCTCAGGGTAGTGTAACAATGTAACATGGTGTGGTTAGAGCCAGAGGGATGCCAGGGTGCACGGAGAGAGAGGCATTACTCGTTGAAAATAGGAGGTGATTATTCCACTATACAGATTGTTGCTGAGATCTCTTCTGGAATACGGTGTCCAGTCCTGGAGTCTGTATTGCAGAAAGGCTAGAGGCAGAGTAGAAGTACTCCAGAGAAGGGCCAGCAAAATGGCGGAGGGTATGCCCCCAAAAGCTTTAGGAGACTAAAGGAGCTAAACATGTATGCCAGAGATGGAGGAAAAGAGAGGGGAGAGGCAGATGTGCAAGAGATGTTATTATCTTACCTCAAAAGGATAAACAAGGCATAAAAAGGAAACCTTCTCCACTGCAAAAAAAGCTGTAGATTAAGAGGTCAGTAACCTCAGAAAAAACGTTTCTTCACAAAAGGAGGTGACCAGTGGTCTGAGCAAAGGGCTGGGAATTAGGACAACCCGGGTTCAAATTCTGCTTCTTCCACTTCCACACCTTTACTTTATCTTCCCTTGCCTCACTCACCTATGTTTGTAACTCTTTTGGGAGGGGGCTTATTATACCTGAATACTTATCACCATTGGGTAATGGGTATGTCTACATAGAAACAGAGAAATGACAGCAGAAAAGGACAAAATGGTCCATCCATTCTTCCCAGTAAGCTTATGGTAATATCTGCTGCACTTCGTAGGTTACCCTGGGCTTAGTTTCCCACACCGTAAAAATTAAGGTCCCTCATTAAAAGTCAGGGCCTTCATTGATTGCTGTTTAACCAATAAGCCTTGATACTGTTGATGCAATTCAAACACAGCTTTCTGCTTCAACGGCAAGGCATTACAGGGAATTGGATTCAAAGGGTAGCAACCGCTGCTCCAGCAAGTTACTGCATGCACTCTTGTATTCATTTCCATCCTTCATCCTTTAGGGATCCACAATATTTATCCCATGCAGTTTTGAATTCTTTCACTGTTTTGGTTTTCACCACCTCCTCCGGAAGGGCATTCTAGGCATCCACCACCCTCTCCGTGAAGAAATATTTTCTGCCGTTGGTTCTGAGTCACCCTCCCTGGAGTTTCATTTCATAACCCCTAGTTCTACTGATTTCTTTCCAATAGAAAAGGTTTGACATTTGTACATCATTAAAACCTTTCAGGTATCTGAAGGTCTGTATCGTATAGGGATGTGAATCGTGTCCTCGATCGTCTTAACGATCGATTTCGGCTGGGAGGGGGAGGGAATCGTATTGTTGCCGTTTGGGGGGGTAAAATATCGTGAAAAATCGTTAAAAATCGAAAAAATCGAAAAATCGAAAAACCGGCACATTAAAACCCCCTAAAACCCACTCCCGACCCTTTAAATTAAATCCCCCACCCTCCCGAACCCCCCCCAAATAACTTAAATAACCTGCGGGTCGTTAAAAATCGAAAAATCGAAAAAACCGGCACATTAAAACCCCCTAAAACCCACCCCCGACCCTTTAAATTAAATCCCCCACCCTCCCGAACCCCCCCCAAATAACTTAAATAACCTGCGGGTCCAGCGGCGGTCCGGAACGGCAGCGGTCCAGAACGGGCTCCTGCTCCTGAATCTTGTCGTCTTCAGCCGGCGCCATTTTCCAAAATGGCGCCGAAAAATGGCGGCGGCCATAGACGAAAAAGATTGGACGGCAGGAGGTCCTTCCGGACCCCCGCTGGACTTTTGGCAAGTCTCGTGGGGGTCAGGAGGCCCCCCACAAGCTGGCCAAAAGTTCCTGGAGGTCCAGCGGGGGTCAGGGAGCGATTTCCCGCCGCGAATCGTTTCCGTACGGAAAATGGCGCCGGCAGGAGATCGACTGCAGGAGGTCGTTCAGCGAGGCGCCGGAACCCTCGCTGAACGACCTCCTGCAGTCGATCTCCTGCCGGCGCCATTTTCCGTACGGAAACGATTCGCGGCGGGAAATCGCTCCCTGACCCCCGCTGGACCTCCAGGAACTTTTGGCCAGCTTGTGGGGGGCCTCCTGACCCCCACGAGACTTGCCAAAAGTCCAGCGGGGGTCCGGAAGGACCTCCTGCCGTCCAATCTTTTTCGTCTATGGCCGCCGCCATTTTTCGGCGCCATTTTGGAAAATGGCGCCGGCTGAAGACGACAAGATTCAGGAGCAGGAGCCCGTTCCGGACCGCTGCCGTTCCGGACCGCCGCTGGACCCGCAGGTTATTTAAGTTATTTGGGGGGGGGTTCGGGAGGGTGGGGGATTTAATTTAAAGGGTCGGGGTGGGTTTTAGGGGTTTTAGTGTGCCGGCTCACGATTCTAACGATTTATAACGATAAATCGTTAGAATCTGTATTGTATTGTGTTCCATAACGGTTTAAGACGATATTAAAATTATCGGACGATAATTTTAATCGTCCTAAAACGATTCACATCCCTAGTATCGTATCGCTCCTGTTCCTCCTCTCTTCCAGGGTGTACATATTCATATCCTTCAGTCTCTCCCCCATAGATTTTCTGATACTGACCCCACATCATTTTGGTCACCCTTCTCTGGACCGCCTCCATCCTGTCTCTATCCCTTTTGAGATAAGGGCTCCAGAGCTGAGGCCTCACCAAGGAACTGTACAAGGGCATCACCACCTCAATTTTCTTACCGGTTATTCCTCTCTCTATGCAGCCCAGCATTCTTCTGGCTTTAGCTATCACCTCGCCACACTGCTTCACCATCTTCAGATCATTATTAGTGGATGAGGGAAACCAAGGGAGGTGGTGGAGTCAGATACAGTAATGGAATCCAAGGAAGCAGGAGACAATCAGAGAGGATCTTTAAAGAGGTGAAGGGAAAGTCAGAGATTAACTGAGGTCTGTGGTATACACCGAGAAGTAAATTGGGCAGAGCAGATGGGCCTTATCTTCCATCAGGTTTCTATGCTGCTGTTTTTCAGCTACTGTGTGCAAAGGAGTAGCCTAGTGATTAGCGCAGCTGCAAACCAGCAAAGCCAAGATCCAGATCTCACTTCCAGGCCTTGGGATGTGGGGGAGTCACTTTGTCCTTCAGGTACAAATTTAGGGTGTGATTTGCTAAGCGTTTTCCCCATAGACACAGTAGGGGAGAAAAGCCTTAGTGAATCAGGCAGTTACACTGTAAGCCCTCTGGGGATAGGGAAATACCTACAGTGCCTGGATGTAATCTGCTTTGAAGGGTTATGAAAGGCAGAATATAAACATATTTGTGGGTATTCACACATCTACAGGATTTTTGCCTTCCCTGTGAAGTGTAAGGGTATGAACTGTGAAATGGAGACCTTAGGGTAAGATTTAGCAGTCCTGACAATCCTGGTCATCGTGCCACACTAGTCACACGAGATAGGGTCACTAGTGTTCCTGAAAACTGAAAGTCTTATGCTGAAACACACACACTGCAGAGGACAGAAGAAACGAATTGCAAAGTAATTAAAATATACAAATGTTTCCACTGGGGGGTGGGTGGGGATTATGTCTTATTAGCATTCGATCGCATTTACATTTAGGTGAACATTTGTATAATTTTCTTTTCCTAAGCGCTCCCTGCTACCCAGATCACGAGGAGGCAGGACACGTTGGCTTGTATTGGGACCTGGTTTCCCTTAACCTTTCCCCGTCCTGGGTCCGTCCGGGAAACCAGTGCTGCATTTCAGGCTGCAGGTATTTATTATGCTTTTTCACCCAAGGTTAGGCGCTTCCCTAAATGGAGAACACAGTTTCACACAATCGAGAAAGAAATACTTCCGGCCTCTTAGACAAAACAGTTGCTTGTCTGAGACGGCCGCCTTAGCCTGGGTTTCCCCCTTTTAATGAATCCCGACGCTGAAGCTCTTCCTTTCAGGAGAGAGGGCGACTTAATTTGATTACAGAGTACAATATTCATAAGCTTTCCGGCCGAAAGCCTTTATTTAATCGTGGTCGAATTCTTCAATAAGTAAATGAAGCGTCAGAGACTTTTCCTCACTAGAGTGGACCCTTTGAAAAAATGTTTCAGGCAGATAATTTATCGGGTTTAATTACGCTTTAATCCTCCTGATCGGCCTGGCGTGCAGGGCTAAATCCCCTGTGAATGGGAGCGGGGGCTGTGAAATCCTCAGGGGCTACGGGGGTCCCGCTGCCCGACCCCCTCCACTTCCTCTCCCTCCGCTCTCCATGACCGAGCCAGCTCTGCGCATTCAGCCCCTCACCAGCCCCACCGATTGCCGTCTAAGGACCTGGCTCAGCAAGGGCTTTCCCCCATAGGCACAAAATGAGAGAAAAGCCTGAATGGGCTTTCTCAGCCCTTCCGGATCCGATCACCAGACCACACCAGCCCGGGACCCAACCCCAGCTCATTCTAATCTAGTCTAAGTCCAGTTAAATAATAATAATTATAATAATAATTAATAATAAAACCCCAGTGCAAATTAAATTCACTTCAGCCTATGTATGCTAATCAGCTTCAATCAGTCTAACCCAGTTTCGGCCTAATCCGTCTCTATGAAATCCTATCTCAATCCATGCTAATAATATAACGAGTCCAATCAAGCCCAGTGCAACTACATATCACATGGCAGGTACCACTACATATCACATGGCAGGTATCACTATTTATCACATGGCAGGTACCACTACATATCACATGGCAGGTACCACTACATATCACATGGCAGGTACCACTACTTATCACATGGCAGGTATCACTATTTATCACATGGCAGGTACCACTACATATCACATGGCAGGTACCACTACTTATCACATGGCAGGTACCACTACTTATCACATGGCAGGTATCACTATTTATCACATGGCAGGTACCACTACATATCACATGGCAGGTACCACTACTTATCACATGGCAGGTACCACTACATATCACATGGCAGGTATCACTACTTATCACATGGCAGGTACCACTACATATCACATGGCAGGTACCACTACATATCACATTGCAGGTACCACTACTTATCACATGGCAGGTACCACTACTTATCACATTGCAGGTAGCTCACTGAATTCTGCTTCTGCAATAGGTTTATTCACCGGTAAAATCCGGGTCGTTTACCATCCTTCCAGTTGGGTTCTCTAGGTGTAGGTAGGATAGCAGAGCACAATAAGGTGATCAACAATTTGAACTCGTTCGATTTTGAAATGAAGATTCTTTGCCTGTTCAGCTGGCTTTGGTGATGTCTTTTTATTATCGTATTTATGAGACGGAGTTTGAGCTGCAAAGGATCATTATCTGATGCTGGTCACCAGGGCTTTATATAGGATTCCGAGAGAAACTCATTTACTAAAAATCCAACAGGAGGATATGAAAGTCTGAAGTGAGCCCAGGATACCTCTTGGCCATATCCCGATTGTTGTTAAAAAGATGTAACATGTGATGTAATTTCCTGTGCTTTTACATGCAAAGATTTTCACCAGTTCGGAATAGTAGCAATTGATTTTCTGTCTTTGACAGCTGAGTGCAACCCAGAAGAGCGTGAAAGAGAGTCAGTGTGCAAGCTCTCTTCTGCCTGACTCTCATAAAAAATTATGATTACTATGCAGTTTCGAAGTTTTTTGTTTTGTTTTGTTTATTTTGTGTTCAGAGATGATTTGTACAGTTTGTATCCTATGGGATAGGGATGAGCACCCTCTCCCCCCCACCTTCCGATCCTTAATCCGGGTAGTCACTTCCGGGTGGAGTTTTAACCGATGGAAAACCGCGGTCTCCAGACATTGGGGGGGGGGAAATGGGGAAATCTGTGCAGAACTGGACCCTTTAACCTGGGGTTTCCAGCACTCCTACAACCCCAACGGGCGAAACCTTGAATTGTTGGCGGTTTACGACCCAGGCTTTCAGTTTTTCCCAATATGATTCAGGGAGATTAAAGCGTTGCGGGGAAACAAAGGGCAGTACAGCCTTCTGCGTTGTAAATATGGACTTTATTATTTGCATGGGTGGGATTTAGTAAATACCCACGAGGGGGCAGTCACTGTCATTCACCGAGGAGGCGGAGGGTTTCATCCGGGAAACACGAATATTAATAAAGAGGGAGCTTTGTGCTATTTTGCCCGGTAAACACATTTCGGGGTGAGATTTCAAGTTTGGGAGAGGGAAACAGAATCGTTTCTGTTGCGGGGCTGTGAACACGGTAGCGCCTTAAAGCCTTAGACCAAGAAAAACAAATCTAAAAATGTGGAAATAAGGCACGAAATAATGGAAAGACGAAACAGCCCTTTCTATCTTCCAAGCCTTCCCTCCATTCAAAGTGGGCTCAAGAGAGTTTCGGGCTTTGGGTTTTGTAATTTTTTTTTAAGTGTCTTATGTTTGAAATGTTGTGAATTTGTGCTCCTCCTTCAGAAGTCTCCGATAGTAATTGATGCACTTTTTGAAAGTGTGTAAGCTAAAATAATAATATTAAAAGTTGTAAAACGCGCAGGCATCGCGCTACTTTTATATTTCCCACTGTGGTACAAAATAATTGTGGGTAGGAAAGTTTTCACTTTTCCCCCTGTCTTTCAGTAGCACAGGTCTTGGGTTTGTTTCATTGTCATTACACAAGATTTTTTTTTCCCGGCTGTTGTCAAACATTTCCTTTGATTTTATATTCAGTTATTTTTGCGCTCTCCCTCTCTTTTCAGTTGATCTTTCTCTAATATATTTCCTTCCCAAGGAGACACTGGAAAACAATAACGACACAATTACATATGCAGGGATCTCTTTCTAAAGTTGTTTTTTTTTTTTGGTTGGTTTACGTTGAAACAAGAACTGAAAAAGTGGTTCTTAATATGTAAAGTGTACACATTAGAACTCAACAGGTCACATTAAAGATAGAATAGATTAAAACAGCTCAAGTTTATGCTCATTAATACTTCTCCGATCATGTGGCTATCTAATTACTCAGGGATTTGCGAAAGAATTCCACATCATGGATGCACCATATTCACATGACCTTTGACCAACCAGTGATTTAGTTATTTTAGAAACCTGGAAGGCAATAATAAACTATGAAAAAATTATTTAAATGAGTAACCTGTATCAGAGATGTATTTATACACTTACAGTTTTCTACTCAATACTTTATGAAAAATGTTAAAGATAATGAAGCCATAAACTATGTGTATACATTTGAACTAGAATTCCATTCAATATGGTTCGTGCAAAGTAATCCAGATATTTTAGGCGCTTCTGAAGATGGATCTTAAAATCAGTTTGAGTGTCCGCGTTTCATCCCAATTGCTTTGACAAAAGATTCACAAACAAACTTAACTCCTGGATATATTAAATAGATAACAATACACTAGAGATGGTGCGTGAGTTAGCCAGTCAGACACAACCAGGGTGTACCAATTTGTGTTTTCAAATTTCAGATTCTCTGCCGGAATGGTTACATTAATTGATGAGACGGATTTTGTCGAGTCAGTAATTTTCAGAAGTTTCCCTCATCCATCACTGGAAATTCCAATCACCTGCTCATGGGCCATCCTCACAGTGCACATCCAAATATGCACATGCACCATTCTAGTCCAAGGTGGGTAAACAAAGGACCCAACAGGTGCCATTGCGAATGGATTTATTTCCACGTGCACTTCTAGGTAATTTCACCAGTGATAGCCTCTGAGATCTGCCCTACTTGCTCTCTAGGATTCAGACTTCTGTAGTATAAGACCCAATGGACTCCTAAAAAGAAAAAAAAAACCCCCCAGCTAAAATCAAAGTGGAAGGGAGGTTATATGTGTTCTCTCTTCTCCGACAGGGTTGGATAGTGGGATTTTAATACTCTCACACCTTGCCACAGGGATGACCACTTTAGAGTGAAACAACACTGACAAGATGGCACCTTTGCCCTTCTTAAATATCTTGTCTTTTCCGTGCTCTTCCTTCATCTTTTCAGAGGCGGAAGCTGGTAACTATCCAAATCTTGACTCCTCCGGGACAACTGTTTATTAGCGGTGGAATCTAAATATTTTTGATGAAAGGAGACAGATGAGTAAAATGAATGCATATATCATGACATTTTTATTGGTTATAATAAATATGATTAAACTTAAAAGCTATATATTTGTGCGTGTGTTTGTATATAGCTTTTAAGTTTAATCATATTTATTATAACATCAATAACAAAAAAAAATAAATATATAGTGATGGATGACGGAAAAAAAATATATAGTGATGGATAACGGACACTTCTGAAAACTTTGCAAATTACTGGCTTGACAAAATCTGACTCATCAATTAATATAACCATTCCGGCAGAGAAATTTGAAACACACTGTGTACACCCTGGTTCAGATGACAGTTGTGTCTGACTGGCTAACTCACGCACCATCTCTAGTGTATTGTTATCTATTTAATATATCCAGGAGTAAGTTTGTTTGTGTATAGGTGGTGTGTGTGTGTGTATGTAAGTATTTATATATATATATGTATGTCTATATACACACATACACACTCAACTACCTGTACAAATACATGTATGTATATATATATGGTGTGTGTGTACACACACACACACACCATATATATATATACATACACACACACCCACCACACATACACATGCAAAAGGAGTAACTTGGAAAGGAGATTAATATGATACATATCAGGGGGGCTGCACAAAGTATTTCCATTAAACATTCTTTTGAACTTTATTTGCTGCTACAGTTACATCTAAAATAGAAAAAAAAAAAACCCAAACCGCAAATAGATCTGGAATCCCAAGTCAGCCATAGACAGTCTAGTTTGCAATCATTTCTCTTTCTAAGATGCTGCCAGTTTTAACATGGAAGGCTTCTAAGATCTTCAGGTTGTTGATATGTGATACATTTCGAGAAAAAAAAAAGTTCTAGCCCTATAGACATTTTTTTTTAAATTATTTGTCATTGCTTATTCCAGTATCTTTACAACGATTGCGAGTTAGGGATGCTTTCAGATATTTCCTGATTGTTCAAATTCCTTTTACTAGTTCGATACATTACTCGATGTGATCATTCTTTTAAGATAATTGTGCTCAACAAGGGATTTGATAGCAAAGCGAGACAAACTATGTTGGAATCTAGCGTAGGCTAGCTTGGAATGTCTAAACATCCAACTTGAACACATCTGGGATGGCCTGGACTTCTTTTAGAAACCTATAGTCCTAGCTGCTTGCAGGCAGATTCTTATCTGCCCTCGACTATTTTGACAGCTAAATAATTTATAAACATTTCAGATATTTCTCGAGTTTCTTGTATTACTCGGAAAAGAATTTAAAGGATTTTAGTAAATGAAAAATAAATTAAGAGTATATGTGAATAATATAGTTAAAGCAAGAAAAGATTTCACTAAATGTTTAGGATAGAGAATAACACTTGTGGTAAATTCAGAAAAAAAAGGACAGGGTAGGTTAGTTCTGCACACTGCTCCTGGTAGTCTAGGGGCACGTTGGATTAATGTACTGAAGAATTTTCCGAAGCAAGCATTCATATTCTCATGTTTGCAAAAAGAAAAAGAGCAGTTTGCACAATGTCCCGGTATAATTATTATTGAAAGCAATATATATTTTTAACAACCCTTTACATATTTCATCTGAAACATTTTACAGGATTTTTTTTTTTTTGGATTAATTACTTTGCTCTTACATTTCTTCTATGGACAGTTATACTTTTATTGAATATTCATTTTAGTCCGTAAAAAATAAATAAAACATTTTGAACTACTGGCTCTGGCGATATTGCCACACGTTTTTGTCTATTGGCGCGAATTATTTTGAGACATTCAGTGGCTCGTTGTTAGATTGCCCCAAATTGTTTCAGTCGGTGGGAGGTAGAGTAATATCAGTAAAGTCTCATTTACAAGGCACTTCAAAGAACCTGGATCTGATTCACAATGTCGGGGAGAAAACACATTCTTGAACTGGCTCTTTCCTGGTGCTGCTGTGCGAACAAATCTCGCAACGAAATTGATGTTGCGCCGGCAGGTCCCCAGTAACTAGGTAGAGCTCAATTTATCCACGACTGCAAGAGCCCTGCACAGTTTATTGCAGAAACGGAAACACGGCTGCTGCTTAGTTCCAAAGGCAAATGTACCCCCGTGAAGAGGATGCTTTGTGCTATTATGGGGAAACTCCTAGGAGGTAGCAGGCTATGAAGGATATGGAATTATAAGACCTGGGATATATACAGAAGGACTGATTAGAATTGCGGGCCAGAATGCCAAACATTTCATTTACTGCCTGGAAGAAGTGAATAGCAATCGGGTCCATTTTGCATATAATACGAACCTAATTTCCAATACAAAACCATGATAATAAGTTATTTTTTTTAGGACGAGCAGAAGATGGGCACAGTACATGTTTATCTAGCCATAGCACCTTCCCGGCATTCTTCAACTGAAAGCCCTTAGCAGGAGGGTGGAGCTGAAAACGGGGGTTGAATTTATTATATGCGGACTACTGCGGCTACTGCCTCTACTACTACTATTATTACTACTACTGCCACTACAACTACTACTAGTACTTATCATTTCTATAGTACTATTCAGGGTACACAGTGCTCAGGTCTGGATTTCTGCACAGACCCACCAAGCCTGTGCCTGAGGTGGCAGAAATCTGGGGGTGGCATGAGACCCTGAATATTTGACAGATTCCACTGCTCTGGATGGGCTGCGGTCACAAAGGGTCAGACGAGAGAGCACTGCGGGTGCTGCCTCCTCCCTCCTTTCTCCTCAGTGTGGCTGAAGACCTTAGATTAGTCGCTCTCCCATTTCTCCTCTCCCCTCCACCAATATCTCTCTTATCACCCCTGATCTTGGCCAGCGTGAGAAGAGCAGTGGTGTCTTGGTCCATGTCCTCCTGCTCTGTCACCATGGTCAGACAATCACACTCAACCACGTGCCTTGTGTTGCAGTCTGGGAAGCTGCAGTCTGGAAGTGAACCCTTAGGCCGATCTACCCCAAGGATAGGGTAGGTCGGGAGGCGGAGCCACAGGCCGAGGTCTTCACCCGGGAACCAGGAACCCCCCAGGAGGAGCCCGTAGAGTCCTGGAACCTTGGGACTTAGGAGGACAGTCTGAGTCTCTATAGGTGGTTCAAATCACAAGCTGGACCTGAATGGCAGAGGAGGAGGATGCAGCCTGATGTATCAAAAGAATATAAGACATTTTCATACTGGGTCAGACTGACCATCAAGCCCAGGATCCTGTTACCAACAGTGGCCAATCCAAGTTACAAGTACCCGGCAAATACCCAAACATTAAATACATCCCATGCTACTAATGCTAGTAATAGCAGTGGCTATTCCCTAAGTCAACTTGATTAATAGCAGTTAATGGACTTCTCCTCCAGAAACAGAAGTATTGGCTACAGAGATAAAGTTCCTGGATGGAATAAATTATAGTTTTATGGAGCAATTAGTTCAGGAACCGATGAGAGAGGGAGCAATTTTATATCTAATTCTCAGTGGAGCACAGGATTTGGTGAGAGAGGTAACGGTGGTGGGGGCCGCTTAGCAATAGTGATCATAATATGATCAAATTTGAATTAACGACTGGAAGGGGGACAGTAAGCAAATCCACGGCTCTCGTGCTAAACTTTCAAAAAGGAAACTTTGATAAAATGAGAAAAATAGTTAGAAAAAAACTGAAAGGAGCAGCTACAAAAGTAAAAAGTGTGCAAGAGGCGTGGTCATTGTTAAAATACCATCCTAGAAGCACAATCCAGATGTATTCCACACATTAAGAAAGGTGGAAAGCAGGCAAAACAATTACCAGCATGGTTAAAAGGGGAGGTGAAAGAAGCTATTTTAGCCAAAAGATCTTCATTCAAAAATTGGAAGAAGGATCCAACAGAGGAAAATAGGAAAATGCATAAACGTTGGCAAGTTAAATGTAAGACATTGATAAGACAGGCTAAGAGAGAATTTGAAAAGAAGTTGGCCATAGAGGCAAAAACTCACAGTAAAAACTTTTTTAAATATATCCGAAGCAGAAAGCCTGTGAGGGAGTCAGTTGGACTGTTAGATGATCGAGGGGTTAAAGGGGCACTTAGAGAAGATAAGGCCATCGCGGAAAGATTAAATGATTTCTTTGCTTCAGTGTTTACTGAAGAGGATGTTGGACAGGTACCCGTACTGGAGAAGGTTTTCACGGGTAATGATTCAGATGGACTGAACCAAATCACGGTGAACCTAGAAGATGTGGTAGACCTGACTGATAAACTGAAGAGTAGTAAATCACCTGGACCGGATGGTATACACCCCAGAGTTCTGAAGGAACTAAAAAATGAAATTTCAGATCTATTAGTAAACATTTGTAACTTATCATTAAAATCATCCATTGTACCTGGACTGGAGGATAGCTAATGTAACCCCCATATTTAAAAAGGGCTCCAGGGGAGATCCGGGAAATTACAGACCGGTTAGCCTGACTTCAGTGCCAGGAAAATAGTGGAAAGTATTCTAAACATCAAAATCACAGAACATATAGAAAGACATGGTTTAATGGAACAAAGCCAGCATGCCTTTACCCAAGGCAAGTCTTGCCTCACAAATCTGCTTCACTTTTTTGAAGGAGTTAATAAAGATGTGGATAAATGTGAACCAATAGATGTAGTGTACTTGGATTTTCAGAAGGCATTTGACAAAGTTCCTCATGAGAGGCTTCTAGGAAAAATAAAAAGTCATGGGATAGGTGGTGATGTCCTTTCGTGGATTACAAACTGGCTAAAAGACAGGAAACAGAGAGTAGGATTAAATGGACAATTTTCTCAGTGGAAGGGAGTGGGCAGTGGAGTGCCTCAGGGATCTGTACTGGGACCCTTAATTTTCAATATATTTATAAATGATCTGGAAAGAAATATGATGAGTGAGGTAATCAAATTTGGAGATGATACAAAATTGTTCAGAGTAGTTAAATCACAAGCAGATTGTGATAAATTGCAGGAAGACCTTGTGAGGCTGGAAAATTGGGCATCTAAATGGCAGATGAAATTAAATGTGGATAAGTGCAAAGTGATGCATTTAGGGAAAAATAACCCATGCTATAATTACACAATGTTGGGTTCCATATTAGGTGCTACTACCCAAGAAAGAGATCTAGGCGTCATAGTGGATAACACATTGAAATCATCGGTTCAGTGTGCTGCGGCAGTCAAAAAAGCAAACAGAATGTTGGGAATTATTAGAAAAGGAATGGTGAATAAAACGGAAAATGTCATAATGCCTCTGTATCACTCCATGGTGAGACCACACCTTGAATATTGGGTACAATTCTGGTCGCCGCATCTCAAAAAAGATATAATTGCGATGGAGAAGGTACAGAGAAGGGCTATCAAAATGATAAAGGGAATGGAACAGCTCCCCTATGAGGAAAGACTAAAGAGGTTAAGACTTTACAGCTTGGAGAAGAGACGGCTGAGGGGGGATATGATAGAGGTGTTTAAAATCACGAGAGGTCTAGAACGGGTAGATGTGAATCGTTTTTTTACTCTTTCGGATATTAGAAAAACTAGGGGGCACTCAATGAAGTTAGCGTGTGGCACATTTAAAACTAATCGGAGAAAGTTCTTTTTCACTCAATGCACAATTTAACTCTGGAATTTGTTGCCAGAGGATGTGGTTAGTGCAGTTAGTGTACCTGTGTTTAAAAAAGATTTGGATAAGTTCTTGGAGAAGTCCATTTCCTGCTATTAATCAAGTTGACTTAGAAAATAGCCACTGCTATTATTAGCATCAGTAGCGTGGGATATACTTAGTTTTTGGGTACTTGACAGGTTCTTATGGCCTGGATTGGCCACTGTTGGAAACAGGATGCTGGGCTTGATGGACCCTTGGTCTGACCCAGTATGGCATGTTCTTATGTTCTTAAATCAGTGAGGGAGGGGGAGGAGGGTCTAAGAAGAATTTGAGGGAGATGAACTGGGGAATCAACTAGAGGGTAAGAGAAGGGCTGGAGTGGGTAAGAAAAGGGAACTGCTCTGTGTGTGTGAGAAAAAATGGATAGTTGCTGTGTGTGCATGAGACAGAGAGGGACAGCATGCAGATTAGGGGGGGGTGAGAAAAGGAGGATAGAGAGAGGGTAGGGATGTTACGGGATAGAGGGTGGGGATGTGACGAGGCAGGAGTTGTCAAGGTAATCTTCTGCCTAAGGCAAGTAAAGAGATAGCAACCCCCCCTCCGCTAGGGCCCAAGACAGGTTATATCAGCGAGAAGCCATGGGGTCCTCTTTGCAGAAAGCCCTTTTAGCTACTTGAAATGCTGGGGGAGGGGAGATACAGAGTCAGGATTCCCAGAGGAGTGGCAGATAGAGTGCTAATATTATTTAGGAAGCTGGTAACCCTGTCACAGTCCCATTAACTCTACCACCTGCCTCCCACCCTTCCCCAGCATTTGACCTCTGGGGAAGTGGGAGATGGGTGAATGGTTGGGTTCATGTGTGAGGCACTCTTAGGGCTGGTGCAAGGGTATTAGGTACCCTAGATGAACTGTATAGTGTTGAGTGCCCCCTCCAGCCCTCTCCATACACAATTAAACATTATGGATTTATAATAACAGATTTTACATGAAAAAGGACAAAGTAAGTCTTCTGAGGTAAAAACATCACTTACAACATGTATATGATATTTACATGCACTGTTGTGGTGCCAACCAGAAAACAAAAAAAGAAAGCAAAAAAAACAAAAAAAGAAAGAAAGCAAAAAGAGACATTTGGAACCTTTTTGGTATTATGCCTATTGTAAAATGCAGAAGGTGCGAGCTTGGCCCTCAGAAAGCTACCTGAATTACAAATTAAATAGTAAACCTCCCATACAAAAACATCACTAATTGTCAGCACTCAAACAGTAACACCTCTACTTATGAAAAGCAGCACTGCAAATATTATGTCAGACCCTAAAACACCAATATGCCTCCTATTAGGAAAACAGAACAAGCCAAGCTACTAGAGACCCTACACAGAAACTATATAGGAGTAGAATATCTCATCTGAGTCACAATTGTAGAATATAGCATAAAGAGAGAATTGAAAGTACAAATAGAAACATGCAGATAAAAACTGAACTGGAAACCAGAACAAACTATGCTCTATATGTAGTGCAACAATGGAAAAACACAAATATCACCATAAAACAATACAATAAAAAAAATAATACTTCAATCATAATAGTAAAACATACTTAAACATGTATATTTCAAATTAGCTGACAAACAGAACATTCAATAATTAAACTCATATTAAATAACGTTAAAAAGTCCCCCAAATCAAAATATTTGATAAGAGCAGATTCATTAAATAATACCCAATAATAAAACTAAAGATAGAAGAAATTCCCTATTTTCCATATTTGGGTACTTTTGATTTCCAGGCACCCTGCGGTTGTTGTGGATTAGTAGGGGAAAGGAGACTGAACACAAACTTTGTCCTCTCTCTCTCCCGCATATATGTACAATAACACACATGCTCATTCTCTCTCTCTCACACATGCACACATTCATTTGCTCACACTCGCTTACATGCTCTCATACATACTTTTCTCCCATCTCTAATGCATAAGCTCAGCAGTCATCACCTCTCACTCACCTTCTTTCCTTTCCTCTAACTCCAGTTCCCATCTCACCCCTTCCCTCCCCCTCTCTCCTCTTTTTTCACTCAATCCCCTTCCCTCCCCTCACTAGCACCTCCTCCCTTTCCCTCTCTGAGTAACTTTGACTTAGCCAGGAACATTCAGCAGAATGTATATTTGGTTATGTTCCACTGAATATCTGAATAAAGTTATCCAGGTAACTTTAACCAGGTAGCTTTCCCATTCTCCAGCTTACTCGAAATGGACCTCTATGGATTTGTATGGTTTTATTTAACTCTGCAATTTAGCCCCAGGAAGTCACAGAAACATGTGTGAGGGCTTGTTTGCAAGGTTAAAGAGAGAGCTTTCCTCTAGTCTTACTATAATAACTTCAAATGTGTAGTTTTGAAATCTGGTAATCTGTTTTTAATAGTTCTCATTCTTCCATTTGTATCTGAGCAGTTACACAGTAAATTATGAGAACATAAGAACATAAGAAAATGCCATACTGGGTCAGACCAAGGGTCCATCAAGCCCATCATCCTGTTTCCAACAGTGGCCAATCCAGGCCATAAGAACCTGGCAAGTACCCAAAAACTAAGTCTATTCCATGTAACCATTGCTAATGGCAGTGGCTATTCTCTAAGTGAACTTAATAGCAGGTAATGGACTTCTCCATTCTCCAAATCCACATACCAGAACTTCTGGTATGTGGATTTTGGGCTTGTTTTAGTACCCCACATTTGATTAAAGGAGTCTGAAATTCCCAATTTAAATATTTACAGCACAGAGAGATGAGTATATTCCATGCGGAGCGTGTGTCTGTACAGAGACTGTGCTTAGGAAAGCACCTTCCAATAGAGAGGCTTTGCCGACCAGGAATCCCTAAATAGATATTTGCTGCAGTGTGAAAATACCCTTGATTTGATCAGAAAAGAAGATTAATTAGTGCGGAAATACTGTAAGTTTAGTATTTTTGTAAAGTACAGGGGTGCCTTGTTTAGTTTAGTTTTTTTTTTAATATAATTCAAGAATCTGAAAATATAACCAAGATAAAATATATTATTACAAAGACACTGATGTATGTTTAAGGAATGTGAATGTTTTAAAATCTGAATGAACAGAAACGAATGTTGCAGGTCTATTTTCACTGGGAATCTCTCCTTGCATGGTACAACTTTTAAGAAAATGATTTCATTGGCTAAAACCCAGTGACATATTGCTTACATCAGTTACAGGGTAGCTAACTGGCTCCAGATTTTCAGGAGAGGTTGATCCAGTCCTGGTTTTACCCCATTGCATGCTGGGACTTATTCTGATTTACCTATTGCATTCCCTCAGAAAATCAAGGCTCTAAGACCCTGCATGCAGGGGAGTAACCTGTCCTGATCAACTAATTAGATGATCTCATATTAGTTGACTCTTTTAACTAATAAAAGGCAGATAGCACTCATGCTTATGAAATTATTATAAAAAGTAGCCATTTTCTGGAGTCTGAGAGGATCTGAGATGTGAATCCTTGGTGTATAGGTCTGCCCACAGGGAGACAGAGAATCTGTTAAATGGACATGGGTTTTTGTGCAGGGAGATTTAAAAGAGAGAAGGTGTTTGTTTGTGAGTACAGGACCTGTTTTAATGCACTGATATGCCATGGGGCAGTAAATATAACTAAATAATTGTGTGAGCTAACACATAGTATAAAATGTTTGTATAAGGAAGCAGTGAATCCAGATCAGTATTGCTTTAGTAATTTTCTTGTCTAATATAAATGTTATGTGTTTTCTGAAGATACTTGTATTACCTAGACCAGTGCATTAGTCAGAAGACTGAGGAAGAAGGTTAAGCTTTTGTGGGGGTAATCTAGGGTTCAGAATATTCCTAAGGCCCCCATAATAATATGGGGACTATTGTGTATACACGTTAACGTGAGTTGTGCACACATTTTGTGTGTGCAAATTTTACTCCCGAGTTAAGCAGTTTTGTGCACGAAAAAGTGCACACAACCCATCATTCAGATTTACACACACATTTGTGTTTGTTCATAAAAATCCCATGTTAATCAAGCCATTAGCATTTCCTTCTGATGCAAAGAGGTGCTTAAGCTTTAATCATGCTTTGTTAATGCTCACAATTTAACTCCTGGGGCTATCGTTAATCTATGGGGAGTTTGTAGTCCTATACTCAGAACCTATGCACCTAAGATGATTTATATGCAGAAAATATGCTTTGTGCACAAATATCGTGGTTTATGTGCACCCCAAAATTGGGGTTTTCTCATCAATGAAAGCTGTGGGAAGACATAATTAGAAGGGGGAAAAAACTCTAAGGCACCAACAGTGGCATGAATAGCTTAAGGCACTATAAAGGGGTAAAGGGCTAGCAGCAGTGGCAGGAGTTTTCCAAGGCACTGAGAGGGGAGCAAAGAGGCAGCAAGAGTGGGAAGAACACACTAAGGCTTCACCAGAGGGCACCAACAACAGCGGCCTGAAGGAGGAAAACAGGTTTTATGGGCATAAATCAATATTTTATATGCACTAAACATGCCTTTTTGGGCACATTTTTTGAGTAAGCATGCTGTTTAAAATTCCTGATGCATTAGCATATCATTAAGTTACTGCATCAGGACTTATCTCAATTTTTACTGTGAGAGTAAAGAAAATGTAGGATTAAAATTTAGCTCATACAATTTACTCATGTTTTCTTACATTGGGTTCTAGGTGACAGAAATTATAGTGAAATAACCTCCTTAATTGCATTTTTTGTTTATTTTTACTTTTAGCTTATTAAAAATGCCTTATAGGGAGTAAGCAGAGGAATCTATGTGTGAACCGGGCATAGAGAGGCATTTTATTTACTTCGTATAGGGGTTAGAATAGCTTATAGTACCGAGGGACAGGAATCATTGTGGGGTCATCAAAGCATTCAAATCAGAATCCCGTCTAACTGCTCATCATCCAAATACAGTGTGTGATCCATCTGGCACCCTCTTCTGGTCACAGGAGCTCAGACCGTCAAACTGCACACAGAATTCTGGGCCAGAATTACAAAATTCAGGGCTAGATTCATTAAGGCTTTTCTCCCATTTTGAGCTTACTGGTCAATTTTAAAAGCCCTAGACACACCAGAGCTGGGATATAAGCCTGACTTGGCCCGTGCAAATTTAAAAAACTGAGCGAATACCCGTGTATCTCCCGGTACACACATACATTTTTTTTTCACAAAAATGGGCAGGACATGGGCGGGCCAGGACTGAACCATGAGGTCTGCATGTAAGTATTTACACACACAAGCGCGTGCCAGGGTCCCCTACTGTGTAACTTTACTTCTGCTATGGACGGCGTGTAAGTCATGTAACAAAAGAAATGTGGTAGTCAGCGAGGTTTTAAAGGTTGGGGTTAACTGAGTAAAAGGAAGGCAAGTTAGCTAGGGTGGGTTAGGAAGTCCTCTCCTTTACTGGGGTGAACTGGAAGCATACTGGGAAAAAGGGCTATTGCATCGGTGCGCGTAGCTACTAAAATTCCCCCCACTTACGTACGTGAGGCGGCATTTGCGTGCATATGCACGAGGCAATAAAAAATCGTGCACATATGTACGCAAGTTTAGCGGATGTTATAACACGCACGCATATACGTGCAAATACATGCATATGTTATAACATTGCCACGCCCATATACGTGCGCCAGCAAATGTGCACATGTGTGCGCCGGTCTTAAAATCTACTTCTTAATGAATAAGGTATTTAAATTGAAGTGACACATATTTGGTTAATCTGAACTGTTAATTTTAAAACAAAGTCAAGCTGTTTTGTAGAACTCACTAAATAGCTTTCCACAGTGTCCTACAGTGATGCAGATGTATTCAGAGGTACTGTGATTACTATAACTGTATACATCTCACTGTTATTATAACTGTCTACGTCTGTATAGGAAAAGGATACACTTGGTGTTAAGCAGGGCTGGATCAAAGGTATTAGGTGCTCTAGGTGAACCTTCAGATTTGTGCACGCCCCCAATTCATCTTCAGGCCCCTTAAGCTCCCCCTGAGATTTTAATAATTAAACTCAACATTCATGATCACCCTACTACACTGCTATGAGAATGATCCTATAAAAAGACATCACTGGACACCATGGGGTCAATATTGAAAGCCATTTAGCCATCTAAATGGTGAGTTTTGAATATTCCCCTTGCTTATCCAGCTACAAGATAAGTCATTATCTGGGTAAGATTTAGCCAAATAAGGAAAGGGCATTTTGGGGGCATTCCAGGGTGAGGATGAGTTAGCCATATATGTTATTTGGCTATCTCTGGATGTGCCTGAAAACAGGTCTAAAGTTATCTGGCTGGATAACTTTAGCTTTAACAGACTATGGGCCTCATTTTCTAAAGTATCGCAGGCCGGCGATACCTTAGGAAATGAGGGGCGGGGGGGGGGGGGGGCGAAATGGGGGGCGGGCCTGCACTAGCCGGCAGCGATCACACCGTCGCGGTGCGATCGCTGCCAGTTTCGCACCCAATAGCGCCACCATAGGAGGTGTAGCTATTGGGAGCGAAATAGGATGCGAAAAGGTCCTTACCTTTTTGTCGTCCGCGGTGGCTTCGCGGAGTCGGCCCCGGTGACGCCCCGACTCCTCCTCTTCCGGGGCCGACTCCACCCCCATTTTGGTATCGCACGCGAAAAGGGACATTTCGCGTGCGAAACGTCCCTTACTGCGTGTGATACGTGTAGAAAATAAGGCCCTGTATTTGTTATGCGCGCCAGCCACGGCAGACCCGCGGCTCTGCCCCTCACCTCTTTCAAAGTGATCCAGCACCTGGTCCCTCGTCTCTGGTGGCTGTGGGCTGCTGGCTCCATCCTCAGGCCTCCCCTGAGGCCTCCAGTTCTGCTACAGTTCCTGATGTTCCGCGTCTGGCCTCGCCACATGACCCACGGAGAGACGGCGTCCCGATCAGCGCCACGCCCCTCCCTAGGCGCCCACACGCACACAGCTGATCCTTTAATAGGGCCCGCGGCGGGAACCGGCTGCGGCCCTGGATGATGACGTCAGCTAAGCTCCGGTATATAAGCCCGGGCTCTGCTCTCTCAAATTGCCTTTGCAACAGGTCCCCTCACTAGTCGAGTACTCGTTGCCTCTTCAGTTCCTGGTTCCCGATCCTGATTGCCTTCATTCCTGTTTCCTTGTTCTGGTGTTCCTGTTCCTTCATCTCTCCTTTGATTGCTAACCTGGTTTGACCTCTGCATTGCCTGACTACTCCGTTGCCTCTCTCCAGCCCAGACCTCTGCATCGCATGACTACTCCGTTGCCTCTCTCCAGCCCCAGACCTCTGCATCGCCTGACCACACCGTTGCTTCTCTCCAGCCCTGGACTTCTGCATCATCTGACCATCCTTTGACTCTCTCCTTGTCTAGACCTCAGCCTTGCTTGCCACTGCTTCCAGACTGCCACCAGCCCTGAACCCAGCTTGCTTAAATATGCCTCTTCAGCCTTGGTCCTGGACATGGTTCATTCAGGCTTCGGTCTTCTCTTGCTCGGGCGCCCTCTGCCAGACTGTGTTCCTATTGGCGTCCGGGTCTCTGGGACTCCGCCTCGTCCAGTACAGACTGATACCTACACTAGTTGCTGCCTCTGGGCTAACCTCGATTCACCCATTGACGGCCACTGATGGAGGCCACCTAAGTCCAGCTGGCACCGGCACCCAAAGACTCAACCCACAGGGCATGAGGGCTGGTATTGGGGAAGCGCCAGCCGGCCTCCATCCATCAGCCCTCTCTGCCTGCTGATGGTAGGGACCCATAGGATCCCTCCTACAGGTAGCGTCAACCCTACCTTGGCCCAAGGGTCTACCTCTGGTGCAACAATATTCAAAATAATACAGTTGGTTAAGTGCTGAGAAGCAGTTATAAAAAAAGGCTGCAGGCCAAGTGGCCATATAACTGCATCCACCTGAGCTCCAAATGCTGGGCCCTGTTGGACTGAAGCTGCTTTCTCCACCAAACCACCCCAACTCATAAAAAACAAATTTTAAGAGTCGGTGCCAGCCTCCTTCCCTCCCCCGCCCACTTCCCTGCACTCCAGTTGTGGCATATTTATATCAAAATGTGTCCCCCCAATCTCCCAGTACTTTAAATTAGTGAACACCTTCAGCTCAGATCATGGTAACAGCCTATCACTACCTGAGCCTTGCCCTTCTACCGTTGCTAGGGGAGCTACGCTAGAAGTGTATGCTTCTAGCTTAGCTCCCATAGCAACGGTAGAAGGGCAAGGCTCAGGTCATGGTAGGCTGCTTCTGTGATCTGGGCTAAAGATCTTACTAACTTAAGATACCGGGAGGGTGGGAAGTTTAGGGTTGGGGTGTGGTTGGGGTGAGGGAGGGACTGGGGCCCTGGAGGCCACATTTTGATATAAATTTGCTAGGAGAAAACAGTGGGAGTTGGTAACTGGCACAGGCCCTTAAATCCACTTTTTATAAGTTGGAGGGGTTATAGGGGAGTGGGCTGTACACTCGGCTCAGCAAGGCACAGCATTTGGAACTTGAGTGGTTGGGGGCGAAATGATAGCGCCACTAGGCCAATAAAATTGTTTTTAAACTTCTGCTTAGCATTTAACCAATGATATTCTTTTGAATATAGCTTGTTACAGCTAAAGTTATTTGGCCATACAAGGCTGATTCATTTTTAACCTAATCGGTGATACTCAAAAATTGTATGGTTAGGCTTAAAGGTATCTGGCTATGGTTAGCTAGATAACTTTAATAGGGATATTCAGTAGGATTTTTATCCCATTGAATATCTGGAACAAATTATCTCACTATCTGTAGCCAGATAACATGTTCATGCATTGGTTTACTGAATATTGGCAGTATATTGAATACATTTTTCAAAAGTAGTGCTCTTATATATGAAAAACAAACACAAAAACCCCTTTCAGGGGTCTTTTTTGAGCATTTGCAGTTATATATGGCAGAGGAGTTATATATAAAAACTGAAGGCTGAGGTCTTTTTGTTTAAAATGTTGACGAAGATTTCCAGCATTATAGTGTTCCAATGGTCCACTCGTATTCTTGTGTCTCTTCCTCCTGATGAAGCCCACAAATGGTGAAACAAGGGGACCTTTGTCAAGGAGAGATTTTTATACAGCAGCCATCTTGGCATAGAAGAAGTAATGGTGTTTACAGCAGAGAGAGGAGTTTTTACTTTCAAGTTCGAAGAACAGTGAGGAGACGATTGCGTCCACGATAGGATTCATAATAGTGTACTGGACCACTTGTTGGACCGATAAAACAGGAGGGTAGGCTAAGAAAGCCGAGGGGCAAAAAAATAGGTGGGACACCAAGGAGTTGTCCGTTTGAAAACTTTAATTGAATGGAGACATATTCTTTCTATATTGTGCCTGACTGAGGCCGAGTTTCGCCCGCACATGGGGCTACCTCAGGGGCTAAAATATAAATAACAAATATAACTCACAATACAGGACATACAAGAACATAATTTAAAATCGTAATTAATTATATATACATACATATATAATGGTAACATATACAGTGAGACAACTTCTTTGAATCACATACATCTGCAACATGTGGAAAAGCATAAATCAAAGAGCACAGAGGTGGCATGATATATGATTTTACCTGTATGCGGTATAGCTTATAATGTGTATGAGTTTGATCTCACACCGAACTTGTCTGCTGGTCTGTAAAAGTGTGCATGTAAAAAATAAAAAACAGTATTTAAAAATCAAAATATTGCTAATGACAAAATACTAAGTAAAAGCAATTAAAAAGAAAAAGAAAAGTAAAGGGTGCATATTGTTGTGGTACCACTTATATTAATACTGCTAAAAATTATTTTGGATTTTGAACTTAGTGTAATTCACACGGCAATAGCATGGCATAAAATAAGGAAGCACTAACATTGGCACTTAAATCTTAGTTTACCGCGGTGTTACTTGTGCAAAGAAAAAGGAAACCCTTACTCTAGGTGGTATAAAATGTGAATATATGAATATGAATATATCACAATTGTACTACATCTAAAAGGCACAGACCACAGTGAGCAAAGCAACTGACATGATTAACTGACTGTTCTACTCTGTAAAAACTAAAGGATAACACGAAGTAAAACCTAGTTTCAAATAAAAATAGCAAAAACAATGCACTGTTAACTCGTGTTCTACTTACTTTGAGTTGTTCAAATTGAGAATGTAGCAGTCTCCACTCTAATCGCAAAAAGAGCTAAAATGGCCACTGTGAGTGTTTTAAAAGTTGAAAAAACCACCAAAATTCATGTCAATCAAAAGTGGGGGTGTGGCCATGAAATGCCAGTATGTGACAGCTCGGAAACAGCGTCGAACACCGCGGTAGTCAAGTTGAAGGCCATAGTAAAAATAAATCGGACTGCGATAATGAGTAATGATAAGAAATTAAATAAAAGGTACAAAAGAGGGGCCACATACCAAACAATAAAAAATATGTAAAAGTACGAGTAACTGGTGTGGAACACCGTGGTAGTCAGCTTAAAAAACCTTATTAAAAATCTTAATAAAAATAATTCGGACTGTGATTAAAAAATTGAAAATGAGTAATAATAATACTAAAACATGGAAAGTAAAAAAGTAAAAATCCATAATAAGAATATACATACAACGGTAAAATAAATTGGAGCATAATTAAAAAAATAAGTAAAACCAAAATTAAAAAATGTGCAAAAAAATGAATGTCATAATAAAATAAATTGATAAAAGTAGTAAAATCCTGAAATGCAATTAAAAAATAAATTGAACCAAAATTTAAAAATGTACAGTAAAATGAATGTCATAACAAAATAAATTGGAGATATGAGGACCATTAATAAAAGTAGTAGAAATCTAAAATATAATAAAACAAGCTCTATTGAACAAATGTGAATGTATCTGTGTTACAGCCCATATTTAATGATAAATATTAAAAATAATACAAGGAAATAGATCAATAAAAGTATAAAACATAAGCAATAAAATAATGTGTATTAAAAATAAACGGTATTAAAATGAAACAAAGGCTGTGACACACCTCATAAAAATAATAATGATAAAAAGTTAAAAATGATCAAAGGATAATAAATGAATGAACCAAAGCTTTAGCATCATAGTAAAAAAAAACAGACCGTGGGTAAAAAATGGAATATTCATTTGAAGATGATCAAATAAATAAATGAAAAAATATACAATCAATGAATTGATACACTTTTGTAACAAATGTAAATGTAGCTGTATGAAAAAATAAACAATCAATGAATAGATACACTTTTGTAACAAATGTAATTGTAGCTATGTACCAGCTAAAAAAGCAAAATTAGGATTAAAAAGGAAAATTCAGTCTAAACATGAAAAATTAAAAAAAAAAATGGCTGTGGCTTCCCTCAGGGAAAATGTTAAAAAATTAAAATATAAAAAATTAAAATATAAAAAAATGAAAAAAAAACCTTGGATTATGATTTCAAAAAGCAAAACATCAAATTTTTGTATGCGTGATTACATGCAGACCACAGAAAAAATGAAATCAGCATTCAACTTAAAATAAAATATCTGAAAATTTAAATAATCTTTTCTGACAGTAACATTAATAAAATATTTTTCATGATATATTAACTTTGTTGGTATTTTGCTGCTACATTAGTGTTTGCACTTTCTAAGTGAAGTATATATATAAAATATATATATCTATAGTATACAATGATTAGCATTAATCCCATATCTAAACCAAGGGATTCAAAAAATATATTACACTCTTCTAGATAATAAACAAGATAATCCCTTCAATTCACATTATATATCAAAACCTTAACTAAACAATAATTTAAAATAACAATTTTCATAATTTTCACTGATGACAGCGCAGGCCGTTAAACGGCGCCAGAACACCAGGCGTTGTGCGCTGCGTGCCGAAGGGGCGCGACAAAGGGGCAATCCCCTTCATGCAACCCATAGTGTTAACCATTTCCATGTTCTTTTATATCCCTTGTTAACAATTTCCATATTATAAATGTTCAATGTATTAGACAAAGGAAACGCCTGATTTCCTGCATTTTTGTTTGAATGTAAACCGATGTGAAATGTAAAATCGAACTCCAGTATATAAAAATAAACAAATAAATAAATAAATAAGTATAGAAATTGCTTTATTATTTATTACCACTTATTTCAATAATGTTATTTTTGGCCAACAAATTGTACTAAACTTACAAAAGGAAACCAGCCATTCACATAATTCATTCATACATAAAAAATATTTGCAGATACATTAGCTTATATTAATAAACACAACTTGAAAAACAGGTCATTAAAATACTCATCACTTTGGACCTTATTTTCCAAGGCTATCAAAGGCTTGCGCTAAGAGCGCAAGCCTGCGATAGCTAGTGAGGGTAGCGCACGCCTGCGCTACCTACATCGGGGCGGAGTCAGCCCCGGAAGAGGAGAAGTCGGGGCGTCACTGGGGCCGACTCTGCGATGACGGCGCAGAAATGAGGCCCTTATTGCCATGAAAGCCATTTCTCATCTAATTGACCTATAGCTTCAAAAGTTTCATAACCAATGGTGGCAAATCACTAAACTTAATGTTACATGATGTCCACTAATCAAACTGGAAAATCCTGTTTCATCAAGGAGACCTAATGTCCATTAATTAGATGGGCAAACCCTATATTGGACACTCCAGAAGATGGTCTCCTGCATATTCCAAATATCCTTTGTCAGGCCTTTCTGATAAACTTTGTGAGTGTTCCACAACACACTGAATAGTGGCTGAATATCTCTTTTCATGAAACAAGGATATGCAGAAAAACCTGATATTTGTTTGGTATTTGCCTAGTGGAGGTTCCAACCTCTGGGAAAGAATCAATCCCTCATCTTTAAGATGAAATGCATCATCAATGCATCATCATCATCATCATTTATATGTGCATACTTTCCCAACTAAAGAGCACAAAGTGAGTTACTTGTTATAATCTACAACAAGATGCATCCATTTGATAAAAAAAACAAGGTTAATATCTGAAAAATGTACAGTTAGTAAAGGCATAATAAGAACTGGGATACCGTAATTAAATATCTAATAATATAACACCAATAAGGTAGCGCAAGAGGATAGTTGAGATGACAGGGAGGTTCTGCTACATGATTACATATCTGAAAAAAAGCACTAAATAGGATGGGAATAATGAGAGTTAAAGTGACTGAAGGCAGTTCTGCAATGGGTCAAAGAAGTTGGGAGGGTGGGGGTGGGTGGAGAGGGCAAAGCTTGAGAAAAAGGCTCTATTTCAGCTTCTAGTCTGAATACTGCTTAAAAAGCCATTGTAACAGCATGAACAGCCTTTGGACTGTCTGGAGGACAGAGTAGACTGGACTCTGGCTATTCTACAGACTTTTATTATTTACAGGCAAAATTAAACCACCAAGAGCTTGTTTACCTCAGCAGTGCTGGAAACAAAAATGCAGTAGTCTTCAGATAAGTAGCATTAGCAAAGCTTCTGCTTCCTTCTCCTCGCATGTGGGGCTTGCAATCCTTCCTGGTGCCTACCTTCTTATCTCTCTCCCCAGAGGACACACCTGCAACCAGGATTCCCTTGTGGGCTGTCTTAAGGCGAACCAGGCTAAGTGGCTGGTCGTGGACTTTTGAAGAGGGTCTAACATTCACTCCTTTACATACCCTCCCCCTCAGGTTGACCTTGTTAGGTTAAGTGTCTGCCTCTACCCAGGTTAACTTCCATAGAAGCGAATCACCACTGCTATTTGCCTTTTCCATCTTGAAGTGGGACTGACCATTTATTTTCCTAGTGGAGGGTAGCATTGGTATGGATCTCCCTAGGCCAAAGAGTATCTTCCTCTCCAACATCTGTACATGTCTCCGGTTCAACTCTAAGGGACCTACTCCAGAGTGAAGCTTGCTTAACTTCTCCAAGTTTATCTTCCCCCACCCTTTTTGGGGAATCAGTTATGGGTTCCTGGAATACCTCTGATTTATGACCCCATGCAAGGTTGAAACAGAGAAGACCCAGACATGCCTTTTCTCAGTCAAGCATGCTACTTTACCTTTTGTCTTCAGGTGAATTCTGACCATATCTAAAAACTGGATTCTCTCGAATTTTCTTCTCTGGTGTTGTTTTCTTCTCTTCCATGGTTTGAATATCTTCAATTCAATGCTGTATAAATTCACATTGTCTCATGGAGACACTTCCAGAGGAGATGACTCATGCAGTCTGTCCCAACCCAAGTGGCCATAAGCTGGTCCTACAGAGTCTCAAACTGGGGATAATCATGCCTCAGAACATGGGGTATGGAAGCTCAGAAATTATTCCCACTTCTAGAGTGACTTGCCCTGCAGAGTCATCAGTAGAACCTGACTGGTTTGGTACTGTTGTTGGTCACCATGTATGCAGGTAAGAGTCGCCTTCTTCTTGTAATAGAAATACTTTCTCTGAGCTGGCTCCTTCCGGATAAGAGTCTTTCCACACCCTGAATCTACCAGAACTTGGGTAGGGAGCACAAAGTCCCAAAGTTCCAAAAGAGGAATATTATGAATTTACAGCTGTGGAGCTTCGCTAGATTGCACTCCCATTCTTAATTTTCAATCCATGGACATTCATTGGCAATGTGCACTTTCTCTCCACAGTTGGACTTGCATGTGGTTTTAGTCCTAGTGGCCATCCTTCCTCTGAGGTTTTACCATGCTAGTGTGAACTTTAACATCTAGTACTGGCTTTCTTACCAAGATGTCCATAGATCTGCTCCTGTCATAGAGATAGTCTTTGCTAAATTATTTCTCTTTCCACAGTTAAAATAAGTTGGTGGGCCTGGGGTCTGTGACTGGAATATGGAACCAGAACTATCCAGTTCTGTGGATCATTATTGGGGTCTTGTACTCTCACTGTTGCACTGGGGACCCTGTACAGATTGCATTTCTAGCTTTATGATTAGTTCTGGCAACAAATGAGCCTGATGGAAGGCATCTGCTACTTCCAATGCAGTTTCCATGGTGAGCCCAGACTGCCAACATACCTACTTCCACATAAGTCCAGCCCATCCTAGCTGGCTACTTTGAGGACTGTTTTTAACTCTGCCTGTAGCCACTTTCATCTGACATCCTTTAGCCAATGAAAAAGGTTCCTTGGACTTTCCATGGGCTGTAGGATGCCACACCAGAACTGTTACTGGTATATCTCCATAGTGTAACCCTCCCTTTCCAGGATGGTGGTTTTGACTTTCGAATAACTGGCTCTTCTATTTGGGTTGGCACCTGAAAAGTCACTTGCTTTTGCCTGTAAGCAGATTTGCCAGGTAGTGGACCAAGTAGCTTCTGGACAGCCAACCATATGGGTGGTTCTCTTAAAATTCCTTATGAAAACATCCAGGTCTTCTCCTGCCTTCATTTTAAATAAGACCTAAAGCAATGGGGCTGCTCGTATTGTGGTGGCTTACATTGCTTGTGCTATCTGTGCCAGCACCCCCTGTTGCTGGTTAAAGTGTCCATGTAAGGCCTGAACCATTCTCTGAAGTTGCTGCTTCCCTTTCGTGAAGGTCTGCACTAATTGCTCCATGTTAGCTAATAAGCCTTGGCGCTATAGAAGCTTTTCATGCTGCAGTTCCTTACTTTTAGCCTGAAGCCCACAAAATAATAACTTCCCCTGGTTTCAGGAAGTAAAAATAGAAAAAAATCCCTAGCCTGTCCAACTCTGACTGACTTTAAGGCAGGGTTTCTCCCTTGGCCATCTGTACTTAATAACTGTTGCTGCCGCCAGGCCCCAGAAAAAAATGTCTTCTCTTTTCTGCTGGGGGTGGATTCCTGGCTGTGCAGCTGCTTAGAGCAGGAGAATCCCACTGTTGCCACCATATGTGATACAGCATGCATGGTCTTTGGCTTGCTAGAGGACAGAATAGATTGGACTCTATTCTTCTACAGACTTTTATTATTTACAAGCAAAATTAAATAATCAAGAGCCTGCTTACCTCAACAATGCTGGAAACAAAAATGCAAAAGTCTTCATATAAGTACCTTTAAAAAAATCTCCTGCTTCTTTCTCTTCATGTGTGGGACCTTCTTATTCCTCTTCCCGGGGAGGGGGGGGGGGGGGGAAATGCTCTGCAACCAGGATTCCCTTGTGGGCTGTCTTAAGGTGGACCAGGCTAAATGCCTGGCCTTGGACTTTTAAGGAGGGTCTAACATACACTCCATTACAACCATGTTTTTAGCATTTTTCTGATGACGAAAGGGCTAGTTTGATGTTAAGTGGCACTGAGTTCTATAGGGTTGGAACTTATCCATCAAAGGTTTTTTTTTCTCTGGTTTTTATGAGGCACAGCTCCTTTGTTTTTGTCACAACTAAATGGCTTGTGGCAAAGAATGCAGAGAGTGGGAATGACCTGAGATTGGAACAATCGACACCCACCTTTAAAAAGAGACTCAAGACTTGGTTGTTTAATCAAGCATTCTCCTAATCCCAATAACTATTCTGAACTTTTCAATAATCGACCTCAGGCCCGACTCAGTCAATTCCGAATATATATTCTCCTATATTATATTGTATTTAAATTGTACTCTCCGTGCTCCGTTGAAGTTATTTATTGCTTTCATTAAGTTATTTTATTTATTTCCAAGTTAAATCTTCCCTGTTCTCTGTAAGACATTATTCTATATTCTGTCAATTTTATTGTTACAATGTAAACCAAATTGATTAGTAACTTTGTTACTAGAACTTCGGTATATAAAACTGTTAAATAAATAATAAATGAATATAAGGTATGAAACGACAGCAGAGGCAGAGCAATGCACAGTCTTTAAGGGCCTTAGAAGCCAGCATCAGGATTCTGAGCTTGACTCAACAGAGTATTGTTAGCCAGCATAGAGATTTTAGAATAGGGGAGGCACTTTCAAATTTGTTTCGTGCTCGGTATTGCGACATTCCTAATAGGTTGTAGGCACCAGCTGAGATTTTTGGGGGATTCCAGTGTACAGCAAATTGCTGTAATCTAGGCAGGAAATTATGCATAGGTAAACAAAAATCTGAAGGTATAATCAGAGTCATGATAATTATATATATATATCAATCCATGCACGGCGTCTTGAGGATGGTTGTAGCACATATTTGTCGACTGTGAATAGGTCCAGTGGGGCCATTGCAATATTATAGATAGAGTGAGATGAAGGGATGCCCCATAGTAGGAGCATGGGAGTATGTTGGCAGGATGAAGTGGGCAGTGAGATGACAGTTTGGATTTTTAAAGCTTTTGGAGCACCGCTCAATAGGTTTTGAGTTCTCTGTAGAAGACAAAATATCGAGCACTAAACAGTATTCCAAATCAGAACATCATTAAAGAAGGCATGATTTCCCCCTTAAGAAGCCAGATTTGGTGAAATAAGTAGGCTCTGTTATTTGCTGGGGATCTACTAGCAAGAGATGATATCAGGGGATCCATTTGGACAATAGAATAGTGTTTGCTATTACAAAAGTGTGGTGCAACGTGACAGTGTATATACAATTTTGCACTTTGCAATTCCGCATGTTTGATGTAATAATACACTGTTTATATAATTTTGTATTTTGCAAATGTGTATGCTTTTATAAACATGTATTGATGTTTGTTACTGTACTGTTATATTATGTGTGAGCACATGTTTTAAGTGTCCTGTATTTATGAGGCAATAATACAACATTTTATATTTATATTAAAAAATGCTTAGCAGTAATATATCAAATTAGGATTCCTATGGGTTGTGGATCGAGGACATTATGCATGCCTGGATGACTGTGGAAAAAGCAGGGCCATCAAAGAAGGAATGGAGATAGCATAGTCAGAGTAATTGAAAAATGCTTATTTAGCTATTCTTAGAGCTGAGCTTCTTTAGTGTACTTAGAACCCAGCATAAATCCTATGCTATGAACTTGATGACTGCAAGGTAAGGCTGTCTCTTTGAGAGTGCCGTGCTGTTTAAGAAGCCAGAATCTTTTTTGCCTATCTATATTTCTTCCGTCTTTTGTGGATTTTGTTTCAATATACTTAGGCGTAGATAGCTGGAGATCTTGCCCAGGCTTTCATTCAGGTTAGCAATCAATTTTTCAGGGTCTGAGCCAAGAGGATCTAGTAGCTATATAATATCCACATATGAGAGGTAGATGATCTGATAATCTCTAATGAGTGGGGCCATGTAAATATTGAATAATGTTGGTGATAGGTTAGATAACAGTAGTGAGCGTGGGGGTGTGATAAAACTGTCCTCAGAGACATAGTTTGGGAAGTGTTCTGGAGGAAGGATTTGAGCCACTGGACCTGTGAGTTTTAGGCTCTCTAGCTGATTAGGACTTGATAATCAATGGTGCTAAACACTACAGAAAGGTCAAGGGCTGTTGTCCATGAATCAAAGCTCATCAGCTTTGCTTACTAGCACTATCTCAGAACTGAAATGCAGCTTGAAGCCTGACTGGAATGAGTCCAGACATTTCTATCCCAAAAAACAGCCCAATGTCAGCAATTGTATTCCAAGATCTTGATGTCAAAGAATCCAAAAATATAACAGATTTTGGAATTAAGCTTCAATAAAGCATTTGAAAAATTTTTTGTAGGACCATCAATGTTTGACAATGTATATTATCTTATAATATCTTACACCCTGCCCAATATGGCTTTCATAAAGATCGAAGCACTGAAAAACTCCTACTTGCAATAACAGACACCATCCTCAAAGGCATGGACCACGGCCAATCTTACATAGTTGCTCTCTTAGATATCTCAGCAGCTTTCGATACGGTGAACCATCAAATCCTAATATCACGCTTAGCAGAGATAGGCATCTCAGACACAGCCCTATCCTGGTGCTCTTCATACCTTGACCACAGAAAGTACTTAGTTAAGATTGATAAATTCGAATCCGCACACATTCCCCTCACACAAGGCGTACCCCAGGGCTCCTCTCTATCGTCCACCCTCTTCAATATATATCTACTCCCACTCTGCCACTTACTCTCTAAACTAGGACTAAAATTCTTCTTATATGCAGACGATGTACAAATACTTATCCCCATTCAGAAATCCCTCAAAGAAACCCTGCTTTACTGGGAAACATGCCTTGCATCTATCAATTCCCTCCTTTCCAATCTCCACCTTGCACTCAACGCCTCAAAAACTGAAATCCTTATACTAACAAATCAACCGATCAACTCTATCCACCAAATGATTCAAAACGCCTCACAAACTCACACACTACCGCCCACTGTTAGAGACTTAGGAGTCACCCTAGACAATCAACTAAGTTTCAAATCCCACATCAAATCTCTTCTAAAAGGGGGTTTCTACAAACTCCAAATCCTCAAAAAACTGAAGCCTCTCCTCCACGCCCATGACTTCCGCACTGTTATGCAGACTACCATACTATCAAAACTCGACTACTGCAACTCCCTCCTCATAGGCCTCCCGGCCTCCACTATCAAACCCCTTCAAATCCTACAAAATACGATGGCTAGAATCCTAACAAACACTAGAAAAACTGATCATATCACTCCCATACTACAAGATCTCCACTGGCTCCCCATTACCTTCCGTTCCCAATACAAAACACTCACCATCCTTCATAACACGTTACACAAAAACAACTCTCCCTGGCTCGAAGATATGCCACACTTCCGTCAAGCCAACCGCCCCACCAGAAACTCCCTTTCAGGCAAACCTCCACACCCCCTCACTCAAAATTGCTCACCTCACGACCACCAGAGAAAGAGCCTTCTCCATTGCTGGCCCCACCCTCTGGAACTCCCTTCCCGCCGAACTCCATTTAGAACCATCCGTGAGCCAATTCAAAAAGGGAATCAAAACTTGGCTTTTTAAACAGGCCTACCCCAACTCCTCTCAATCCTAATCAGTGACCTCTTTCGAACCACTTCAGCTCCCTTCCCTGCCCCATCCACAGCGCCCCACTACCTCCCCTCCTACCCTGCCCCTTCCCCCCCTGGCAACGTTTTCCTCTGAATCACCCCAGCTCTCCTTGCCCCACATCCATCTCCGCACCCCCTCCCCACCCCCCACCTCAGCTCTAGCTCCTTCTCCGTTCCCTCCCTCCCAGCCCCCTTTACCCCCTGCCATCATTTGTACATAAGTTCATATATCTACCTAATATTAATTATAAGTTCATATGTTTATTTAATTTTAATATGGATAACCTAAAAATCCATTTAGTTCAACCAAATTTTATTTTGCTCGTTGACCTTCTATAAAAATGTACTTTCATTTGTTATCTATCTATCCTGCTATCATCGTTCATTGTAATTTCCTTTCACCATTACCTGTAAACCGACATGATGTGTCTTACGAATGCCGGTATATAAAAAGCTTTAAATAAATAAATAAATAAATAAATATATTAAATGTACAATACACTGTATAACTCAAGGTCCACTTTTATGTAATTTTTGTATAATTTTTTAGAATGCATGTAAAAAAAAACGTATCGTCATCGTTCACAAACTTGAACAAGTGAAAAAACTGTGATGTCACACCAATGTCATTTCTTTTCTCAATATGTGCACGCTCATGTAGACAAACCCAGATATTAATTCATATTTTGGACAAAGCCTGCATCAGGGGCAAGATACTCGTTCAAAGCTCACTTGTAGGCGGTCCGGTCTTGCATGCCACATCTATACATCACAGGCTTTGTCTGTAACATGAATTCATATCAGTGTATTATATATTTATTGTACTATCTTTTAGAGCTTTATCATTTCTCCCTTGTGTTGTGTTTCTCATGCATTGCATGACAATTTAGGTTCTTAAAAATGTGACTTGGTATTGTGATACAAGATCTCTCACTGGATTCCTGAATGGCAATTTCTGTGTGACCAGAGATACTTTAACATTGTAAAGTATTTTTTTTTTAATCTCTAGAGCTTTGTAGTAGTAAGAATCAAGAGAATATATCATACTTACATGAAAGGCAATATGTCTTTAGTTAAAAGAGGAGGTAAATAATACAAAAGTCACCATCTGTGAGTCTACTATGTTCTATTTAAAAATAATTTTTTCAGTGTGTTTATTTTGTGTGCTATAGAAGCTTTGCATAAGAGTTTCACTAGTAGAGCCAGCCAATAAAATATGCCTCGCTATAAAATGTGACTGTCATGTTGTAGAGGTAATTTTTCTTTGTGCTTTTCTTATCAGTTTTGTTCAATGCACAGCTATCAAAAGACAGCACAACTAATGAGACCAAGAGAGCTTGGGAAAGTTGCACAGTTTACTAGATACAAAGGGGCTTATTTATCATGCTGGCTCAGCAGTATCTCTGCTTTGCCCTGCGCTGTGCCAGTCTTAGTATTTTAACACTGGATAAGTGTATCTACCAGTATTAAAATAATGAGGAAAGAGGGGAATTCTGCTGTTGATGCAAAATTTGCATGAAGTAAGCCTTATCATAGTCTATGATAAAAGTAAGCACAACATAAAAGTTTACAAATCCTGCTTTATAAATTGTGAGCATATTGAAACAAGTTTGCATTTTCCATTACTTCTATGCAATACCCTCAGAACATATATTGCAATAATATATAAGAAAAACATGAACATTTTTGTTGACAATTGTTTTCAGGGGAAAGTCTATTTCATTTTTTAAATCTAAGTGTGGTAGCTCGAGCAGCAAAAGGCTTGGGTACAGCCAGAGGAAACCACACTTTGACTCTGGCTGTGCTTCAGTGCTTTTTATTTACAACCAGGTCCATACAGTAAACTGCGCGGGAGAGCCGGCGCTCCAAGGCGAGCGCCCCCTCTCCCAACGCACACCCAGGCACCTCTCCTGGGCACGCGATTCAGTATTTAAATTACGGCCCGGGCTAATAAGGAGACACTAGGGACACTAGCGCGTCCCTAGCGCCTCCTTTTTGGTGGAAGTGGCGGCTGTCAGCGGGTCTGACAGCCAATGCTTAATTTTACCGGCGTCAGTTGTTGAACCCGCTGACAGCCATGGGTTCGGAAAACGGACGCCGGCAAAATTGAGTGTCCACTTTCCAACCCACGGGCTGCGGGCAGATTTTTTTTTTTTAAAGAAGATTTTTATTTTTTTAATTTTTGGGGCAGTTTTTTCTGCTTTTCTGTACACTTGCCCGGTGCTATCTGAAATTAACTCCTGCCTTTGGCTTGGCCGCACATTTTGCTTTCTGTGTTGCATGTGAATACCTAATAGGCTCATCAAGATGCATTTGCATGTGATGAGCGCTATTAGTTTCAGGGGGTTGGCTGCTCAATTTCCACTGTATAGGGGTAATAATAGCGCGTCAAAAATGCATGTCCAAACGGGGGCGAATGGAGCGCACCATTCTGTATTGGCCTGAGTGAGATTAACAAAATGGCAGCACCTTTACTTCAGATATTTCAAAACAGCAGTGAAAACAGAAAGCAAAACCCTATAGCAGTTCTCCAGAACAGTACACTCTTGTGAAGATTTAATGTCCTTCGGAGTGATGGACTCTCCACTTAGGTAACATCAAGCTAGGTTGAGAGAACATTGTACAAATCTCATCTTTGGGTGAGTTTTCTGACTCCGAAGGACATGAAATCTTCACAAGAGTGTACTGTTCTGTTCGTATTTCTCACTCTGAATGTCAAAGTGTCCCCTAACCCCTTTACTACAACCTAAACCTCACCTCGAGGTACCAGGTGGGCCTCATATAGAGGTATAAATACCTACATACTATAAGACCCTTATAGCTAGTCAGCCTCTCTCTCTCTCCCTCCCTCCCTCTCTCTCTCTCTCATTGTGGTACTTACCGCAAAGTATGGAAAAGTTATTGCACTCTGCAGTAATACCTATGCAAAGCTCACTTTGTGATAAACAGGCTATTACCATAAAACACACCCCTTTTCCTATTGCATGCGATATTTACTGCATTTTGATAAATCCAGTCCTAAGCTTGAGATGGGTTTTTGATATTCTCCATAAATATGGGCTGCTGATGAGGGTAATTTTCAGTACTCTACGTAAATCAGCACATAGGGGCATAAGTCAGTACATATAAAGTTACAACAGTATTTTATAAACTGTGTAGTGGGAGATACACAGTTTAGAAAATACTGCATATTTCTACCCTGAAAGCACAGTGATATGCTTCGGTATACGTGTATATTTCTAATGCAGGAAAATGGAGGGTCAGCTAGGGCCAGATCCAGCGCTGTCCATTATAACATGAGTTCCTGCACTGATCCCACTTTACAACCCCCATCTCAGAATAGGCTCCAAATATGGTGGGATGGAAGGGAAGAGGTAATGTGAGGAGGAGGAGAAGGAATGACTCATGCTCCATGTGTGTTTTTTGAACCATGCAGTGGGAATCTGACTCACTGGTTGGCTCTCTTAACACAGGCTCATGGGTGATAGGATAGGTCTTAGAGGGGTTACAAAAGAGAATGGATGGTCTTGCCCCTCCTTTTTTGCTACTGCCTGATGCTCCATCAGTCTGCAGGCTGCTGTTGTGTGAAATGCTTACTTTAGAAGACATTGCTAGCCCTAAAAGTTTAACTTAGTAAACCAATCAGGGGGAGGGTCTTATCAAACTCAATTGCAGATACAGAGTCCTGAGAACAACCTTGACCAAGGGCTAACTGTTTAACTCCCTCCCACCCTGCCCCTCTGTCCACCCACCCCTAGGTTTGTTTTTATGATATAGTCTGCCTAAATACATATTTGGCAACAAGATAAATTAGTGAATTGGTATTTCCTTAGGTGTTATCCATCAAATAAATTTATCAAAATGAGGACTATCCAATGTAACTATTGTGGAGCCTTTATTCTGAGGGAAATTATCTGGAAACTTAGGGCTTGCCCCATTTGTTCAGAACTCTCTTCCTTGAAAAAGGAAATTTCACCCACTTTACATTATTCAGGAATTAATTCCCCATTACCACAGAAAAACCAAAAGTCAAGGAAAAAGAGATTTACAGTGGGATCAGATAGGATAAGACCTGTGACCCACAGATGCCCATTCTTGACAGCTGTGCAGCCTACAAGTCTACCCCCCCCCCCCACTCACACAGGGCATTAAGGAACTCAAAAAACAACAGGATTACAGTGGGCTCTGGTAGAATTAGACCTGTGATGCGGAGACACACACTGTATCAAGTGCCACAAGTACAAAAAGCCTTCTCTGTATTAAATACTGAAGAAGTTCTTGAGAAAGAGATTGAAGTGTTATCTGAAAAGAAAGAAGAAACCTAATGCACACAGAAATTCCATAATATGATCAGTAACCAAAGGAAAAAGCTCATTGTGCTGGGTGTCTGTCATCAGAGACACTAATCTGGGAACTCTCAGTGAGGGAAACACTACAGTTAAAAGTGTCCCAGGATCATCAGCCAGCAGAAATACTATTCAAATAGTCAATGTGATCAAAGAAGAAAGCAAAGACTTTAAAGTTGATCTTATCATCCATCTAGGAACCAATGATATTGCTAGTGTTGCATGCACAGCCTTTGGGAGCTGATGGTGTGGGCTCGGTGCACATCACTTGGCTCATAGGAGAGTGGAGCCCTTGGGCCACGGGGTGGCTCAGGTCGGGACACGAGTCGCACCCGTGGAGAGTTGTGTGTGCAGGAATGGGTGGCAAAGGAGCAGAGCTGGACGGAGCTTGGAAGACTTGGACGTAGACGTGGAGACTTGAAGACTTGGATGTAGACTTGAATGGAGACGTGGCGACGTGGAGACTTGGACGTAGACATGGAAACTTGGAGACTTGAAGACTTGGATGACATGGAGCTGAAGATGTGGAGTTTGAAGACAAGGACTTGGAACTTGGAGATGAGGGAATGAAGACTTGGAACTGAGGAGATGAAGACTTGCAACTGAGGAGACGAAGGCTTGGAACTGAGGAGACGAGGACAGGAGACAAGGAGGGATGCACAAGACCCTCAGGTGCCCTACACAGCACATGGGGCTGATCACGAACCACACTGTCTCCATCGCGCCTTACACAGCCGGATGGCTGGTCGCGGACCATGAGGAGAATGGGACAGGCTCAGGAAGTCTCTTAGCACAGGGTTGCAGTGACCCCTCAGATCCTCTGGAGTCGGGACTAGGAAGACAAGCTAAAACACTGGAGCTTGACAACTCGGATTAAAAACAGGGAATCTCCAGAGGCATGGATCCTACAGGACCTGGAGCATTAGGACCAGAAACAAGATGGAACTTGGAACATCAAGGATACTTGGAACATCAAGGAGACTTGGGACATCATAGGAGACTTGGGACATCATGGAAGGCTTGGGACATCAAGGAATGTGGACATAACTGGAATGGAGTTACGGGCATCTCTCTGGAATGCAGTCACGGATGTCTCTCTAGAGTAGAGTCACAGACATCTCTCTGAAGTAGAGTCACGGACATCTTGGAATGGACTCACGGACATCTTGGAATGGACTCACGGAGCATAGACATCTGGACATGGAACAGACATCAAGACATGGGAAAGACATCAGGAACTTGAAACATGGACCTCAGGACTTGGAAAAGGCATCATGCTGAAGAGTCACGGACATCAAGACATGGATCGGACATCAGAACATGGAACAGACATCAGACTGAAGAGACGTCTTCAGGAGCATCTGGAGAGATGCGAAGACAATGAAGGAATAGAGCGAGGCCCTCTTATAGTGCAGCTCAGGAAGAGGGCGGAGACTGGCAGTCGATGGGGCTGCGGCCACTTCCTGCCATTGGTCCTTTAAAAGGAGGAAGGAGCCGTGACCGTGCTCCTAAGGAAGGCTGGAGGCAGGTTGCAGGACCCTGGAGAGCGGCCCTGCAGAGCAGGAAGAGGCAGGCCGTGTTGGCGGCGTCTCAGCCGCGTAGGAGGAGGGCCCAGGGGCAGGCAATGTCAGTGGTGCCCCTGCTGGATCAGAGAGCCGGGCCCGAGGGCGGCACCAGCCACAAAGAACCTTGAGGGCGGCCTCCTGGCCTCAAAGGGAGCATCATCCGAGGGCAGGCAGGCCCGAAAGATCAGTAGCGGCATCCAGGCCGCAAGAGGCCTAGCTGTTTGCAGCTCCAGCCATGAAGGTAGCAGCGGCTCTGAGCTGCGGGGGAGGGGGGGCAGTGGAGGTAAGGCCCTGTCCGCAGGGACCGCGGGCAGGGGCGCAACTGCTAGAAATAGCATCCAAGCGATACAGAGAGATTTCCGGTCTCTAGCGAAGCAGCTTAGTCACATGGTGACAACCGTTGCTTTTTCAGAAGTGTTACCGGTTCGTGGAAAGGGGAAGGACAGGCTAAGCCATATTAATAACTTCAATGTATGACTCAAATCCTGGTGTAAGGAACAACGTTTTGGATTTATTGGGGCTGGGGCCATGTATGGAACAGTAAAAAGCTCTTTGTTAAAGATGGTTTACATCTGTCTGTGGCAGGAAAGAGGATCCTTAGAGATAAATTCAAATCCTATGTCATAAGGCATTTAAACTAGATGCTGGGGATGGCAGTAAGAAATTAGAATGTCACCCCCCAAACACAAATGCAAAGGAAAAGGGTGAAGTGGAGAACAAAACTCAACTAAATAAGTCACAAAAGGAGTCCAGGTAAAGCAGTAACCTGAATGAGAAAAGCTGGAAAGCTATGAGCACAAATGCTCGTAGTTTGGGCAATAAAATCCCAGATCTGCAAGCCCTAATGGTGGAGGCAGACTTGGACGTTGTTGCTGACACGGAGACCTGGTTCACAGAATCTCATGATTGGGATACGGCAATGCTGGGCTATAACTTGTTAAGGAAGGACAGAGAGGATAGGAAAGGGGGAGGCGTGGCTCTTTATGTCAGAAACAATATCCAAGCTTCTGAGCTGCAAGGAAGATGGGGCAAAGAAGAAGCACTATGGGCCGACTGAAAAAAAGATGATGGGACATCCATTTTTATTGGAGTGGTCTACAGGCCTCCAAATCAAAAGGAAGAGCTTGACAGAGATCTGGTTGAAGACATCCAAAAGATGGGAAAGAAGGGAGAAGTGGTGATTATTGGAGACTTTAATCTGCCGGATGTAGACTAGAGAATCCCTTCTGCAGAATCTAACAATAGTAGAGAGATAGTGGATGCCCCACAAGGGGCTCTGTTCAAACAAATGGTAATGGAACCCAAAAGGGAGGGAGCTATACTCGATTTAGTGCTCCCTAATGGAGATAATGCCTCTAATGTCCAGGTGGGTGCCCACCTCAGCACCAGTGATCATCAAACGGTATGGTTTCATATCACAAATAGGATATGGAGAAGAAGCACGAAGACCCGAGTTTTGCAGTTCAAAAACATGGACTTTGATGCATTGGGGAAGTACCCAGAGGAAGAACTAGAAGGCTGGGAGAACAAGAGAGATGTGGAACAACAATGGACCAAACTTAAAAGGAGCAATTACCAAGACAACTAATCTATTAGAGCTGTGTTTCCGGAATCGTGTTCGTACTAGAACCACGGGAAATCTTCATTTCCGGCGGGACCGCTTTTTTTTTCAGCTGTCCTGAGACCCCCCACCCCGACCCTTTAAATCTCATTATTTAGAATCACCTACCCTCCCCCCCCCCCCCCCCCCCAAACTTTTCTAAAGTGCATGGTGGTCCAGCGGAGGTCCCGGGAGCGATTTCCCACTCTCGGGCTGTCGGCTGCCAGTAAACAAAATGGCACCGATGGCCCTTTGCCCTTACCATGTGACAGGGGCTATTGGTGCCATTGGCCGGCCCCTGTCACATGGTAGGAGCAATGGATGGCCGGCGCCATCTTTAAAAATGGCTCGGGCATATAATAATTGTAATGTGTGTTTACTAACCCTGAGTCATACACAGAGAATGTTATAAAGAATGTGTGTACTCTGCTTATGAGAATACTTACTTGTGCGCTTACTTGCAATTACCAGTTCTCTGAAACATCCACCAGTTCACCTGAACCTCCATGAATTAATCTAGACTCTCCAGCACTTTGTCCTGACTCTCCACCACATAATCCAGACCTCCCACTCAAAAACTACTGAAAAAGACAAGTGCAGATTTACTTCTGTCACATAATAGCAGGTGTAAAAGTGTACACACAAATTCAGTAATGAATGTGAAAGTATACAAAATACCTAGTTGTGCACAAACTTCCAAACCCCTTACCAGAATACCCCTAAACCACCCTTTTTCTTTCCTTTCGCATTCATGTGTGACACTGGTAGTACATGCATAATTAAGGCTCTTGCAAAATACTACTTATGTGTGCAACTTCCAAATTTACTTGTGGAAAATTTACCCTTATATGCATAAAAATGTTTGCAAATGTATAAAAAGTTACTTAGGAAGACATTAGTTTCATAACATAAATATTAGGGATCTATATATAAATGAGTTTTAGAAATTTAACTAGGCTTGATTTCTTAAGGATACAGAAGGATGGAAAAATATATATTCGCTTTACCTAATATAGAAACATAAGCATACACATGTATGCAGAGCAAAAACTAAAACAAGTTTGCTTACCGTAAATGATGTTTTCTGTAGATAGCAGGATGAATTAGCCATGACATGTCAAATGATACATTGGTCAAGAAAACCCAAATAATTCAAAATTAAAGGGCTATTATCCTCACTCAATACAATCATACATACACACTATATGAGGATTAATTATTACTTGAACATTTCATCTATTTATTTTTTCACCCTCAGAAATTGGTATCAGACTGTGTGCTCAATCGCTTAGGCTCTTGCCCTATACAGGGCTGCAAACACTTTCATGATGGCAATGGCACTAGAATGATTACTTCATTTACCAATTTCATTAAAATAATATTTTTATTTTATTTCCAACTTTTTAATCTTTTTAAATTTTACTTATCTTGCCAAATTTATGACAACCTCTCCACACCGTTACGTGAAATTGTCCCGTGAATATCCAAATCACCTGCCTTACAGGCAGTACTATCGACCAATGTGTTTGTGACTGTTAAAATTCTAACCTCCCGACATTGCAATGTTTCGGCGGCACAGCTCACCTGCTTCAGAGGATTCCTCCTGATAAAAGAATATAAAATGTCATTTTCATTAATACACTATTCCTATTTCAAAAAGATTCTTTTCAAACATTATAATGTTAAACATAAGACGCTCATCACAACGGGACTTACTCATTTTACTATCCGTTGCCGGTTCCTTCCCCACAACACAAAACTTTCGGCGCACATGCGCTCAATATTCACCACCAAAACCTCCCCCTATCTTCAACGACTTCACTATTCCCGTTTCAACAAGATTCTTTTCCAGCATTGTAATGTGAAACATAAGACGCTCATCACAACGGACTTACTCGTTTTACTGTCCGTAACCGGTTCCTTGCCCACAGCACAAAACTATTCGGCGCACATGGGCTCAGTGTGTGTTCACCACCACTTCCTGGTTTTTTAAACCTCCCCCTGACTTCAGCATCTCACCAATCAGAGAAAGCTTTCAAAATTCAACCAATCTCTTGTGATCGGCGCACTGGCGCTCAAAAAGGCTCTTCAAAAAACTTTCTGATGTTTAAAGTTCCCTTTTACCCTCAAATAGCAAGTAGAGCCTATCTGCAGTTCATATCGGCACTCACTGCCTACATAAACACTGACCAGTCTACCTCCTTATTTAAGCCAGAAGGCTCCGTGGTCCACAATTTAAAAATCCACCTTTGTTCTTGTTGTAGTAGCTTTAAGTTGAAATCACCTCCCTGTATATCCTGCTTCAATACTTCTAGCACTGTACATCTCATGCTGCTAAATGAGTGATTTTGTTCGATACAATGTTGCACCATTGGCGCTTCCGACCTCATACACTTTAATGCACTCCTGTGCTCAATCAAATGTGTTTTGAGGCTTCTTACTGTTTTCCCGATGTACACCAATGCGCAAGGACACCATATCGCGTAAACAACTCCTTGAGTGATACAGGTCGACCTTGCCCGAGGTTTATAAAATCGTAGTTTCTCTATTGGAATGTTTATGTTGGAACAAGCATTCTCACACACAGTGCACGCACCACATGGGAAATGACCCAATGTTATACTTTCCTGTGCTTGGGATGTTTTAAACATAGAATGGACTACTCGATCTTTGATGTTATTACCTCTTGTGAACGCCACCCATGGCCGCTCAACAAATACCTGGTGGACCTGTAAAATATGCCAGTGCTTTTTGATGCTATCTACCACCTTTCTTATACCAGCAGAGTAGGGCAATACACAAGTTAATGTATTCTTTTTTGATTTCACTTTGGGGGTTAACAGGAGCTCTCTGTTATTCCATCTCGCTCTTTTCCACGCCTTCCGAATTATCTTCTCTGGGTAACCTCTATTCAAGAATTTTTCTCTCATCTCCTTAGAGCGAACCTTAAATTCCGCTGTTGTGGAGCATAACCTTCTCAACCTTAAAAATTGTCCAAAAGGTATGCTATGGATTAGTTGGTGCGGATGATGACTTGAGTATTCTAACAAAGTATTTCTATCTGTCGGCTTTCTGTAAATTGAGAAGAAAAATTCATCCGATCTAATAGTTACCAAAATATCCAAAAAAGATACTTCCTTATCTCCAAAAGTGTGAGTAAACTGAAGAGAGGGGTCACAAGAATTAAGCCAGTTCATAAAATTTTCAAACAGTACTGCTCCTCCAGACCAAACAATAATAATATTGTCAATGAAAAGTCGCCAGAACAAGATATTATTACAATAAGGGCTAACTTTCAACCACTGCTCTTCAAACCACCCTACATACAGACTGGCCACGCTTGGGGCCATTGTGGCCCCCATCGCAGTTCCCCCTATTTGTTGATAATAATTCCCATCAATGGTTTCAATGACAATCTGATATCTAGAAAGAAGCCCGCCTAAATTCTGTGCCTTTGTAACAATAGGAAGAACATGATCTTTGAATCGAATATCCCCCATAGTTGACCCAAACCTTGTCTATTCAAGCAATGTATGACTGTTTTATTTACATTTAAAATCAATGTCTATTGGCTTAACCAATTCTTTATAGCCTCCATACATGCTTGAACCTGTTGCACAGGTGACGTTCCATCTTCATTGAATCTCAGACAAAATTGCAGATCATCTGCATAAATTTGATAAACCACCTTTAACAGCTGAAAAAGATGGCCATTCAGATGTAAATAATGTTAAAATGGGTGAAGGATAGAAAGGAACCCTGAGGCACACCTGAAACAATAAGCTACAGTGCAGAACACTTGTCATCAACCATCTTGATTAGTTGAAAGACTGCTCGTTGTTTTGGATTGAACACACATCGAATTCATCTGATTTCAATGTTGACACAGCATAGCACAGCTATGTGGACAAGTGAAAGTCGATTTGTTTTGGAGTGAAATCATTCTCGCTGACAATCAATATGATAATTTCCACATTGACTATTCCAAGTCCTGTTTGAATGAATTGCCCCTGAGGCAGCTCTGTGCAAAGGAGCGAAACTCGGCCAGAGTCGGGCGGTTTAATAAAGGGCTTGCTTTTATCCGATTCTCTTTGTCGTCACTGTTCAAATTTGTTTACATTCATTGTTGAGTGGGCTGCAGGATTTTATATAAATTGTTGGTGGTAGTTAAGAGTGTTGGGGATTCCGGCATACAGCAAGTTGCAGAAGTCTAGGCTGGCGATTACAATAGCTGAAACAGACGTTTCAAAGGCAGAGTCACACCCAGGAGATGGCAGAGCTGGTGGAAGTGGAAGAAGGCTGCTTTGGTCTCTTCTTGGATCTAGTGTTTGGTGGATAGAAGTCCAAAACAAAAGAAGAAAGAGCTAAAAGATTATAGAAGGAAAGAAAATGGAAAGAAGTTTGGAATGAGAAAGAAGCCAGTCTTGCAAGGAATGGCAAAGGGAATATCCAAAGACAAAGTGGAAGAGAGACCATCCAGTTGTGAAAGGAATGCTGAAGGAGAATATGTCAGCAAGTAGAGCAGGAGAAATTATCTATGTATTTCCATATCCAAAGTCTATCCTGTTATTTTCCTCAAACTTTTTTCCCCCACAGTACCACCGCACACTACCACCCCCCCCCCCCACACACACATTGTGATCATCATCATTCTTCTCCCTTTGTAATGCAATGGACTTTTTATTAGTAATTATTATTACATTCATTTATTTTCTATTATCATTCCTGACTCTACATTCTTGTGCTATTCACTGAAAGACCAGAAAAAATGTAGACAGAACCCAGATACATATTCATATTAAGTAGAAGTCCATTAGTATGCCAGCCTGCAAGTATCCTGAATCATGAATATTTTAATGGGCTGCACAGTTCTTTGTTTTTGGGATTAGAGGAGTGGGAAAGAAGGGAGAGAGAGAAACCTTGATGGACCTCATTATGCAGCTTCTCTACGTTTTAGAAACAGCACAGTGCTTCTGGGGTAAGGTAGAACCAAGTATTACTCAAAAAGTGATACCTGTTGACTGAGCGAAAAAGCAGCCCCTGGAAATAGTTCTTGATGCAGCTGCCTTCTAGCGATTTGGTCTATATATGGATGAAAACAAGGAAAATACAAAATGCCAAATTGGTGATAATTAGTCTCCACTGAGCAAGGAGACAACCCATACAGAAATGTATTTAAAACAATCCAAACAACCCTAATGGAATGCCATATTTCAATTTAAATATAAAATATACCCTTAGTTAAGTGGGAGAACATTTTATTGATTTTAAGCCAAATAACATGATATAATCATTTCTAGTAATGAAGGAAGTATGGCAATATATTAAATAAACCAAAACATTTGCCCATTCTATTTGATATCAGAAAATTTCAACTGATCTGACAGGTACAGATCACAACAGTTTATTGCAAAGTTACACACAAAAGATGGAAAAAGCTTGTGAATAAATATTGCTGTCTTCTCCCCTATGCCTTTGCTAGAAAACTCAGATCATCCCCATTGGCTCTTCTTTCCACCCCATCTCTGCGAAACTATCCTGCTCCAGACTTGGAACCTTCAGCTTGTTGGGCACCAAAGCTCTGGAACCCGTTTGCATTAATCGTATGTTTGGAGCCCAGCTACTTCACCTTCAGTGAAAATGCTAAAGCATGGCTTTTTAGCCAAGCATTCCTGATAGAAAACCTTCTGTCCAATGAACTAATTAACACAGAGATATTCCTATTTTTAGGCCAACAATGAAGCAATTATGAATCTGTCTCTAATCATATATTGTCTGTTAATATAATACTATGGAAATCAGCTTTAATTCTATTGAAATCCACTTTGAGGTAAAAAGCAGAATATCAAATGCCAATAAATAAATAAATAAATAATCTTTTTTGGGTGTGCTTTGATTCAGTTCAGCAAATATCTGACTGCTCATACAGATTTAAGGGTGCTTGAAATATGAATCACTAACTCAGGACTTAGGCTCCTTAAACTCTGATATCATTTGATGAAGCAGAACATCAAGAATGACTAAAATAATATTTATCATAAAATATACAGCAAATCAATCAACTTTAATCTCATTTAATTAAGTTGTGCATATTGAAATTTCTTGGGTTTATTTTCATTTGCCAATATTGTTCGATCACTTATAATTTCTAAATGTAGTTAATAGTATATAAGTATGCATCAGCAAAATAAGATTTCCTGTAAATGATATTGAATGGGATTTACACATAGGGATGGTAATTTTGAAAGAGACTTCTGCAGATAAAGCATTGCTTAAGAAATTTTTGCGACCTAACTGTTCTGGGTCTGCAGGATGGAGCGCCAGGGAGTGCTCCCGATTCCGGGGAGAAGTGTGCCCTTGGACCTCAGCGAACCGGAAGAAGAGCTCCAAGGAAGCGCTGAGGAAGGTGAGACGAAGTCCCGTCTGGGCTAGGACCGGAAGCCCAGGCCCCCGCCAACCTGCACAGCCTCGGTGAGGCCAACCATGCAAGGTTGGTCTCTGAGTAGTCCTCCGACAACTCCAAGCCCTCTCGGACCTGCCACTGGGTAATGGCAGAAATAGCAGGCTAGACAGGAGGTAGAGGTGGACAAGGACATCTGACAAGCGTGGACACAGAGGTGCTGACGAAGACTCGGGAATGGAGGACAAGACAAGATTAGAGGAGTGGGAAAGAAGGGAGAGAGAGAAACCTTGATGGACCTCATTATGCAGCTTCTCTACGTTCTAGAAACAACACAGTGCTTCTGGGGTAAGGTAGAACTAAGTATTGCTCAAAAAGTGATATCTGTTGGCTGAGTGAAAAAGCAGCCCTGGAAATAGTTCTTCATGCAGCTGCCTTCTAGCGATTTGGTCTATATATGGATGAAAACAAGGAAAATACAAAATGCCAAATTGGTGATAATTAGTCTCCACTGAGCAAGGAGACAACCCATACAGAAATGCATTTAAAACAATCAAAACAACCCTAATGGAATGCCATATTTCAATTTCAATATAAAATATACCCTTAGTTAAGTGGGAGAACATTTTATTGATTTTAAGCCAAATAACATGATATAATCATTTCTAGTAATGAAGGAAGTATGGCGATAAACGAAGAGGGATCCCATGAAGAAAGGAAAGCCAAGCAGGAGCAGGAATGAAGAGTCCTCAAGAGGACTGGCTCCTTGCAAAGGCAAGGAAGGAATGATGCCAGGCCCTTTTTATAGGGCTGAAGAGGAGGTACCAGCTATGAGGTCATCAGATGGGACCAGGGGGACCATTCCCTTGCTGGCCCTTTAAATGGCTGAAGGAGGCATGGCCCCATGCCTAAGGAACAGGAAACAGGAAGCAGCAGGACCTTGGACAGCAGCGTCCCTGCCGCTGCGTGCAGGAGGAGAGCTGAAGTAGGCTGCAAGTAGGGGCAGCAGCGCTGGCGAGCCCGCCGCGGAACATGGCAGCGGCTCTGGCCATAGGAAGACAGCGACAGCGGCCTCCTGGCCGCATCGGAGCATGGCGGCACGGCCCGCTGTGCAGGAGAATGGCGTGGGCGGTCACCGACCGTGAAGGAGAGCTGGCGGCGGTGAACCGTGGCGGCAAGATGGTGGCCTCTGGGCCGTGGAGGTAAGCGCCTGCTTGCGGCTAGGCCTGTGAGCAGGAGTGCAACACTAACAAGTGAATTTTCAAAGGAGTTATGCATGTAAATGTAACATATTATCATAGGAATTTTCAAAAGCCATTTACCTGCGTTAAGTGCATTGACAATTTAATGGCATATATTGTAGCAATTTTCAAAAGCCCATTTACACAGGTAAAATGTATTTACACATGTAAAACCCATTTTTAAGGAAGTAAATGCTTTTGAAAATCAGGTCCTATATGTATGCAACTTTATGTGCATACACATTCCGGAGGGTAGAATCTGGATGGGGTTGGGACTTATGTGCATACTTTCTGAGTTTAAAAAAATGCACATAAATTACCTTGGTAAACTATGGGCACCAAACAACAGGGCAAGAAAATGATGATAAAAGAAAACTGACCCACAGAGTTCATGTGGATAATTAGAATGCACAGATAGAGAATTTAGAAAGATCAGTTCATCAGGAACATAGCAGGGCAGAACACTACTACTGCTACTATTTATCATTACTAGACTGTGCTGTACATAAGAGACAGTCCCCGCTCCATGGAACTTACAATCTAGTCAAGACAAATATACATGGCAAACGAGTCTATGGGAAATATATTTATTATAGAGAACTGGTTAGGATTTGAAAGCAGCCTCAAAAAGGTGAGCTTTTAGACTGGAATTGAATATGGCCAGAGAGGGAGTGTGACGTACCAATTCAGAAAATCTATTTCAGGGGCAATGTGCAGCAAGGTCGAAAACTCAGATTCAGGAGATGACAGTGGAGGAGAAAGACAGATAAGAAAGAGTGACTTTCCCAATCAATGGTGTTCACAAGGAAGGATGGAGGGAGAGAGAAGAGGCGGTAGGCACAGAGGAGCTACAGAGCAAATGCATTTGTAGGCAAGTAAAAGCTTGAGCTAAAAGAGGAAAGACAACCACTTTGAGGTGAGAGATGAAGGGGAACACTACCATTATCAAAGCAAAGCAAATATCTCAAAGCTACCATGCAGGAAGGATAGAAAATTAAGAGATTAATAACCACAACAACCTAGCAGATGATACCAAGATAGATTATGGAAGGTAGCTCAGGTTCTTCCTGGGCTGCCAAATATAATATGGGCTTTGGGTGAGCCAGTAGCCTGACCACCCACCCTGTTCTTTCTTTTAATTGGCTATTTCACAATTTAATAAAAAAAAAAAATCCCCTCTTCCCTGGGCTCCTCATGGTCGCTAGGAGAATGGATCAATGTCGATCCAGGGTGGCCCTGGCACACGAGGACCCCATTTCATATTTGCCTCCTCCCCAAGCTTCTATTTATATTTGGTTGTTCCCCACGTTCCCACCCCCCGGCCTGTTGAACGTCTCCTGCCCTCCCACCCTTCACTCTATTGTTTTTTTCAGTTGTTGTTGTTTATATACTATTGTTGATTGCTGTTGTTGTTTCTTTCAGTCTTTATGCCATTTTGTCCCTGCGGATGGGTACTTGAGCACGAAATGTAAACTTTGTATGATTGGGAGTTTCTTGGGGTCGTATTGTGCTGTAGGGTCTGGGTTCAGCCCTGTGGGTGATTGGCTCCTTGCTGGCTGTGGCAGGGGCCTGTGGTCAAGTGACCTAGGGGCGGCGTTAATTTGCTGGGCTGTGGCGGTTGACCTACCAGGTCCAGTATGTTGGAGTGCTTTTTTCTGAAGATTTATTTATAATGGTTATGTTGTTTGGCTCGGGTACTTGATTGTATTAAAGCTGCAGCTTTTATCCTCCCAAACTTGGTTTATAAAGAGTTATTTATGTGTGTGTGAGAAGGGGTGTGAGGGTGAGAGGTGAGTTCTGAGTGTCTTCATATTATGACCATTGGAAGAGTCAACACGAGGAAGGTAGATAGATTTGCTTGCATCAGAACAGAAACCTAGATTTATTTATTTTCATGTATTTCTTACCAAACTAACCAGGCGCTCAGGGCTTCTCTCCCAGCCCCCTTCCTTCCCTACCCCTCCCATCGCTTGACAATCATTCCACCTCAAATGTGTTCACCTATTGATATTTAAATTTTCCAAGGTAACACCTTAAGAGTTTCAGCCCTCATGCTGCTCAGCCATTCCTCATCCAAGCACCAGGTAGGTAAATGTGAGTGTTTTGCTATTCACTTTAGATACACAATTCTGATAGCCAGATCATAAAAGTAAAACAGCAGAGCTAGAAAAAGTGTTACAGGAACAAAGAAGATAATTAGGTGAATGAGATGGTTACTGTATGAGAACAGCCTTAGCCAGCGCGAAATGCATAGTTTAAAGAGGTGGCAATCACAAGTGATATGACATCTGTTTATAAATACTTGAAAAGGCAAAGTGTGGATCTGATAGACAGCATGTTAACACAGGAGATTAGGGAAAAAACAAAAGCTACAAAATGGAGATTTTAAATTGATTTTAAGAACAAATTATTTTACTGTTAGGTAAACATGTGGTGGAATATTCTACTTAACTAGGCTGTGTATGCAACATCATTGAATAATTTAAAGAGACAGCTGGATAATTTCATGAGCGTTACACATACTGTTGGGCACGGTAGCGTGCAGCACAGGCTAAGAAGAGAGCTGGAAAATAGATGACTCCGATAGATGCAGGGTGTTTCTATTACAAATCTGTGGGCCTAATTACAGGAGCGCCTATTGTCCAAGTACTGGCGCTTCAGTCAGGTAAAGACCAAACTGGCTAAATTGCCTGGGTTTATTGTAGGCTTCTGCTTAGCAGTACCGTATGACTTCAAGTGTGCATTTACTTGCTTGTGCAATACAGTTCAAAGTCAGTTGAAAACACTTCTTTAAATGAGGAAATGAAATGTCCTATGAACAAAAGTATGCCTAAAGCCATTCTGGCATTTTGCATGGCCACAACCATGCTCGTAGTCCCCAGGCCAAATGCCAACTTTAAAGTGGCCCATTCAGTGCCAGGGCTGAAATCCTTTGAAACTCACATGGAAGGGGGTTTCCTTGCCTGGAAAAGCATGCTTTAAATCTGTCCTGTATAGAATAAGAGGACAATTTTCAAAGCCATTTATCCAGGTAAATAGGTCTTTTTCTAGGTGAACTGGTTTAGTTAACGGTTGCCTTTCTTAGTCTAGCTATAAATACATGCAGGCTGTCACATCCCCATATTCTTTTAACTGGGTTAAAAAGAGGTGATCCTGGATGGGGTGAGTGAAACAGCCCATGCACATTGGAAAATCAAATGTGTGCAGACTGTTTTGCCTCCCAATAGGCGGCCCAGACAAATAACAGGTACAAACACAGGTGGGAGCAGCTGAGTAATTTTCTTTTGAAAGTTATCTACAAGGTACACACATATAAAGCGTGCACATATACTTGCAGCACCAGGGCCTATTCAAAAGTCCCCTCTACTGAGAGGTTAAGTGATTTACTCAAGGTCACATGGTAAAGAAGGTAATAATGATGGTATGCCGATCCTGGTCTACAAAGTTCACAGCTCTGCTCTTATTAATATTTATAAAATGGCTCAGAGCATACAATGCAGGTTGCCTATTGGATTAGCATATTGGGGTTTATGCATGAGTTATAACACCCTGCCATGGCCTTTATATTATTGAACCTGATCCTTCATCTTTCTAAAAGCAATAGAATTTTGACTAATGCTCACTTCTTAAAATAAGCTGAGGAGCTGTGCCCATTGTTTTACCATGGGAAAGCTTAATATAAAAGGCAAATACCAAGGTCTAGTATGCCACCACTAGGTAAATGTTATGAAGAGAACATGGCTCCTGGAGGCAAGTCTGGACATAGTTTAAGCTAGTCTAATTAAAAGATATCACCTGCATCTTGTTTGCTGACTTTTCTTTCCAGCAGTAGCTATTAATTAATTCTCTCTTCACTTTTCAGCCAAAGACCTACTGTAGATTCATGACAGCTAATAATAAAACAGCAGATCCCTTGCACAATGAACTCTGCTAGAAATCCAGCAATGTATTTAACATTTTCTCAACTCTTATTTGTTCTCAAGAAATGTCAGTGGAGAAAACCCTGTTACAGGGAACAGTCACTGCACGGAGCATATATATATATATATTTTTTTTTTTTTTCAAACTAGAAATGTTATTTGAAATTCAATTTTTATCTAAACAGAGCCCAAATGCACCTTCATGATGGAAGGCCATGCTTGTAGGTTTGGTCATTTCATGACAGCTTCCCAAATACAGAGACAGCAATTGTCAATGCTGTTCTCTATCACATGGATTTAGGAAAACTAAACTGTGATTGTGTAATAGAATAAAACATTAATTTAATAAGTGACCGAGTCTATAATTGTCAGACAAGTTTTCCTTTATAATACATTTTCACTGATTCCTTATCCTTATTTCCGTACAGTGACTGCACTGCAATGCTTGGAAGGAAGATTGTCATTACATGACAATTCCCAGCTTGTATGTTCTTGTACACTTTCGTTTTATATTTTGCACATGAATGTTGCATGCACACACATAGTCTGAGGGCACACTGTTCACTTAGGATTGTTGCCATAGACACAAATTGGGAGAATTCCCTTTGCGGAACAGGGTCCATAATAAGCAATGAAACCATAGCTGTAACATATTACCATTCATAAACGCATTGCAATCCATTACAAACAATCTGTAGAGCTCCACCTGCTTTCTCTTTTATTTCTGCTAGCTATTTATTGGCATGCATTAACTGAATTAAATGGCCATTTTTCATTTACATTTTTTTTACTAGTTTATTTCGTACTGTTTATTTTGTGCCACCTGTCCTCTGATAAAGCTATTATGTGACTGTGAATGTAACAATTCCATATTACAGTGTGGCTCATGTTTCAAAGATGAGGTTCCTGATGGTTCCATTTAAACTGAGAGGCAAGCTACATATTCATAAGGCACAAATGTATAGTTTATACTGGATTTCAGTGTGTTTTTAGTTTGAACACTGTTATCGAGAGTGCTTCTCAATAGCATTCAGACATGATGAGGAAATGCTTTACTTAATCATCACAGCATGCCTCGTGCACTTGGTGAAGCACCAGAGGAAAAACTGATTGACTTCTGTACCTGAGAAAGATGGCATTGACTGGGCAAAGTATGATCTAGAGTATTTTACTGCCATTGCAACGCAGGTCATTTTTCCTGATTTTCTTAAGCTTGTTTGCTATAAAATATGTTCTGACGCTACATCAGAATTTTAAGCTGGCCATAACTCATCAGATATCACAAAGGAAGCCTTGTCATTGATATGCACTGTAGCTTTCATTCATTGCATGAATGTAATATTCTCATGGCAACATTTTGAATTTATTCTGCTATACATATTGGAAAAACAAGTTATAGAAGTCTCAAAATTTCTTCTTCTGAAGGGTTATTTAACTGCTAGCATCCAGTATCCATTCATTTTTGCACAGAATCTGTGCAAAAGGATAAAAGAATAAGGGAATAATATTGCTCCTGTACAGATCCATCATAAGACTCCACCTAGAGTACAATTCAGCTAGATCATATCTTTGAAAGAACATTGAAAGGAAGGAGCCAGTTCAAAAGAAGACTACCCAACCTAAAAAAGAAAGCCTGCACAGAAAGACGTAAGGATTTCCAAAGGTACTCTAGTCTATAAAATAAATAAAGGCAAGAAAGATATGACAGAAACATTAGAATTCAAGTATGCTTGGGACAGATATTGAGGGAAGTGGAGGGGAAGACTGGAGATTGAGTAGGGTCTATACCTCACTGACCCCTAGATTCATCAATAATGCAGTGATAATACCCAGGCTAAGAAAAGGGGCATGTTTAAGGAAATTTGGTAGTTACTGCACCATGTGGTAACTTACTGCTTTGCATCAGTATTATCACACTGTGCAGTAAGTTTATCATGCTTTTTGCATGAGAGAGAGAGAGAGAGAGAGAGAGAGAGAGAGAGAGAGAGAGAGAGAGAGAGAGAGAGAGAGAGAGAGAGAGAGAGAGAGAGAGAGAGAGAATCTATCTACAAGGCCCTTCTAGTAGTTAGCTATTTATATCTCTATAGGAGGTCTACCAAGTAACTCGAGGTGAAGTTTAGGTAATAATGTAGGGGGGTTAGGGGCCACTTTCACATGCAGAGTGCGACGTACAAACAGAACAGTACAATCTTGTGAAGATTTGATGTCCTTTGGAGTGAGGAAACTCAAACAAATTTGAGATTTGTACAATGTTCTCTCAACCTAGCTCGATGTTAAGAACAGAACAGTACACTCTTGTGAAGATTTGATGTTCTTTTTTTTTTTCCAAAATCATTTTTATTGGGATGAAACTTGAACAGACATTAAATCCCGCACTACAGCAGGCCTAAACAGTATACTTAGCAACCGATACAGTTTGAAAACATCCAATACACAATAGCTACAACAAAACCTCCATCACATCTCTATCCCAACTCATTTTGCATTTTCCCCCACAAGCCCCTTCTCCACCATACTCTCCAACACCTTCAACTCACTCATCCCCATGCACACCACACTCCATGCATACTACCACACACTCACCCCTCCCACCCCTGCCCCCCTCCACCCCCTACCCCCCCCCCCCCTTACAGAGACCCGGGATTACGCCAATCGGACTCATATATACCAGCACGCAGCCCTTCCTGAACAGCTGCTGGCAACAGGGGAACACAGGCCCGGTACAGTTTGTCTGGCTTCTGCTTGCCTAGCACAAAATCCAAGCATTCAAGTTGAAGAAATAAGTCCATTCTTTGAAACCAGGCCAAGACAGACAGAGACAGGTCCGGGGCCGCCCAGTCGGAGAGTATCGGGCGGCACGCCTAAAGGACGGCCACTCTGCTAAATGTGTCTTTAGAGTGGCAGACTTCAGTAGAACAGGCCTGGGGGCTAGAGAACAGAAACTGTCCAGTCACAAGCAGCGGGGCAGCAGTGCCCTGCATGATGACATCCGCTACCGATCCCCAGAAACCGGTCAGGGTCCGTCAATGAAAAGAGGCGGTGCAGAAGCGTGCCCTCATCTGTCCTGCACTTTATACAGAGAGGGGAGTCCGTACATCCCATCTGGAAGCGACGAACGTCAGTACAGTAAATTTGATGCAGGATTTTATACTGGACTTCCCGAAGACCAATATCTGGAACCTGCCTGTGCACCGCTGCAAAACACTGTTCCATGTCCTGAGAGGTGAGGGGCATGGTGAGCTCCGTAGACCATTTTGCCGCCAGATGATCCAGTCGACTCTCCATCTGCAAGGCCCTTGACCCATCCGGATATGGTATTGGTGAGGAGAGCCATGTCAAACACTGTGGTAGAAAATGCTGATTCCGCCATCCGGACCTCTGATGTCCACCGGAAAGAGGTCAAATAATGCCTTGCTTGCAAATAGGCAAAGAAATGTTTGTTAGGCAACTGATAATTGGCAGCCAAAGTAGCATAGCCCATCAGTACATACGTTTCATGGTCATAACAATGAAAAGCATACACCACCCCCTTGCGAGCCCACATTTGGAACAGAGCGCTACAATCCCTTCCCGGCACAAAACCCGCATTTCCCAAAAATGGCATCAACATCGAGGTTATCCCAGCCATGCCACCCTGCAAGCTGAGCCACCGCCATGCGCGAAAGCAGGGATGTAACAGTACTATGGGGAAGGCCAACATTTGCTGCACCCTCTCACTCATCTGGAGAAGGCTCAAGGGGGACCAGGGGGCGGTCATACAGTGTAACAATCCCGGCTCACAGTAACGGTAAGTGTCATGAGCCACTCCCCCACAAAGTGCAATTGGCAGGCAGCATTGTAAAGCCGAAAATCTGGCAAGTCATATCCTCCCCGCTCCCTGGGACACGCTAGAGTTGCATAGCTAAGGCGTGCCCTCCTCCCTTTCCATAAAAATTTTTGAATCATGGCACACAATCTTCTGAGATCCACAGCCCTCAGCCAGCAAGGGGTCATATGCAAAACAGATTATTTTTGGGGCGATCACCATTTTAATCAGCGCACATCGCCCAAACAGAGACAGCGGTAGGGAACCCCAGGCTTCCAATTGCATCTGTACCTTATCCAAAACAGGGCGCACATTTAGATTGTATAAACACGCCAGATTCCGAGGGACCCATATCACCAAGTATTTCAACTTATTGGCGGCCCACTTGAGTGGAAAGTGGCCGTCCCACGTGTGTTGCAGCCGAGGCTCCAAAGCTAAAGCTTCCGACTTAGCAAAGTTAATTTTCAATCCCGCCATCTGCTGAAATTGGTCAAACAGATTGATGATTATAGATATGCTGGTACGGGGCCGACCCACAAAGAGCAAAAAAAGGTCGTCAGCAAACGGGGCTAACTTAAGGGGATGATTGTCAACACTGAAACCCCACACCGTGCGGTCCCCCCACAATCGGATAGCTAAGGGTTAAGAGCCATGGTAAAGAGTAGTGGAGAGAGAAGACAGCCCTGTTGGACGCCACAGTGCAGAGTGAACGAGGGAGTCGGGGCTCCATTCACCAGGATACTAGCACTAGGGTTACTATACGAGCCATTGCAAAAACGCCCCCGAGATTCCATACTGACTCAGTGTCCAAAATAAGTACTCCCATGACAGTGAGTCAAATGCCTTTTCTGCGTCTAGACTAAGTATCATTGCCTCCTCCCCTGAGGGGTAGCTGAGAGACGCGATCAGGCGTCGCACGTTCTGAACTCCCTGACGACCCTGAACAAACCCCGATTGGTCCCCATGAATGAGAAAGGGAAGAAGGACGCTCAGCTGCGCAGCCAAAATAGCTGCTAAGAGCTTAACATCAACAGTGAGGAGAGAAATTGGCCTGCACGAACCCACTTGCAGCAGGTCCTTGCCTGGCTTCGGGAGGACCACTATGACCGAGTGATTTAGAGCAGCAGACAGCGAGCCAAGATCCAGCAATTTGATAAAAAATTTTTGAAGGGGTGACAGTAACGAAAATTTCAGGATTTTATAAAATTCTGAGCCTAAACCGTCCTGGCCCACAGCTTTCCCCAATTTAAGTTTCTGTATAACCGCATGTACTTCCTGGTCACTAATAGGGGCATTAAGAACCGTCAACTGCTCCGGAGATACACATGGCCATGAGAGTTGCCGAAATAGGGCCTCAGTGACCACCTGGTCTTGCGGTTTCTCCACGTATAGCCACTGATAAAATTCAAGAAATTGATCAGAAATGTCCCCTTGGGCAGTCCAATGGTTCCCATGCCAATCCCAAATGCCTACAACTGCCCTCCCATGGTCCCGAGGTCGCACTAATTTAGCCAATAATTTACTGGTGCGGTTCCCATACTTATATAACTGATACTGGTAATACCTAAGGGATTTGGATGCCTTTTGATGAAGGAGGCTGTTGAGGACTTCCCGAGCCTGGTCAACCTGGCCCTTAGCTTCTGGGGTCATATCAACCACGTGTCTCTGTTGTGCATCCTTGAGAACCTTTGTAAGGTGCAGGATTTCAGCATTATGCTGCCTGTTAGTCTTAGCTATGTAAGCAATATTTCCCCCCCGCATAACCGCTTTGCCGGCCTCCCACAATGTAGCTACCAAAATGTCCGGGGCGGTATTAAATGTCACATATTCCTTCCAGCAGCACTGCAAATGGGTGTGAAAATCCTTGCTTAAGTAGAGATCCAGTCGCATGCGCCAGGAAAACGGGGACCTTGGGCCTCGTTCACAGGTCAAAAGGACCGAAACAGGGTGTTATTAGAGCTCTGTTGTTAAAGCTGGGAATTAGCAATCTGTTATTAGAGCTGAGAGAAGCAGGCTGTTATTAACGGAGTTGCTGGAGATAGCAATCTGTCATGATTAGAATAGTTGTGGGTGGATCCTTGGACCAGTGGCAGGTGACCACACCCTCGAGGGAGCTCCCGAGAGGGACCACTGGTCAGGCTTAGTGTAGGAGACAGACACACACTAGTTCTTTTATTAGACAATATATTAAACCACCAGAGGTGGCAGTAGTGAGCTGGAAGCGCCCGGCTGGGCTGTAGTCCCTCATGTACTGGAACAGCGATCCCAAGGTGGCTGAGCTGTAGAGAAACTAAGAAAGTGAGTAGGCAGTATATGCAGAGTTCTGGAACAAGTCCTTGATGGTAACACTCACACAATAATCTCTTGAGGCAGCCCAGGAGTTGGAATGCAGTAGGCCCTCGAGGAGCGAGTACCTGGTCCCAGGGAAAGCTCTGAGAGATAGATGGAAATTCACTAATGTTGTAAGCAGCGATGACCTCTTAGCAAAAGTGGTATTCAGGAACTGGTCCGGGATGTAGGCCCTCAAGGAGCGAGTACCAGTTCTGGACTGCGACTTGAAAAGGAAAAAGAGAGAGCGAGGCCCCCGAGGAGCCGGTACCTCTAGTGAAGTCCGAGGAGGCAGAGTAGCTAGGTTTGCGAACAGCGAGTCCCATCCGTAACGATACCCGGAGGTAGCGAAACCCTTGCTAACTCGTCTTGTTAGTGAAAACTGAGACCTTAAATATCTGGAGCTGATGACGTCATCTCAGGGGGACGTCCCTGAGGTTCGCGCCAATGCTGGTACATCAGTCGGGCTACGCGCGCGCCCTTAGGCATCTGGTCAACAAGGCGGCTTGCAGCGTCGAGCTGGTCCGGGGACGCCGGAGGAGGACGATGTGGAGATGCCGCAGCAGCTAGCCCTCCATCAACCCCAGAGAGAGTCACCAACAAGGTAAGGTGGGCGGAGCGGAGTTGTCGGGCAGCGATGGACACAACACAGGGGCATGATCTGATAAGGACATAACCCCAATATTCGACTCCTCCACCCTGGAGAACCATCCATCCGAGATCAATAAGTAGTCTAGGCGCGAAGATGTCTGATGGGGGTTGGAGGAAAAAAGTAAAATCCAGCTTCCCCGGATGCAGAACGTGCCACACATCCATGAGCTGCAATTCGTTACATAAAAAGTGTACCCCCTGATGGCGGTTGTTAGCGGCGGCAAGCTTGGGGGATTTGCAATCCACCTGTTTATTGGCCACCACATTGAAGTCGCCGCCCACCACCAGGACATGATCAGAAAAGTCAGCCAATAAGCCCAACAAATGAGAGAAAAATTCCTGTGAGTAGATGTTGGGAGCGTAAACCTTGCAGAACACCACCTTCTGCTGGTAAAGGACCCCGGCTGCAACAACATAGTGACCCTCCGTGTCGTGACAAGTTCTAGTGATTTGGAATGGCAAGCGTTTGTGAAGGAGTAAAGCCACACCCCACTTGCGAGCTGTATAAGAAGAGTACAGACATTGGCCCACCCACTCTTTCTTGAGCTTCTGATGTTCGGTATCACACAAGTGGGTTTCTTGGAGAAAAACCATCTGGGAATGCATATGGTTACATTGAGCTAATAATTTTTTCCTCTTAATAGGGGAGTGGATTCCGTCTACGTTCAGCATAGTTACTCTAACCTTTGCCATTCCATCTGTCAACACATAATAGCATTTGCCCAGCCCACAGGCAGGGCTTGGAACCTGCACAGTATTCAGCCTTGCAGTTTCCCAGCCTAAGCCGCAAATGCTTGATCCCACATTCAGAGTACCCCATAGTCCCAGGTCTCATTAACTGCTTTTCCAACCTTTCCCCCCCCCCCCCCCTTATGTCCCAGAACCCCTGAGCACAGAAACCCCCATTCATACCCCCCAGCCATACCCATACACACACACACACTGCCCACACCACTCTCGCTCGCCCCAAGAGGCTCAGAGCCACTCTCTCCCCCTCCGGCCCCCTCTCCCAACCTCCCCGACCCCCCACAATTGATAGCAATACAGTATAGTGCAGCCTATCAAAATACCATGAACACAGGCAACTGTCTGTACCCTAGACCCTGAGAGGCTCCAAAACTATGGCTTCAATACCAATACACAGAACAAGTGTCACAGCCCCGGGCACAGCATCCTACAAATGCGTAGGCATAAGGTAAAGTCCACGGCCCAGTTGACAGGGAAATTCAACAAAACTGTAGAAACTCAAACTGACAGCAGGGAACATTCCAACAGCTGAATCAAAGCAGGTGAAGCCAGCATGTAAGTTGCTTTCACTCTCTGCCTACGCGTGGCAATGTGGCTATAAAACCCTCCGCATCTTCTTTAGAGGTGAAGAAGAGAACTTTATTTTCATGGAAGACACGTAGCTTAGCCGGATACAATAGGCCAAATTTAATGGCTCGCTTATGTAATTCCGTACATGCCGGTGCCATAGTTTTACGCTGTGCTGTTGTATTAGCCGAGAAATCGTTGAATAGAAGAATCTTGTGACCCTGGTACTCCACTGCGGCCTACTGTTTAAAGGCCCTCATTATTTTGGTCTTGTGAGCCTAGTTCAATATTCTCGCCAACACTGGCCGGGGCCTCGCAGCCTCCTCTCATAGCACCCCCGACTCGGTGGACCCGTTCGCAAATCAGTGGGACCATGGGGAAGTCCAGACCCAGCTGCGCCGGTAACCAGGTCCCCATCAAAGCAGGCAGCTCACTCTCCTTAACTGACTCAGGCAAGCCAATGATCTGGATGTTGTTCCGACAGCTCCTGTCTTCTAAGTCCTCGATCTTCGCCAGCAACTCCCGCTGAGTGGCCTGCAGTGCTGCCACGTGGCGCTCCGACTCCCCTAGCCGGTCGCCATGGTCAGACAGGACATATTCCGCCTCATCCAGCCTTTTAGTTTGCCCTTCCAGGGCCGATTTGATGTCATCCATAGAGGCTTGGATTTTGATGAGGTGAAGATCCAAGGCCGCCGTGACACTCTGAGAGATCTTAAGCAGAGCATCGGCTGAGAGAGAGTCCAATACCATTGCACCGGTAAGAGCCTCCGCCATCATGGAGGTGGTGGAGCGGGGATGGCAAACAGCACTTTTGCGCACAGTTCTCTGTCGCATCGCCCGCTTGGCATTGGGATGACAGGCGTTAGGAGGACAGTGGGGACCGGAACGCAAGATGCCGGGCCCGTCTGGCAGGTGCTTACCGGGATGGAGTTACTAATCAGGCGAGCAGAGGCAGAGGACTCAGGTCTTGAACTGGTGTCACGGCCACAGCGGTGCCGGCAAGCCCAATATCTTGGGCTCTAATCCTTAGCTTCTTGGGGGCACGGCTCCAAGGTGCTTGCAAGGGCTGGTCCTTCACCTTTCCGTGTGGAGAACAAGGAAAAAGGGAGTATTGAACAGTGCCTCTCAAGTTCGTAGCGTACAGGCTCCTGCCAAGGTCCCACAAAGGCTGGCCCACTCAGCAGCTTAGTAGCAGAGACTTGCGGAGGCGGCCACCATCTTGGCCATGTGGAGTTCACTCCGTGCAGCTCTGTTCGTGACCCGTGCTTCTAGCCACACTTCAGGTGACCTAGCGATGATCTTGAGCTGATGGAGGGTCGCCGAAGGTGGAACGCCACAGAGTCACCCGCCTAAGCTTGTGGTGAGGGGAGGCAGTTCGGCGGGCTGGCCGCCATCTTGTATTCGCCACGCCGTTCACTTTTACCCCGCAGCCGCCACCATCCGCCACCCTCTGACGCTGAAACAGCTGCGTTGGGGGCCCGGCAGTATCAGAAGCCCTCCCAAGTAAAAAAAAGAAAAAAATCACCATTGTTGTAGGGGGCTATCGGGGAGAGTCCAGAGGGGGACAGCGGAGCTCAAGTCCCAGCCGTCCTTGCCGGTGATGTCATCGCCGGAAGCACCTTTTCAATATATTTATAAATGATATGAAAAGAGGAACGATGAGTGTGGTGATCAGATTTGCAGATGATACAAAATTTTTCAGAGTAGTTAAATTACAAGCAGATTGTGATACATTTCAGGAGGACCTTGTGAGACTGGAAGATTGGGTATCCAAATGGCAGATGAGATTTAATCGAAGATTTGATGTTCTTCGGAGTGAGGAAACTTACACAAGATGAGATTTGTTAGTACTCAACCTAGCTTGATGGACTCTCTACCTGGGTAGGTTGAGAGAACATTGTACAAATCTCATCTTTGAGTTTCCTCACTCCGAAGGACATCTAATCTTCACAAGAGAGCACTGTTCTGTTTGTACGTCCTCATTTTTGAATGTCAAAGTGGGCCCCCTAACCCCTACACTAATACCTAAACCTCACCTCGAGTTACTAGATGGGCCTCCTATAGTAGTAGCATAAATAGCTGTTTACTATGGTGCCCCCTCCAGAGGCGCTCTCTCTCTCTCTCTCTCTCTCTCTCTCTCTCTCCTCTCTCTCCCCTCTCTCTCTCTCTCTCTCTCTCTCTCTCTCTTCTCTCTCTCTCTCTCTCTCTCCTCTCTCTCTCTCTCTCTCTCTCTCTCTCTCTCTCCCCCCCTCTCCCCCTCTCTCCCTCCCTCCCTCCCTCCCTTCATCTCAGGCCCTTCCCAGCATAAGAATATGTGAAAAAATCACAAATTATGTTATGGGCATAACACATGATATCACACAGCTTAACACTATTGAATAAGGTGTAGTTATTTTCATCGTTAAAATTGTGCAGTATCATGCGTTATGGCTTTGCAAAGCCAGCCCACTTTTGTAGAAATCCCACCCCTTCCCTTTAAAAAATTTGCATGGCGCCATGCGTTATGTTGCTTATCGCATGCGTTAAGGCCATAATGCATTTTGAAGAATGATGCGGTGAGGTGATTATCTTTCTTGCTAGGAAAAAAAAACCACAACAGTCTGAGAAGACATTTTCATGTACCAATTCTCATGGAATTTATAATTAGAGGTGAATTTTAAAAACCTGTCGTGCATCAAAATCGGGAGATACGTGCCCAAGTCGGGCTTGCTCACGCCTACCAAATTTTCAAAGCCATCTAGATGTGCGTGTATTTCCTGCTGTGTGCACATGGCAAAAGCTTCTAAAAAGGGGCGTGGTGTGGGTGTGGTCTGTGCAGGGCATGGATGTTTTGGGGCACGGCCAAGAGATGTATGCTATGGAGGAGGTATAAGTTTAAAAATAAAAATAAAAAGCCATTTCTCAGGGGTTTAAAGGGTCTGGGGGAAGTGCAGACTTTCAAACTAGGGAGGTTTGGAGAACTTAGCTGTTAACTGGGCGAACTGGTGGATGAACTGGTGAAACTGGTAATGGTGTGGACGTACCCCTCTTAAAATTCCCAGATTTACGCAGTAGAAGCGGGATTTACATGCACAGGCCTGCACCCACTTAAAATTGGGCACACGTGCACACGGTCAGGCTGTTTTATAAAATGCTTGCACGTACGCGGACTACACGCACAAGTTATAAAATGGCTGTACGTCTGGGCGTGTGGCGATGCACACATACCAAGGTTTGCCCGCACACCAGTTTGAAATCTACCATAACCCATGTGGAAAACTTCTTGTGAGCAGTGGTGCCTCAAAGTCATTCATATGTTAGGGATTCTTCTCATTTTATTTCACTTCTGTAACAATTGACAGATTATGACACATCATGGAATCTGGCAGCTGTGGATGTTGCAGCACTCTGTACTAATATTCCTCAGAGAAAAGTGATTGAGATCATCAAACTCCATTTGCAAAATTCAGCTCTGATGCAAGATCATAGAAATTGGGTATTCAAATTAACTACTATTGCACTCACATAGAATTTTTTCAAATTTGATCAAGAATATTACCATCAACAAGGGGACAGTGATGGGGTCAATTATGGCCCCATCCATAGGCTGTTTATATGCTTTCAGCTTTGAGAACCAGCAAATCTGTAAATCGCCTTGTTGGAAATAAGTTATGGAAATATCTTTATTTGGATAGGGATAAACAACAACTTCAAGATCTTAAGAGGTGGATTAACACTAGAGACATCAACTTGCAATATACAATTCAGAGTCAACAGGAGAAGATTCCATTTTTAGATATTCTTGTCTATAAAACTGAGGGCCGGCTATGCACTACCATATTCACCAAACCAACAGATAGAAATGCCTTATTATTATATTCCAGTCACCATTTATTTATTTATTAAACTTCTATATCAATATTAGTGGGAACATCATATCGGTTTACATCAAAACAATGAACCTAAGGAAAAGATATGTTAAACCATTTATGGTTTAACATGCTGATAGGGCAATTTCTAAGATTGTGCCAATTATGATCTACTGTAGAGGAATTCAAGACTTAAGAATTCTATATGAAGGACAGATTTTTGCAAAGGGGATACCCCTCTCATAGCATAAAACTGGCAAATAAGTGTGCACTATATGCTAAATAGGACTTATTACTGCAAACTAAACCGAATCGTGCACGTGCACCATCATGACATTTTTGAGCCTTTTCATTTATACCAGGTACTAACCAAATTAAACAGATTATACTTAACCGATAGAATATTCTAACTGGCTAAAAAGTTTTTAAAGAGCAGCCAATTTTTGCCTACAAAAGAGGCATGAATTTGAAGAATTTGCTGGTGCCATCAGCACATTCATTGGTTCCTGCTCCTGGAGATGAAACATGTAATTCTAAAGGCCAGTTCATATATGGGTCCTGTTCAGCCTGTTCAAAGTTTTATCATCCCACTTTAAAGTTCTGGTACACATTAACAGAACAATTTAACTGTATGAGTAGTCAGGTTATTTGTGCAATTTTTTGTCCATGTGAAAAAAATACATATCAGTGAAACCAAATGAGCAATTAAAACTAGAATTTATAGAATATGAAACTTGTATTTGGAACAGCATAAATGAGGCTCCTTTAGTTGAACATTACAATGATGCACACCACACAATAGCTCAATTAAAGTTTTTTTTTGTGGTTCAGCAAGTTATTTTGAAACGTGGAGGAGATATCGCCTTAAAATTATAACAGCAAGAACAATTTTTTATTTACAAATGGCAAACACTGATTCCATCTGAACTTAACCAGGAGAGTGAATGGCAGGTATTTTTCTAATGCAGATTGTTTATTAAGCAGAATTAGATTCTATTGTGAGTATAATTAGTTGCTATGAATCACAATCATATTAAAAGGCATTCAGTCCTGACAGTTGTCATTTCCTCAATTTACAGGAGGTTTTGAAAATTGGAGTAAGACAAATACAAAACTTTTTGTGCTCTATGAACAGTTTTTAAGCATAGGTTTTCCAAAAACATTAAAAATAATTTAAGTTTTAGATATGAAAACCAACATTAAAGTGGATTTTGTGACAAGTCTGACCTATAAATGCAAGAATGAAGATTGCACGGAGCCATAAGTTAAATGGTTTCGTATTTTGTGCAAAGCTGATATGCACAAATACAAGAATTATTTTATATTTTCCTAATATATTTGAAGACTGCACAATAATCAAAAGGTTTGGCAGTAAGGATCCTGTCTAAACAACTTGAAGAATCCCGTGAAGAAGCCAACTTTTTCTGATGAAACAAGGGATCTTTGTTGGGACTTTAATAAGAATATAGCTGGATCCACTAATTGATTGATTCATTGTTTTTTGGTTCATGAAATTCCTAATTCTTAAACAATGATTTTAAAATGATAAGAAATTGGATTTTTTAACTGTGTTAAAATAAGGCTACACTTCTAAAATAAATAAAAAAAGTTATCTAAGACATTTCAGGTTTCTTTTTTTGCCAGAAATGATTATATTGTAGTTTCCTCTTGTAACAGAACACATTTTTTGACTGAGCTGGCATTTTTCCTGATTTTTTAATCCATAGTGGATATAACTTGCGGCCTGTGAGGGAACTTCCCCTCCCCCTAATCTGACGCAATCCTCTGACACAGCAACAAATGGCCTCTATACCAGAGGCCTCTGGCCCCGCCCCTCCCCCGCCCTGGACCACCCCACCCCGACGTGTCCCAGGGCTTTATGTGCATCGCCGGGCCTTTATAAAATAGGCCCGGCACACGTAACACTCCATACACATGTAAATCCGCAACAGTCAAAGAACATTGCAGAGCCTTGGAATCGCTAGCCTCTTCAGTGGAAGAGCTTCGTTCCTAGCTTCGAGATACAGTTCTGGCCAATCCCATGGGTCTATTGGCCTCTATGCTACCCAGAGCATCCTAGGCGCTCCCTGCACCTCCTCGATACAACGGGGACCCATGCTTCATGCAATTTGCACTGCAACCCTCCTTGTTCCTGAAGGAAACCACTAAAGCGACCTTCATCCTTTCCAACCTAGAAGGGAAGGCTCTTGCATGGGCCTCTCCATTGTGGGAATGCTCTGATCCCATGCTTTCCAAGTTATCCGAGTTCATTGCTCTCTTCAAGCAGACCTTCAGAGACCCAGGCCACCAAGCTGTAGCCAGCCATAATCTACTCCACTTCCGTCAAGGGTCCCGGACCCTCTCAGAGTACACGGTGGAATTCAGGACCCTGGCTACTGAGCTCAGGTGACAAGAAGATTGTCTGCAAGCCATCTTCCTAGATGGACTCTCCAGCACTCTCAAAGATTAACTCTCCGTCCGTGAGACTCCCACGTCTCTAGAGGATCTGATTTCCCTCACCGGGAAGATCGACCATCGACTCCGGCAACGGCGCCTAGACGTAAAGGCTTCTCGCTCTCCTACACCATGCCCCATGCGTGTCCAGAGTCCTCTAGCCAAGACTCCATCACCACCACCTCCTCCTGTGGTGGAACCCATGGAGGTGAACCGCGGGCGACTTTCTCCGACCGAACATCTTTGTCGGAGGAAGGAAGGTCTTTGCCTTTACTATGGTGCTTCCAGACATCTTCGGCAGTCCTGTCCGGTCCGTCCAGATAACTGCAACGCCTGAGCCTGGCGGGGGTCTCGAGCTTGGGCACTACTGTCACCGGCCCCCAACTCCTGCTTCCAGTCTCTCTGGGCATCGAGTTCCACTCCTTCGCCACCAATGCTCTTGTCGATACAGGGGCAAGTGGCAGCTTCATTATGGATGACATTGTCAAGCTTCTGAACATTCCTCTCCAGCCATTAGAAGTGAGCCTTTGTATTGCCTCCATCCAAGGAGAACATCTTCCAGGGCTCATCACCCATCGAACAGTGGCCGTTCGTCTTACCGTAGGTACTCTCCATGAGGAGGAGATGTCCTTCTATGTGTTAAAATGCTCCACCCATCCATTCATCCTGGGGCTGCCCTGGCTCCAGTCCCACGAACCCCAGTTGGATTGGCATTCCCTGCAATTGGTGCAGTGGGGTTCCAAATGCCAGAAGACATGCCTACATCAAATATTTCCAGCCATCTCTGTCTTGAAGTCTACGACCCTATCTGGGTTGCCTACCCAGTATGCCGAGTTTGAAGATGTCTTCTCGAAGCAGAAGGCTGACACACTACCTCCACTATGTAAGCTGAATTTCCCTATAGAACTTCTGCCGGGCACGACGCCTCCCAAGGGCAGAACTTATCCATTGTCTCGTCCAGAAACTCTAGCCATGTCTGAATATATTAAAAAGAAATTAGAAAAAGGGTTCATCAGACCCTCCGATTCTTCCGCCAGAGCGGGCTTTTTCTTCATCAAGAAAAAGGACAGTGGTTTACGCCCTTGTTTTGACTACAGAGGGCAACACCATAACCCGAAAAGACCGGTACCCACTGCCCCTTATCAGTGAGCTGTTTGACTGCCTTCAAGGGGCTTGGATCTTTACCAAATTGGATCTGAGGGGTGCATACAATCTGGTACGCATCCAACCTGAAGATATCTGGAAAACCACATTCAACACGAGGGATGGTCACTATGAATATACCGTGATGCCCTTTGGTCTATGCAATGCCCCAGCGGTCTTTCAACGCCTTATGAATAAAATCCTCCGAGACCTCTTGTACTCATTCGTATTCGTATACCTTGACGACATCCTGATCTTTTCTAAAGATCTTGAATTCCACCAAGATCATGTTAGGATCGACCTCCAATGCCTAAGAGAAAATCATCTTTATGCCAAGTTAGAAAAATGCCTCTTTGAGCGAAATTGTTTACCCTTCCTAGGGTACATCATATCCAATTGAGGATTTTCCATGGATCCAGAGAAAGTCCAGGGCATCTGGGACTGACCCCAGTCAGTAGGCCTACGGGCCTTACAATGTTTCTTTGGCTTTACTAACTATTACAGGAGCTTTATTGCCAATTATTCTACCCTAGCTGCTCCGCTTACCGCCATGACCAAGAAAGGGGCTAACACTCATGTGTGGACTCCCAAAGCACAAGCCGCCTTTCAGACACTAAAAGAAGCATTCTGTTCTGGTCCCTGTCTACAGCACCCAGACCCAAGACGCCCATTCGTCATAGAAGTCGACGCCTCTGCAATCGGAGCGGGGGCCGTCTTAAGCCAGTTTTCTCCAAAGGGTAAATTGATACCATGTTCATTCTATTCATACAAGTTCTCTCCTACAAAGCAGCACTACACCGTTGGTGACCGAGAACTTCTAGCTGTCAAACTGATGCTCCAAGAGTGGCGCCCCTGGTTGGAAGGGGCACAACATAAATTTACCATTTTCACTGACCATAAGAATCTTGAGTACCTTAAAGAAGCTCAACTCTTGAACTCTAGACAAGCCAGATGGGTGCTCTTCTTCGAACGGTTCAATTTTGAACTACAATATCGCCCGGCTTCCAAGAACCTCCTTGCTGATGCACTATCGAGATCCTTCAAACCAGAGGATGTTCCTGATGTTCCCAGGCACATCATAGATCCTGCCTGCATATCCCTTGCTGTGACTACTACAGTTCCAGTTGGGAAAACTGTCGTTCCACGTACATTATGTGAATAAATTCTGAAATGGGCTCATGATTCCAAGTTGGCAGGACACCTGGGTTGTACCAGGACCCTAGAGATGTTGTGGAGATATTACTGGTAGCCCAACATGGTACAAGACTCTTGTAACTATGTAGATTCATGTCCCATCTGTGCCCAACAGAAACCACCTACCAGACAGCCTTGGGGCCTACTCCAACCACTTCCAGCACCTACCGAGCCATGGTCCAGCATCTCAATGAACTTCATTACAGATCTGCCTCCGTCCCAGAACAATACCGTAATCTGGTCATCATCGACCGTTTTTCAAAAATGGGTCACTTTATTCCCCTGCCTGGCCTCCCATTGGCCCCAGAGTTAGCCAAGTTGTTTCTAAAGATATCTTCCGTCTCCATGGACTTCCAAAGGAAATCATATCCGACTGAGGCCACAGTTTGCCACCAGATATTGGTGCTCTCTATGCAAAAAGTTCAACATTGCCTTGAATTTCACGTTGGCCTATCATCCACAGGCCAATGGTCAAGCTGAAAGGACCAACCGGACCTTGAAAACATTTCTTCGTTCCTACGTGAATGACCAGCAGGACAACTGGTCCGATCTGTTACCCTGGGCCGAGTTGTCGCATAATACCCACTTCGATGTATCACCATTGTATCACCGTTCTCCGTGGTATTCGGGCAACAACCTCGGTTGCCACTACCAGTTCCTCTTACTGTTCTTTCTCCAGCTGCGCAATTCATGGCCCACACCATTCGCCAGGTGTGGAATCAAGTCAAAGAATCCCTTACTCAGGCCGCCGAGTGCTCCAAGCGCACTTCTGTTGCCCACAGACGTCCCACTCCACTCTTCTGTCCTGGTCAGAAGGTGTGGTTAAGCACCTGACACATAAGGTTGAGACTCCCTTCTCATCACCTGGCTCCCAAGTTAATCGGCCCGTTTCCAGTTCTCCGAAGAGTGGAAGCAGTGTCTTACCAACTTCAACTATCTCGTGCCATGGGCATCCACAACACATTCCATGTCTCTCTTTTGAAGCCATTGGTCCTCTCCTGGCCCTCTCGCAGAGACCCTTCACCTCCGCGGATCTCCAGTGAAAGCGACACTACGCTCCAGGTAAGAGAGAGTTATGGGGCCGAGGAGAACTCATGGGAATCTTCATAACATCCTTGATAAAGAACTCCTCTGGACATCCTGAAAAGCCAAGGCCGCGTAGAGGGAGGCCTAGAAGGGGGGTGGGGGGGTGGGGGTGTACTGTTGTGCGCCCTGTCCGCGCTTGGCCTGCACACGAGCCTGCTCACCTCGCTAGCTCCTCTGCAGGTCATGGGTTGGCCTCCCCAGCGGCAGCCGCGAGCTCCTCCATGCCTTGGCGTCTCGCGGTGGCAGTCGCCGGGCCTTCCATTGCGCACCAGGCCTCACGCTGGAGTTCGGCGTCCTAAGTGGCATCAGCCATGCCCCTACGTGTGCGTGCACGGTATCTTGTAGGTCCAGGAGCAGATCCTAGGTCTGCGGCGTGCCCTGATTGAACGTACTACATAAGGAAGTTCCTGCCTGCACTTCCTTGCCTTGCAATCGCTCGGCACTGTATGTGTACTAGTTTGCCTCCGCGTACCAGTCTTGTTCCAGTCTTGTTCTAGTGTTCTCCTGTTCCAGCGTTCTCCTGTTCCAGCGTCTGTCTGTCCTGTCTCCCCAGGTAGTACCTTCGGACTGACTCTCTGGTACTGACCTCTGCCTGCTCCATTGACCATTCTGCTCGCTGCCTGGATCCTGACCTCTGCCTGCCTTCGTGACCTCATCTGACCTCCGGAACCTGACCCTCAGTTCGTTGACTACCCTCGGACTGATTCCAGGTATCTGACTCCTGCTTTGGCTGACACCCCTCGGACTGATCCTCGGAACCTGACCCCGGCTGCCATTGACCACGTCTCTTTGGTTCTGGCTTTGTCCCTTGCCTTGTCATCACCTAAGTCCTACTGGCCTTCCCTGATACTCCAGGCCTACAGTCTAGTGACCAACCGCGCTCCTTTGCTACTGGTGGGCACACCGCTATACTTCCTCTCCGGGAGACCCTGCGAGGCCCACCTAAGTCCAAGCAGCCCAGGTCCCCAAGCGCTCCACCTGGGGGGACCTCGGGCTTCCAGTGGTGAAGCTACTCCTAGCCTCTGTCTCCTCCTGTGCTCCACCCCCTGGGGGCAGGTGCTCCCTGGGTCCGACCAGGGAGCCGCCTACACTGCTCCAGGACAAGGGTCCACCTCCAAGCACAACACTAACAGATTTATAAATGGGTGTCTATTTTTAAATTATTAACTAGGTACAAGAAAATATTGCATTAACTATTGTTTATATATTGAATTTTATTGAGAATAACTTCATTACATCAACATATTCATAGTTCTAAATTAGGTTAAAAAATAATTTGTTTTTAAATGGATGAAAAAGGTATATACAAAAATATATTTTTAATAAAAGAAATATATGCACAACATTGAGACTAACAATGACAACAATATGTCAGAATGATTGACATATATGAGGGAGGATGTAACGTCAACAGTTTTTCTGCGCGGTTTTGAAACTTATTTGTATAAAGGCACGGATGTACACTCCATGATTTGCTATTTTCAATAGGTGCCGCACTATCGGGTACATTGAAGGTAAAAGGAAAAAGGTACGTCTGACTTCGGTTAAACATGTTAATATATATGATAAAGAATGTAATGTTAGCCTAGATGGGTCACATTTTTAGTTTGGAGAGTATCGTTTAGAGTTTTTAAAAAACAGGTTGAATCCAAAAAAACGTATCTGAAAGAGGGGTTTAGTAGCTTTTTAACCCAATGTGCAGTTCAACAGTTAAAGATTGGTGGAATTGGAAAAGACCCTGTTTTTTATATAACACTGGGATAATATATTGCTTTTTTATTTGTGGTGCTTTTGAATTATATTTGTTCTGGAATTATAAATTTATGAGTATTGAGACATTAAAGTTGCTCATAAGGACACATATAGGCTTTTTATTAATTTTGTAATGTACTTATGTGGTGCCAATGTTTTCTAATATCCAACATTTCCTATATCAAAGATCGATAAACAAAACTTTATCTGAAGTTAGAACAAAGATAGTTAAATAACTGTTTAAGCTCAATTTTAAAGTAATATGTTGATAGCATCGGAAAAAACTTATGTGATGTCATCAAAGGATATTGGTTAGTTATCTGTATAGTGGATTTAACTTATGAGTTATCCGGCTAAATGCATTTGAATATTGGCTTTATTTTGTACAACTATTAGTCAAAACATCTCTTGACTTTAAGGGCTGAATTTTCAAAGCCTCGTACACACATAAATCTTTATGCAGGTAAATGGCTGTTAGATAATTGCCTGGGACTCGGTGCTTGTGTATGTGTGCAATCCGATTTTGCTTGTACATTTCCACGCACTCTGAAGAGGCGGTCCAAAGCTGGCATGGAGTTGGAACTTCACGAGCACACTTTAGTATTTCACCCGCAAGTTTGCACTTTCGATAGAGCAGGCTTAACTCTGTGCGGGCGAGCTTGTTCACATTCCTGTCCACTTATATGGGAAATTTCAAATTTCTTGCTGATATGTGGTTAAAATGTTGCAATTGTCCTTTATCCATGCAAGTTTACTAAGACTGAGAGAAGGTGTTCCTAGTGGAGGAGTTAAGGGAGGGGTTTGGTAGAGGTGTGCATCCGTTTTCCACTTATTTGTAATCCGCAACTTATTTTGTCCTGTTAAATACGTGGGGAGGCGAAACGCATCGCGACTCCCCACGTATTAAACAGATTTCTGTTTTATTCGACCTCCTAAATAAAAATTTAAACCCCCCCACCTTCCTGACCCCCCCAAGACTTACCAAAACTCCCTGGTGGTCCAGTGGCGAGTCCAGAAGCCATCCCTGCATTCTCACACCCACGTTTGCCGGTTTCATCATGACGCCGATAGCCTGTGTCACAGGGGCTACCGGTGCCATTTGTCAGTCCCTGTCACATGGTCACCGGCGCCATCTTGTGCTCCTACCATGTGACAGGGGCTGACCAATGGCACCGGTAGCCCCTGTGACATAGTATGGGCAAAAGCTATCGGCGCCATTTTGAGTCCTGGCATCGGACGGCAGGTCGCTCCGGGACCCCCGTTGGACCCACAGGGACATTTGGCCAGCTTGGGGGGCCTCCTGACCCCCACAAGACTTGCCAAAGGTCCAGCGGGGGTCCGGGAGTGACCTAGTGCACGCCGGCCGTCCGATGCCAATACTCAAAATGGCGCCGATTGCCTTTGCCCTCACTATATCACACATAGTGTGGGCAAAGGCGATCGGCGCCATTTTGAGACGCAATCGCCTTTGCCCTTTGCATCTCAAAATGGCGCCGATCACATTTGCCCTCACTATGTCACACATAGTGAGGGCAAAGGCGATCGGCACCATTTTGAGTATTGGCATCGGACGGCGATTTTGAGTCTCAAAATGGCGCCGATCGCCTTTGCCCTCACTATGTGTGACATAGTGAGGGCAAAGGCGATCGGTGCCATTTTGAGTATTGGCATCTGACGGCCGGCGTGCAGGAGGTCGCTCCCGGACCCCCGCTGGACTTTTGGCAAGTCTTGTGGGGGTCAGGAGGCCCCCCCAAGCTGGCCAAAAGTCCTTGGGGGTCCCGGAGCGACCTGCCGTCCGATGCCAGGACTCAAAATGGCACCGATAGCCTTTGCCCATACTATGTCACAGGGGCTACCGGTGCCATTGGTCAGCTCCTGTCACATGGTAGGAGCACAAGATGGCGCCGGTGACCATGTGACAGGGACTGACCAATGGCACCGGTAGCCCCTGTGACACAGGCTATCGGCGTCATGATGAAACCAGAAAACGTGGGTGTGAGAATGCAGGGATGGCTTCTGGACTCGCCGCTGGACCATCAGGGAGTTTTGGTGAGTCTTGGGGGGGTCAGGAGGGTGGGGGGTTGTAGTTAATTTTAATTTTAGCTGGGACAGGAATTTAACTCGCCGTAGTAACGTATTGACAGATCGACAACTTATGGAATTCTCCATACTTCCGCATGAAACGGAATTGACCCCCCACGAATACGTATCACGAATGCAACGAAAACTTTTTGGCTGCACATCCCTAGGTTTTGGTGCATAAAATTTGGATTTTCAAAAGTGTGCACATAAAGTTTCCTGAAAAATTTCTGCACACATTTTAACAAGTACTTCCAAAGTGAGCATACGTGTGTAAGTTTGCTTTAAAAACTGGTGTAAGTTATTTGTTTTTGCTGACTTTCTTATGCAGGCTGTTAAAAAATTACTCCCTCAAATGATGCATTGCATTTTATTAATAGCCATGGCTTCATTTGAGAAAGCGGAGGAGCGGGCTTATAGAGGCATGAGTTTTGTAGGGATCATATATGGGAGTATGTTCTGCATTATAGGTGCTGTAAAAATGTATGTATGGATCTTAATAACATTAGGGAATCTGCCAGTTTAATGTAGGAGATTCTTTGAAGTAAATATTTGTAATGGTAACAGGGGTAAATTGAATGTAGTAAATTAGATACTATAATGTGCCAAAATGCTGGGATCTGGGAGAAGTGGAACAGACAGTGTGAAGTTTTCAATAGTTGGATATATGCTTGCTCTGGAGAATGGTGCGGAAATTATATAGAGAAGCAGGCATGGGAGATTGTTCTTGCATGTAGTATGCTTGTAAAAATGAATGAATGGAATTATATGAAAGGATAGAATTTTATAAGAAGGGCAAGCAAAATGCAGAATTATGTCTGCAATAAGCGAGATGATGAAACTGGAAAGACAAATTCCAATATATTGGACCTGATTCATTAAAGTTGGGAGAGGAGCCTTGGTGAATTAGGTCCATAATATTAAATTGTTCTTTAAGATCTAATGTGGGAAGTGCAGGTATGGAAAGAAGAGGTTAAATAGCTGATTCCTCTTACAGGTTTTCTGACTGCAACTTGAAAGGGTCAAGTGATTATTTTAAAGTAATATTACAGTTCATTGTTTTGGAAGTTCAGCATGGTAAATGAGTAGCCAAGGCTTATTAGCTGTTGGCAAAGATGCAGTACTGACTGTACTACTGTTGTGTTACGCACCCACGGCCGTCCGTGGGCGCGGCCCCCTACCTCCTCCGATGACCAGGGCAGCGTCGGGACCGACTGCCCTGCCCCGAGCTCCACACCCCGCGTGGCGGCGCGGGCCTTTGGGCTGGCTGCCGGGATCAGAGCCGTCCCTGCTCCTCCCACGCGGCGGCTGCTGCTCTACTCCACGGCCTGGATCCAAGATGGCCGCCGCCATGCTTGGACGCGAGGCCATGCACCTTTTCCAGAGTTAAAAGGACCTCGCTCCTTTAATTGTCTGCAGCTGGTTCTTACATCTAGGGCCAGAGGAAGTATATAAGGAGACTTCCTCTGACCATTCCTCGACTTGGCAACGTCCTTCTACACTGTCTAGTCTGCTTGCTTCGGTGAGTTCCCTGCGCTTGGACTCTGGTTCCTGTTTCGTCTTGGTGTTCCTGGTTCCTGACTTCGGATTGGCTTACGGTGATTCTCTGGTTCCTGACTTCGGATTGGCAAGTGGTGATTCTCTGGTTCCTGATTTCGGATCGGCAAGCAGTGACTCTCTGGTACATGACCTCGGACTGGTGAGCGTTGATCCTCTGGCACTCGACCTAGGACTCCTTCAAGACTACCGTCTCCAAGGGCCCACCTAAGTCCCAGCGGCCCGGGTCCCTACGGGCTCCTCCTGGGGGGACCGCGGGCTTCCAGGGTGAAGCTCCAGTTGGCCTTTGCACCGTTACCCTGACCTCTCGAGGTCCACCTAAATCCCAGCGGTCGGGTCCCTACAGGCTCCTCCCAGGGGGACTGCAGACCACCAGTGGTGAAGACCGTCCTTCTGCTCATCTCCTTGTCCATCTCCACAGAAGCTTCTGTCTTCAGTGCCAAGGGTCAGCTGCTCTCCTCCTCTGTCCTGCCTCGCCACCCGACGAGAGAACCTACGGATCCTCCGCAAGGTGTAACATCCCCTCGTCGGCCCAAGAGTCCACAAGCCGGAGCATAACAACTACCAGAAGGAGATGAACATTGGATACAGGTACCCAGTATCTGATGTAAACTAAGGGAATAACTAACGATGTGTTCTCTCGCTACAGGTTGGCTTGCACCTCCCGTTTATGGCGATCAACCTCTTTGCCATCATTGGTATGGTGCACACCCTATATCAGCCTGTAGAAGTAACCTCCGGATGGGGGACTATCAAGTGGAAGAACAGCACCTCCTCTCGGAATCAGGATAATTTCACATGTAAAGCATACGATGCTTATGTGGTTTGGAACATCACCACAACTGCAAAAGTAGTAAAAGCAAAGACAACACAGGACAAAATCACACTATTGACAATACACTAATGGGATTGGCTTGCCCTTTAATGTATTCCACATTACCCGATGATTGCTCGTTGCAGCAACCGTTGGCACACTGTAGCCTTCTAATATTACCTGATAATCTAACTGGTTTCAAAATTCCATTCCCTGAAACTGTATGTGTATACAATTTGACTTTTACAGGATGCCTGTATAATGTTACTTGGTTTACTTTTGGTTCTCGACAATATTATTTACCACCAATGGACATCGCTGATGTGCAATTGGGGGTAAAGTTGGACTTCTCATTCTTTAAGACACCATTGTTGGATTTGACTAAACTGCAAAAGGTATTGAATACCTCAGATTCGTTGAAACAGACCCTGAGACATGTGGACATTGCTGTAACTGGTGCCCTGCTTCGAGCAGACTTTGCCAAGGAACGCCTACTACATTTACAACAACAATTGATCAAAGACACCTCTCATTCTTGGTGGGATGTGTTTTTCGGATGTTCGTCTACTGCTACAATGACTCTGAATTGGATTTTTCATCCTATCCTTATTGTAATGTGTGTATGCCTCCTGTGCCTAGTGTTACATGTTATCTTACCTATCGAGTGCATAAAATAGCACGTCAAAGTAAATATACCACTACAGTGGCTTCGTATGCAGTGGTGCCTGCATTAGACAATGATTGATCAAGGGTGGAGTGTAGGATAAACATGTTCTTGTTAAACAGGTTGTGCAGCTCAGCTTTCTGGCTCCCTGTCAGGAATAAGGCGGTCTGATCAACTGCCTACATGCCAAGGACAGGATGAGTCCGAGTGGGCAGTAGCAACTGTTGACACATAACATGGGGGGATAGTGATCAATCATTTATCTCTCGCACGCACACTTGTTTACGGCATGGTATAAAAGAGCAGGACTTTCCAATGTCCGGCGGGAGTAGGAGATATTGCTTCTATAGACGTATAGAGTGCTGGGCACTGAAAACCCCCTTCTCGCCTTTGCTGACCTGACGACTCCTCGATACAAGGCTGATGACACGAAGGGTGCTGGATGGCATATGCAATCATTTGGTATGTAAATTAGAGATGTGAATCGTGTCCTCGATCGTCTTAACGATCGATTTCGGCTGGGAGGGGGAGGGAATCGTATTGTTGCCGTTTGGGTGTGTAAACTATCGTGAAAAATCGTTAAAATCGTGAGCCGGCACACTAAACCCCCCTAAAACCCACCCCGACCCTTTAAATTAAATCCCCCACCCTCCCGAACCCCCCCCAAATGCTTTAAATTACCTGGGGATCCGGCGGTGGTCCAGAACGGCGGCGGTCCGGAACGGTCCCCTCAATAGAATCGTGTTGTCTTCAGCCGGTGCCATTTTTCAAAATGGCCGCCGCAAAATGGCGGCGGCCATAGACAAAAATGATTCGACGGAGGTCGTTCCGGACCCCCGCTGGACTTTTGGCAAGTCTTGTGGGGGTCAGGAGGCCCCCCCAAGCTGGCCAAAAGTTTCCTGGGAGTCCAGCGGGGTTCCGGGAGCGATTTCTTGCCGTGAATCGTTTTCGTACGGAAAATGGCGCCGGCAGGAGATCGACTGCAGGAGGTCGTTCAGCGGGGGTTCCGGACCGCCGCTAAACGACCTCCTGCACTCGATCTCCTGCCGGCGCCATTTTCCGTACGAAAACGATTCGCGGCAAGAAATCGCTCCCGGAACCCCGCTGGACTCCCAGGAAACTTTTGGCCAGCTTGGGGGGGCCTCCTGACCCCCACAAGACTTGCCAAAAGTCCAGTGGGGGTCCGGAATGACCTCCTCCATCAAATCGTTTTTGTCTATGGCCGCCGCCATTTTGCGGCGGCCATTTTGAAAAATGGCGCCGGCTGAAGACAACACGATTCTATTGAGGGGGCCGTTCCGGACCGCTGCCGTTCTGGACCACCGCCGGATCCCCAGGTAATTTAAAGCATTGGGGGGGGGGGGTTCGGGAGGGTGGGGATTTAATTTAAAGGGTCGGGGGTGGGTTTTAGGGGGTTTTAGTGTGCCAGTTTTCCTGCCCTCCCCCTTCCCCCGATTTACGATTTTTTAACGATAAATCGGGGGAATTGGTATTGTATCGTGGCCCTAACGATTTTTTGACGATTTAAAATATATCGGACGATATTTTAAATCGTCAAAAAACGATTCACATCCCTAATAAATAACTTTCTGTAAATAACGTCTATTACCATGATATCACATTAATAAATGATGTCATAGATATTGTGTCAGAGTACCTTACTCTCTCATTCCCAACATTTGAGTACTTTTATTTGCAGTGCACATGAAATCATAGCATCTCTGCTTACCTTCAGCTGTAATCACAGTAACAGCCCTCATTCACATATAGGATTCACCTTAGGTCAGCAATGTATACAGGAGCGGCCTTCTCCTGGAGACCTGGGTCCCGTCCACAGGACTCTTCCTGTCCAGCAGGGTCCCGCCCACAGAGCTCTCTCCCTCTCTGGGAATTTAAAGTGGTCCAGGCATTTAGCCTAGTTCTGCACAGGTCAAGGAGGAATAGTAAGGCCACTCCTTCATAGGGAAGATTTAACTGTACAATTTGCAAAAGGTTTTGTGTGTTGGTTGCTAATACTAAAAATGATGTTGTATAGATAAACTATGCTGTACAATATGGTGGAAGAGATGAGTTAATGTTCGTGTGTTCAAACTGCATATACAAAATGCATGTGAAGTATATGAACACAGAGTTTACAGGTTCTGAAATCCTAGTAATAATGCAGCTATAACATTCTGTATCCTTGATACAATGAATTAATATCCAGTCATTTCCAGTGAATGTTAAGACAGTAGAGTGGAAAATAAATTAATGGCAAATCTATGTATTGAACTTTGGTAAAGGACAAGGGGCAGCTCTTCAAACATCTAAATTTTTACAGACATAATATCTATAGTTGTTTTCTAATTTTAATTATTATTTTATATTTTATGCACTAGCACTCTGAGGTCTACTGAGATTATAGTATCTGATTAAATCTGATATAGAAAGTATTATTTTCAGTAAAAACAATTAGAGCAGCAATAATAGTCCAGTTAAATCCTGGAGTGTATTCGTCTACCTTTTGGATGATTTGGTCTTATTCTCTCACTTTTATTCTTCTCAAGTCACCTGAGGCCTGCACACTCTGGAGTTCTTTCTGAATTCTGATCCTCCAGCAGGGGAGGTGGAAATGTCCTCACCCCTCTGTATTTAACTTTGGCACTAGTGGTTGAATGTACTGTATGCATAAGCCATCTTAATTAACTGTTTCTGATTCTACATTCAAATACACTGCTTTCCCCTTCTTCATTCTCAAACAGTTCTCACATGTGACTGGGATTGTAAAAGGCAACAATCTTAGCTCCAGATTCATCAAAATTCTAGAAATATTGTGGAAATAGCGCCCATGATATAAAAGGGGGCATGGTTAAGATAATTTCCCTGCTCCCGCATCGGTAATTTCTGCAATACTTGCTACATTCATCGCATGCTGAGTAATCCACTGCAGGTGATTTACCGACCAAAAAGATTTTTATCACAAATGGCAGGTAAGAGAGAGAGCAAGCAAGAGAGAAAGCAAGAGAGAGAGCCTCTGTAGAGACCAGTCTGTAAGTTTGCAATTTATACCACTGGAAGAGGGAGCATTAGTAACGTGGGGTGAGGTTTGGGGAGTAGGGTAGGTTTTGGGGTCAGAGGTACGAACAGCAAAGTTGACATCAGTGAAGATTTTCTGTCATTTGGAGTGATGAAAGGTAAAAGAAGATTAGATTTATACAATGTACTCTCTATTTAGCTTGATTGCAGCTAGGTAGAGAGTGCATCAAGTTAGGTAGAGAGTACATTGTATAAATCAATTCTTCTTTTACCTTTCATCATTCCAAATGACAGAATATCTTCACTGATGTCAACTCTGCTGTTTGTACCCTCTGACTGTGTATGAAAAACTGCCTCCCAAAACTCACCCTGAGTTATAGTGCCCCCTCTTACAGTTCTCTCTCTCTCTCTCTCTCTCTCTCTCTCTCTCTCTCTCTCTCTCTCTCTCTCTCTCTCTCTCTCTCTCTCTCTCTCTCTCTCTCTCTCTCTCTCTCTCTCTCTCTCTCTCTCTCTCTCTCTCTCTCTCTCTCTCTCCACATTACTTATACCTTTCCAGAAGCTATTTGATCCTTGTATGTCTTTCTTTAATATGCTGTCCCCCAGATTTCTAGAGCTGGAAGCTGGAGTATTACACTTCTGATCCTGACAGAGAGGATTTTGATAAAAATATCAGTTCTGAGTTGTGACAACTGGGATTTCTGTCATTTCCCAGGAAAATGGAAGCCAGGCTGAAAGGTACTTATTTTGGATTCTCACTGAAATAGAGTAAGCCCTGTCTAAAATCCATAGTCTTCCAGGCTAACAAACTGCAATAAACTGTGCTGTTCTTCATTTTAAGACATACAGAAAAAAATCCTCTTGACTGGTTTAACTGAAATGCAGAATAAAAGGATAAGTTCTCCACATTCGGCTTTCTCATTTCTAAGTACTGAACATCTTGCAAGCAGTTATGGTTACTTTAGCAAACACTTACAGTATTGCCAAGCAAAAATGCATTTCATTTATACTGAATACATTTCAAAAGTCAAGCAGAAAAGATAGCAGACAGAAAGCCAAAGGATAACTCATTAAATAATGACTCAAAAACCAGGATGACAGGTAGAAAAGTCTAATGCATTGCAGAGATGAGTTCATTTCAGTTGTTTCGGTTGAGGGAGTGGGGCCAAACTAGCTACTTGATGCACTAAGGCTTTTCTCCCATTCTATGTCTATGGGAAAATACCTTGATGAATCAGACCCCTAGGAGTCTCTGTAGTTAGCTGTGTGACTAGCAAGACTAAAGGACCTATGCACTAAAGCAGTGATGGCCAACCTTTTGAGCTCAGTGTGTCAAAATTCATTAAAAAACAGAGCATAACTCGGGTGGTGTGTCACTTCTAGAAAAATCCATAATTGTGATATTTGTAGCTCTAATAACAAGAAGTTATAATTTTAATATATGTACTGTATTTATTAATAAAGCAAAAACAAATAATTCTTTACCTTGCCTGCTTAGTGACTTTTTTGTTGCTGAATTTCGTCGGCTAAATCTTCAATTAAAACACTCTCTCCCCCTCCACCCCCCCCCCCTACACACACACACAAACTCTTATTCCCCTGGATTTTCTCATACACACTCATGCTCTCACACTCACTGGCTCCCTCATATACAAACACACACACACACCCAGGCAGGATCCCATTCATTTTCACACCACTCCCGCTCCATCCTCCAGGCAGGCACCAATTCATTCTCACACACACAGACCCCCAGGCAGGCACCTATGCATTCACACACACATACACCCCCAGGCAGATTCCCATTCATACACATGTACACACTAAAGGCAGACCCCCCTCTCTTTTGCCAGCAACCTCGGAACCTCTCTCATTCCTCTGCTGCCACTGTCACTGATGCCGCATGGCTATTGGGGATGTTGCTATTCTTGCACATGCCCAAAGATTACATGTGCCAATCACTAAAAATATATTTTTTTTTAACCTTTGCTGTCTGATCTTAGTTTTCTAATTGGTTGGTCACAGGCTTTTTTTTTCCACCTTCCCTTTATTTTTTTTTGCCAATTCCTTTTATATTGTCTTTTTCTGTTTCTTTTCTCTCCATCTTCTTCCCTCAAACACAGTCAGGTTCTCATTCTCACATGCATTTCTCTCTCTCTCACACACACACACAGGCTCTCACTGTCACATGCTCTCTCTCATACAACCATTCATACACACAGTCTCTCACTGGCACATGCTCTCTGACTCTCACACACAGGCTCTCTCTCACTCCCACATGCTGTCTTGCTCAAGCACATGCAGTTGGCGCAGCCGATTAAAAAAAAAAAAAAAAAAAAGGCTCGTCGCAGCGGATAAAAAAAAAAAAAATCGATAGTCCCGAAACGCTACGCGTGTCAGCAAAAACGGCTCGGCGTGTCACCGCTGACACGCGTGTCATAGGTTAGCCATCACTGCACTAAAGCTTCGCATGTACACCAAGGCTTCTTAGTGTGTGCTATAATAGCATGCTATGCAGACACTAAACCATCCAGAAAAGATGTTAGCAATGTACATGCTGAGATTAACATGCATGCCTTTGTGATTGAAGGAATGTCAGATGCAAAGTTTTAACAGGTGCAAGTTAAATAGCGTGGCATGATCTCCTCCACACACTGGTTAGTGTGTGCTCTTTGAGACCTAATTTTTGACACCTGCCTCTGACCAAGGGTTAACATTTTAGTTCTCTTTCTATATGAAGGGCTCAGCTACCAACATGCATTGCAAATTTCAAAATGGAGAACATATAGCAGGAGTGCTAAAGGAATAAGAAGAGACACAGAGGAGAAGCAGAGAATGCAAGAAGAGTAGTTCAAAGAGAAGGAGAAAAGGAGGGGGTAGAATGGACAGGAGGAGGAAGAATACGAGGGAGGAGAGCTGACAGGGCCAGTAACAGCAGAAAAGTCAGGCGCAGTAAAGGACAGCAAGGAGGCTGGTGCACCCAAGCCACTTCAGATCTAAAACCACCCTAATGGGCCTGCCAGAGGAAAAGGTAATCCACATGTACCGCTTAAGTTCCGAGGCCATTAGAGTCCTCTATGGAGTTAAAACCTGCCATTGATCCTTAGACAGCCAGGCCTCATGCCATATCTGGGCTTGTAAAATTGTTAGCTCTTTACATTATCTGGCCTCTAGGTCTTTTGAAACCACAGGGGCTACAGTTGGTGGGATGGAGCAAAGCACTTTCTTTAGATATTTTCACCAGACACTGATATCCCTCCACAGATGTATTGGGGTGTATATTCCAAATCCCAGTCAGAGGCAACAACATGACCTCAAAAGGGATTTTTATTACATTGTAAATGACCAGCCTACCTGACTGGTGCACTAGATTGCATGCATGTAGTGCTTTTGCCACCTTGTGAAAGGAAGGGGTGTTTAGGAATTGGAAATCCTTTCATTCCCTGAGCATGCAAAGTGATGTGTGAAGTTCATAAGTGAATTATGCCAAATATCCAGGGTCCTTCTTTATCCTGCAACACTCCACCCTCTTGGACCATTTTGAGGAGGGCTGTTATGGCAGAGGGTGGCTTCTAGATAAATACTCCTTTATTTTATCTACCCTTAAGAATCATACATGCTGTCTCTTTCATGCTTTACAACCAAACCTCTACACATTTCACCCAGCATAGCCATGCAAATCTAACAAGGCCAGTATGAGATAATTTTCAAGTCTGAAACCAAGTGTAGAATAGTGCACTGCATATATCCTGCACATATGTAGTTATAGCACTATGAAGCACTGATTACTGAACTTGCCAGAGAATTATCCAGCACAGATGACATCATTCCTGGAAGGATGGAACTAAGTTTGTTATTCTAACTGATAAGAAGAGGCCTGTGGCCTATAGTGAGAGCAAGCTAAAGTACACATGTTAAAATATATATCGATTGGCTATTAAAGGTAAAGGGTGTGGATTATGCAGATGACTGATAATAGCAGACCCCAGACCCTTTATAAGCTGATGCACACGTTAAGAACACTGAGCAGATTTTAAACAGACCTTGTACACCTTTGCTTGTACTAAATTCTTTCTGTATTTTTCTGCTCCTAGAGGAATTATCCGCCTTCCTCTATATAATTACCTGTATTAATAAACCCCTTTCTTTATTACCGTCTGAAGCTGGTATTTATTCTGTAATTAGACACAGGGGACGCTCTTCTTTTAACATCTGGAGGCACCGCTGGGATTCATAGGAAAGGATTTGCGCCCCTTTCCTGTGACTTACCGGCTACAGCAGTTTGCGGACCTGCTTAAAGCTTTTGACTAATTAACCAGTTCCACTTAGGGTGACCTGGGGTCATTAGCGTACTTTAGTACTGGCAAGATCGTGAAGTGAGTCCGGTGGCTGCCACGGAGGTCACCATTAAACTCTTCTCACCTTTGGATTCAAGACGTTGATCCATAGGGAGAAGTCCTTCAGTTCATGATTGGGTACGTATGGGATTTAATTTTAATTTTTTTTAAAGAAAAAGTAATTGATTTGATTAATGTTTCAGTTATCTATGTCTTCTCTTTTATTTTTTACTATAGTTTGTTAGTCTGCCAGACCTAGTTTAACTTGTAGTTCGTGCTTCTTTTGAATGACATTCCTTACTGTCTGTGGAATCTGCTTTCGAGTACTTTTTTTTTTTTTTCCCAGCTATGTGTGTGTATACCAACGAGCTAATTTAGCAGGTTTTGTTCTGTATTATTTCAACCTTTCAGACTTTCACTTCAGTTTGGTGTTCTCGTGCAGATTTTCTACTCCCCCTCTCCCCCTCCCTTTTTTTCTCTCTGATGTTCCGTTTATTGTAGTTGTAAACCTTCTGCATTCTTTTCTCCTTTGCCTTCACTTTCTTCCCTCTCTCTCTGACTGTTTAATTTGCTCTGTTTAAATGCTGTATGTTTTTCTACTTTCTCCCTTGCATTTCCTTGCTTCTGCTTGCACTTTCTTTGTTTCTTGAGGCGGGAGACGCCTTCCCCCCCCCCTTGCATTCCTTTGCATTCCTGTGCCAAGTGGCGACCGGTTTCTTTGTCTGGTGTTCATCCTTCTATCTGCCACCTCGCTTTCCCTCCTCGCCCCTCCCAACTCGCCCCTCCCTTGTCTCTTCTCCGTGCATGTTGGGTAATTGAGTTTTGCTTCCCCCCCTTTAGTTTTGTCCTTTTTTGGTGCTGTGCGTTGTCACGCCCCATCCCCCTGCACATTCCTTCCTGCTTACGTCAGCGCCTGCTCGTGTCTGGCTTTTTTTTTGTTTCTCCTCACTTTGGGCGTTGGCTCTACACCTCCCCCCCCTCCCTGCCCTGCTTCGTCCTCTGTAAACGCATTGCATTCTGGTTTTGTTTTTTTTTCTCTCTCTGTGTCTTTCTCTGCCTGTTTGTCTTCTCCTATTTTTTGCTGTGTTGATTTTCTTTCACTTTCGTTTTCTTTGTGTGACTGGCTTCCCTTGTTAGTTTAACTGCAGCTATTACAGTTTTCTGGCTTCATTGCTCATGGTCTGTTCTTTTCTTGCCTGCTCCCTTCCCCCTCTCTGTTCCGCGCTCACGGAGCGATAGGCGTGCGTGAAAGAGTTGGTGGTAGCCCCCACCGCAGTGTATCCCCTGTGACCGCATTGAATTCTGGTCTTCTTAGTTTTTTCTCTCTCTGTTTTTTTGTGCCTGTCTATCGCCTTTACTGCTGGCTGATTCCAGGTTTCTGGTTTCCGGGAGGCTGAGAGATCGCCTGCTGTGTTAATTGCTGTTCGCTTTGCATTTCCAAAGGGCTTTTCTTCCGCCCACTGCTCTGTTCTTCTTTTACTTGTGCTGTCTTTCCATCACTGGACTGCCCCTACTAACTCTGACCTTAAAGAAAAAACTGGGAGAAGTTACAGCATCAGAGATTATTTTAACTGATCTTCAATATGTTTTCCACGTACATCCAATGCTCAGCTTAGTTCTGACGCTGTTTCTACTGTTCTCTGTGATTCCCCTTCCGTAGTTTACGCTCGGCATTTCTTGCTGCTGAGTTAAGTGCCTGGGTTATTTGGCCGTTAGTGCTCGTGCCCCACCCTTTGGAATTTCTTTCTTTGCTCAGAGAACGGAGGTGATCCCCCCTCCCCTTTTTCTGCCTGCTGTCATGTTACAATTTGTGGCTTGTTAGCACACAGATACAGAACGCAGGGGGAGCTTCAGCCCCCCCCCTTCTCCTGCCACTGAATTGCTTACTTTCCTTTATATAACAGTTTTTATGCCTTCCTGCCTGCAAATGTTCTGTTCCTTTTTTTTTTAGCTCCCGTTAGTTTCTGAACCACTTTTGTGATTTACAGTTACTTTCCTTTAATTATCTGTTTGATTTCCTACCTTTGTGCTCCTCTGGGATTTTTTTGGTGCATGATGGGAATTGCAGTTTTTGCATGGAAGTTGACTTGCCTACTTTTAGCATAGTTACTGAGCCCTGAATTTTGGACATCTACACTGCTGTCCTTCTTTCTAGTTAACTGTTCTGGTTTTTTTTTCTTTGTTCTTTGTTTCAGATGAGAGGCGCAGGGCAACTCTCGCCTTTCCCATCCCCCCAGCCCCTCCCTCACACATTCCTGTATCGGGGGAGAGCGGACCCCATCAGTCTGCTTCGCCCCTATTCGCCCCCCCTCTCTTCCTGTAGTGTTAAGTTGTGAATTGAGAGCCTCAGGTACTGGCCTTGCCTCCTGGGATTGGTAGTCATTTTCTTGTGTCTCCTCCCACTCCCTTGTCCCCTTCCGTGGTGCTTGGTGGGAAGTGAAGTTTTGTTTCAAGCTCCTTATCTTAGTGCCTCTCCGTGCCTGTCTGTCATGGCTCATGCTGAGTCCTCTGGCGGCTGACGTCATGACACCCCTCCCTCTGCCATTCCCTTTATTCCTGTGTTCACTGCTTATTCTTTTCTGTCTGCATTGCTCTGGCCCGTGCTCTGTCTTTACTTGAACATACAAATACACCAATAAATAACTCTTGAACCTTGTGAGCTCTCTCTCTCTCTTTTTCTGTTTATTATTGTCCTCTGTCCTGTGCTATCCTTTCCATTGCTCCCAGCTCTGCCTGCACAGCTGACTTTTATGGCATCCTCTGCTAGGACATATTTTCAGGATACTACACGCAGGTTATTTCTTGGTTTTAGGTATTCTATAATTCTTACATTTTATTTGCAACAGCTATATTTTCTAAGTTCCGCCCCCGCAGGGCTTTGGCCAGTGCTGAGGCCATCCCTAGTCTCCCTCTCTGGTGGGACAATTTACAGGGTGCCGCAGATTTGCAGCGTTTCCTTTCATCCTCCTTGCACTATGCATACTGGATATTTACTGTTTTTAGGTTTAATTAAATTCTTACCTTTCATTTGCCTATGGCCACACCAACATACACATACACAATCAAAAGAGACTCCCTTTTAATACTTTGATCAGTTTAGTTTACTGGAAAGCGTACCCTCCCCTGCACTTTTAGTTTTTTCCTTTCTCTATTCATCCCTGACCAATGTTTGTATAGTACTCTTTCCTACAGGAGTCCGTGATCAGTTGGCATTGAGGGCATTATCTGCTGCAGTTTGCAGGGATCTGCCTTCATGTTTCAAGCTCACTGCTTGTCTCGCTGTGTGGTGACGGAGATAGGGTTTCTCACAGGAAGGTGATAAAGGCTGTACGTGTGTTTAGTTTAACCATGGATTAGCAAGGAATTGACCGTTACTAAGACAATTCATAGTTCTTGGGACATTGAGTAAAATTTGAATTCTTTGGCAGTCAGGATTCTGTCTCTTTCAAAGTATACAGTGCTTTGGTCATTGCGCTGGCATACTTACAGTACAGTCCTAAGTCTTTTCTTGCACACTGGAAAATTGCCCTTATGTATCAGTTATATGTTCTAATTAATGATGTTTCCTCCTTTCACAGAGGTGAAGGTTTTCCCCTGCAGCGCAAGAGTTATCCCGGTAACAATGATTTTGTCATAGGTCTGTCTTTCAGGAAAAAAAAAAAAGAGTGTAAGCTGAATATTAATGAGCACAGCGCCTCCTAGTGGCACAGCCATATTAAAGAACCAACAGTAGCTTTATGACTGCAGTTTGCTGAATTCATATCAGGATATTTAGTTTCAATTGAGCTGTAATTCCTCTAACCTTTATCTGTTCTCAGATTTTATGTTTCCCCAGGTCAATAGTCGTTGGACCATTTGAAGATTACATTTTCTTCTTTTTCTCCGTTTTTCATTGTTTTTCATTTTTCAACTGATTGTTTTTTGCTTTTCTTTTGTTTTTATTCTAGATCGATCTAGACATTTTCTCAGTACTTTTTCATGCTTTTTTTTTGGCCTACCTTTATTTTTGATCAGGGGTTTGAGCTCATCAGAAGTAAACCATGTGTTTCTTGTTTGTCTTCTGTGTTCTGATGAATGAGTGCCGTTGTGTGTCAAAGTTTAATGTTCTTTGTGATGTGATGTCTGTGGTGAACTCTTCTCCCTAATTAATCTGAATTTGTTTTGCTCTTATGGTAGCTTCTGATCAAGTAACTTACCTACTGTCGAACTGCACGGCTCTGTCTCCTGTCCCTGACGCGCACTAAGCTGAATGACCTGTTTTCCCCCATCTGCATCATTGAATTCAAAGATTATCCTGACTGGGACTGTGAACTGTTTTCAAAGACTGCCATCATACATCATATTCATTGTTTTTGTCTTGCTCAGATGCTGTTTGGACCTATTTGCAAATTGCCATTATTTGGACAGAATTAATGCTGGTTTTTCTAAATTTTGTAGTATCTTCCTTGTCTAACCCCAACCTCTTATATCTTTATATGATTATGTAATATGCTTTTCTTCACCCATTACCCTTGTCTATGAAAGCTGCCTTGATTACATTACCCACATACTATATCCCACTGATTGCTCTCTTAGAACGAGATATGCCCCAGTATGGTCAAATGTTTTCTTGAATCCCTTATCCCTGGACAATGTTTTATCCACTATTGGGCCTACAGATGCTTTGTCACATGACTGCACTTGCCTGATGTTTCAACAGCCCTTTTTCTTTGCCTTCTTTTATTTGTTACTATCAGTTTGCTTTTGTATTTCCAGTTTGGTATTCACTTTTTGCATTAACATGTTTATCCTTCTTTGTGCATTATAACTTTGGAATGGCATACTCCCTGTATGCACCACTGACCCGAATTGTAATGCTTGCATCACAGTAACTATAGATGGTACGACTAAAACTTCTACTCTGCTATACAAATTCCCTTATGATTGTGAAGGGACAGTTACATACCGTTCTCATAATTCCACACAATACAGTGTATGTGCATACAACCATTACCTGTTTTGACCCTACTGAAGTCCCTGCCCAACAATGGATACAAGTCCATAAATGAGACACTCCTCAAGATTTAGTTATGACATTTGCCCTTTGACTCCCTACCGAAAGGTCGGTTTCCCTCATTTTTAAGTATATTCCCTACCCGCATTCTGGGATGTGACCTATAGATGTGGTAATGATTTGGCTTGGCCATACACGCTCTTATCCTTTAACTATCAGGTTTTTCTCTGGATCTCCCCTTTTCTTATGTGCATATATATTTCTGCTACATCAGAGTACGTTACATTCATGCTGTCCTATTTGCTGTAAGCTATTTCTAGCATTTTCCCACTCGTCTTACTGGTGGTACCTCTGCATCTCTTTGACTTATTCTTTCTTCTGCAGCCTGTACCTATAGTAATTACTTTGCTGGCTTTTTATATTCCAATATCCTATTCCCTTTATACTCTGATTTCTCTGTAACCTTTTTGAACATTTCTTCCTGTAACACTTCCTTTCAGATTTTACCTGGAGTTTGTTTATACCCTCTCACAAATATTTCCTGGTAGTTTTATGGCCTTTGTGCTTATTCTGAGATTGATCTCCTTATAGAAATTTACCCATTCTAACTGAGGCTTCCTCTCACAAGGATATGCAACTGTACCTACTCCTACCTATGACCAGAACATGCCTTATGTTTTTGTTGTTTTTCCTTCTCCTCCTTGTCCATTTTAATGGATTACCTCTTCATGTTTTCTCTGTACCTTTTAAGAAGGATGTCCAACTGCTCTGCTAGGTTATCCCTCTTGATTGCTATATTGTGACCCCCATGTGCAAAAGCACCGATCCCATCTCATGTAAAGCGCAGTGGATATTGGCCCATTCCATTGTTGCAACAAAGTGCATTCATAGCCCTTACACAGTATTACACACTATAGTTATAGGCAATTCTTCTTGTTTATCTCAATCTTTTCTCAACTATACCATGTAAGCTCAAATGGTAAATTCTCATTGGCTCAATATTGTAACCTATTAGGATGGCTCTTGGGGTTATGGAACTCCAATTTATATGTTGAATCGTATTATAAGATTGCAAGCTGTTGTTGAAATAATTACTAATGAAACTGCTAAAGCACTGAGAATATTAGCCACTCAGCAAAAGGGTTTTTGGAATGTTATTTATCAGAATCATCTAGCATTAGATTATATACTAGCTGTAGAAAGAGGATTATGTGGTAAATTTAACCTCAGTAACTGTTGTCTTCAAATAGACGACAAGGGTGAAGTGATTGAGGAAATCACTCGGAACATGATGTCTATAGCACATGTACCGGTGCAAACCTGGAAAGGACTTGATGTCAGTGATCCATTTGGATCCCTTGGCTCATGGTTTTCTAGTTTAGGTTCAGGATTCAAAATTCTAATTGGCTCCATGTGTACAATTGCCTTACTTGGGCTAGTTGTTTGTCTCTGCTTACCATGTCTCTGTATCTGCCTACGAAGATGCCGTGATCAAGTTTCTGCAATGCTGGTAACACAGACTAGCACTCGGATCATGCTTAATCAAGCTGAAACCTTGAACCTGATGCTTTTGGATTCTCATGCTGACACTGCATCATTCCCCACCACCTGTAATGACTATCTGTGAAAAATGAGCATATCGGTACGAAGACGGGTAATGCCTCTCGCCAGTAAGGAGTAGCCTTAACTAGGCTGGGCAGCCTAAGACATGGCGATATGTGACTCAGATAGGTATGAAGGGTTCTTAGCCAATCACCCTTCACAGGGGGATATGTAGAATAGTGCACTGCATATATCCTGCACATATGTAGTTATAGCACTATGAAGCACTGATTACTGAACTTGCCAGAGAATTATCCAGCACAGATGACATCATTCCTGGAAGGATGGAACTAAGTTTGTTATTCTAACTGATAAGAAGAGGCCTGTGGCCTATAGTGAGAGCAAGCTAAAGTACACATGTTAAAATATATATCGATTGGCTATTAAAGGTAAAGGGTGTGGATTATGCAGATGACTGATAATAGCAGACCCCAGACCCTTTATAAGCTGATGCACACGTTAAGAACACTGAGCAGATTTTAAACAGACCTTGTACACCTTTGCTTGTACTAAATTCTTTCTGTATTTTTCTGCTCCTAGAGGAATTATCCGCCTTCCTCTATATAATTACCTGTATTAATAAACCCCTTTCTTTATTACCGTCTGAAGCTGGTATTTATTCTGTAATTAGACACAGGGGACGCTCTTCTTTTAACACAAGCTAGCATTCACAGACACACTATCACTAGCTACTAATCATACATTTGTGATAGGTGGGGTGGGAGGAAGAGGGGAGAGGTGGAAGGGACTAGGGGATTTGGTAGGCATGATACCCTCAAAGAAAAGTTGTATGCATGGTAACCAGAAAATTGACACCTTGGAATCTCAGTGCAGCTCAGTTTTTCCATGGCTTTCTTCTAGGTTTGTTTGGACAGGTCCCCTGATGTAGCTCCAGCCGAAACATCGATGATCAGCATCAAATATGGAATACAGCGATGTCAGGATCCTTACATCAAGGACCCTGACTTTTAAGGTTTGGGAAACTGATAAGCACGGCACGGCAGAAACTACCATAAGCTTGCTGGGCAGACTAGATGGTCCTTTTCTTCCGCCATTTCTATTTTTCTGTGTTTCTATATTTCTATTTGATTCGTGGCATGCTGGGAGTATTTTTATAAGTGTGACCTAGTGGTTAAAATAAAGAAGGGGGGAGGATAACACTTTTTTTTTTGTTAAATAAAATAGCTGAGAAGTTGGCTGTCAGGGTGTTTCAGGGTTCCCATGCTCAGCTCTCAGTAAAAGTTATCAGCTGATTAGGGCTGTCAGAGCCCCTGCTGGAACCCAGGAGCTGCTGGAAACTGTTAGTGTACCGTATCCATGGTAACCCAAGTGCTTCCAGCTGAGCTGCCAGGACGGTTGTTGCAGTTGGGATTCCAGTCAGAGAGTGGCAGTTGGGAGAGACAAGAGCAGAAGGGAGTTTATGTCCCAGCTCTACCAGAGTCTGCTTAGAAACTTTTAAAAGCAGTAGAAAGAAAGCACAGAGAGGAAGGCACACACCAAAGAGTGTATGGGTATTGAGTGTGCGAGTGTATACAGAGAGTTTTTGTAGTAGTGGTCGGTATATTCCAGATAAGAGTCAGGATAAAGACAGTTAATCCTGTAAGAGTAATAATTTTGGCTGCAGCACGTGTGATTTTAGCAGCCATTGATAGAAAACTCATACACTATCTGAACCCGATAATTGTGGCTGTGAAGTGAATTTCTGTTCACACATCCAGTTATACCACTGTGTATATCCTTGCTATATCTCTGTTTCTCTGGTATCAAGGGGATCAGGAGAACAAAGTTCATGAGAGGAGTTTATCTCCTGAGAGGACCTCTGCTATATGATAACTGGATCCTTGGTGAAAGGAGAAACAGACAGTCTCAGTAATCTGTGACAAGATGTCTGGCAAACTAATATATTGGGTTTAAGGATCAATTTCCCTAAACTATTGGTCAAGTGGCTGGTAAGGTAAATGAGTACCAGAGCTCCACTGTATAGAGTGCAGTATTTTAAAATAGCATGTTATAAAATTGGCGGGTCGCGCGCATAAGGGGGGGTAAAATTGTGCAAATTCGCGGAGCGACGCATCGCAGGCTTCCCCAGTTCCCTCCCAGTCCACTCCAATTAAGGAGCAGACTAGGAGGGAACTTCCGTACCCCCTACCCTAACCTCCCTTCCCCTTCCCCTCTCCTCCCCAACCCCTAATCTAAATTTTTTTTTTATTTTACCTTTTTTGTTCAACTTACTTCAGCTCCTAATTTGCGTGCGCTGGCAGTCGGCCGGTGCAAGAGGCTCCAAGACAGCGAACAATGGTGCTGTCCCGGCCTGCCCCCCACTCCGCCCAAAACACGCCCTCCGGCCCACCCAAGAGGCCCGGCACTTGAGCGTGTAGCGGCCTTTACACATGTGGCCGGGCCTTTTAGAAGATTCACCTGGTGTGCATAAGGCCCGGCCACGCGTGTAAAGGCCAGAATTTACAGGGGTCGGGTATTTAAACTCTGCCCTTATGTGCATATAATGATGGTCAGGACATAAGGTTTAACTTTTGACTGGTCTGTTTGATGCGCTAATATTTAAAATTTAAAATTTAAATTGGATAATCATTGAAAGGTCCTGTGGTTGGCAGTTTTGTGCTAAAATTGAAAAGTTTTTGGTTCTGGTGATGTGAACAATTTTTTGCTTCTTCAGCAGACATGGGCAGGGTGGACAGTTGTCAAGGAGTCAATAGGAATGATGTATCGCAGCAAAGCAATTTTCCAGTCTGACCTATTGCTGCGCACCAGGTACAGTGACACTGATCTTAAAGACTGAGCATGTCAGAGATTTTCTGAGTATTCTCCCTGAAGGCACTATCTGTGAAGAAGGGCGCTATTTGAGCTCTTTCTTTCTAGGTTTTGACTTTTCCCAAACACCTTTTTTGCTGCTGCCCATTCTACGCTGACACTGTGCCAGTCACACAATAGAGGAAAGTATCGAGGCAGCACAGTATCAGAAAAGCTCTGTGTCAGAGAAGACTTGCTTGCTGTTCTCTTTTTATCTTTGTGGTGACTGGAGGCAGACTGGAGAGTCGCTTGCAGAGTTGGTACTGTTGTTATCTCAGCCTGGGCAGTGGGCTGGGCACAAGGTGAGTACTAAGGGCAGGCCAGAGACTGAAGCATACCAGGCTGTGTTGTGAAGCCCGTCAGTGTCAGAGAACTAGTGCACAGGCATACAGTGTGACACTCAGTGCAGCAGTTTCTCTGTGTTGTCCCCCCCCCCCCCCCCCACACACACACATTAGCGTGGTTACCGGCACAGTCAGTGGGCATTATGGTATCGCTGCAAAATGTTATATCATTTAATCTTCACATCCCCAATGAGAGAATCAATCACACCAGGGATAGGCAAAGGCAGAGCAGATAAAGGAAATGCTTTCAAAATTAGTCAGGTTGGCAATGCCAGCAAGAACCAAAAAAGTAGTCCAAACCGATTTCTTCAGCACTAATAAGGCAGCAGAAGCCAGCTTTATCCAGAAGAAACTGACATGTGGAGATGAGCATGTGCCACAGCAGAGTGCAGATGACACTGAGCATGTTACACTCCAATCTGTTTTTAAAAAGAGAGAAAAGGTAGCAGTAGATTTTTCGCAGGCAGAAATTAGCAGCAAAATGAAAAGGGCAGCAGAACAGGATTGCCCAAAAAAAGCAGCACACTCTTCATTCTTCACTAGAGATGATGATTCAGATGAAGAGTCTTTTCTTGGCTTGACTGAATCAGAAGATATAGAAGGTGTTGCGCTCGGGGGTGGACCCTTGTCCTATGGCAGTGGAGAACTGCCTCATGGTAGGGACCAGGAAGAAACTGCCCCCAGGGGGCGGAGCACTGGAGGAGACAGAGGCTAGGTAGAGCTTCACCACTGGAAGCCCAAGGTCCCCTTGGGAGGAGCCCGTAGGGACCCAGGCCGCTTGGACTTAGGTGGGCCTCGCAGGGTCTCCTGGGAGAATGGAAGACTGGCGTGCCCACAGGCAGAAGGGGAGCACGCTCAGGTTCAAGACTGGAGGTCAGATGGAACAAGAAGGACCAGAAGAGCATAGGTGATGACAAGGCTAGGAACAGAGCCAGAATCTAGAGATGTGGTCAAGCAGGCAGAGGTCGAAGTCTGGGAATCAGTCAGATGAGTAGCCAGCAAAGCAGAGGTCAGGTACCAGAGGTCAGACAAGGTCACAGGCAGGCCAAGGTCAGAAGGCAGGCAGCAGGCAGGCAAGGTCGAGGAACAGACTGGAGTCAGGAGGCAGGCAGCAGGCAGGCAGGTCAAGGAGCAAGCCGAGGTCAGTACTAGTGAGACAGTCCAGAGGTACTACCTGGGGAGATGGACAGACGAACAGGAACAGAAGGACGCTGGAGTACTAGCATGCAGGAACAAGGCAGGAACAGAACTGGAACAGAAGGATCCTGGAACGAGACTTGGAACAGGACTGGAGCAAGAAACAAACACAGTGACAATCTAGCACAAACGCCGACCCGATTGCCAAGGCAAGGAAGTACTAGCAGGGACTTCTTTATAACAGGTAATCAATCAGGTTGCGCTGTGGAGCTTGGACCCGCCCTTGGCCCTACAAGAGGCCGGGCGGTCTGCGCGCACGCGCGTAGGGGTGTGGCCAACACAGCCGAGGATGCTGAGCTCCGGCATGAGGCCTGGTGCGCAGTAGAAGGCCTGGCGACCACCGCCGAGGGACGCCAGGGCCTGGAAGCGCTTGCAGCTGCTGCTAGGGAGGCCGACCCGGGACCTGCCGTGGAACCATGAAGGTGAGCAGGCCCGTGTGCGGGCCGTACGCAGATGGGATGCGTAACAGACCCCGGATTTTATAAGATACGCGCGGCTACGCGCGTATCTTATAAAATCCAGCGTACTTTTGTTCGCGCCTGGTGCACGAACAAAAGTACGCGCGCACGTACATTTATAAAATCTACCCCCTAGTGTTTATAAACAATTCACCATTAAACTGTAGTCAGAGCTCCAACTCCTAAAATATATTGTTGATATAACACAAAAATAATTAACACCAATGATTATATCTAGAGGAGTGGTCTTTGGTGGACCTTTGTGCACTCAAAATAAAGTGTGAAGTCAGCATCTCATACTGTATTTCAAATAGATCCATATAATGTATTTTGGTGTTAAATCAACAACATAATTTTGGAATTTTGACTACTGTTTAATGGTGAATTGTTTATAAACACTGTATATATATTTATTCACCTATTGCATTTGCTACTTTACTAGTATTATACCCTTAGCACCATCATGGGGGACATTTATTTTTTTATATTCCACTTTTCACACTTTCAGCACTTCACTGGATTACATTCAGGTACTGTAAGTATTTCCCTATCCTCAGAGGGCTTATAATCTAAGTTTGCACCTGAGGCAATGGAGGGTAAAGTGACTTGCCCAAGATCACTCTGGTCTCCTGGTTCATAGCCCACTGCTCTAACCACTAGGCTACTCCTCCACGCCATCTGCCACTGCTGTCTCATGTCTAGCTGCCATGAAGGCAATTACATAATGTCAAATCTTATACTAAATTAGACACAGATCCACGCTGGCACTGGCAGACATAATAAGCAAGCGTCTAAATCAGGTTTTCTTACTGTCAAGGAAATAACCTATCTTCAAGTAGATCATCCTCGAATGCTGGTCATTTATGGAGTGCTCTCCGTGTACACCTTACATAACAATGAATAAGGTTGTAAAGCTTTGCTTCTCCGTCCCTCCTGAAGCAGCCTACGGGCGAAACATGGGATCCGTGTTGGGGGACCCGCCATTTAAAGTCTGTTTTTGTTAACACAGTGGAGTTGCCATTTTTCATTTAAAGTATTAAATATATTATGAAAACACAAGGACACACTTGATACTGCATCTTTTTTGCTATGATGCGTTGATCTTCCGGTGCAGTATATCACTCCATTTTTGTTTGTGCCTAAGATACAGAAATCACTGCATAATCCATCTTGCAGACCTGTAGTGTCCGCAAGGGTCCCCTCTGGAACCTTTGGCACAGTTTTTGGATTTATTTTTGCATTCTTTTGTACAAACTGCGCCATCATACATGCAAGTTTCGGTTCATATGTTGTGCAAACTTGCTGGAGTGACCAACCTACCACGGGAATCTTTTTTGGTATGTTTGGATGTTGAGTCATTATATACTTCACTTAAATAACCAATACTCGTTAACTGTACCCAATATTGTAGATGCTTCAGGTTGTGAATGACATTTACCACATTAGAAATTTGACCTTCATAATAGGCATCATCGTTATTGCTTTCGCGTATTTAAACTCTGCCTTATATTTAATCATGTGGTCAATTCAGTTCATTTTGAGAATTTTTAACCATATTTTTCAAAACATTTTCTTATGCATTTAAAATTGTATCCATAAAACTTCTTGTGCAAGAATAAGCACTTATCTTGATTTTACTCGATCCACATCCTTTGCTATCTTGCTATAATTGGCAAGAAGCCGATGACCCGACACTGGACCGTGTTTCGGACTGCACGGTCCAGTGTCGGGTCATCGGCTTCTTGCCAATTATAGCAAGATAGCAAAGGATGTGGATCGAGTAAAATCAAGATAAGTGCTTATTCTTGCACAAGAAGTTTTATGGATACAATTTTAAATGCATAAGAAAATGTTTTGAAAAATATGGTTAAAAATTCTCAAAATGAACTGAATTGACCACATGATTAAATATAAGGCAGAGTTTAAATACGCGAAAGCAATAACGATGATGCCTATTATGAAGGTCAAATTTCTAATGTGGTAAATGTCATTCACAAGCTGAAGCGTCTACAATATTGGGTACAGTTAACGAGTATTGGTTATTTAAGTGAAGTTGTTATTTTCCGATACAGTTGAATCCAAAACATTGAGTTCTCACTCTGCATTTGGTTGAGTCATTATATACAACATTCCGCTTCAAGCAGCTTTGTCTCTTGTCATCTAGATTCTTCACAAATGCACCAGTCCACATAGAGTATTTACCTCATTCCTTCAAACTTTGGCTGAATTCACTCTGTGTAATAACATTTTCAGTTTTCAATCCTAGTTTTTTCAGCAAATCCATGGAGTGGATACGGGAAGCCCCAGATATCACCAATTTTTATGTTGTGCAGTGTGAGGAGCATTTTATTTATTCATTTGAACATTTCCAGCATGTCCAGCTCTGGAACCGGTACATAGATGACATATTTTTTTATTTGGGTCAATTCCAAATGCAGATTGCATATATTTCATCATCAATGGCTCAACCAACAAGATGTCAATCTTCACTTCACTATGACTTATCATCAGGATGTTATCACATTTTTTGAGATCTCCATCTACTGTTTGAGTTTCACCTTTGCACCACTATTTATCGTAAACCAATTGAGCATAATAACCTTCTCAGGTTTAAAAGCCATCACCCACGACCATTTAAATGTGGGTTGCCAGGAGGACAGTTTTTAAGATTGTGCTGAATTTGTTACACAATCAAGGACTTCAATACATAGTGTGTAGATATGATATGTTGCTTTTCCCAATGGGGTTATCTGAAAAAAGTAATCAGAGTAACATGTTTACTAGCTCGATTTTCTGATCGACAACATTTACTGCAATATAAAGCTCCCTACAGGTTCAATGACATTGTGCTTGTTTTGAAATTTTTGAACATCACACAAGATTGGCACATTCTTCAACAACACCCAGTATTTGGTAGACTGCTGCTTTTTTCCTATAGAAGTGGGAGCAATATTAGAGATTTTGTGGTATCAGCAGAACCCTGTGTTTCAGTATCAGCAGATTCTTAGGCCTTAGGACATTGAGCGTGTGGTAATTGTGATATGTGTGCTGCTACCATCTCTAGAACTGAATGGCAACATCCATACACTGGCAAGAAGGTGTTTCAAACAGGTTTGGGAGCTTGCATGTCTCAATGTGTCATTTATTTATTACTTTGCCCTTTTCACTTAACTACATTGGACTGACTAGGAGGAAGATTAGAACACAGCTCATTGAGCATAGGAGCTGTACTGAGAGGCAGGATCTTCATGCCCCCTATGTAGCTCACTGTGTTGAGATGAGTCACTCTCTTACTGACTTATGTTGGACTGTTCTTGAGCAAGTTTGATTTCCCATGTGGGGTGGGGATATCAACTCATTACTGAATAGATGTGAACAATACTGGATTTTTTCTTTGGACTCCGTATCACCACGTGGGTTAAATGATATGATAGACTGGCATTCTCTTTAATGTCACTCCTCTGTTATTTTATTCATTCTTTTTTTTTTTCATTTGTCCCATGTTAGCAAGATAATGGTTGAAACCGATGATGAGCCTATAGATCTCTTTCATGCTCATGTTCCTTTAAAATGGCAACTGATAACCATGGGTGTCCTAGTCCCTGAACACCATTACGATAACTCCTGAACCCGAAATTACTTTCCTTAGGGTGTTGTGTAATTTTTATGTTTATGTTTTTATAATTGAGTATACATGTGTTCTGGATCTTGTCTGCTATCAGTGGGATCACTAATGTATGTGATATTTCCATCATTTTTAAAAAAGATTTTTCCTCAAGACTGTCTGTCTCACTTCAAAGTTTTACAATGCCATTTACTGTTTACATTTTACTCCAGGATTCTAATGGGGCTATAATAGCCGTGTAGGCATTGTTTCTTTATACTGCCATTGACATACTGAACCTGATGAAGATAAGAAATTTTGAAACGCTGCAGCATCAGGTGTTCCATGAGAAAGCAATTTATCTATAACTGGCTCCTGTGGATTTAAAGACTGTTTCGATAAGCCTATGTTTGAGTTCTACAGTCTGGAGTTGTAAGATAAGTGTCAGCTCTTTACTTGGCTTTGCCGCACATTCATAAGAAAGTTTTTATTTTCATAAAAATAAAACTGTTTTGAAAAAAATTGATTAGGTCCTGCAATACAAAGATTTATTATTGACTAGTGATTATAAATTTATTGGCACTCCCTGGTCAGAGACATAAGACACTGAGTTTGATGTGCAGTCTACATGCCATTTTATATGAGGTCTTTTTGTGCAGAGTACAAGTATGTGACATTGAATATACTGCATTGTCTTTGAGTAAAATCGTATTGTTTGATCTTGTTTTTTTTCTCTCCATAGGTTCCTCATAAGTTTGTATTAATGCCCCTAGTACCAGCATGGAGGACCTGCTGCCTCATTTCTAGCTGCCTTGCCCATTGTAGCACCCAGGGGAATCCTGCTGGACATACTTACCTGCCATGCCTCTTGTATCACCATGGGGGTCTTGTGAGCACACTCCTACCTGCTATGTCCCTTATACCACCATGGGGATCTGGCTGGCACAAATCTACTTGCCATGTCCCTTATACTACCATGGGGATTTTGGTGCTATTGCTTCACCTACCTGTATGCCTGTCTATTAATATGTATGAGCATGGGTGTTTCTTTCTTGTACTGGGATGTTTGCTTTTCCCCAGAAAAAGAGGTGAAACATTTTGGAAAAAAATGTCTCCTCCTCTCCATCTGGTTTATAGTTTTGTTTGTTCTAATCCCTCAGCAATGATCCCAAACTGTTTTTCACATCTTGGGTTTTTGTTGTTTCCACTGGACTGTTTTGTCCATAAATAAAAAATGTGAAAAAAAGACAAAAGAAATACATTTCTCATTCTATGGACTTACTGCCACATACCACCATAAAGAACTTGCTGTTACATGCCAACCTGCCATAATGTTGCTGATGCCCTCTTTTGGAGCCTTGAGGTGTTCTTCCTACAATTGCTTTCTTCTTGGTTTGTAATACTGTGGTGTTTTGTCCCCAGAGCATACATTTGAAAAGTAAAAAAAAAAGACACAGGTTTCATGACCAGAGCATAGAACTTGCTCTATATTTCTTTCTTTTCTCCAACAATCTCAGCCTGGTTCTCCCCAGGGCCAGCAGAAGCACTAGGTGAGCTAGGCCAGGGCCTAGGGCGCCAACCATTAGGGGCGCAAGCCATGTAGGGCCACAAGCGACAGCAGAGGAGTAGAAATTTGGTGGGCCATGAGCAGCTTGGCCAGCAGCTCTGGCCCAGAAAAACACATACTCGGCGGGCACAATCGATAACAAGGTAGGACTCGGGGCCGAGACCGGGGGGTGGTGGCATGACTGGGGGAGAGGTGGCGGCACAACTGAGGAGGGCACAAGGCAGAAGGTGCCTAGGGCACCTAAATCCCCTTGCATGGGCCCTGGTTCTCCCAACCTGTTGTATCGCTGATTACACTGGGGTTGTTTGTCCAAAAAAGCCCTCATTCAGAGGAAGAACTACTGTCATAAGACAAAACATGCTCAAGAGAAACCATTTCCTGTACTCAATGTCATAAGAGGTTAGTGGTAAGAAAGAACTCATGCAAAACCATTAAATCAGGAAGTATAACAGTTAGAGTACAGGTACAGGATATGGGAAGGTTATTTCTCACAGGACAAGCAGGATGGTAGTCCTCACATTTGGGTGACATCATCAGGATGGAGCCCAATCACGGAACACTTTTGTCAAAGTTTATAGAACTTTGACTGGCACCTACTGGGCATGCCCAGCATAGCACCAACCCTGCAGCCAGCAGGGGTCCCCCTTCAGTCTCTTCAGCCCGCCCGCCACCCCACGGAGTTGGGTTCGTTTACGTTTTCTTATTTTATTTTTCGCATGTACTTTTTCTATAAGACGAGACTGAAGGGGGACCCCTGCTGGCTGCAGGGTTGGTGCTATGCTGGGCATGCCCAGTAGGTGCCAGTCAAAGTTCTAGAAACTTTGACAAAAGTGTTCCGTGATTGGGCTCCATCCTGATGATGTCACCCATATGTGAGGACAAACATCCTGCTGTCCTGTGAGAACACCTGTTACAGGTAAGCAACTCTGCTTTATCTGAAAAAAACTTTCATTCTGAAGGACAAAATACTGGCAGAAAACAAAAGATGCTCAAGAATAATCAGTTTTTTGATCTGAATGTGATAACACAGAGTAGTCCAGAGATTTCATGCAAAACCAAAAAATCAGGAAATGGAACTGGTTAAGGGCAGCTAAATGATTTGGAAAATGACTCCTAAATAAAGCAGCCCTCACTACTTTCCAGGAAATCCATACCACAAATATTAGAGAAAACATTTCCATATACTGAATGCAATATCCTTTACATTTGGAAAGGCCATTCTACAAGAAACTCTAAATTCCACCCTGCACCTTGGGGACCTTTCTGCCACTCAACCTTGTTTCCATGCCCAGACCTTACACATTGATGTTCTGTTTGCCACTGTCCCTTGCTGTCTTAGGGCAGACCTAACACCTTGAAAGTCTGGGGAGGGGGCGGGAGCTGCTCTGCACCTTTCATGGTGCATTAGAGACTTGAAATCACTCTGTGCTGCTTGGTCCCTTTATCAGAGCCTATCTTGGAAGTTGTTCTGCCACCTTTTCTGCTTCATTTCCCCTTCCTGCTATCTTAGGATGCTAATGCTACTTTGGGTGCCAGTTTGCCAGTACCACTTGAAATGCCATAAAGGGCTCATTTTACTCTTGCTGGTGCCCTCTTTTGGAGTCTTAGGGTATTCTTCACACTTTTTCTGCTTCTTTGCTCCTCATAGTTTGTTATGACCATCGGTCGCAGACGGCTGTGACTGATTCAACTCACATCATGTGTTGCCCTGCTCTCCTCTCCGGGTCAACTCGCAGCTGGGGCTAGCTGCTACCACCACATACCTCTTGGTTCTCAAGGCTCCTTGTGGTGGCTGAGACGTTGCCGACCCCCCACTCTGACTCTAGGCCTTCCTAGGCACGTGCGCACGCCACCGGGCCTCCCTTTAAAGGCCCAATGGCGGGAACCTCAGGGGCGTCCCCGACTGATGACATCACAAGGTTGGGATCCATAAGCACCAGCCTTGGCCTTTGCTAATTGACTTGGCAATGAGTTCCTTCGCCTACTGGTGCTTACTCCTGTCTCCTCGGGGTAGCCCCTACGCCTTCCAGAGGTCCTGCCTGCCAGCTTTCCTGCTCCTCGGGGTTGCCCCTTGAACTGTTTATAACTACCTTATTGCTTTGGAGACTCGACTCTGCGCTTCCTCACTCCTCAGGGAAGTGCCTACGCCAATGACTGTACTCCGTGCTTCCCCGATCCTCGGGGCAGTACCTACATTTCTCTACCAGAGATTCCACTGTGCGCAGCCCCGCTCCTCGGGGCAGCTTACATCACTACTTCGGAGATTCAACTCAGGCTTACCCGCTCCTTGGGTCAGCCTACATCATCACACCAAAGCCTCTCTCGCTTCACTGTCCAGCCCCTCGGGACAGTCTCTGCTGCATTCCTCCAGAAGTTCCTGTCTTGCGCTCCCCGCTCCTCAGGGCCTGCCTAGCGCTTCTCTGTCGGAGGCTCCTGCTCTAGTACTTGCAACTCCAGTTCTGCCTGAGTACTGTGTGTCCCGTCTGAACTGTGTCTCTTGCCCCGCTCCTCGGGACACCTCACAGTACTCTCTCTACAAGCTCCTGCGATCACATGGCTGTGATGCAGGATGCTCTACCTCTCTACCACTACTACCGTATCCCCTGCTGCAGCTGACCTCACCTCCTGACGGTGAGGACCTGTGGGGCTCCTCCCCACAGGTGGCATCAACCCTCACCTTGGGCCAAGGGTCCACGAAACCCACAAAACCTAACACAGTGATTTGGTGAAATCCTACCAATGCTGGTACTCCCTTTGCCCTTTACAGAGTTGTAAGATATTCATGCCACTTTTGGTGCCACTATCCAGTCTCCTGTCTTTCTAGGTACCTTTGAGTTCTTTCTCCCTTCTGTTGATTTTTTCCCACAAGTTTAAAGACAATTGATTAGAAAACCCCTATTCTGGAGCCCAATATAGGCTATAAATAACCTGACTTTAATGACAAAACGAAAACAAATCAAGCAATAAAATCATTTTTTTTAAATTTTGAAGCTAAAAAGCAAATTGGGGTCCCCACAAAATGAATTTTGAAACAAAATGAAATTGTTCTTGCTATACATGCCTATTCACAAGTTATTTTTATGCTGATGTTCAGATTATTGCAAGTTGTGATTTTGGTCTGTTGATCCTTTATCAGAGTTTAGCCATTGTTTAACAAAAATAGCCAATTGGTCCGATACATTTAAACTTAAAGTTAACCCTTCTAACTCAGAAATTATATGGTTTGCCAGAAGGCAGTGCTTTGATCCACTTCCAGTACAACTCATGGCTGGAAACCTTATTCAGCTCAAAAATGTCATCACTTCCTTGGGTTTCAGTTCAGTTTTTTTCTTGAATTTTTCTGTGCATATCTCATACCTTATGAATTTTTTATTGTTTGTGATTTGACAGCTTCAACCTTTGTTTAGACTCCTCTGATTTAATATTACTTATTCTCTCATTTTAATTAGAATTAATTATTGCAATTATTTATTCCATGGTCTAAATTCCAATCAGATTAGAAGATTGCAAACTCTTCAGAATACAGCAGCTAAAGTCATTTTCAAGTAGGCCGATACAGAACGGTGCGCTCAGCTGAGCGTACCGTTTAGCCCTCGTTTGACCGCATGTTTTTCACGTGCTATTATTACCCTTTATACTGTAAGGGGTAATAGCGCGTGGAAAACGCGCGGCCAACCCCCCCCCCACCGAAACTAATAGTGCTCATCACATGCAAATGCATGTTGATGAGCCTATTAGTTATCCCCATGGGATACTGAAAGTAAAATGTGCGGCCAAGCCGCACATTTTACTCTCAGAAATTTTACTCTCCAGAAATTTTACTCTCAGAAATTGGGCAGGCATTAGGATCTGAGCAAGCCCAATCTCCAAGCATCTCAATCATTCATAGATGTGGACTCCTTCCAACTGGGTATTAATCATTCTCAACGGCAGCAACTGGATAACGTCAGATCTATCCGAAGAAATCAAGTTACTCTTAATGCTGAAAAAAAATTGCAGGGGGGGGGGGGGGAATTAAAAGGAATGGATATTCCCCCAACCAGGCAGTCTCTCTCCCATGCAGGGAACATAAAAAGCACAGTAAGTTGCTTCAATCTTGTAAAAATGTTCAGGTACCCTTTTCAAAGCCTACACTGCAAGCAGAAGTGGAGAGACTTCCACAGCAGAATGCCTGGTGGATTATTTTAGCAATAACATATAATTGAAGGGATTAGAAACATTTTTTTCTCCAAAAATTCCTGGAACTTTGAAATGTCTCTCATCTGTGTTGCTGTGACTCACAGTTTTAATGCTGAAATTTAATTCTCACTTCTGAGGAATATGGGCTCAGGGGGACTTTGTCTGAGAAATATTAATTCTACTCACAATGCAAACCCAAGTTGGAAAACAAAATAGCCTGTTTCTTGTATTCAAAGGAAGAACTCCCTTGGTTTCTGTGGAGAAGTCGCTGGACTGAAGGTGTTTGCAATACTCGGGCATTTCAGGAGAAATGTATGAACCCCTAACGAAGTCCAGTTTCAGGAGATTCTCACTAAATACTTTGCATATTTTTGCTAACTTGAAAACCTGCCTTGGCTGCGGGGTCCAAAGACCGAAGGCCTAATTCACTGCGCTTTTCCCACATGAACACAGGGGAATAAAGCCTTACTTATGAGAATCAGGCCTCTTCAGCGGGTGAGGGTCCTTAGCAGAGTTGATGGAGCGCTCTGACTGCACAGGAGTTATAGAGTGAGTTGTTCTGTGAACACTTGCGAACCTTGCTTGTGACAAATCCTGCAATATGCACTTAAGCCGCCTCTTCCACTAATAAGGAGGCACTAGGGACTCTCTATTGTCCCTAGTGCCTCCTTTTTAGTGTGGTGCCTAATTTAAATAGAGAATTGCATGCCCAAGAGGAGTGCCTGGGCACGCGTCGGGAGAGCGGGCGCTCAACATGGAGCGCTGGCCCTCCCGCAGGTTTTTTTTGAATCGGCCTGAACAAGAGATAATATGATCATGTTACTCTACTGTTCCAGGACTTAAAATGTCGCCTGGTTTCACTTTGAATCCATTTTAAATAGGATGTCCTGTTTTTAAGGCATTACGACACAGAACTCCCTCTTACATAAGGGGGAGTTGTGTAACATTCATTCACTTTAATCGACTCAGTAAGAACTGCTGGTTTTACCTTCATCTAGGCAAATAAGGCTGGAAAACATAAGGGCAGTGGTTCCCAATCCTGTCCTGGAGGACCCCCAGACAGTCATGTTTTCAGGATATCCACAACGAATATGCATGAGATAGATTAGCATACACTGCCTCCATAGCATGCAAATTTTATCTCATGCAAATTCATTGTGATATCCTGAAAACCCAACTGACTGGGAGTCCTCCACGACAGGTTTGGGAACCTTTACACTAGAGAGATCTGCTTTTTTTGGTTAGCATCTGATCTCTGGAATTCTCTTCCTTTATCATTGCATCTTGAAATAAACTACCTGAAATTTAGGAAAGCTTTAAAATCATTCTTTTTTTACCAAGGCATTTTTCAACATTCATTGATGTTTTTCTTAGCCTCCCCCGCCTTGTTTACCTATCAGAGTTTAAACTTGTGTTATTAAGCCCTTTCTATTATTTGCCTATGTTTTGAGCTAGATTTTATTGCTATTTATGTTATCTCTTATTTTTTATTGGATTTTGTTTTTGAGCCGTATGAACAGAACAGTGCTCTCTTGTGAAGATTTGATGACCTTCGGAGTGAGGAAACTCACACAAAGATGAGATTTGTGCAGTGTTCTCTAGCTTGATGTAACATCAAGCTAGAGAACACTTGTAGAAGGGCCCTGATAGCTAGGCTGGATCTCCAGCAGCTTAAATTGGTCCCAAACATTATTGCAGTTTGTGCTAATACCTATGCAAAGCTCTAAAATAGCACACTTTGGATTAAACTGCCTATTACCATAAAACATGCCCCTTTTCCTATTACATGCGATATTTAGTGCATTTTGATAAATCCAGGTCCAAATTTGAAAGTACCAAAAACTTCTTCCTCCTTGTAGCTCCTCGTGCATCTCCAGGACAATGGACCAAAATCGGTCCTGGTTAGTCCTGACACACAAGGACACTCTTTTGAATCTGGATCCTCCCCCAGTCTCCTATTTATACCGATTCATCCTCCATGCTCTCCTCCCTGGCCTGGAGAACTTCTCCTGCCCTTCCACCCTTCACTGTATCGCTTTTTCAGTTGTTATTGATATAGTATTGTTGGTTGAATTTTGTTGTTTCTTTCAGTCTACAGCGGGCAGGGTACCTGAGTAGGAAATGTAAACTTTCTATGATTTGGAATTTCTTGTTATTGTATTGTGCTGTAGGAAAACTTTGATAAAATGAGGAAAAGAGTTAGAAAAAAATTGAAAGGTGCAGCTGCAAAGGTTAAAATGTTGAACAGGCATGGACATTGTTTAAAAATACAATCCTAGATGCGCAGTCCAGGTGTATTCCATGCAGTAAGAAAGATGGAAGGAAGGCAAAACGATTACCAGCATGGTTAAAAAGTGAGGTGAAAGAGGCTATTATAGCCAAAAAAAATCCTTCAAAAATTGGAAAAAGGATCCATCTGAAGAAAATAGGATAAAGCATAAGCATTGTCAAGTTAAGTGTAAAACATTGATAAGACAGGCGAAGAGAGAATTTGAACTGAAGTTGGCCGTAGAGGCAAAAACTCATAATAAAAACTTTTAAAAATATATCCAAAGCAAGAAACCTGTGAGAGAGTTGGTTGGGCCGTTAGATGATGGAGGGGTTAAAGGGGCTCTTAGGGAAGATAAGGCCATTGCAGAAAGACTAAATTCATTCTTTGCTTCTGTGTTTACTAATAAGGATGTTGGGGAGATACCAGTTCCAGAAATGGTTTTCAAGGGTGATGAGTCAGATGAAGTGAAGCAAATCACTGTGAACCTGGAAGATATAGTAGGCCAGATTGACAAACTAAAGAGTAGCAAATCACCTGGACCGGATGGTATGCATCCTAGCATACTGAAGGAACTAAAAAATGAAATTTCTGATCTATTAGTTACAATTTGTAACCTATCATTAAAATCATCTATTGTACCTGAAGACTGGAGAGTTGCCAATGTAACCCCAATATTTAAAAAGGGATCCAGGGGCGATCCGGGAAACTATAGACCAGTGAGCCTGACTTCAGTGCCAGGAAAAATAGTGGAAACTATTCTAAAGATCAAAATTGTAGAGCATATAGAAAGACATGGTTTAATGGAACACAGTCAACATGGATTTACTCATGGGAAGTCTTGCCTAACAAATCTGCTTCATTTTTTTTTTTTTGAAGGGGTTAATAAACATGTGGATAAAGGTGAACCAGTAGATGTAGTATAGTTGGAATTTCAGAAGGCGTTTGACAAAGTCCCTCATGAGAGGCTTCTAAGAAAACTAAAAAGTCATGGGATAGGTGGCGATGTCCTTTTGTGGATTACAAACTGGTTAAAAGACAGGAAGCAGAGAGTAGGATTAAATGGTCAATTTTCTCAGTGGAAAAGGGTAAACAGTGGAGTGCCTCAGGGATCTGTACTTGGACCTGTACTTTTCAATATATTTATAAATGATCTGGAAAGGAATACGATGAGTGAGGTTATCAAATTTGCGGATGATTCAAAATTATTCAGTGTAGTTAAATCATAAGAGGATTGTGATACATTACAGGAAGACCTTGCAAGACTGGAAGATTGGGCATCCAAATGGGAGATGAAATTTAATGTGGACAAGTGCAAGGTGTTGCATATAGGGAAAAATAACCCTTGCTGTAATTTCACAATGTTAGGTTCCATATTAGGAGCTACCACCCAGGAAAAAGATCTAGGCATCATAGTGGATAATACTTTGAAATCATCGGCTCAGTTTGCTGCAGCAGTCAAAAAAGCAAACAATGTTAGGAATTATTAGGAAGGGAATGGATAATAAAACGGAAAATGTTATAATGCCTCTGTATCGCTCCATGGTGAGACCGCACCTTGAATACTGTGTACAATTCTGGTTGCTGCATCTCAAAAAAGATATAGTTGTGATAGAGAAAGTACAGAGAAGGGCAACCAAAATGATAAAGGGAATGGAACAGCTCCCCTATGAGGAAAGGCTGAAGAAGTTGGGGTTGTTCAGCTTGGAGAAGAGACGGCTGAGGGGGGATATGATAGAGGTCTTTAAGATCATGAGCGGTCTTGAACAAGTAGATGTGAATTGGTTATTTACACTTTCAGATATTAGAAGGACCAGGGGGCATTCCATGAAATTAGCAAGTAGCACATTTAAGACTAATCGGAGAAAATTCTTTTTCACTCAACACACAATTAAGCTCTGGAATTTGTTGCCAGAGGACGTGGTTAGTGTAGATAGTGTAGCTGGGTTCAAAAAAGGTTTGGATAAGTTCTTGCAGGAGAAGTCCATTAACTGCTATTAATCAAGTTTACTTAGCTAATAGCCACTGCTATTAATTGCATCAGTAGCATGGGATCTTCTTGGTGTTTGGTTACTTGCCAGGTTCTTGTGACCTGGTTTGGCCTCTGTTGGAAACAGGATGCTGGGCTTGATGGACCCTTGGTCTGACCCAGCATGGCAATTTCTTATGTTCTTATGTTCAGACCTGTTGGTGACTGGCTCCTTGCTGTCTGTGGCGGGGGTCTGTGGTCAAGTGGTCTATAGGTCAAGTGACCTGGGGAAAGTGTTAATTTGCTAGGCTGTGGCATTTGACCTACAAGTGCTGGTATGTTGGAAGGTTTACTATTGATTATATATAATGATTATTTCTCTTGGCTTGGGTACTTGATTGTATTAAATCCATGGCCTTTGACCCCTAAATACGTGTTTATATAGAGTTATTTATGTATGTGAGAGAATGGGAATCCAGGGTGATTATTGTTTTAAGTAATTTATTTTGTTAGGGCATGTCAGTTTATTGTTTTTTACTATATGTTTCTATTTTATTTTGTTTTATTGTCTGGTAACATGCTATAATTTCATTTTTTTTATGTACATTACCTTGTAAGAAATGCAATTCAATAATAAATAAATTAAGGCTGAAATTACAATAGGATTAGATTAAAATTAGATCATAGGATTGAGAAAATAGTTAAATCATAGGAATCACAGGACTGAGGTAGTACAAAAATGAAATAGTTAAGTCACAGGATTGAATTCATATACCAATAATAAAGAGGTGTTGTATTATCTTAACAGTTCAATTTAAGAGCCCGATTTACAAAAGTCTTTCTCCCATTCTGTGTCTATGGAAAAAAATGCTTAATAAATGAAGCCCTTAGGTTGAGGTATCATTTTTATATTTAAAAATTCTTATATTCCTCCCAAATAATATAATCATTCTAAATGGATTATAAAAAAAATAGTACATAACAACATATATCAATACAAACAACATGTAAACAATGCACCCAGAATTTTAAAATAAACCTCATCAACTCATTTAACTCATTGACTATCATATGTAGTCCACTGCTTGTCTGATCTATTGGGAGCTGTCAGGGGCTGGTCTATTGGGGTAATGCTATTGCTGGCCATTGAACCATATTTTCAGCTGGAGATAACCGTTTTTAGCTTGAAGGGTTGAAGGGAGAGAATTCCACAGAATTCCACAGATTGAGTGCCAGTCCCTTGAAAGTTGTAGACCTAGATCTTTTTTTTTTTTTATGCAGAATGTCTTGAAAGAGGAGGTGATCAGACTTTGCTTTTAGCTAGAATGTATGAGACAGAATTTTAAAATTTAATGCACAAGGAAATTGCAAGCCACTGTTGCGAGTGTAGGAGTGAGGAGGCACATTCCCATTTCCTGCTGCTGGTAATTGTTCTAATGGCAGTACAGGGAGTGTCTGTAGTTTGGTTATTATCTTTTGTGGTAGTCTCAGGTAGATGGCACTGTAGAAGACTGCATGACCTTCTTTTGTCAATTGATTGCAAAAATGTGCACAACTGCTTCACCATACAGAGATGGCAGAAGGTTTTTGTTCCTATTGCTGCTATCTGGTCCTCCATGTCAGGATCATGTCAAGTATGACTCCTAGTCTTTTGACATTTTATTGTGATCACAGAGCAACATCCTTCAGCATTTGTGGGGAGGGGAAGGCTTTTGTCTGGTAATGGATTTCGGTTTTATCTTTGTTTAAGTGAAGTTAATTGTCAATCATCCAGATCGTTAATGTTCTGAGGTATTAGTTGAGGTGTGCTAATGTTCCATCCTCTGTGTCTGAGAGAGGAAGAAGGACCTATATATCATCCACATAGATCTATGTTTTCAGACCAAAGGTTGTTATGATGGCAGTAAGGGAATGGAAGTATATGTTGAATTGAATGAGTGAAAGTGTAAAGATATACCCTATTGTAATGGCCAGGGTTTGGAGGATGTTGTATTATAAGAACATAAGATATGCCATACTAGGTCAGACCAAGGGTCCATCAAGCTCAGTATCCTGTTTCCAACAGTGGCCAATCCAAGTCACAAATACCCGGCAAGTACCCAAACATTAGACAGATCACAAGCTACTATTGCTTATTAATTACCATCATAGCAGTTTATGGATTTATCCTCTGGGAACTTATCCAAACCTTTTTTAAACCCAGTTACACTATCTGCTGTAACCACATCCTCTGGCAATAAATTCCAGAGCTTAACTATGCGCTGAGTAAAAAAGAATTTTCTTTGATTTGTTTTAAATGAGCTACTTGCAAACTTCATGGAGTGCCCCCTGATCCTTCTATTATCTGAGAGAGTAAATAACCGATTTACATTACCTTGTTCAAGTCCTTTTGTGAATTTGTAGACTTCTATCATATCCTCCCTTATGTTGCGCGCCCCGTCCGTGCTCGACCCGCACACAGGCCTGCTTACCTTCCCAACTCCTCTGCAGGTCCCGGGTCATCCTCTCCCACAGTCCGCAGCTAGCTCCTCGAGGCCTCGGCGTCCTGCGGCGGCAGTCACCGGGCCTTTCTCAGCTCACCAGGCCTCACGGTGGGGCTCGGCGTCCTCTGTGGCGTCGGCCCAGCCCCTAGGCACGCGCGGACCGCCTGGTCCCTTATAGGGCCAGGGGCGGGTCCTAGCTCCATGGTGCGCCCTGATTGAGCACAGTATATCAGGAAGTTCCTGCCTTCACTTCCTTGCCTTGGCAATCGGGTCGACACCGTATGTGTACTAGTTTGCCTCAGTGTCTCATCGCTTGTTCCAGTCTTGTTCCAGTATCCTCCTTTTCCAGCGTCCTCCTATTCCAGCGTCTGTCTGTTCCTGCGTTCCCTCAGGTAGTACCTCTTGGACTGACTCTCTGGTACTGACCTCTGCCTGTTCTTGACTATGCTGATCGCTGCCCGGATTCTGACCCTCGCCTGCCTCCTTGACCACGTCTGATCTCTGGATCCTGACCCCTGCTTTGGCTGACCACTCTCAGACTGACCTTTGGAACTTGACCCCTGCTTTGGCTGACCACTCTCAGACTGACCTTTGGAACTTGACCCCTGCTTTAGCTGACTACTCTTGGACTGACCTCTGGAACGTGACCCCTGCTATTACTGACCATGTCTCCTTGAGCCTGGCCCTACTCCTAGCTTGGAAATAAATCGAAGCAGCTAGAATCCCAACATATAAAAGCTCAATCCTGGTGTAAATACACAACGTGATATCACTTATCAGCAGACCTCATACAAGGCATACATATTTGATGCTAGTTAGCATAGTTAGCATAAGTATACCAGTATTATAATCATAGGTCGTATAGTGTCCATCAAAACTCTTTTTTTAAAAATTTTTCTTATGCATAAGAAAAATTTTAAAAAAATTAAAAAAAAAAAAAAAAAAAGAGTTTTGATGGACACTATACGACCTATGATTATAATACTGGTATACTTATGCTAACTATGCTAACTAGCATCAAATATGTATGCCTTGTATGAGGTCTGCTGATAAGTGATATCACGTTGTGTATTTACACCAGGATTGAGCTTTTATATGTTGGGATTCTAGCTGCTTCGATTTATTTCCTGTTGGGTTGCTACTCCCTTCCTTAAATTGGGTGCTACAGGATACTCGGGGCCTACTCCTAGCTTGTCATCACAGACACTTTTCTGGCCTTCCTTGCTTCCCCAAGTCTCCAGTTCTGACATCGACCGTGCACCCTTGATCCTGGTGGGCACACCTCTATACTTCCTATCCAGGAGACCCTGCGAGGCCCACCTAAGTCCAAGTGGTCCAGGTCCCCAAGGGCTCCACCCAGGGGGACTTCGGGCTTCCAGTGGTGAAGCTCCAGCTAGCCTCTGTCTCCTTCTGTGCTCCACCTCCTAGTGGCAGTTGTTTCCTCGGTCTGACCAGGAAGCACCTCCTCATTGTCTCAGGACAAAGGTCCACCTCCAGGCGCAACACCTTAGTCATCTCTTCTCCAAACTGAACAGCCCTAACTTCATTAGCCTTTTCTCATGGGGCAGGTTATAGCCTAGATCTGCCCATCAGAAAGAATTTAACCCAGCTTAGTGTACTGCCACTGATACCTAGACTGGCCACTCTAATCAGAAAGATTTGGTAGTCAACCATATCAAATGCAGCTGAGTTATGTCATCAATGAGATAGATCATTTTCATATTTTGTCCTGTGGGGAATGCAGATTGGGCTTGATCTAGGTTATTGGTTTCTTCAAGGAAGTCTCTTCGTTGCTTGGTTATGACAGATTTTATCAGTTTAGACAGTATGGGAAGGTTAGTTATTGAGTGGTAGGTGGTGCAGGTGGAGGCATCGAGTGAGGGCATTTTTTTAGTGTGGGTCTGACAACTGATTTTAGATCAGGGTAATATATTACTTTTTGTTAATAAACTAATTAGCTTGTTATCTCTGTCTATCTTGGATTGATTAATGATTCTGATATTTTCTGTATTATGGGTGCATTTCTAGGCAGTATATGTCCCGCTAGTTTGCGTGGAGTCTCAGTGTCCCTAGAAACCACCAAGGGATAGATTGTAGGTGGGGACTTGCCCAAAATCAAGCAAGAACCCAGTTAGTAGGTTGGAAATCGCTAGTGTAGAGACACATGCTCAGGTGCAGGTGGGCCTGGACAGTACTTGGCATGATCCTCTGAGTGGTGTTAATGCGGGTTAACCCTGAGTGGGTGCTAGGGGTAGCACTAAAGCACTTTGTGTCAATTAACCTCTAACAGGACTTCCAAATGAACACTATTCCCATGTGAAGGAGCAACATAGCTGAAAGTACACTTTTAAAAGCCAGCTTAGCAAATAGCATAGATAGGAGAGTGAATGGCACCTGTTGGGACACCCTGAGCAATCTTTTAAGTTCATAGCCTATCAAAGTATCTGCCAAAAGCCTCACAGTAAGCAATTGAAGACATTTAAAAACAATAGACAAAATCTTAAATTTCAGCCTGTATTCCACTGGTAGCCAATGCCTTCAAAATGTGTTTATTTATAACATTTTTATACTGCCTCCCTGACCTCAACAAAATGCCCAAGGTTGTTTACTAAACAATGCCATGCAAGTATAAAATCAGCAACACTAATAAAAGACAAATTCAAAACAATAAAAATACAATAGACAACCAGTATATATAAAGCTGTCGACTAATTGCTCTAGATGACAAATCTGGGCAGCTTTTGACACTAAAGACCTGAAGCCTCATACCATCCAAAATTTCCTCTACAATTATCTTTGGTAGCCAACCCTCCTAACTCTGCCCATCACAAAATCACATCCAGCCTCCAGAATAGGAACACCTTCATCTCCTTGCTAAAAATAATGAAATTCAGTTGTTTCCTAACTTCAGCCAGGAGACTTTTCCATAATTCAGGTACCACCATAGCCTCCTGGTTGAAGTTAGGCTTCAGATCTTTAGTTTCAATAGCTGCCCAGATTTGTCATTGGAAGGGATTAGACAGCAGGTTGTCAAAACTTGGAGCTATTATATTAGTCAAGTCTTCAATGGCACTTTGAGGTCATCAATTTATTTCCTGATACCTAAGAGCTCTTTTCTGACTGCATTCTAGCCCATACAGATGGTGTCATTCAGGTGTAGCAGTCCCAGTACTACAGGTTTCTCATAAAGGGGGGATGATCAGGTGCTAATGCCATCAAACTCCAGCCTAGCAGATGCCTGGCAGATATCAAAGGAATGCCTCTCCTGGGGTTGATTAAGGAGCCCTCTGATACCATACTTTCTCCTCCCTGTAGACTATCTTGAATGGATCTCACCTAATGATGTGGGTCTGTAGTCCTGGGCATTGGTGACACAGGCATCGAAATGAAGCCATTGTTTCCCTTGTTCATTTTGCATTGCTCCTTGGCAGTGTGCAGTCATCAGGCACAAGTCCTATGCAGTCAGAAACTTGAGGAGATCTCTGCAAATGCACATGGGACCTGGGAAAAGAATCATAGATGAATATGTAACCTTATTGGAGCATATGGATCACTTCAGCTTCCATCAGAAAAGTCAAGCATATCAATAAAAAGATCCCTAGCCTCCAACTCCCCTCATCTGAAAGACTGAATATCCCAGCAAGTCCCAAACCATCTCTTTAAGATCCTAGCCCAGGATTGCCTCCAATCTTCTCAAATATTCCAGTTTACACTAGCTTCCCAACCCAAGCTACAGCTCTTCACTAGATCTGTAGCTTCCTCCTGTCTGGATAGACAAGTTGGTGCCTGTAATGACAATCCTGCGAGGACTGTTAGTGGAATTTTGGTCTGTGTGCCTAAATTGGCGACTTTGGAATGCAGGTAACTCACTAGCTTGCTCCTACTGTATTGTTGAAGCTATATCTGTGGACTTAGCGAGGCCACTGATGATGTCTGGCTCAATTTTTCAGCAAGGCTTTGCTCCAATGGTTTGAGGCAAACTCAACAGATGTGCTCACCTGCTATCTTCATGTGAAAGGCCTGGATTGTGATCTTGATGTGTTTGACGGTCCTGTGGGTGACTCCAAGGTTGGAGATATTTGCTGCAATTCATTCTCAAATGTACTCCTTAGCTGGCAGAGCTTTCCTAGTGCAGTCTTTGCTTAAGAACATCTTTGAGTTATCAAGTATTAGCTTCAGTGACATGCACCATGAGTTGGGGTGATCATGCATCAGTCTATGTAGCATCATTTGAGGCCTCCGGTTCAGTTCCTCCTTCAGTTCAGCATTATCCTCCTTCTCCTCTGGTGCTACTAAAACATCAGATATGCTTTGTTTAATTCTATTCTATTTGTTGGTGGCTCTACTTTGTTCATGTCCTCTACAATTTCTTCCCTCAGCACTGACAAGCATTAGCACGTGCCAGGCTTACTTTTACACATTGTTGAAGTAAGGCGGCAAATCCAACAAGAAAAGAGAACTGGGCATGCTTAGTGCAACCATGCTATTTAATATTTACACACTATTTCTGAGCTGGTCCACTTTTCACATTAATTTGCATGTTAATGCATGAACATGTTATGGAGGTACTTTTGTTGGCACATGCATGCTAAAATTTAGTGCATAGCCCATTGAAGGGGATCATTTTATTTATTTATATACTGTATAAATCAAATATATTGTACTAGGTGGTTAACAAGCAAACATATTGTAAATAAAATAAAAAGTTACCTCATAGGGAGCTGGTGGGTGCTGTAGGTGCCGGTGATTTTTTTTTTTTTTAGTTGCTGTCGCTGTCGACCCTGCTGCAATCGGCAGGGCTGAGTCGGGCCTGGTGCTGCCGAGGGGAAAATAAGGGATGGGCTGCGTTTAGGCAGGAGCCAAGAGTTGTGGGAGGGCCTGAGTTCAGGCAGGCTGTAATTTGGAGGCAAGGTGGGAGACAGACCGGGATTGAGGGGTGTGCTGGATTGGGTGGTGCTGAAGCTGTAAGGATTGTAGGAGGGCCCGAAGTCAAGAGGGGTAGAGAATGAGGCGATTATTGGGCAGGATAGGATTTGGAGGCGGGCTGACAAAAGTGGGAGGGCCACTTTTGGGCTGGTACCGGAGGGGAGTCGCGCTGCATCGGGCAGTGCTGCTGAACAGAGAGAGGCCGATCATGAGGGGGAGGCAGAAAGGAGGCATCCATCGTCCTCCGGAGCAAAGGAAAAGAAGAGAAATCGGCACAGGAGGGATCAGCTGACCGGCAGCGGTCAGCTGAACTAAATTGGATTGCTGCTGGTGGCCTTCCCCTTCCGCGCACAGGACCTCGGAGGCGGTGTCAGGAGGATCGGAGAGCTGCTGAGTGACTGCTGGCTGGAAGGGTGATTGGGAGAGGGGAGAATGGTCTGAGAGAGAAGGGGAAGAAATGTAATTTAAAACTAAAAAATATGACTGACATCGCAGGACTGGGGTCCAATGCAGGCCGCAGTTGTGGTAGTTTAGATGATGTCATCAATGACATCAGTGAAAGCCCGATTTCAATAAAATAAAAGAAAATAAATACTTTTAAAATGAAATGACAGTGGAACTTAAGTAAAGTGACCCTGACCTCCTGACTGGGACCAGCTCCATGATCCCAGGAACTGTTTTAAATATGCAAATTGCCCCGTTGGGAACTCTGAGCATTTGAGGATAAAATAATATGTGAAACTTGGGGAAAAGTTTTTTTAAATATAGGAAAAGGGTTATTGAAACTTTAGGGCTTAAGTTTAATTATTAAGAATAATTTTGAATTTGTAGTTTAACTGGGACAAATATTCATGGTGATTGCTTAGACTGTATAGGCGTTTAGAGGGAGAAAAACGTAGGAAAAGTTAAAAATAAATATAAGAAATATTTTTAGTGGGTTTAGAGAAAATGTAAAAGCTTGTAAATGGTGTTGCGGTCCTGGCCACGAGCACCACGGCCAGGCCCTTACCTCTTAATTCCTGGACCTGCTCTTGCCTCCAGAGTCCTGGCTTGCGGCCTGTTTGGTGGCATCCCCGCTGGGGCAGCACCGCCGTGAAGGTGCCGGTGGACGTCCTGCTCCTAGGTGCGCGTGCGTGCCACTTGGGTGCCTTTGTAGCCCGTTTCCCGCCAGTGCCGACTCCGCCCAATTCCTGACGTCAGACGCCGCGGCCTTGATAAGCCGGCCGCGGCCATCCAGCCTTTGCCTTGCAACGGGTTAGTATTCTGATTTCCTGTTGCGTTGCGCCCTGGAGTGACCCGCTTGGCTACATCGCTCCGTTCCTGCTACAGTACCTGCTTGGTTCCTGCCTGCTTGTTACAGCACCTGCTTAGTTCCTGCCTGGTTCCAGTACCTGAGTCTTGCTACAGTTCCTGCCTGGTTCCAGTACTCGAGTCTTGCTACAGTTCCTGCCTGGTTCCAGTACCTGAGTCTTGCTACAGTTCCTGCCTGGTTCCAGTACTTGAGTCTTGCTACAGTTCCTGCCTGGTTCCAGTACCCGAACCCAGTTACAGTATCACTACTGTCCTAGTCTGGTTCCAGTTACCTGTCCTGATCCACAACCCACCTAAGTCCCAGTGGCCGGGCCCCTACGGGCTCCTCCCGGGGGAGCACCAGCTTCCAGGGTGAAGAGCATCTACGTCCCGCCTGAACATCTGCCTCCCGGCCCGCTGTTCATCAGAGACATTGTCCATCTCTTCCTAGTCTCCAGCAGGTCGGCCCAAGGGTCCACTAAACTGAGACTCCCACAACAAATGGTACAGAAATTAATTAAAAAGGCTATTGGTATGGTTCGTACATCCCTAATTGGGATGGTACAGTCCACAACATCTAAAACAAATAAGGAGGTAACCATGAAGCCTTGACGATGTCTTCCCTAGAAACCAGTGAAGAGGTGAGCGCAGGTATACACGGTTAAGATTGAAAGGAGAAATAAAAGACAATTTGATTAATAAAAGATGAACCAAAAATGTTCTAAGGATGAAAATAATAAACCCAGATAAAAATTATCTTGATAATACAAAATAGAAATAGCTATTAGATAACGTCTAGAACTATTTAATAGGGTGACATCAGCAAAGGTAGGGATCTCCTGGGCTCAGAAAAAGAAAAAGCAGTTATAGAATCCAACAGTTGTGAACCAGAAGTCTAAGTAAACAGAGGTGTTGTCAAGGTCCTCTGACTTCTAGGCCTATAAAAAATAGAATAAACCCCAAATAAGTAATGAAATAACATTCACCCTAATAAGGAAGGATGAGTGAATGAGTTAATTATGATGGTAGGTTCCTGCTAAAGGTAAGGTAATAGTGAGGGAAGTTTAAATATAAAGTTGATGCTGTTCCATGTATTAGTACAGCAATTAGTAGAATTAATGCTAGAGTGTGAGTGGTTGTGATCCCTAGTCTTTTTTTTTTTTTTTTTTTTTTTTTAATTCTTTATTTTCAATTTTGAAAATTTTTCCAAGATATAAACTCTTTACAGAAAAGCTGATGTCTAATGCAAGGAAATCAAATACAGAAGAAAAAGAAAAATTTAGAATTTCATCTTATTGCATTTGGACATCATAATTATAGGATAATAAGGAGATGATAACAGAAGCATTTTCACAAGAAATTAATACAATTATTCTTAATTATGACTTGCTAACTGAGCATTCCATAGAGCCTATTCTCATTCTACTCCAAAGCTGCAGTAGATGCTTGTGGTAAATGAGCAGCCAAAAACTCTTTCAACTGTTTAGGCTCTGAGAATATATAATTATTACTTTTGTAAAGTATACAAGCCCTACAAGGGTATTTTAACGTAAATCGGGCCCCAATCTTAATTAAATCTCCCCTCATTGCAAGGAATTCCTTACGCCGTTGTTGTGTCGGCTTTACCACATCAGGGTAGACCCAGATGGGAAAACCATAAAACCTAGCTTGCCTATTTCTAAAGAACATCCTAAGTATATTATTTCTCTCTGAAAGAAATGCAAATGTAATAAGTAAAGGTTTCCTTTGGGATATCTCTAGCTCCAATGATTGCTCTAATATATCTGTTAAATTTAAAGCTAAATTTGGCTCTTCCATCTGGGTTACCTGATGTAGGTAATATGCCTTCACAACCACAGGTAATGCAGCTTCGGGGATCTTTAATATTTGCTGCATGTAAGTTCTAAAAAGATTTAAAGGTGTAATATCTTTAATAACCGGAAAATTTATTATTCTCAAATTATGAGCCCTTAATGAATTTTCTACTACCTCTAATCTTTTGGATGTACTAATTTCTGCCTCAATCAGTTTCACCTGATTTTTCTCTACCGAGGTAATCTTACTTTCAAGTGACTCCGACTTAGCATTAAAACGTGTTATTATCTCATTATTAATCAATGTCTGCTGTTTAGTTTCTAATGTAACCTGTGAAAGAACTTTAATTGAGCTTTCAATTGATTTCAAAATAGACCATATACCTTCCAAACTAATAGAATCAGATTTCTTTATCATAGAGCCAACAGTTAGAGCTCTAAGCTGCTCATCTTTCCCATCGACAACAGTTCCTTCTTCCTTTTCTCTACTTGATGATATATAGCTAACAGCTACATGAGTCTCTGGTGTAGAAGTCAAGGCTGAATCCAATTTATCAGGTATCTCTGCTGCTGTTGCCATTACTGGTGACAAAGTATTAATATCTCCAGGACAAGGTTTCTTTGGAGATCCGGGGCTTAAGGTTACATCTAGAGTCAGGGGGGATGGTATATGCTCCTCTACCAATCCCCCAGCGACTAAGCTCTCCGGTATAAAGGGCTCAGATACTGTAAAGAACCCAGGTATCTGTAATTGTCTCGGGTCTATTGCTGGTGAGTTTGCTATCTCACCCCTCAATCTCCCCTTTCTTTTTGTGTGAGGCATATAGATATAGTACGAATATTCCAATACAGAAGTTCTTATCACTGGGTTTCAAAACAGTTTGCTCAGGTAGTCACTTTAACATCTCCTTATAGGGAGGACTTTAAGGGAGAGAAGAAGAGGAAATCCAAAACATTAAAACATACCAGTTCCAATTAATGTGGAGTCGTCCCGGATAGAGAGAAATTCTAGTTGTTATCGAAGAAAATGCCCAAAAACTCCTCCAAGCTGCGCGCCGCAGGAGGGGCGGTTTTAACAACTACCGTCCCTCCTAAGTGACGTCAGCTTCTGGGCCGGCAGGTGGTAATCTTTCGGGGCTCAGCTGTTCCTAGGCCTCCGCTGTCAGCTTTCAGGCCAGCACAGATCTGTCCTTCGGGGCTCAGATGTTGCTTAGCCTCCGACTTCCACACGGGTAGGGAAAAGCTCTCACTCCTCCCTCTCCCTTCCTCCTCGAAGGATTCGCCGCAGGAGGGGCGGTTTTAACAACTACCGTCCCTCCTAAGTGACGTCAGCTTCCGGGCCGGCAGGTGGTAATCTTTCGGGGCTCAGCTGTTCCTAGGCCTCCGCTGTCAGCTTTCAGGCCAGCACAGATCTGTCCTTCGGGGCTCAGATGTTGCTTAGCCTCCGACTTCCACACGGGTAGGGAAAAGCTCTCACTCCTCCCTGTCCCTTCCTCCTCGAAGGATTCGCCGCAGGAGGGGCGGTTTTAACAACTACCGTCCCTCCTAAGTGACGTCAGCTTCCAGGCCGGCAGGTGGTAATCTTTCGGGGCTCAGCTGTTCCTAGGCCTCCGCTGTCAGCTTTCAGGCCAGCACAGATCTGTCCTTCGGGGCTCAGATGTTGCTTAGCCTCCGACTTCCACACGGGTAGGGAAAAGCTCTCACTCCTCCCTGTCCCTTCCTCCTCCTGTGATCCCTAGTCTTGATGAACACTGGAAAATTGAAAATTCAGAGTGGTTCATCAATTGCTGAAAAGTTATTAGATATACTGTTAAATGACAGAGAAACTGTTGATGGCAACAGTAGTAACAATACTTGACAAAGCCAAGTATTAGATGCGCTGATATATATATAGAGAGAAACCAAAGTCCATACCTGATACAAGGAATATCTAAGTTTAATGTGGCAGGTACTGAAGAATGAATATCTGAGTGACAAAGGTAATTTTATTATTTTGTCAAATTGTTTTTTCATGTAAAAAGAAAAATAGGGGCATTATAATTATCTTTTCATTTATACTAGCTAGATATTCAAGTGACAATAAGTTGCAAATACATTTACATTGAGGGAACATACTAACTAGCTTACGGAAGACCTGGAGCGGTTGCAGGGAGATAGTTTCTTTTGTTGATTTATTTGAAGAATAAGTTAGTTAGAAAAGAAGAAGAAGATGATGACGAAAAGGAAAACTGGCCAGCATTGGCAGAAGAAGAAACAGATAAGTTGCTAAATCAAAAGAACACTTGAGCCAGGCCTGAGCACATATGAACATCAATTGTGAGTTACTAAAGATAAAACACAAGAAAATACAGCAAAAGAACAGAAGCTAAGACAAAGGGGATCATTTTCCAAGTGGCTCGCACGCGATAAGGGACGTTTCGCACGCGAAAAGTCCCTTATCGCGTGCGATACCAGGATGGGGGCGGAGTCAGCTCCGGAAGAGGAGGAGTCAGGGCATCACTGGGGCCGACTCCACGAAGACGCCATGGATGACGAAAAGGTAAGGGCCTTTTCGCGTCCGAGTTCACGCCCAATAGCTACACCTTCTATGGTGGCGCTATTGGGTGCGAAACCGGCAGCGATCACACCGCGGCAGTGTGATTGCTGCCGGCTAGCGCAGGACCGCCCCCCGGGTCGACCCCCGCCCAAAGTGAGAAAAGAAAAAACTATATTGAAAGAATAACACTTACCTGAATACCAAGGAAAGAAACAGAAATACTGGACCTAAAACAAAAAGAGAGAAAAGGAAACACAAAGAATCAATTCTTTCTTTTAGTTAAAGAAACAATATATGGAACATTAACTATAATACAGAGATAAAAAGGGGAAATTAAAGAGTAACACTTATCTAATAAGTAGCTGAAGTAGAAGCAACATGAGCCTTTTATTTTTGTAATTTCTTGCTTAGTTGTAGGTTATAATTTCTTTAGAAAAAAAAAGAGAAATATATGTTAAAGTTTATTGGGATAATTGTTGTTTAAATGTGCACATTGTTATTAAGAAACTGTATATTTTCTTTAAAGAAGTGTTTTAAATAAAATATCAGATAGTATAGTATTGTTCTATTTATCTTTGCCTCCCCTCTTTACCGCCAAGAGACTTCACTGGGTGGGTGGTAGCATCTCGGATCCCTACACACCCCAATCCTAAGCGAGACCCAGGAGGGAAGAAGGCATTGAACTGCACTCTCCTGTGGGCAACATCTGAGAGCTTGCTGCCCATTCTGAAGACTACACTTTCAACACCAATCCTGGTCACAACATCGATCCCATCCCACAGGGGCAGCGGTTTACAATATCATCAAATACATCTAAAATGAACATAAAGTGAACTTAAAACAACTTAAAACCACAATAATAAAATAATACAGTAAATACTCAAATTCTCATATTCACAATTTCTCAATTTTTCTCAAATTTATTTATTTATTTATTTCGGTGCTTTTATATACCGAGGTTTAGCAGTTAGCCTTCACCCCGGTTTACAGTAGAACAACTTATTACATCGAAACCAGGTATTGGTTTCGATTACATTCTCAGGTATTGCACTAGACATTCCCAAATGCTTCAGTAAATTAAAAAGCTTTGAGCTGCTTGGGATACAGTTTGAAATCAGAGATGAAACACAAGTCCTTTGGAAGTGAATTCCACAGAATCGGACTTAAAATAGAAAAAGCCCGCAAACAAGTATTAAGTAAACAATTTTTTTGTGGAAGGGACAGCTAGCAAAAGATCATTTTTGAATCATAAAACCCTAGAGAGTTGATACAGAGATAACATTTCAGACAAATAAGGGTAGATTTTCAAAGGTGAGTGCGCTTCCCGGCGCGCACACATGGATACGCCGATTTTATAGCATATGCATGCTGGCGTGCACGTTATAAACTCCAGGGGCTGTGTGCACATGCGCGCTGGATTTTATAATATGTGGACGGCGTGCGTGGAGGGGGGGAGACTAATGCAATATCCGCATGGCAACCCATCCCGGCCTTCCCCAGTTCCTTCCCAGTCCGCTCCAATTAAGGAGCGGTCTGGGAGGGAACTTCCCTACCCCCAAGCCTAACCTTCCTTCCCCTTCCCTTCTCTTCCCCAACCCCTAAATCCTACATTTTTACTTTTTTTTGTTGTTGTTTTCCAACTTACTTCAGGGCCCGATCTGAAGTAAGATGTGCGCGCCGGCAGCCAGCTGGCGCTCGAGGCTCTGGGACAGTGTTTAATAGTACTGTCCTGGCCCGCCCCCTGCCCCCCCCAGCACTTATGCACATACCGGGATTTATGCATGCGGCCCTTTGAAAATCTACCCCATAGGGCCGGATTTTCAAAAGGTTACGTGCACCAGGCCTATTTTCAAAAGGCCTGGCGATGCGCGTAAAGCCCCGGGACATGTGTAAGTCCCGGGGCTTGCAAAAAGGGGTGGGGAGGGGTGGGGTGATCCAGGGGGCAGGGCGGGAGGGGGTCAGAGGCTCCCGGCACAGCGGCCATTTGTTGCTGTGCCGGGGATCACGCATCAGCAGTCAGCCGGTGCGCGCAACTTCCTTCAGCCCCAGGGCTGAAGAAAGTTTAAAAACAAAAGAAAAAAACAAGGAAAACATAGGGAGGAAAGGGTGTAGGGAAGTTCCCTCCGAGGCCTCTCCGATTTTGGAGCAGCCTGGGAGGGAACGGGGGAAGGCAGTGTGGCTCGGCGCGCGCAAGCTACACAATTGTAAAGAGTGCATCAAGCTAGGGCGAGAGTACATTGTAGAAATCTCATCTTTGTGTACCTTTCCTCATTCCAAATCACATCAAATCCTCACTGATGTGCACTGTGTACCTCTGACTGTGCATGTAAAACTGGCCCCCAAATCCTAGACCACCACCAAACCTCACCTGGAGTTACTAGGTGGCCTTCCTACAGTGGTATAAATAGATGACAAATATATGTGCCATCCCAGAGGTTCTCTCTCTCTCTCTCTCTCTCATTCTCTTATAAATATTGCAAATGCCGGTTCAGGCTTAATGCCAGGAAGAAAGTTGTAGTTATTTCCAACATGATAATGTACATTATGCTTTCACATACAATGTTAAACACCCTTTATTTTCATAAACCCCAATCAAACTCCTCCCCTTTGACTAAATTTACCCCCAGGGTAACACCCTAACACATTTTGAAGAATGACCTAGTTAGTTTTTTTGTTAAGTTATATTTATTTTGTAAATCGTTGTGATCTATATATGGATCGACGGTATATAAAATGTCTAAATAAATAAATAAAATAAGGTAAGCTAATGCCTTCAACAACCTTAAAAATGAGAAACAGAATTTAAAATGTAATTCTTTGCTGTACTGGCAACCAGAGTAATCAAATCAGAGATGGAGAGATATGCTCACCATGCCTCACAGGGATGACTAAACGTGCAATGGCATTTTGAAGCAAATAGCCATTTGAATAGCTTTCAAATGGCACTTTGGTAGCACAGCTAACAGAAAGTTCCCATAGTCAATTAGTTAATAAAAGAAAGCTTGAATTACATTTTTAAAATCAGATACAGATATAATGTGTCTTAAATTTTATACCAGCCTACATACATTTACATGCTGTTCCATAATAGAAATTATACCAATTATCAAAGTGAACTTACATGCGGGTGTTCACTTTGAAAACTATCCCCATCTAAACTGCCCACATTAAATTATTCCTGCTCAGCCAAACTTTCAAAACTATCCATGGTATACCATTTGTGCAAGTAATTAGGCCTGTGGAGAATTATGCCAGTATTTTATAGACTGGATGGTGAGAGGCCTATAGTTCATATGTATTTCTGCCCCCAAAGTGTGTGTGTATGTTGTAGTATACAAGTATATTTGTAATGCAGGAGCACTTATACATTCTATACCCATTTAAATACACGTGTATTTTTTAAGAGCTAGATAATTGTAATAATGCGCACATAATAACTTAGAATTAAACATGAGGCAGGTATTTTATAAAGTATGGGGGTCATTTTCAAAGGAGTTACGCATGTAAATGTGACATACTATCGTAGCAATTTTCAAAAGCTATTTACTCGAGTAAAGTGCACTTACTTGAGTAAATCCTATGGACAATTCAATGGCATATATTGTAGCAATTTTGAAAAGCCCACTTACTTGAGTAAAGTGTATTTACTCGAGCAAAAACCAGTTTTGCTCGAGTAAATGCTTTTTAAAATCTACCCCTATGTGCATACACTGTTCTGAAAATATTTAATTGCGCATGTACTTAATGACTAGTTCACCTAAACCTCCACCAGTTTAACTAGAACCTCTAGCATTTCACCCTGAACCCCCACTAGTTCATTCAGACCTTCCACCCAAAAACCACAGACAAAAGACAAATCCAATTTCAACTGCGCAAGTCAATTAGCTTGTGTAAAAGTGTTTGGACAAGTTTGACAAGCTGGGGCAGATTTTATAAATCTGCGCACACGCATACTTTTGTTCGCGCACCAGGCACGAACAAGAGTATGCAGGATTTCAATAGATACACGTGTAGCCGTGCGTATCCATTAAAATCCGGGGTCGGCGCACAAGGCTCCCCAAAATCGCAGCCTGAGCACGCCGAGCCGCGCAGCCTGCCTCCGTTCCCTCCGAGACCGCTCCAAAATCGGAGCGGCCTCGGAGGGAACTTTCCTTCGCCCTCCCCCCACCTTCCCCTCCCTTCCCCTACCTAACCCACCCCCCCGGCCCTATCTAAACCTCCCCCCTACCTTTATCACGAAAGTTACGCCTGCTGAAAGCAGGCGTAACTTTGCGCGTGCCGGGCCGGCTGCCGCGCTCCATGTTCTGGTCTGGGGGCTGGTCCAGGGGCCGCTGTCACGCCCCCGGACACGCCCCCGAAACGCCGTGTCACTCCCGACACGTCCACGAAACGCTGCGTCACTCCCGGCACGCCCCCGACACGCCCCTCCATGCAAGCCCCGGGACTTACGCGCGTCCCGGGGCTTGTGCGCGCCGCCGAGCCTATGCAAAATAGGCTCGGAGCGCGCAGGGGGGGGGTTTGGGGTAGGTTTTCGGGGGGTACGCATACATAAGAACATAAGATTTACCATGCTGGGTCAGACTAAAGGTCCATCAAGCCCAATATCCTGTTTCCAACAGTGGCCAATCCAGGTCATAAGTACCTGGCAAGATCCCAAGGAGGAAGATATAGATTCCATGTTCCTTATCCCAGAGATAAGAAGTGGATTTCTGCAACTCTACCTTAATAATAGTTTACGGACTTTTCCTCCAGGAACTTGTCCAAACTTTTTTTTAAAGACACTAACAACCTTTATTACATCTTCTGGCAATGAATTCCAGAGATTAATTATGTGTTGAGCAAAAAAATGTTCTCTTATTAGTTTTAAATGTGAAACTTAGTAACTTCATTGTGTTTCCCCTAGACTTTGTACTTTTTGAAAGATTAAACAACCAATTCATGCTTACTCGTCCATGCCACTCATTATTTTATAGCTCTCCATTATATCTCCCCTCAACGGTCTCTTCCCCAAGCTGAAGAGTCCTAACCTCTTTAGCCTTTCTGCATATGGGAATTGTTCCATCCCCTTTATTATTTTGGTTGCCCTTCTACTTACATGTATATATGTTATTTTCACATGCGCAAACCCCACATAACTCTTTGAAAATTCACCCAGCTATTTAGTACGGGTAATTTTGCCATAAAACTTTATGTACATACATGTAAAATGAAAACTCCACCCAGACACCAACTCTGGCACACTCCTGCTGAATAATGCAGGCAAAAGTGTGCACATACAAGCCTTCTGTACATACTTTTACACACATATCAAGTGGGCAATTTTATAAAAGGACATGCTTTACTCACTGAAATGCCTTTTAAAATTACTCTTCCCGTGGCTTTTTAGTATGCAAATTAAATTATTAGCAGCATGCATGATACATTTTTTGTAGGTGTGAGTTTTAGTGCATCAGCTCCGAATACTCCATCGGTAGGGGTTGTGATCCTAGAAACAGTTTCCCACTGGGAGGTCAGTTTTAAAAATCCTTTATTTACATGCATAAACTGGCTAGCTGAAAAATCCTGCAATGCAGCTAAAATTTTGTGTGTGGTTCCTCTGTGTGCATACTTTCAGCTGCATTTAGAGGAGGCATTCTCAGGGGGGGTGTCTAGGTCACTGGAGGAAAACAATGCATGCAGGCTGCATTTTCAAATCTCTGTGAATGATTTTCCCATGGAAAAATTGCTCCCACAAAAAACTGTTGCATATATCCAAGGGTACTTTACACCCACAGCCTATTTCAAAGCAAAAGCACATACATAACCTTAAAAACTGATGCTAAGTCTATGGATTAAAAGTACCCACAGACTGTGTCCCAGTGCAAAACAGTTTGCTGCCCCCCCATCCCCTACCAGCAACTGAACTAAAATAGAGGTGGCCATCATTACAGCATACAGGAGAAATGGTAGTGAAAAGAGAGAAAAATGACATCAGTCTAGAATAAAAGAAGCCACAAATACAATATCCTCACAACCTTCTATTTTATTTATGGAAAGATCTTTGTCCCATCTACAACACATGAAGCCCCAGAAATGATATGGTCACAGCTGAAATGTTATTCGGAGGGATCTGAGGTGAGGGTTTTGTGCCTATTTTAAGTGCATTTCAGCTGCAGAATAAAGCATATATCTGCATGAACTATCAGTTCTAAGGGGTGGTTACACTACAATGAATCTACAGTGATCTAGAATCTAATAAGAGTCAGTCAGTTCTGATTACCTTCCCACCACTCGCACATATAGCCCCGCAGTGAGTCTTCTTACTCCCTAATATAGTCAGTGCTGCTGTGGACTGGGACTGCAGATGCCAGGACGCCTTTCTTTTGTTCTTTTAAATTGATATCTTGCATCTTTTCACATCCGGCATGCAGCTCATTATGCACTAAAACCATAGTACCCCCTCCCCCTCCCTTTTTTATGTTACCTGTCCCTGTGCCGGGGTAGCTGGAAAGAGCCCTGTTATGTGTATGCACAGGAGAGAGATTTATCCGCAGCCCGTATGACAGTGTAGCATTCATATCAAAATTAGATAATTCACAACCACTGTCTAATTAGCTCTTCCAAAGCACAAGGCAAGTACAGTGTTTGGAAGAAGGTTTTATTGCTGTCTCCAGAGCAGCTAATATTTATGCAGGATTTTCCCACTATCTTTCAGTCACAATACCATTTCATTATGAAACCACAGTGGATGACACATACTTGAAAAGAGGCCAGAAATATTGCCATATTTGAGACAATAACTGTTAATATTCTTCATCGATTGGTTTTCTCATTACATTTTTCGAGACAAATTTGAGACTGAGCAAGATACAAAAAAAATCTATCCTCCATGAATCACAAGGAGCGCTCAGGAGCTGGGAAGCTTCCCTTGACACAGTGTTCTGCTGCTTCCTTTGTATATTATTGCAGCCGGTTACAAGCTTCATTTTAAAACTAAGTACAGCCATTCTCCATTTTTTTTTCCACCAGGACAGAAAGAAATACAGCTCTCCCCCCTATAGAAAGAAAGAGCCACATTTCTCCTTCCCTCTCAGAAATACAATCTCCTAGGGAAAATGAGTTCCACTAGTTGCAGTTGCCTATTCATTAGCTATAAGGTACAATGGTTAATTCTCTTCTACTGCAGTCACTAGAATTGCTCTTGAATATTTTGGTTCATTCCTCTTATCCCTTTCTCCCCCACGGCCCCATGTATTCAGAGATACTGCAGCAAATCCATCAAACATTTCATACAAGGAAAGTCCAAGCCATCCTATGATTCTCCTTGCAGCACAAAACAGCATTTATTATAGACGTTACTAATTTTATGCCGATAGAAGCATCTTTGTGCATAAAAATCTATTCCAGGTAGCAATCAACAGGAACATTTTTTAAATAATAAAATGGGCAAATAATAATTTAATAAATGGAATTTGCATCCAAATTTGAGCAAATTGCTCCCTATCAATTTGCTTATGAATGTATTATGCAAACAAATTTGAAAATTCAGATAATTTTGCAAATGATTTCTCTATCAGTTCAGAGCTTATTGTGCCTGTACGCAATAGCAGACACCTGGGGGGGGGGGGGGGGGGTCTTAGATATTTCACTATTCTGCTTCTGATTATTTGTGCAGCCAACTATGGAGGTAATTTTCAAAGGAGTGTACATGTAACATACTATCGTAGCAATTTTCAAAAGCCCATTTACGTTCTTTGGACTGAATTTTAAATGCATTGATCAAAATAAAAAGCACATATACATGAGTATCTGGGCTGAGTACAAGTGATGTGTATTTTAAAAGCCAGAAATTACCTGCGCATATACGCGAGTGCGAGTAATAAAAAAAGGGTCTGAAAAGGGGTGGAGTTGGGGCGGGGCATGAGTGTTCTGGGGGTGCCAATAGTTACATTCCGAACTCCATATTTTAAAACCAGAGGTCACAGTGTGTGGCGACTTGTTAGCTTTATATCTATACTGTTGCTCTTGATGAGGTGTAAATCTGCAGAAATCATTTTCTAGGCCTAACACGACAGGGAGACGGGTCTGAGTCAACTGGGGGGAGGGGAGGGGGAGGCGAACAGGATAAAGAAACAGAGGTGCCTGGATGACGTCAAGATTTACTGGACAAACAGATGGACTAATTGGAGAAACTGGGAATGTCCCTTGTGCAAGCATGTTTTAAAATCTGCTTACATATGTGCATTAAAGCTGGCAAAATCCTAAGGAAGATACGAAAAGTATGTTTGCTCGAATAGCGGCTTAAAATTAGGAGCATACTTACACAGAGTAGGCATATTTTAAATCAAACATTCGGAATTGCGCTCATGATTTAAGATTCCAGCATGCATGCATATGAGCATCTGTGCGCTCATTTTAAAATTAACCTGTTAAAATGCACTTACACTGTAAAAGCTATCAACAATTCAATAGCATATATTGCAGCAATTTTCAAAAGCCCACTTACACAGGTAAAGTGCATTTATTTTTGTAAAATCCAGTTTTAAGCATATAAATCCTTTTGAAAATGACCCCCAATAGGTATAGTCTCATTCTCAATAAATATATGAAGATCATGCTTCATTTTAATAAATAAACTTAAAGCCTCTATTTTTTTTTATGCCGCACCCTGGATCTCTTGGTGACTACTTCAACCTATTTATGATATGAAGTGTTGTTAAATGTTACACCTTTGAGTTGTGTGTATAGAATTCCCTTTGTAAATGCTGATGATCAGGGATGTGCAGACCTAACAACTGAAGTAGTCACCATAATAAGTGTGTCTATCTTTTTCCATTATGTGCAGTTTCATTCAAGTAACATATATCCTTCAATTGGGCTATTTTTTGATTGGAAATATATAACTTTCTAACTACTGCTCTGGTGCAGAGTATTGTATTAGAATGCTCTGCTGTTTTTTTCATTGATGAAAACACCACTATTAATCAATTAAACTATAAGACAAGTTCCGAAAACATTATATTTAATATTAAAAACATAACCAACAATAAATCCCTTTTAGGCAAGTTTTTTTTATCATTACATGTTGGCTCTAGGGTTGCTATAGGCGCTTAGCAGTTGCCTCAGGCTTTTCCTATATCTAAGCAGGCATTATGGCATAATATCCCCATTTATTTATTATAAATTTTGACTTCATAAAATGTAAACATATTTCTATTTCTATTTGTTTTAAATTTCCATGTTCGTTACAGAGCAGCCAAAATGTGAATAATGGTAATAATTAATGATTGCAGTTATATAATACATAGGACCTGATTTTCAAAAGCATTTACACGATTAAAACTGGGTTTTACATGTGCAAATATACTTTACCTGTGTTAAGTGGGATTTTGAAAATTGTTACAATATATGCCATTGAATAGTCAATAGTTTTTACCCGCGTCCACTTAACACAGGTAAATAGCTTTTGAACTTTGCTACAATAGAATATTAATGTTACACACATATGTCCTTTGAAAATTCATCTGATAGGGTGCAGGGCTACAATACAATATTTCCAAGAAAGATGGGAAAATATAGTGTTTTTTTTTCTTTTTATACACACAGAATCACCCCCCCCCCCCTCTCTATTCTTGAAAGCAGAGTAAGGCCTTGATTCACTAAAGTTTTTCTTCTGTTCTATGGAAGAAAAGCTTCATGAATCAGAACCTAAGACAGACTTTTTATTTCACAATTTATATTATATATAATGTAAGTATTCTAAAAATCATATATCAAAATATCTCTTTCTGTATGATGAATATATATATCTCATGGCAATTCAAAACACAAATTCCTAAATAGTACACGATTGTATAAGCTTAGAACTCTGTTTTTATGCTGTCTGTAGAATCACATTTTAAAAGTTTAAAAATATATATTTGTTTCACATTTTAATGTTTCCTCATTGCATTGTTTATCTAAACTTTCTGTGCTATGGTCGATATCAAAATCTTTAACAAGCAAGGAAATGTACCAACATTTGAGATATTAAAATCACAATATCAGCCTTATTGTCCCATAAGATTTTAGCACTGTCTTAACTTGCTGATAGTGGTAAAGCAATCCTTGAAAGAAATTAAATATTCTGCATGTGTCAAATGGAGCAGCTTCCTTTTACTACTGGTAACATGACACTAGGAGGCAGATGTGCATTCAGTGGCGTGCGCAAGCCCCGGGACTTTAAAAAATGGGCAGTCTGGGGGGGTGGTGGTCCCGAGTCCTCCAGCACAGTGGCCTGTGCACACAAGTTACACCTGCCCGAGGCAGGTGTAACTGTTTAAACAAAGGGGATCATTTCCCAGGAGTTACCGCAGGACACTGCCCACTGTTAGCTATGGCCAATACGCTTACACCTCTTTCCATTTGCAGCTATGTTTGTGGGTGCTAGAGGCCGGTAAAGGTTTATCATGGTTCACAATGTTTCCAGCAGCCTGTTTTCAGGAGGGAGGGGGGGGGAGGGGGGGGAGAGAGAGAGAGAGAGAGGAGAGAGGAGAGGCAGAGAAGAGGAGAGAGAGAGAGAAGAGAGAGAGAGGACGAGAGAGAGAGGCGAGAGAGGAGAGAGAGAGAGAGCGAGCGAGAGAGAGAGAGAGAGAGAGAGAGACTTGCAATAGTGGCCTCTTCCCTAGACAACTATTTGTATCCCTATGAGAGGCTCACCTAGTAACTCGAGGTAGGATAGGTATGAGTGTAGGGGGTTGGGGGCACTTTCACATTCAACGTGAGACGTACGAACAGAACAGTGGTCTCTTGTGAAGATTTGATGGCCTTCGGAGTGAGGAAACTCACTCCAGGATGAGATTTGGGCAATGTTCTCTCAAACTAGCTTGATGGACACTCTACCTGGGCAACAACAAGCTAGTTTGAGAGAACATTGCCCAAATCTCATCTTGGAGTGAGTTTCCTCACTCCGAAGGCCATCAAATCTTCACAAGAGACCACTGTTCTGTTCGTACGTCTCACGTTGAATGTGAAAGTGGCCCCCAACCCCCTACACTCATACCTAATCCCTACCTCGAGTTACTAGGTGAGCCACTCATAGGGATACAAATAGCTGTCTAGGGAAGAGCCACTATTGCAAGTCTCTCTCTCTCTCTCTCTCTCTCTCTCTCCCTCCCCCTCCCCCTCCCCCTCCCCCTCCCCCTCCCTCCCTCCCCCAAATTGGGTTAATAGTACAACTTGCACTAAGAGCATGTTGCAAGCTGTTATCACAATTTGCAATACACATGCTTATTAGCATAAGGTAACACCCCTTTTTGGTATCCCGTGCGATATTGGAAAATGAGGCCCTTAGTTAGGGCAGGGGGTGGGTTAGATAGGGGAAGGGAAGGTGGGGGGGTCCAAAAAAAGTTTCCTCCAAGGCTGCTCCGATTTCATCACGGCCTTCGAGGGAACGGGGAAAGCCATCAGGGTTCCCCTCGGGCTCGGCGCACGCAAGGTGCACATGTGTGCAACCCCTTGCATGTGCCGACCCCGGATTTTATAACATGCGTGCGGAAGCACGTGCATATTATAAAATTGGGCGTAGATTTGTTCGCGCCGGGTTGCGCAAACAAATCTACACCCACGCATAAGTTTTAAAATCTGGCCCTAGGTGTTTTTACTCCACAGTTAAGTAGCCCTGTTAGAATGGATATTTTCCTCTCCACATAATTTCTGGAAAGCAGTGTAGAAACAGCAATTTATACAATAAAAAAAGAAAAACTGTACCATGTGTGTTAAATGGGTGACAGTTTTATTCCTTTCTTGTGAACTGCGTGATTTGATGATAACATAAGATTTGCCATTATGGGTCAGACTGTTTCCAACAATGGCCAATCCAGGTCACTACTACCTGGCAAGATCATAAACAGTAAATACATCCCATGCTGCTAACGCCCAGGGAGAAGTAGTGTCACCCCCTTAGTATTTTTTTTTTTGTTTTATGTATTTTAAACTCTCGTAAAACTTAATATCAATTTTTCAACACTTTCCAAAAACTTCAAATTATGTCTCAACAAGAACCAGCAAAAAATTTTTTAAAGGTAGGAGTGGAAGGTAATTACTCCATATAATCATTAACCGACCTCCTCCAACCTTATATTTTTTTCTTTTGTATGTTGCAGCGTGCCAACCCAATTTAAAAGTTTAAATATTTTAAAGACTCTTTCTTCTTCAAATCTTGCCAAAACAAGCTTTCAAGCATGGACCTTATAATGAATGAAATGTTTTTCTCTAACATCAACCAACTTATCTGTTCATATGACCGTTTCCCAACGGGGCCTCGTTTCAGATCCGTGGATCTTTCTTCAGGGGACTTTCATGTAGTTCTAATCGTTGGAAATGTTCAGCGCTTAGTTGTTTACTCCATCTCTACATCCTAAGAACTTGCTTCACAGCGTTCAGGTTGTGCTTTCATGTCGCCATGTTATATTAAGTCTCCATATTGCTGACTCCTTTATACTCTCCACCTGATTTCAGCGATCACCAATCCAACGATGCATTTATCCTCCGTCATCACGTATTATTAAAACAAGGAACTCCAGTCTAGTTCCTCACTGAGTCCCCTCCGCAGCTGAGTTTTTAATGTAAAAATCCAAAATGCCTCTATTCAGTTCAAAATGTTTATCCGATTACCACCTCGGGATGATACCTTAAACCACCTGGCGCGCACAAAAGTACACCCGATTTTATAACATGCGTGCTGCCGCACGCATGTTATAAAATCCAGGGTCGGCGTGCGCAAGGGGGTGCACACTTGTGCACCGTGCGCACGCCGAGCCCTAGGGGAGGCCCAATGGCTTTCTCCTTTCCCTCCAAGGCCGCTCCGAAATCATTGATGAACAAGAAGTACATGGTTGAATTATAAAAATAATAACAAATAAAATAAAAATAAAAATAAGATTTTGAAGAATAAAGCTGGTAGCTATTAAAAGAGGGGATCTCAGAGTGGTTTCCTCACAGATAGCAACCGCACATTACCATGCATCGGGGAATTTCCCTGATGGTGGGTTGTTGATGTTTGATAGTGGAGGGAAACAGAGGTTGAGTTGGTGATTGGGTCCATGGACTTGGCAATCTATTATGATTCGTGGTTGTGCGGACCCTTGGCCCGAGATACGAGTTGTTGCTACCTGTGGGGAGGGGCCCCACAGGTCCGCACCATCGGGAGGTGAGGTATAGGCACAGCAGGGAGCTCTGGGCACAGTGATGGAGAGGTCCCCAGGGATCAGGAGTTTACCCCAGTAGGATGGCAGGCTGGAGGCAGTACCTGGGCTGAGACCCTGAAGGGAGGAGGCGCCAGACAGACCACTGAGCGGAAGGCGCAAGACTGGCCATGCAGGAGGCTCCCCGGGAAGGCAGCCCTGAGGGGGCGGAGCTTGTGGAGCGTAGAGAGCATTGATGCAAACATGCAGGCCAACCCGCGGGGCAGGAAAGCCCGAGCTAGATCTCTGTTGTAGATGGAGGCAGTCCCGGAGAGTGGGGAAATGCCGGCAGTTTAGAGCAGACGCAACCCTGAGAGCACAGCCCCGAGGAGCGGGGGAAGCTCTGAGAGTCTCTTGACACTTGAAGGCGTGGCCCCGAAAGCGGGGAGGCATAGACAGTCTTATGTAGAACACAGGCGCAACCCCGAGGAATAGGGGAAGTCCTGTCGTGGACTCACTGGTTGCCGCGGTGTTCCAGGGAGAATTCTGAGCAGTAGAAAGCCTTGCAGGATAGAACCCAGGAGATGCAGGGCCAGCCCAAGGAGGTAGGTCAGGGGAGCGAGTCCTCTTAGGAGCGCACACTGACATCCGAGTAGCGGGTGCCAGACAGGGTCCAGGCAGTAAAGTCTCAGGAACACGAAGGCAGGAGTTGTAGACACGTACGGAACTTGTTGCCAAGTCGGCTAGCTGGAGGCAAAGTTTGAACTTAAATACAGCAGTACCATGACGTCATCAAACAGGGATGCCCCTGAGTTCCCGCCAAAGAGGCTTCAAAGGCGGGGCCGGTGACGCGCGTGCGCGCCTAGGAAGGCCCGAAATCGTAGAGGGTGGTAGTGGCGGGGAACGCGGCGGTATAGACTGGCCCGCGCGATGAGCAGACCGGAGGAGGGCAGGAGAGTGGTACAAGACGTAAGTACACGTGGTCGCAGCCATCTGCGACCGACAGGCATAACACTTCTATTTTGCAAAACATTAAAAACATGGATATTTAGCAAGCTTTTATTCTCTGGATGTTAAAGTCTCTTTTTTTTTAACTTAGTATGTTTAAAAACTACCTCTCCTTGGGAATTTAGAAACTTTAATAGGTCCATTGTAGCTGCCAAGCAATGGCTGAAGCATCCCCAGAAGGCTACCATGATCCTGGTCATCAACTTTAAATAAAGGAACTGGGAGGGGATGAGTGGGAGAAAGGAAATGATTGGGGTTGGTGTTGGAGGAGGTGATTCAGAGGGCCACTAAGTTTAAAATGTGTGCAATTAAGGGGAATTGGAGCAACGGGTGGGGGAGGACCAGGAGGGGATTCTCTCGGCGCTATTCATTTTTTATTTTAATTAAATGGGCCGTTTTTGGAGCGTGGAAAAGTCGGCCTTGGAGGGCCTTTGCAACTCAGGTGACAGGGAGGCGAGGGGACAGGCCACATTGGGATTTTTTTTTCTTGAGCATAACTTAACTGGATATATTCTTTTTTGAATATATCCAGTTAAGTCTTAAGTTATCTGACCACATGAGGCCAGTTAGCTTTAGACCTGCTCCCAGCCTAGGTAGTTTACTGCATGTGGCAGTAAGGTTTTTGCACCCCGCAATACTCCTACTTCGCTAGTCACAAAGTGCCCTTACTTACTTTAGGTGGGAGAGAGAGAGAGAGCCTCTTTATAAGGCTTTCATTGTAGTGAACTATTAAAATCACTATAGGAGGGCTACAACATATTTTGATGAATGACCCTGCAAGCTGGATATACCTGATATTTGGCTGTTAGCCGGATAATGGGACCCCTCCCTGGAACATCCTCAAAATGCTCCTTTTATATCCGGCTAAATTATAGCCGGATAACAACATATCTGACTATGATTTAGCCGGATAAGAGTCTCAATATGCCATTTAGACGGATAACTCACAAGTTATCCGTCTAAATGCCTTTTAAATATAAACCCTGCATTTTAAAATATTTTGAACAGAATTTCCCTAGAAGTACACCCTCTCTCCCTACTCCCCTGGCCAGACACCTTTCACTTTGCCCTCTCAAGTCCCATCTCCTCCACCCTCGACTATATCTTACATCCACCTCTAGGCTCAACCCCTTCTACCTCCTCCACTCCCAGAATTTGACCCCTCTCTCAATACTGCCCCTTACACAAACTCCTTCTGTCCCTCTCTCACACACTCACATACACCCTTACATACACCCTTACAGTAAAAACGCGGGAGAGCGGACGAACGCTCGCTCTCCCAGCGCACGCACCGGCCACTCGCCGGTGCGTGCGATTCAGTATGTAAATTAGGTGGTGCAGTAGAAACGGGCAAAAGGAGACGCTAGGGACACTAGCACGTCCCTAGTGCCTCCTTTTGACCCAGAGCGGCGGCTGTCAGCGGGTTTGACAGCTGACGCTCAATTTTGCCGGCATCGGTTCTCGAGCCCGCTGACAGCCACGGGCTCGGAAACCGGACGCTGAAAAAATTGAGCGTCCGGTTTTCGGCCCGACAGCCGCCGGCCCAATTTAAATTTTTTTTTTCTTTTTTTTTTTTTTTACTTTTTACACCCTTCGGGACCTCCGACTTAATATCGCTATGATAGTAAGTCGGAGGGTGCACAGAAAAGCCGTTTTTACTGCTTTTCTATGCACTTTCCCGGTGCCAGCAGAAACTAGCGCCTATCTTTGGGTAGGCGCTAATTTCTGAAAGTAAAATGTGCGGCTTGGCTGCACATTTTACTTACTGTATCCTGCGGGCATACCTAATAGGGCCCTCAACATGCATTTGCATGTTGAGGGCGCTATTAGGTGCCGCGGGTTGGACGCACGTTTTCCGCCCCTTACTGAATAAGGGAAAACGTGCTTCCAAGGGCAGGTTAACAGTGCGCTCTGTCAGAGCGCACTATACTGTATCGGCCTGATAGGCTGCTTCTCTCTCGTGCACATACACACCCTCTCATAAGGGCTCCCTCTCTCTCTCTCTCTCTCTCTCATGCACACACTCCCTTACACGGGTTCCCTGTCTTGCAAACACACACCTTCACACAAGCTCCTTCGCTCTCACAAACACACATTCTCACACTTTCTCTCACACATACACAGCTCTTTTTCACACACACCAGCTCCCAATCTTTCACACATATACACACTTCTTCACAAACTCCTCACATAGGGTCCCTCTCTCTCTGGCACATACACTGACGCTCCCTCACCTTAAGCTTTCTCTCACACACACACATATACCCACCTCTCACACATACACACACACAACATCAGCTCCCTCTCTCTCACACACAAACCCGGGAGCAAAATATTAAATGATATTCTATTGAAAATAAATTTCACTCAATGTTATGCACACATGAGATCTATCATATTATTTTTGTAATCTGCCTTGAACAAGGAAGGACCATGTTAAAAGTGGAATAGAAATGCTTATTTAAAATAAATTAAACATAGTGCTATAAGGTATACACATATGAGACAGTCATTTCTCATGTAATCTAGAGTTCCTGGGAGTCTTTGTTACCTAAAAAAAATGATCAAGGTCAAAAACATAAGAAATGCCACATTGGCTGAGACCAAATATCTGTCAAGTCCAGCATCCTGTCTCTGACAGTGTAATACAATTCACAAGTACCTGACAGGATCCCAAAGAATAGATCCAGTTCTTCTTGCTCATAACCAGGGACAATCAGTGGCTTTCCTAAGTCTTCATGTCATTGTCTAATAATGATTTATTTGCTATATTATTTCTGAAGTTTGATTGCCCTCATTAAAATCAGATTCATGGATGTCTAATTGGACAATTTAATGTGTATTTTTTTCACATTCTTTTTGCTATTTTGCTGTTTCATGTGTGCTTTGTCCACCTTTTATTTTGCATTATGGACTTTTCCTCCAGGATTATTTCTAAATATTTTTTAAACCCAGTTATGTGAAATGCTTTCATCAGATCCTCTAGCAACAAATTCCACAGTTTAATTGTGTACTGTGTGAAAAAATACTTTCTCCGATTTGTTTTAAATGTGCTGCCTAATAGCTTCATGGAATATCCCATAGTCTTATTACTATTTTCAAAGGGAAAATAAACATTTCCTGTTTACCTGTTCTATCCCACTCAAGATTTTATAGACCTTTATAAATATCTCATCTTAGCCATCTATTCTCCAGGCTAAAAAGCCTAACGGGGTAGATTTTCAAAAACCGCGAATAGGCGTACTTTTGTTGGCGCTCCAGGCGCAAACAAAAGTACACTGGATTTCAGTAGATACGCGCGTAGCCGCGCGTATCCACTGAAATCCGGGATCGGCGCGCGCAAGGCTATCGATTTCGTATAGCCGGCGTGCGCCGAGCCGCGCAGCCTACCCCCATTCCCTCCGAGGCCGCTCCGAAATCGGAGCGGCCTCGGAGGGAACTTTCTTTTGCCCTCCCCTCACCTTCCCCTCCCTTCCCCTACCTAACCCACCCGCCCGGCCCTGTCTAAACCCCCCCTTACCTTTGTTGGGGGATTTACGCCTCCCGGAGGGAGAAGTAAGGTGAGCAGGGCTCTTAAAATCCGCCCCAACCTGTTTAGCCTTTTCTCATAGGACAGCTGTTCCATCCTCTTTATCATTTTGGAAATTTGTTAGAAAAAAACTATAAGGAGAATTCACCAGAAGCCTCATATCTCTTGTTCTAAAGCATTCCTTTCTCTGAAAAAGGTTTGCTTTTAGTGCCAGATTTATATCCTTTGTGCTATTTAAATTTCTTGTCATATCTCTCATATCTCTCCTGCCTCTCCTTTCCTCTAGGTATCCCACAGCCAGTCGGGTTTTCAGATATCCACAGCGAATATGCATGAGATAAAATTGCATTATACTGAGTCTCTATAGTATGCAAATATACCTCATGCATATTCGCTGTGGATATCCTGAAAACCCGAATGGCTGGGGGTCCCCAGGACAGGTTTGGGAAGCCCTGCTCTAGGGCATACATATTTAGGTCCCTTTCTTTCTGAACATACTACCAGAACCATTATCCACTCTCTTATCTTTTTCCTGCTTAGACTACTGCAACCTGCTCCTCACAGGTCTTATTCAGGCCGATTCAATATAAAGTGCGGGAGAGCCAGTGCTCCGTGTTGAGCACACGCATTCCTGATGAGCGCCCAGGCACCTCTCCTGGGAGTGCGATTCTCTATTTAAATTAGGGCCTGTGCTAATAGCGCGTCCCTAGCGCCTCCTTATTAGCGGAAGCGGCGGCTGTCAGCGGGTCCGACAACCGACACTTAATTTTACCGGCGTCGGTTTTCGAACCCGCTGACAGCCACTGGGTTTGGAAAATGGACGCCGGTAAAACTGAACGTCCGTTTTCGGGACTGGTGGACAGATTTTTTTTTTTTTAAGTTTTGGGTTTTTTTTATTTTTGGGACCTCCAACTTAATATCGCTATGATATTTTTTCTGCTTTTCTGTACACTTTCCCGGAGCTGTCTACAATTAACGCCTGCCTCTGGGCAAGGTACTATTACCCCTTACATTATAAGGGGTAATAGACGCGTGTCGAAAACATGCAGGCAAACGGGTGCTAAACAGTGCGCTCAGCCGAGCGCACCATACTGAATCCACTTGCCAGTGAGCTATCTTTCTCCACTATAATCTGTCCAAAATTCAGCTGCACATCTTATTTTTCACCAAAGTCACTGCACCCATATAACCCCTTCTGAGGTCACTGCATTGGCTCCCTATCCATTCCCACATACAGTTCAAGCTCCTCTTACTCACTCTTCAGCTCCTCACTACCTCTCATCTCTTATCTCTCTCTACATCCCTCCTCATGCACTCTTCTCATGAGACAAGTCATTCCTATCTATGCCCTTCTCCTGTACCACCAATTCCTTACTCTATGCTCCCTTTTATGGTGAATTTTAAAAGACTGGTGCACACATCAATTAGGGGATGCATGAAACTAGTCTTATGTGCGAATGTATTTTAAAAAGCGCCTATGTACATATGTAAGTGCCGCAGTGCACACATCTCAAAAGTTTCCAAAAAGGGGCAGGGAGTAGGTGTGGTCTGAGCAGGGGCATTTCGGGGCATGGCCAAGAGATAGGCATGTTATATTAATGCGCCATGGTGCGCGCCAAGGTCCCCTGTCGCATAACATTACTTCTGCTATGGATGACGTGTAAGTCATAAAATAAAAAGAACAAGTCATTTCTGAGGGGTTTAAAGGGTCTGGGATAACTGGGGGAAGCGTAGGCTATGAAACTTGGGTGGGGGAGTTAGAGGACCTAGATGTTAACTGGGTGAACTGGTGGGCAAAACTGGTAAACTGGGAATGGCATGAGCGTGGGCCCCTTTTAAAATCCCCCGACTTACAAAGTAAAAGCGGGATTTGAGCAGCCTTGCGCACTCCTACTTAAAATTTGGTGCATGTGGCCAGGCTATTTTATAACATACACACATATATGCACGCAAGTTATAAAACTGCCGCATCCCTAGGCGTGGGCCGAAGTACGTGCACCAATGTGCATCAGCGCACCGGGTTGCAATTTAGATTTCTGCACCCCAAATGCACGACCCTGCACTTTTTTGCACTGAATCATCCTAACTGCCAGCCATACAACCATTCCTTAAGCTGTCTTAGATCTCGTCTCATTTTGTGTACTCCCTCATAGATGCCCCCTCTGTTGCATATCTTAGTGTCATTCACAAAAAAAAATCTAACTCTTCCTGCCTTTCTTTCATAATTGAAAATGTTACCCCTTTCTATTTACAATCAAGATTACAAAAGAAAAGCAATATTCATTTGCATAAAAGATTTAATTCAATAGAAAGTTTAATTGTAAAACAGTCCATCTATTTCTTGCAAAACAGTACACTGTGTGCAATGGAAATATGTGCCTATGTTAATGTCTTCACTACCTTTCTCCTGCTTTTCCTCATAATCATAACATTCTAAAATATCCTATTTTGAAATCCTCTATTTTAAAAGGATTTGGTCCATGGAAAAAAAGACAGGGGTCAAAATATTGGAAAACAGGGCAGCCCTGGGTTATCATGTTTATTGCCACACTAGTGCAAGCATAAACACTATCCTGTGCTAGAGAAGATTTTTTTTTTCTGTTTAATGGTCGATTATAAAGCTAATCTCTCATCTATATCATTAATTTATTGATTTTCAATTTAAAATTTTAATTTGTTTTCTTTGTGTTATGGTTGGAGTAATGACATCAACACCACCTAGAGTGAACCTTTTGGAAAGCAGTGGACCATGCCTTGAAAGTGCCATTTAGGCATTTATGATATCAGCACCCCGAGCAGGCAGTCCTGATGAAACAGAAATAATTAAATTAAAATGTTGCATCCAAAGTTGCTTATTTCATAAATCAAGCACATTTAAAAAGTAAAAGTTATGTTACGGGTTTCTGTGCTGCAGGTAAATTCTTATTTTCTTCAGTATATTTGTGTGGGTCTTATTCAATACATACTTTTCTCTGTAGGCACAGAATGGGAGACAAGCCCTTTTTTCAATAAAGCTCTTTGTGGCTTTTTTCTTAAATATCTTCTACCTTATAAATGGGCTCTGACCGACGGCCCGCAAATGCGCAGTAGAGAGCAGCTCTACCGTGCATGCGCGGGCGAGCACGTCGGTCAGAGTTTGCCTGTTAACAAAAATGGCACTGGGAGGACCAGTAGCGACGGCGGCGAGGAACAAGTAGCAAGCAGCGGCGAGGCGGTGAGGACCAGTAGCGGCAGCGGCGGCTCGCGCGAGGGAGGGACCTCCCCCCCCCCCGGAGATCTTCCGGCTGCGCCATCCGAAGGGGTTGTGAATGAGCTGGGAGAGGAGGGGATTGAGAGAGGGGAGTGACTGAGGTGAGAAGGAGTGGGAGGGAGAATAGAGGTGGGAGGAAGAATGGGGGAGGGGAGGTGGAAGGGAGAAGAGGTGGAAGGGAGAATGAGGGGGAGAGGGAGGGGGAGGTGGAAGGGAGAATGAAGGGGAGGGAGAATGAGGGGAAGGGCAAAGGGAGAATGAGGGGGAGGAGGAAGGAGAATGAGGGGGGAGGGGGAGAGGGCAAGGGAGAGGAGGGGGGAGGGAGAATGAGGGGAGGTGGAAGGGAGAGGAGGGGAGGAGGGAGAATGAGGGGAAGGTGGGATGGAGAATGAGGGGGGAGAGGGAGGGGGATGATGGAAAGGAGAATGAGGGGGAGGGGAAGGTGGAAGGTGGAAGGGAGAATGAGGGGGGGGAGAATGAGGGGGAAGGAAATGGACCGAAATTTTTTTTTTAATGTAGCCTGTTGTTACAGGCTTAATGGCGTAGTATAGAATAAATCGCCATGAGAGGACTTAGCCTAGTGGTTAGAGCAGTGGGCTACAAATCAGGAGGCCAGGGTTTCAAGTCCCACTGTGTGTCCTTGGGCAAGTCACTTTAATCTCCATTACCTCAGGTACAAACTTAGGGGTTATTTTCTAAACCTTTATAGTGTGCATTAGGCCCCTAATGCATGTGATATGATGCAAATTAGGGGGAGGGGTGGTAGTGTTTTGCTGCTGGCGAGGATTCCGTGCTAATGTTTCTTACTTATTGTTGGCAGTAGCGCGCCCAATAGCACCACCTTTCACGGTGGCGCTCTTCAGTGTGAAAGTCGGCAGCCGTCGCACCGCAGTGGTGTGAAGGCTATGGGCTTTCGCAGGCCCGCTGCCCCCCATTTGCGTTGAATGATGAATCCTGGCCTTAGATTGTAAACCTTCTGGGGATAGGGAAATACCTACAGTACTTGAATGTAAATATTGCTTCTGAGATCTTTTAATTGCTGGAAAGAGTGTTGTGTTTTGGACATTGAAGCGTTGGCCCTTGGTCGATGCAAGAGATGGCGGAGCCCTGCAGGGACTTGCAGCGATAGGCTAGCTCTTAAGCAGAGATGGACACAGAGCAAGTGAGTCTTTATTATACTGCAATGTAAGTTGATATTGTCCCATCTGAAGACTGCAGAGTGGAAGGCAGCACACGGGCTCACCAGGTCCTGAAAGGGAGATGGGTCCGGTAGTGGTTCGCGAAGCAGGGTAGGCCGAGAACCCAGGCCCAGATGGAAAGGCCAGTGAGAGTAGATCCAGTAGTGGTCCACGGTGTGGGGTAGACCGAGGATCTATGGAGAGAGTGATGAGACAATGCAAAGACAGAACTGGAGCAGTAATACTCACTCTGATGCTGGTAGCAGTAGTAGGAGAGAACCCCTGAGGAGCGGAGATCCGGGACGAAATAAGGCCCCCGAGGACCGGGTACCTTAGGCGTCCTTGTAGGATACTGACAACCCCGGAGGGTAGACAGGAGCGAGGCAAGGCCCCCAAGGAGCAGGTACCTTAGGCTTCCTCGTTGGTATCTGGTAACCCCGGAGGGTGTAAAGAGCGAGGCAAGGCCCCCAAGGAGCTGATACCTTAAGTGTCCTGGTTGGTAGCAGATAACCCCAGAGGGTGTAGAGGAGCGAGGCAAGGCCCCTGAAGAGCGAGTACCTAAGTCGTCCTGGAGCGAGAGTACACAGAGCGGAAGCATCTGGTAGAGAAGAGAGATCAGCATGGAGGATTCCTTGCTAATTCGTATTGAGAATTGTGAACAAAGATTAAATACCAGAGCTTGTGATGTCATGCGGTGGGGACGCCCCCGAGGTTCCCGCCATGTCGCACGTAAAAGACGGGGCTGCGCGCGTGCCCTAGGTGACTCCGGGAGAAAGATGGTGAATGCTATCGCCCATGCCTGACTGAGAACGCCGGAGGGGTCGGCGTGGTGAGGCAGAGGCAGCCATTTTCCCAAAGGAGACTGAGTTAGGCAGAAAAAAGGTGAGCAATAGAGGGCGCAGCCGTCTGCGACCAACGGACGCAACAAAGAGGCTGTAGTAGATTTGTTGACTACTGACTAGACCAGGTGTGGCCAACTCCGTTTTTCGAGAGCCACATACAGGCCTGGTTTTCAGGATATCCACAAAGAATATGCATGAGATAGATTTCTGTGCAATGGAGGCAGTGCATGAAAACCTATGTCATGCATATTCATTGTGGATATTGTAAAATCTAGGCCTGTGTGTGGCTCTCGAGGACCGGAGTTGGCCACACCTGGACTAGATGGTGCATCTGAACTGAGAAGAGGCAGCTACCAGTTGACAACATAGCAAAACCAGGGTTTGGGAAGCTCAGATGCTTGCAAGTGACTCCTGTATTCACCTGGGAAGTGTAGAAGCACACTCAGTTGCAGCATGAAAGCTAAATCTGTCTAAGAACAACCTCTTGATTCTTATATTTGCCAATTAGGCCTGTAATACCTTCTCTCTACCTCCACCATCCATCAGGATGGGCTGCTTTTTTTGCTTTCCCATTAGGTTTATCTCTTATTTGGAGAAGAGTTCAAGAAGGCTGCATGCTAAATGGGTCCTTATTTGGAGTTCTCTTTCTTCTTTAGTAATCGGCCCCATGTGGGGTTGCCTGTCATCCAGTTTAGTTCATGGGGAAAAGAAAGGGTAAGATTTCCATCCACACATCGATGGAATCTGTATTGGCAGGTCCCACAAGTCTGATGGATCATTTTGTTGTTTTGATGGCGGGTTTATATATTCATTGAAAACATTTTGTAGTCTACTTATAACAAATTCATTGTACTAAGCGGGTAACAATAAGAACGTTAACATTTATAAAATAACATACAAATAAACAAGAACGTGGATGGGTGGTTGCCCAACTAGCTTCCTGAGATGGATAGAGTCGGCCTCCTCTATTGAGGAGGTATCTCTCAGCTAGAGATGTAAAGAGGGGAACAATACTGGGTTTTTGTTTTTTTTTTGCTGGGAAAAGAACCTGAAATTTTGGGAGGAAATAAATAGGTTGGGAAAATATGGATTTTGATGTATAAGTATTTAAAACTATTTGTTCTTAAACATCATAATCCTTGGTATTTATTTCTCTAATTTCTTAAAATTAGTAATCTACCTTCATAATACTATTATAATAGTTCTGAATATTCTTAATAGATTTGCATGTTCTGGCAGCAATAGTGGAGCAATGATATGGTTGCTCTCTACTGTAACCAGCGAGCCAAACACTGACTTTCTCCTTTCTCTTATCAGCTTTCATTTCTCCTCCCTTAGACATTTTTTCCTCACTCCTCTTTAGCTTTACTCATATCTTTAAGATCTCTCACCTGTCCCTTCACTCTCTTTTCCTCTCTCCTCACCTTCCCTTCTTTTTCTTTGTCTCTCATTCTCTCTGCCTCCTCCTCTTATTCCTCCATTTCCACATGATCCCTCATCCCTATGCCTTTCTTATCCTTTGTCCTTGCCTCCACCAACTCTCCGTTTCCCTTTTTCCCCAGAATCGGCCTTCGACCTCTTCCTCCCTTCTTATGCAACATCTGCACCCTTTTACATTCCCCTTTCACTCCTGCAGCCCCACTCACCCCATCCCTCATCTACCCCCTACCTTTCTCAGGTAACGTAACTTAGTGGCAGGAACCCATCCCTTAGCTGCCAGCCACTGTATACAATCTGTTGCAGCATGCCAAGCATTTTCAAAATTTGCAGGTTGGCACTTCTGGCTGCTGATCTTGCCCATTGCAAAATCAGTGTAGTGTCCCAGTGAGTTTCAGAAATCAAGACTGAAGCTTGAGACCCAATTAAACACATTTATTAACGCACATTGAAGGCCAGATAGCAAAAGATCATCCTCTAAATCAAAAAGCAAAGTGTTAAAATTCCCTGGCTGTGTCACTTGATCCTACTTGAGAAAGGGAAGGGTTACCTAGATAGACAATAACCTGCACCAGTCATCCTGAGCCTGCTTTCAGCCCTGTCTTTGTATCTGGTATCAAAGGGTAGCTCTGGGGTTAAAATCAATAATCCAAAGGTAAATGTTTTAGAGAAGGAACCAAACACCTGCTCAAGACCCATTCTCCTGTCCCAGGTGGTTCTGGTGAATATCCTACAAACAGGTATAGTCTATGTCTTTCAATGTTTAAATTAAATCCCCTTGCGCACATTAATCCAGTATGTGGTTATTTCTTAAACAAAGCCACCCCTCCCTATAAAAAAACAAACATAAAAAAAAAACCCAAAGGAATCTTCGAAGGCTTATATCTTTAAATACAGTTTGAGTCCAGCTTTTTGGCCAGCTCCAAAAGTTTCTTTGGGTGTATTCCTATATTTAAACTAAATTTCCTCACAAACATTTTCAAATCCTTTTGTAAGTTTGTTTTTTCTTTGGCTTAAGCCAGGCTACACCACTCACTGTAGCTTAAACTGAGACCAGATTCCAATTAACTGAGAACTTGGAACTCACATACAACACAAGATATTCCATACTAGGTCAGATCAAGGGTCCATCAAGCCCAGTATCCTGTCTTCAACAGTGGCCAATCCAAGGCACAAGTACCTGTCAAGTACCCAAACATTAAATAGATCCCTTGCTACTAATGCCGGCAATAAGCAGTGGCTATTCCCTATTGATTAATAGCAGTTCATGGACCTCTCTTTGAGGAACTTATCCAAACCTTTTTTTAACCCAGCTCCATTAGTTGCCTTAACCACATCCTCTGGCAATGAATTCCAAAGCTTAATTGTGCATTGATTTAAAAAGAATATTCTCTAATTTGTTTTAAATGTGCTACTTGCTAACTTTATGGAGTGCCCCCAATTCTTGTATTATCCAAAGAGTAATTAACCTTTTCACATTTACCCATGCAAGTCCTTTCATGATTTTGTAGACCACTATCATATCCCTCCCCTCAAGCATCTCTTCTCCAAGCTGATCAGCCCTGGCCTCTTTAGCCTGTCCTTATAGGGGAGCCATTCCTGCCCCTTTATCATTCTGGTTACCCTTCTCTGTACTTTCTTCAGTAAAACTATATCATTTTTGAGCTGCAGAGACAAAAATTGCATACAGTATTCAAGGTGTGGTCTAATCACTGAGCGACACAGAGGCATTATGACATTCTCCCTTTCATTTGTCATTCCCTTCCTAATAATTCCTAACATTCTGTTTGCTTTTTTGATCACCACAACACACAGAGCCTATCATTTCAATGTAATATCAACAATGATGCCCAGATCTTTTTCATTGATGGCAACTCCTAATATGGAACCTAACATCGTGTAACTACAGCAAGGGTTATTTTTCTTTATATGCATCACCTTGCACTTGTCCACATTATATTTCATCTGCCATGTAGATTTCCAATCTTCCAGTCTCACAAGGTCCTCCCTAAATTTATCACAATCTGCTTGAGATTTAACTACTCTGAATAATTTTGTATCATCTGATAATTTGATCACCTCACTCATCATACTTCTTTCCATATAATTTATAAATATATTAGAAAGCACCAGTCCAAGTACAGATCTCTGAGGCTCTCCACTGTTTTCCTTTTTTCACTGTGAAAACTGACCATTTAATTCTACTGTCTGTTTCCTATCTTTTAACTAGTTTGCAATCCACAAAAGAACATCTCCTCCTAACACATGACTTTTTAATATTCTTAGAAGCCTCGCATGAGGTACTTTGTTAAACATCTTCTTAAAATCCAAATATATCACATCTACCAGTTCACCTTTATCCACATGCTTATTCACCCCCTTAAAAAATGTAGCAGATTTGTGAGACAAGACTTCCCTTGGGTAAGTCCATGTTAGCTATATCCCATTAAATCATGTCTATTGATATATATATGTTCTTTGATTTTATTCTTTATAATAGTTTCCACGATTATTCCCGGCACTGAAGTCAGGCTCGCCTGTCTATAGTTTCCCAGATCACCTCTGGAGCCCTTTTTAAACATTGGGGTTACATTGGCCACCTTCCAGTCTTCAGGTGGAATGGATGATTTTAATAATACGGTAGGTTACAAATTACTTCTAATAGGTCTGAAATTTCATTTTTTATTTCTTTCAGAACTCTGGGATGTATACCAACCAGTCTAGATGATTTGCCACTCTTCTGTTTGTCAATTTGGCCTACTATATCTTCCAGATTTACCATGATTTGGTTCAGTTCATTTGAATCATCACCCTTGAAAACCACCTCTGGAACGGGTATGTCCCAAACATCCTCTTTAGTAAACACTAAAGCAAAGAATTTGTTTAGTCTTTCCTCAATGGCCTTATCTTCCCTAAGTGCTCCTTTAACCCCTCAATCATCTAATGGTCCCACCGACTCCCTTGCAGGCTTCTTGCTTCGTATATATTTTTAAAAGTTTTTATTATGAGTTTTTGCCTCTATGGCCACCTTCTTTTCAAATTCTCTTCTTCCCAATGCTTATGCTTTTTCCTATTTTCATTAGATGGATCCTTCTTCCAATTTTTGAAGGAAGATCTTTGGCTAAAATAGCCTCTTCCACCTCACCTTTTAACCATATTAGCAATCGTTTGGCCTTCTTTCCACCTTTCTTAATGCATGGAATACATCTGGACTGCACTTCAAAATCTTTAAGCTCACATTCATGCAAACTTCTTAACTCAGGTTAGTGAAGTTTAAAACCTGGACAGATAAGCAAACCATTGGTTCTGGAAGCCAAATTTAGGATTTTAGGTAGGAAGATGAAATCCAGAACCTCCAAGGGAGCATTCTCTGAAATGCTTCCTGTTCCACGTGCAGGTCCCCAGAGGCAGGCAGAGCTCCAGAGTTTCAATGCGTGGATAAGACGATGGTGCAGGGAAGAGGGATTCAGTTTTGTAAGGAACTGGGGAAACTTTTGGGGAAAGGGGAGACTTTTCCAAAAGGATGGGCTCCACCTTAACCAGAGGGGAACTAAGCTGCTGGCACTAACTTTCAAAAAGGAGATAGAGCAGCTTTTAAACTAGAACAAGGGGGAAAGCCGACAGTCACTCAGCAGTGCATGATTTGGAGAAATGTATCCTTGAAGGATACTAATGAAACAGGAGAGTTAGGGCATCCCAACAGAGAGGCTCCATTAAAAGCAAACATAGTCCATATGCCTATTGCCTATATGTAAAAAATAACCGAAGCTAATGATTTCCGAATTATCCCAAACAACTGAAAAGCAGGTTGTTAAAACAAACAAAAAACACACTTTGAAATGTCTGTATGCCAATGCCAGACGTCTAAGTAGTAAGATGGGAGAGTTAGAGTGTATAGCAGCAAATGATGAGATTGACATAATTGGCATCACAGAGAATTGGTGGAAGGAGGATAACCAATGGGACAGTGCTATATCAGGGTACAAATTATATCGCAATGATAGGGAGGATCAACTTGGTGGGGGTGTGGCACTTTATGTCCAGGAGGGTATAGAGTCTAACAGGATAAAGATCATACAAGAGACTAAATGCTCAGTAGAATCTATATGGGTAGAAATCCCATGTGTGTTGGGTAAGAGTATAGTGATAGGAGTACTACCGCCACCTGGACAAAATGGTCAGACAGATGATGAAATGCTAAGAGAAATCAGGGAAGCAAACCAATTTGGCAGTGCAGTAATAATGGGAGATTTCAATTATCCCAATATTGACTGGGTAAATGTAAAATCAGGACTTGCTAGAGACATAAAGTTCCTGGATGTAATAAATGATTGCTTCATGGAGCAATTGGTTCAGGAACCAACAAGAGAGGGAGCTATTTTAGATTTAATTCTTAGTGGAACACAGGATTTGGTGAGAGAGGCAACGGTGGTGGGGCCACTTGGCAACAGTGATCATAACATGATCAAATTTAAACTAAAACTGGAAGGGGGACAATAAGTAAATCTGCAGCTCTAACACTAAACTTTCAAAAGGGAAACTTTGATAAAATGAGGAAAATAGTTAGAAAAAAAACTGAAAGGTGCAGCTGCAAAGGTTTAAAGTGTTCAACAGGCTTGGACATTGTTTAAAAATACAATCCTAGAGGCGCAGTCCATATGTATTCCACACATTAAGAAAGGTGGAAAGAAGGCAAAACGATTACCGTCATGGTTAAAAGGTGAGGTGAAAGAGACTATTTTAGTCAAAAACATATCCTTCAAAAATTGGAAGAAGGATCCATCTGAAGAAAACAGGATAAAACATAAGCATTGTCAAGTTAAGTGTAAAACATTGATAAGACAGGCGAAGAGAGAATTTGAGATGAAGTTGGCCATAGAGGCAAAAACTCATAATAAAAACTTTTAAAAATATATCCAAAGCAAGAAACCTGTGAGGGAGTCAGTTGGACCATTAGATGACAGAGGGGTTAAATGGGCTCTTAGGGAAGATAAGGCCATTGTAGAAAGACTAAATGAATTCTTTGCTTCAGTGTTTACTAATGAGGATGTTGGGGAGATACCAGTTCCGGAGATGGTTTTCAGGGGTGATGAGTCAGACAAACTGAACAAAATCACTGTGAACCTGGAAGATGTAGTAGGCCAGATTGATAAACTAAAGAGTAGCAAATCACCTGAACCGGATGGTATGCATCTTAGGGTACTGAAGTAACTAAAAAATGAAATTTCTGATCTATTAGTTAAAATTTGTAACCTATCATTAAAATCATCCATTGTACCTGAAGACTGGAGGGTGGCCAATGTAACCCCAATATTTAAAAAAGGCTCCAGGGGTGATACGAGTAACTATAGACCAGTGAGCCTGACTTCAGTGCCGGGAAAAATAGTGGAAACTATTCTCAAGTTCAAAATCGTAGAGCATATAGAAACACATGGTTTAATGGAAAACAGTCAACATGGATTTACCCAAGGGAAGACTTGCCTAACAAATCTGCTTCATTTTTTTGAAGGGGTTAATAAACATGTGGATAAAGGTGAACCGGTAGATGTAGTGTATTTGGATTTTCAGAAGGCGTTTGACAAAGTTCCTCATGAGAGGCTACTACGAAAACTAAAAAGTCATGGGATAGGAGGCGATGTCCTTTCGTGGATTACAAACTGTTTAAAAGATAGGAAACAGAGAGTAGGATTAAAAGGTCAATTTTCTCAGTGGAAAAGGGTAAACAGTGGAGTGCCTCAGGGATCTGTACTTGGACCGGTGCTTTTCAATATATATATAAATGATCTGGAAAGGAATACGACGAGTGAGGTTATCAAATTTGCGGATGATACAAAATTGTTCAGAGTAGTTAAATCACAAGCGGACTGTGATACATTATAGGAAGACCTTGCAAGACTTGAAGATTGGGTATCCAAATGGCAGATGAAATTTAATGTGGACAAGTGCAAGGTGTTGCATATAGGGAAAAATAACCCTTGCTGTATTTATATAATGTTAGGTTCCATATTAGGAGCTACCACCCAGGAAAAAGATCTAGGCATCATAGTGGATAATACTTGAAAATCGTCAGCTTAGTGTGCTGCAGCAGTCAAAAAAGTAAACAGAATATTATGACTTATTAGGAAGGGAATGGTTAATAAAACAGAAAATGTTATAATGCCTCTGTATCGGTTCATGGTGAGACTGCACCTTGAACACTGTGTACAATTCTGGTCGCTGCATCTCAAAAAAGATATAGTTGCGATGGAGAAGGTACAGAGAAGGGCAACCAAAATGATAAAGGGGATGGAACAGCTCCCCTATGAGGAAAGGCTGAAGAGGTTAGGGCTGTTCTTGGAGAAGAGATGGCTGAGGGGGGATATGATAAGAGGTCTTTAAGATCATGAGAGGTCTTGAACGAGTAGATGTGACTCGGTTATTTACACTTTCGAATAATAGAAGGACTAGGGGGCATTCCATGAAGTTAGCAAGTAGCACATTTAAGACTAATTGGAGAAAATTCTTTTTCACTCAACGCACAATAAAGCTCTGGAATTTGTTGCCAGGGGATGTGGTTAGTGCAGTTAGTGTAGCTGGGTTAAAAAAAGGTTTGGATAAGTTCTTGGAGGAGAAGTCCATTAACTGCTATTAATCAAGTTTACTTAGGGAATAGCCACTGCTATTAATTGCATCAGTAGCATGGGATCTTCTTAATGTTTGGGTAATTGCCAGGTTCTTGTGGCCTGGTTTGGACTCTGTTGGAAACAGGATGTTGGGCTTGATGGACCCTTGGGCTGACCCAGCATGGCAATTTCTTATGTTCTTATCCTACTCAGTCCAACAAACTTCAGTCTCCTATGCTCCTCGAGGCCACATTCAGGTTTTCTCAGGAGTTAACACACAAAACAGATAAATTATGTATCTAAACTCCTGTTATCAGAGTATCTATTCTTCAGAAATCTCCATAGCTTATTTCTCACCAGAATTGTCAGAGTAAGTAAATGACTTCCCTGTCTTCATCTGGATCCAGAAACTTCTGGTTGTTTCCCCTCAACTCTTTTTTTCTCTGACTTCATTTCAGTTTCCCTTCTTTCTAAGAATCCTGGAGGGTTGGAGTCTCTGCCCTCCATATGCTCAGCATCTCTACCTACAGAATCCCATTGGTCTTCCCAACTCCTAAGGAATCTAGGAAATCTAGTATTTTGGGAATATTTACAGCTCTGGATTTTAATTCCTTCCTTGAGGGTCCTCGCTCTGTACTAATCCAATTCCACTGACCATTGGGATTTATAGTTCTTTTATCCCTTTTCCACCCTTTGTTTTGCCTTAGATCTTGTGAACAGATAAAGGGGGAGCCCCTTCTGGAACCTTTAGTGTTAGGCCAAGCTCTTCTCCTTACAGATCCTTTTTGTTCCCTATGCAAAACATCCACTTTATTCTACTAGCCCCAGCAGCTCAATCCCAATGAAGAGAACTATGTATATAATGTTTATTATTTTCCATTTCTATTTCCAAAGTCAAATATTCTTGCATGCAACTACTGAAGAGTGCAGGGTCATTTCTTACTTCACAGAAAGTGTTTCTTCTGGAGCCTGGGGGATGGGGGCCCACAGTACATACTGTTTATCAGTGTATTAAAAAAAAAAAAAAAAAAAAGGGTAATATAAATTTAAAACAAGGAGTAAACGGCATTGCTCGAGACGCAGTAAATTCTGTAATCAGCTACGTTTACTTCCTGAAGGGAAACACAATCTTCTTGTTCCCTTCGGTTTCAGCTAGTTGCTATTTGTCATTCACTATCTGCTGTTTGCTGTCTTGATTTATTGTATGCATGCATGAATTGAACAAAGCCTGTCAGTTTTTACAAGATCTTTAAGCTACTTAATAAATGTTATGTTATGAATCTGAAAGTGTGTTTCGTCACTGGCTATCTCTCAAGAAGGAAACCAAGCAGGGTAAGCTCAGGGTTTTAACATTTTTTTTTAACAATCCCGTGGTTCTGACATTGACCAGCAAGATTTGGTCAGACTGGTGCTATGCTATAAACAGATTATGGGCTCAGAGAAGGCAATGGTTCCAGAGAAGAACCTAACAAATTCTGATCCAAGGAGTGTAAGGAATTCTAAGGGTATACTGTAGCCTGTGAGTTACAGCCTGCTTTTCTCCCCATTCTCTCTGTGTTTCTCTCAGAAGGGACAGCGCTACTGAAGATTACCACTTATTTACTTTTATATACAATGTGTGAAGCCCAGGAAAGGACAATTGTTTATCTCAGAATCAGACTTTTATTTTCAGACAAGTCCTTTTATTCATATTACACACTTTATACTACATTCCTTAACACAGCATGTACTTATAATAATTAAAGATTACCATGTTATAAGTGAGCTCAGAGCAATACATGTCAGAATAACCTTGACTTGTTTAGGATATAATTAAGAAACTTAGGGGGTCATTTATCAAATTGCTATATGGCATTTTTGCATGCAAAAAACGCCTTTAACGATGCGAAAACACCTTTAACGCATAGTGAGATGCAAATTAGAAAAAGGGGAGGGGTTTGGGGCCAAGTGGGCTGGCATCATAATTTGCAAAGCCATATTGTACAGTTTTAATGAGAATGAGAATGAGAGAGAGAGAGAGAGAGAGAGAGAGAGAGAGAGAGAGAGAGAGAGACTAGCCATAATGCCCTCATACTAGATAAGTATTTATACCTTTATATGAGGCCTACCTAGTCACTTGAGGTGAGGTTTAGGTATTAGTTTAGGGGCTAGGGGCCACTTTGACATTCAAAGTGACATGTATGAACAGAACAGTGCTCTCTTGTGAAGATTTGATGACCCTCGGAGTGAGGAAACTCACACAAAGATGAGATTTGTGCAATGTTCTCTCAACCTAGCTTGATGTACCCAGGTAGAGAATCCAACAAGCTAGGTTGAGAATGTCAAGGTGGCCCCTAACCTCTACAATCTCTCTCTCTCTCGCTCTCTCTGTCTCCCCCCTCTCTCTCTCCCCCTCCCCAGTGGTTGTAGAAGGGCCCTGATAGCTAGGCTGGATCTTCAGCAGTGGTTGTGCGTAGGAAATATAACAATTCTGGCACTTATCACAAAGTGCAAAAAAATTATCGCAGTTTGCGCTAATACCTATGCGAAGCGCTAAGATAGCACACTTTGCGATAAACTGCCTAGTACCATAAATCACACCCTTTTCCTATCGCATGCTATATTTAGTACATTTTATTTATTTATTTATTTATTTAATGCTTTTTATATACCGGCATTCGTAGGACACATCATGTCGGTTTACATATAACTGAGAAAGGAAAATACAATGAACGCTTTGAAAATACAAAGAACGCTTTGAAAATACAATGAACGCTTATAGTAGGTTAACTAGATAAATCCAAGCCTTAGCTTGGATTTATCTAGTTGGATTTTGATAAATCCAAGCCTTAGCTAACTATCCCCATAAATTTTGAAGTTTACCATCAGTCTCACCATAAGAGATGTCTGGGTTCCGGAGCTGGAACAGATACAGTTCATGGAAGCTCTCTATGGATGGGGGCACATGTCCAGGACTCCATCACCTGCTGGGCTAAGATGACTTGTCTGATTCCTGGAAAGAAAAATACCAGTTTGACTTGAGCTGCTAGGCAGCAGATCGGAGACCCTCTTATGTATAGTGACCTCCAGTATGCTGAAGCTTGTCCACTGGGCTTTAGGGAGAGGCAGAGAGTGATGGCTTAGGTGTCATCTTCTGGTGGTGTTAATGTTTAAATGATTTTTATTGAGTTTCCAATACAAAGTACAACACTGAGGAGAGTGGAATCTGATCTCTCCTCAGACCAAAAATACAATACTTCACAACTGTACAGAACAACCCCCCTCACCCCCCCCCCCCCCACACCTCCTATCCACACAGAGTGACATATACCACCATCCCATTATTCAATTGCCTACCTACAAAGTTAATCATTCACTACAAGACCGTTCTCTATGGGAGATTGATTGCAGATAGGCCTGCCACACCGACAGAAAGTGACGTCTGCCTCGTGCCGATGCATGAGAAGCCAAAGATTCCATAGTCATCATTGCATGGAATAAATTCCTCCAGGTCCAATACGACGGAAGTTCTGTGGACCGCCAGACTGAGAGTATCACCCTTTTCCCCACTAAGCAGGCTTTTTGTAATAGAAGGCGTGACCCCGGGTCCTGTATCCTAATGGGCGATATGCAACCAAATAACATCCAGTAAGGGGTAACTGGGAATGCTACATCTAATATCGTCGCCAGATAATCTGCCACTTTGCGCCAGAAGCATTGTACCCCTGGGTTCTGGTGGTGTTAATGGACCTTCACACCACCCTCTTCCATGCTTTTTTAAAAGTCAAGGTATGCATTCAAGAGCTCATGCATAATAAAACCGAAGCAGAAAAGAGAAGTGAGATCTCTTCTTCAATTCAGACCCCCCCCCCCCCCCCCCCCCCGAGAGTCATCCATCCTGTGCATAAACTGATCTTATGACATCTTGACCAGGGAGTTGACCTGGCTGTGTGATAGAGTTCAACTAAGAGCTGACTTGTCTGATAAGTCATTCAGGTTAGCCTGTCTGTTGCCAGGTCTTATGTCTGTCCTTACACACACATACCTGTATTGTCTTAAATCTGTTCTGTTTGTGGAGAATTTTTTTTTCTCTCAAAGAAGCCTAGTTAAACAGTATGTGCTGGCAGACCAGATAACTTAGTCATGTATTGGTATTCTGGCCAAAGTTCATCCTCTCTATATTTCTGCTGAAATATAGGTCAAGAACCCATTTTGTGAAGTCAGAATTCATATTGGGGTAGATTTTTTAAAAAAGCGCGATCGCGTACTTTTGTTCGTGCAGCAGGCGCAAACAAAAGTACGCAGGATTTTATAAGATACGAGCATAGCCACGCGTATCTTATAAAATCCTGGATCGGCGTGCGCAAGGCTGCCTCCCTTGCTACATCAAGGACAATTATATATTTTCCTAGTTTTCCCTTTTTTATCCTGTTTTGATTGCCTCAATTCAAAAGTTCAGGGAACTTTACATCTCTACCCTCAGCCAAATGTATTCCCTTCTGCCAAAGGTCTAGTTGAGGCAGTGGACCAAACAGCTCTTTGCCACCAGGTTTTGTTTTGTTTTTTTTTTTAATTTTACAGCTCCTGAGTGAATCTTCGCCCATGGCTGTGGTAGTGTTAGAGTGGAAAGCAGGTTGGCTGCTCCTCATTTGACAGGAGTGATGATGCATCCATGCTGCGGTCAGTGGCAGTTTCAGATAACATATATTTATTTATTTATTTAGAATCTTTTAATATACCGATGCTCAAGATAAATATCTTATCGTACCGGTTTACAGCATAACAGGGGATAACCAAACGAATAGGAGGAAGTTACAAAAAACAGGGAGTTACAATTCGGGACAAGAGAGCAAGGAAGAATTGGCTAAACATATAGGGGCGGATTTTAAAAGCCCTGCGCGCGTAAATCCTTCCGGATTTACGTGCGCAGGGCACTCGGGCGCCGGCGCACCTATTTTGCATAGGCTGCCAGCACGCGTAAAGCCCCAGGACACGCGTAAGTCCCGGGGCTTTCTAAAAGGGGCGTGTCGGGGGCGTGGCTGGAGTGACGTGGCATTTTGGGGGCGGCGACGTGCATGACGCGGCGTTTCGGGGTGGCGATGCCGGCGTGGTTTCGGCCCGGGGTGTTCCGGGGGCGTGGCCGCGGCCTCCGGACCAGCCCCCGGGACCGGAACACGGAGCGGGGCTGCCGGCCGGCGCGCGCAAAGTTAGGGGGGGTTTAGATAGGGCTGGGGGGTGGGTTAGGTAGGGGAAGGGAGGGGAAGGTGGGGGGAGGGCGAAGGAAAGTTCTCTCCGAGGCCGCTCCGAAATCGGAGTGGCCTCGGAGGGAACAGGCAGCGGGCGCTGGGCTCGGCTTGCGCAGGTTGCACAAATGTGCACCCCCTTGCGCGCACCGACCCCGGATTTTATAAGATACGCGCGGCTACGCGTGTATCTTATAAAATCCAGCGTACTTTTGTTCGCGCCTGGTGCGCGAACAAAAGTACGCGATCGCTCAAATTTTTTAAATCTACCCCATAGTGTTAATATAGTGAAAACAATAAGTAGTTTATAAACTTAACTTGACGAGTAACCAAGTAGGAGATCAAACAACAGTCAGTTCTTCAGGGGTGCGTAAATCTATACGGGATTGACGCAAGTGGTGTAAAGGGTTGGAAGGGAAATGACGAGGTCAGGGCGGAGGGAGAAAGACAAGGCAGTGTGAAGGGGGGGAGGGGGAGGGGTTGCGAATCTATCGGAAACATCTCAAGCTCTCCTGTTGTTATCTCTTTTAAGGCAAAGAGTCATTGGTCTCCTGAAGAAAAATTACTCTGCAAGAAATCTGGCTACTCTATTTTTTTTTTTGTCCCAGCTGTAAATAAGGCATCAAATCCAGCTTTTCATTTCAACTTCCTGGGATTTATCCCCCTATTCTTATAACCCACCACCTCACCTAGCTATGGCAGCAGCCGCCCTTGGCCAGGAGCCATCAGCCATGGCTCCCTCCAGAATGCGGTAACATGAGTCTGGTCAGTAGGTGTTGTTATCACCAGGGACTGTGATAACAAGGCCTCTACAGCATTGACAGCTCCGGGGAGCAATATCCAGACCCAGGAACCAAACCCCAGGTCTTCTGCAGGGAAGGGCCACCGAACCATTAGGGCAGCCCAGGACATCTGGCTATGCTTACCTAGAATAAAGCCTGCAGCTTCAGCCAAAGCAGACAATGTTAAACTGCTTGTGGAAAAATTGAATACTAAAATCTCTGAGCCTGGGACAAATTTTATGGAACAAGACAAGAGATTTTTTTTTTTTTTTTTTTTACTAAAAGGTTACTACTTCTGAGACATTAACTACTCCTAGTGTCAAGGATAACTTGGTCTTGCAAGGAAAAGTTGAGCATCTTGAGAATAATGCTAAGAACAATAATTTCAGATGTATTCATTTTCCCACATTGAAGGATATTTTCCTGGTTGAAACTTTAAGCAGTATTTGTCTAAAGTGCTCTGTACCTCTAAGGAAGCTTTGCCACCTTTACTATCGGCATACTTCTTACCTATATGAAATTCTGGTAAAAGTAAATAGATTGTTGGGGGAACTAAAGGCAATAAAAGAATTAGAAAATGTCAATTATCATGTTGCGGGAGGTCTACTTTGATTATGTCCTTTGTATTAGCTTTAGCAATTGGATACTAAAGTTGATTATGTGGAAATGTTCGTTATAAGACACATCCATACTGCAGATGTTCCTCAGTTTATACAAGAGATGGGTTTAATTTGTAGATTTGCGAGAGGAAGTCTTAGAGACAGGAGCTCAGTTTATACTGAGATATTTCTGCAAGTGTTTTATCAAGTTTCAAGATAAGTTGCACGTTTCTAAGCCTGAATATTTATCTAATGGCTTTTCTTGGGAAGAAAATTAGGAAGCTGAATTTGGGATCGCTATCTGGAACTTCTAGCTAAGTTGGTGGTTTAGAGATTTCAATCTTGCTTTTATTTTCCCTGGTTTGGTTATATGCTATGCTCTGACTTATTTTACGTTTATGTTGGTGTAATGTTTGGCCGGTTGCGGGACTGTCCTGTGACTGGCCTGCTATCATTCCCGGACGCCGAGACTCATCACAGCTCCCACGCCACCATCAGAACACCACTGGTGACTTCCTCTAGGCACGTGTGCACTTACTCTGCTTGTCAAGGTCCCACGGAGGGAACCTTGCCTCGGCTTCCCTTGATGACATCAGCTCAGCTCAACTGTTTAAGCCGGAGCTGCGCAACAGGACTTTGCCTCAGCAACTGGTCCCTCTGCTCTGCAGTGCGCGCTGCTTCTCCTGTATTTCCCTGGGCCTTACTTTGTTGTCTGCCTTGCTCCTGAGCCTGTTGTCTTGCCTTGATGTTTTCTCCGTTGCCTATCTCCTTGCCTTGCCTAGTCCATTTGTCTGTCCGTGGTCCTCTGTGTCCTGTCTTCTCAGTCCTCCCTGTCTTGACCTGTTTCTGGTATTGACCTCTGCATGTACATGGATTACTCTCTCTTGCCTGCCACCTACCTTGATCAGTGCCTTGGACACCCACCGTTCTCTTGCCTGCCTTGACCATTGCGTCAGACCCAGACCACCCTCTTGTCTGACGCCTGCTCCTGAGCCTTGCTCTGGACCTGAATTACGCTCTTCTCACTGCCTGCCCCAACCCTTTGACTTGTACCAGGTGATTTCCTGATTGTTCCCTGCCCTGACCTCAGCTCAGCCTGGACTTTCTCTTCATCTGTGCCCTGTGAGACCCTCACCTAAGTCCTGCTGGCCCCTAGAAGCCAAGGACTCAACCTGTGGGGAATGGGGCTTGTACAGATGAAGCCTCAGTTCTGTTCCGGCCCAGGGCATATCTGCCAGCTTTTGGCATGGGCCTAATAGGTTCGCCTACTAGACTGCACCAACCAAGTCACAGCACAAGAGTGCACTTCCCTTAGAGTTAGCTTCTTTTGCTGGGGTTTTTTTTTCTCATTTGGGCAAAGTTGTTTTCTTTCTGATTAATCTTGCTCATCCTCCAATTGTATTATTTGTTTTTCTTCTAGATGCTCACATTATAATTGTTCTGACTTTATTACATTCTTTTGTGTCAAGATCCTCTTTTGGATAGGTTTTATATTTTCCATGTTTTAAAAGAATTAAATTCTGTAAAATGAAAAAAAAAAAAAATATATATATATATATGTCTCTCTCTTGTATTTGGTCTTTCAGTGCACAGGTCTTATCAGTAATTATTAGACTAGTTAGAATCAGCAGGAATAACAAGAATGTATTCCTAGACTGTATGATTGATACTGAATATTTCCATATTGGTTTAAAACTGGTTTTTTTGTATAATTTCCATGCAGCAGTGACAGCTTTCAACCTTTAGAGGAGGTCCTTCATTAAATCAGTAACTATTTCCTGAAGATGTCAGATAGCGTTGAATATTGTTGCTCTGGCACATAAGGTCATCAGGTATAAGAATGGGTGTAACCCACCATTGCCCCTAACTCAAAAACGTTTGCCATTCACCAGAACTGTGGACAAGGTCCTAGCTAATAAACACATTTGTCATAGGCCCAGGCAGTGTTTCATGAACTGCCCCTACTGCTCCCCACTCTCTCCCCAGGTCTACCTGTCCCTACTATTGTCCTCAGTTTGCACAAGGATGCCCTGAAGTGTGAGAAGGTTGAGTTCTGCTCGCCCTGAATCTTCAGCTGAGCAGCGCTTCCACTGTCTTCCTCAGTATCACCACCAACGAAAGCAGCTTCCCAAGCTTTGGCAGGGTTTCACTATCAGCATGAAATTATTATAATACGTCAGAGCCACACCAGACACTAAGAAAATAAAACCTGTGCCCTTCAGCTAAAGGGAAGCTTGGATTTGTCTATTTTAGGATTAGGAGGCACCAAGAGCCGCTCACTGCACATGTATTCTCTGCAGTAGCCCATATATTTTCAGTATGTAAATGCATTACCTAATCTGCCAGCTATAACAGTTATGTAATTGACCTCTTTTTCCAATTGTAATGTGTCAGATGCTGCATTAATAATTGCCACAGGAAAAATTCTATTTTTCATCAATGAAATTTATTTCAATGCTCTCTCTCTCTTTCTATATAAATATATATTTGGATTTTCCAGAATGTTTCCTCTGAAAAGTCAAGAGAAAAAATGTCTTCTGAGTTTATTCTCTCTCTCTCTGTCTTCCCACATAAGAACATAAGAATTGCCAAGCTAGGTCAGACCAAGGTCCATCCAGCCCAGCATCCTGTCTCCAACAATGGCCAATCCAGGTTGCAAGAACCTGGCAGATCCTATAAAATACATCTAATCCCTGTTATTTACTCCTAGGGATAGCAATAGCTTTCTTTAGTCTACCTGACTAATAATGTGCTATGGAACTCGTCCAAACCTCTTTTAAACCCCGCTATGCTAGTCGCCTCTGGCAACAGATTCCACAGCTTGATAGTGCCCTGAGTGAAAAAGTCCTTTCTACCTCCCCAATCTATTGATCTCCCTTCATCTCCTACTCCCTCCCTTTACCTCTGTATCCCAGGAAGGCAGGTGGAGGTTTGGAGTGAAGGAGGGTGGTGGTGGTGGAGATTCCTAGGAAGTGCCACCAGTACTGTAAGAGCAACCAGATGGCAGCACAAGGATGTTCCCATTCAGTAATCAAATTAAAACACTGTGAAGGTGCTAATGGTTAAACAACAGATTGATCTATCCCACCTCTACCATTGTAAACCCTTTTAATTGTTTTAATTGAGTTTGGTTTCTTCTTATTCACATTTTTACGAATAAGAAAACCAGAAATGAAAGCACTTGTTTAGCAGTATTAACTTATAGTGTCCTCTTTGTGAATTGCAGAACCTAGGCTGACAGGTCCTGGGATGACTATTTATTACATTATGAATCTTTTTAAAAAAATAAATAAGAACATGTCACCTAAACTGTGCTAACTTGTAGTCTTGCTGTTACAGGATGAGGGTGATAGAAGAGTACTGAACTGGCATATAATATCTAAGGGCCTGGGAGGACAAACTTCACTCAGGGTCTCATCTACCAAAGGTTTCACTCCAGTCCTGTACCTGAATACCAGATCTTTGGAAAATCGAAAGCCCATGGGGTGGGCTTCCCACATTTACACGGGAACACAACCTGCACCACGCAGCAGTCACTGCTCTCTGGCATCTGAAAACATCCAACTCTTATCTTAAGTCATTCAGCTTTTTACTTCTTTACACAATAATGGCAATAAGATCTCCAACGTGCTAAGCTCTGCATTCGTTACATTATGCAATGATGAGGTTGATACCACATCCTGAAGTTGAATAACTTATACGGTACAAAGTCTCCAAGTGCTAAATCTTTGGGTTATCTACATGTTGCTTTGTGCAGAAATCATATTTTCAGGGTTTTGTTTTGTTTTTTTAAACCGTGCAGAAGCTTAAGACCTAATTAATAGCATAGGCGGTTTCCAGTGAATGGGATCTTTCTAGTGATCATTCCTTCCCCCGGTCCACAGCTGGATGGGTTGACATTACTGGCAACGGGCACCTGTCCAGATCCATGTGCCTAGGTGTTCTCTGAATCTAAAACAAAAATGCACATGAAAGCAGGGGGCGAGTTTAGCTCCAACCTCCACCCCCTCCACTTACCGCCAGGCCCGCCCAAAACTACAACCTCTGCATTTCTACACGTCCAGGCAATGGCTCCAACGGGTACATTATCGTCAGGTGTTTAACCAGGAAGTCATCGACAAAACGGGAAGATACATTTTGCAATCAACCAAGAAAAGAATCAAGTAAAAAATATTCGACTTGACGATTAACCCGATGGAGGTTTGAGATGGAAAGTGACCACACAGGAAAAACCTAACCCCTCCTCACACCTGTGAAATGTAAGAAATGCAATCAGCAAAAAAAAAAAAAATGTAAAAAGCATAATGCAATGACTGTCTTCTCCGAAATCGGAACCAAACTTTCCGAAAAGTCCACTACAGGGGTAAACAAACTGAAGAACAGCAAACCAACCCTTCCCACTCCCTCCAGGAAAGCTGCTTTGCTACTAGCACAGGCACCGCAGCAGCAGCTGGAAAGATTTTTTTTCCAAGTAAAAACTAAACCTAACTTTCCAGTAAGAATACAGGAAAGGATGTCAAATGAACGCAAAGTAAAATGAGGATGATAAGAACGTAAACCTTAAAAAAAGGAAGTTGCTTTTGGCACCAAAACCCTGCTGTGACTGGAGCAGGCCTCCAAGGACCCTTGCAGCCTGCCTTCCCCCCTTCCTTCTGCCTCTACGGGCAAAGCCTTGGGAAGCGAGCGGGCCTGTGTGAACATGAGCGCTCCCCTGATGGTTCAGGCCCTGGGGGAGGGACGCTGCGGGGCAAGCTTGCTTCGCCTCGCCCGCCCTGAGGTCGGTGGCAGGGGGCTGGCTCGGTCCAAGAGGAGCTCCCCGGGGCCTGCGGGGAGAGGCCCGCCTTGCAGAGCCATCTGGCCGACCGAGTTAACTTTTGCAAACACAGGACTCCATGTTAGGGAGAGGGCTGAACTGGTTGGATGGTTTCCATTGTGCACACATTGTGCATGGCATTCCATGTGGAAGAGAGGAAAGAGTAAGTCTGAATGTTTAAGTCCCTCAGCTTCAAAGCTGAAGGAAAAAAAAAATACCTGTGAATGTGGGGCAACAAGTAGTCTGTAACAGCAACTGAGGTGCTTTGGCGCCATTTTTCCTTGCCTTTTACAATTACATGAGTGCAATAGATAAAGTTAAAGACTCCGTTAGCTTTGTAGCTTTGAGGCAACTTTGGCCCGGATTTAAGAGGAAGGGAGATGGGGCCGGGCCTAGCAGAGATTTCTCTCCCTTCTGGATCCCTTAGGACAAGATTCATTCACCAGATCTCCGGAAGAGGCCGCTTTCATTTTGGGGAGGGGGGGAAGGGCGATAAGAAACCTCGACGAGGATTTCAGCTGGAGAGTTTTCTTTTTTCCTTCCTCCTCCGGTTAGTGTCACATCGTAGCTTTGTCTCCCCCTGTCTCTTTGTGGGTACAGTGGTTGAGAAAATGGAAGTTGCCTTTTGTCTGGCTGGGGGTCAGACGGAGCCGTTTCGTGGCAGAGAAGCTTTAACGCTTTGTGCACACGCAGAAAGGCCCAGCCCAAGGCCTTTGACAATCCCCATTGTTCGGCAGCTAAACCCAGGCTGGTTCAGTTTTAAAACACCAAGTTCATGACATTTCAAAGGCAAATGATACACTCAGCATACAGATTGGTAAAAAATAAATAAATAAAATGCCAGCAGGAAACATGGGGCTAGCGGTGGGCTTCGGATTATGATTATGATTCCTTCTCCTCTGAAAATCCTGCCCTGAATTTCAACCCCCGTTCAAATGAATACCCGGGAGGGCTGGAAGGTGAAGATGTGGGAAGAGGACATGTTTTTGCAATGGCTTCACCCCAGAAAAGGAGAGAGATAATATACAACACCAACTGTGCTTCATTGTCCCTCCAATCTGAAACCGTGTAACCTCTGCTGATAAGGCAGGAACAGAAACACTGCTCGTTTATTTAAACAGGCCGAGAAGGGTTTTTCTAGGAATGCTGTGAGCTGGCGTGCGGGGCATTCAATTTGTGCTCCTAGGGCTGCAAAAATAAATAATCCAGGAAGGAAAAAGAGAAAAAAAAAAAAGTCAGGAAACCGAGCGTGTTTGTGTTTCTTCCCCGAAGTTTCCCTTGAGTGGTTTCATTTTGTTCCTGTCTAGCCTTGCAGTTTGTGTAACTCCCAAGCCCTCCAAGCTTGCACCCTCACTGCCCACCTAACAGATCTATGGCGACAGGAAAAGCGCAAAGGCGTTTGGCCTGTAAAAGCCCCGCCAGATATGGGAAACGTGTTATTTCACAGTAATTGTAAAACATGGAGAAAATAGGATTAGGTCAAAATATCAGCAAGGTAAGTAGGATTAATGACTCTTAAGCAAATGAGGTCACACTAAAATTTGTTTTAAATGTTGGGTTTTTTTTTTTTTTTTTTTTGCTTCCTCCGGGTATTATTTTAAGATATTTTTTTTTAAACCCAAACTATGGACGATGGCAGATAAGATTTTGGATGCAAATTTGAGGGCTCAAACTTTCCACCAGCAATCTGTACCTACAGTCTTATCTTGAAGGCACAGCTAATACTGGGTTTCTGGTCTCTCAGGCTTTAGTTAACTCATTGGTGCCCCCTGGCGCTTTATTGGCGCCACTGCAGAGCGATGAAACAGTTTGCAAACGGAACACGTTTTCATCCACAACATCCCTCTGTTAAAAAAACAAAAACAAAACGCGTTTCATAACTCCAGGAAAATAAAGAAGCGTCACGAAACCAACAAAATAACAGTTTAGTTGTTCCAAACTGCGAATGTTTTCTGTGGGGTTTTTTTGTACAAATTCACTTGAGTTTGATTAAAATTGCGATTGTGTTATTCAGTAGGGCAATGCATAATGTATGTCCAAATAATTATTTGAACTGTACTCAGTTATGTAGTATTGCAAAAACCATAACTGGCTGCACAATGAATGGCACCAAAAGAACGGAATGATCGCGAGTTTTAAATGCTTTGAGGAAAGAAAGGAGGAAAACGTCAGGAAATCGGTTTCAATACTTTATGTACTGATAAAATGTCTGGCAGGGTGGCACAGAGAAACAGAAATTTGCAAAACTCTCACCATTAGGCTGTTGCATTTAGAGGAGAGCTTCTGTTTTGTTAGGGCTTTTAAAATTTTATTTTATGAAATCTAAATGCATTACCATTATGCTGTGTCGTCTTTTTTAAAAAAAAAACAAACAACCCACTAGCTTTGCTTTCTCAAAATAAGTTCTTTTGAAATAATTGAAATTAGGACATTTGTTTTGAAAGACTAGGAATGTCAGATCAAATTTGCTAGGAGAAGCGAAGGGTAACAAACTAGGAAGTAGCTGAGAGTAAGAGAAACTACAAAGGTGTAAAAAAAAAAAAAAGAGAGAAGAGAAAATATAATAGAACCTTGTTCAATTAATTGTCCCCCATAAGCCCAGAATAAGGAAATGCCCTATTTTGAGCAAGGTAGAGAAGAATAAAATACGTAATGAAAATGAAGATCGTGCTAGTTTTTGTATGCGTTTATTGTACAGTAAGGATGGCAGACAGCACGAATCATTTACGTTTGCTCGCCTCACTTTTGGAAATGTAGTTAAAGATGCATGGGTGTCTCCTCGCTCAGTTCCTTAATATACCTCCAGCTCCATAGCAACCTCGGCCTCGGCTGGATTTATTAAGCCCGGCCTAAATCAAGTCAGGCTGCTCATCGTTTCACTTTCCTAAGCAAAAGCTGGCGGCTTTCTTTTTTTTTTTTCCTTTCCTCTCTCCGTTTGGAAACTCACGCTTGATTAGGATAAATCGATAACTGTTCGGCACCTTTGAAGGGCTCGCTTAGAGGCTGGGACCCCCAACCAGGGAGTGCTCCCTCTTATTAAAAAAAAAAAATAAATAAATCCTGCGCAGCTCGCTACGATCCCCTCCCCCCCCCCCACAACCTGCGCTTTGAAAAGTTCCCCGCGGCTCACGAAACGCAAACGAAAGAGAGAGCGAGCCGAAAAGGCCACCGGGGCCCCTCCCCGTCTATATGTATTTGATGTTATTTTCTGTGTCCTCCCCCCCCCCATCCCCAGCTTCGCTCGCAGCAGATCCCGCTTATCTCGCAGCCAGGGCGATACTGTTTGTGACATTTTAATTTTCTCGCCTCTCTGGCGGCAGCGCCGGGAGTTTGCACGTTGCCGGAAAGTGAGGGCAGGAGGTGAAATGTAGGAGCTGTCAGCCGCCGCCGCCGCGGCCCGGCCTGATTGACGTATGTCTTCATCGCCGCCAGCTGCCGGCAGCCCCCGCTACCTGACCTTTCTATTACGGCGCTGAATACCTGACAACTCCGGGCAGCCGAGGCAGAGCCCGCGGACGCTGGAGCCCGACTTGGCGGGGGGGGGGAAACAAATAAATAAATAAATAAATAAGCGCGCGCGCGAAGGGTGATTGAGAGGCAGGGCGAGGAGGTGGGGCTCGGGCAAGCGGATATTACAGGGCGCACGCGTCTCCCTGCTATCTTTTGCACCTTTTCCTGATTTGTCCTGTTTATTATTGCTATGCTATTATTATTTCTCCCCCACCACTAATAACGTCTCTAGGAAGCAGACAGATTATCTAGGTGATCGGGAGCACAAAGCGCCGTTTCATCATCCCCTCCTATGCTGTCTTTCTGTTTTCAGTCAGATCTGATATATATATATATATATTTTTTTTTTCAATAAAATAAAATTTAAAAAAAGGAGAAAAAGAATCAGTCACGAATGTGTGAAAAGAGGTCAGAGTACAAAGGGAGAAATCAGCATAGAGTTTGCCCATTTTTAAAATCCATTTTCTAAAGCAGAGCGAACCTGGCACGGTCAGGACAGGAATCAAAAACATATGCAAGGAATTCATGTACAAAGTCTTTACTGCAACCACAAATGATACCTCATTGAGACTCTTGTGTTAAGGATATGGAGATATTTAACGCTCTGTGAAAATGCATTTTTTTTTTATCGTTGCACTTTTACCTACAAAATGCAATCAGATAGAATTTAGAAACAAAAGTCGATAAAATGACTTTTCTTCTAATGTTGTTTAAAATGGAAAGGTGTATTCCGCAATTATTTATAAGAATTGATTTGAAGGTGCGGGCGTCTGTGCTTTGGAGAAGAGATGGCGGTGAGGGAGATCAGGGGAAAATGAGGCATCGGATGACCCCTTTTGGGGGCCAATAACTTGGTAGCGAAAGCACAAGAGAGAAAAATGGCACAAAGAAGATTTTATGAATTAAACAGCAGCCAAGGTACAGGTAACCCCTGCACCCTTTCGCTTATTCGTTTCTGATGCTGTGGGTAGTGTGGACGTAGAAATGTTCCAGGACTGAAGCAGAATTTGATTCTATTACATTATTTTCAGAGTTGGGATTGAAGTTGTTTAGTAAACAAACCTACGCCAGTATTGGTGCCGAATACAAAGTTTAGTTTGCACATTCTCAGCTCAGGCTCATGTCAAACAAGATGCAAAGTTCTGTATATCATGTAGGATTTTCCTACAAGCAGGGGATACAGCTTGGCTTCCAGATCTATTTTTTTTTAATTAAATATAATCCATTCATTTTCGTTTTTTACACATCTGTTGGTATGTTTATTCATGCAGGAAAAATGGAAAAACTTGGAGATCAGTCATTTTTTGAACCTCCGTGATTTAGAAATGAATGATTAAAACGATGGGGGTTTTTTTTTTGAACCGAACAAAGAGGTTTCGTGCTATAGGCAAAAGACGATGCTTAACTAATTAAAGCTGAATCATAAATGGACATCCTGAGTCTAAAAGCGAAGTTCAATATTTGTTTTTAATTTTCTGGATGAGGAACTTTAAAACTCACTGGCATCCTTCCTCAAATCATAAGGTGCTTACACCAAACGTTGGGCTATTAATGCTTTGATGGGAAAGCGTGTGCTTCCTGCCCCGATTCTGCCAGGCCTTAGGAGATAACGTGCAGAATTTAAGAAAGAAAGAAAGAAAGAAAGAGCCCTGTTTCAACGGTTTCTTGCGAAAATAAAATACCATGTGACACTTAGGTTAATCTGAAACACCCCTTTCAGTATTTTCGGATTTCAGGTACTGGATTACAATCATGTACAGCGATTTCTTAAAGAGTCTCAAAATAGTTTGCGCGTCCTTAAATTATATTAATCATACCCTTGACTGTACAGCATTGGCATATGTGCAAGCCTGTTAAAAAGACTAATTTGCATGAAACTAAGCATGGTGTAGGTAGGGTATTCTCAGGATATTAAGATTGCCTTTGAATTAAGCCCTCAGAAAAGGAAGTTTTCAGGTCTTCGATTTTGCAAAGCCCTGGTACGTTTGGTGGCTGCACCGCATAGTCTGCAAAACTAGATAGCGCCCGCATACTTTGGCTAAGCGCTTGCCTTGATCTTCCGTTCCCCACAATTCAAAGATGTTAATCAAGTTCAGGAATATGCTCTGCCTCTCGGTAAATAATAATAATACGCCGTCTTTTTGAAACGTTATTGTTACGCGCCAGGCTCTTCGTCGTTTAACACCAATCACTTTAGTTGCTCAGTAAATTGATCGGCGTGGAATGACTTTGACTACAAATCCGTTTCAAGCTTGAACTTGCACGCCATTTATTTATTTTTTTAATCCAGCAGGTATTGGCCGCTGGACCAGTGAAGTCCAAGAGGTTTATAATTCAGCCCTCGGCTGGCTCCCACCTGTCATTGCTTGCGCTGCTCGGCGGCACAACTGGGCAATCTTTAGCTACCAAATTAAACTCTCTTTCTCTCTAATAACGCACGCGATGTGCTTTCCTAAACAACAACAACTGCAGTTTAAAACTGGGCTTTACTATCGCGCACCTGAAATACCTCGAAGCCTGCATTACAGATTTAAGCATAAACCACGTCCCCCAAATCGGGCTCGCAGGTCCATTTTTTTTTTTTCAAGAAACGTTGAGGACTGGATTGATTACAAAATCGTTCAGAAAGCGATTTCCCACTTAGAGGGCTCCTTTCCCGAGGACGGGCAAAAGTTTTAGGGGGACCAGGATCCTGCCAGTTCTCTGTTAGCTCGGCGTCTTTTGGAAATGCCGACCAAAGATGTCGAAATCCTGCGGTTTTTTGTTTTTTTTTTTTGTTCTATTAAAAATGGATCCGGAGAAGAACACCAAAGCTTTAGAATTTGATGCAATGGAAATAAAATGTAGCTTCTGAAAAAGAATGCGATCTTTCTTAAGATGCAGCTTATTTGTTCGATAGGACCATACTATTCGCCAGATATAGGATCCTGTTTTGTCAAAATCTTTTCCAAAGGGGAGAAATCCTTGAAAAAAAAACAAAACACAGGACTGACCATGCTTTGTAGCTACTCCCTTTCCTTAAGAGGACGCTTTAATGTTTCAGCAGGCTCAGAGCAATGAAGATAGCGAGCAGAATGTGAAATAAAATCCAATTTTAACCTAATAATTAAAAGATATTTTGAAATATGTTAATGCAATAAAAATATGTTATGCAGCAGGTATCGGTGTAAGCATATTCTCTCCAAAAACTAGATGCAATACAGCGTGCCCTGGTTCAAATCTTTTAATAAACATGCGAGTAATTCGCTCTCTCTTTCTCGCCCTTTCAGATTTAAATTCAGGAAACTGTATTGGTGTGACAGTTTGCACATGAGTAATCCACACATGCACGCATACAACTATCCTATGAAAAGTAATTCGCCAGTTCTTTTGAATGCTACCTTATTTTAGATGTGCATACAGTTCCTAAACTCGTCTACAAATAATTCAAGTCATGCACTTGCTACATTTTGAATGTAGATTTTTTGAGGGGAGAAACTGAAATTTTGAAACACTTGTTCATTTTAAAATTACTCTTGCGCAGTTTACCTCTGCCTTCCTGCCAAGTTTGCACTGAAATGATGTTTTCTTTGTAACATTTATATTCATTCTAGAACAACTATTTACCAGTATTTAAGTTACTCCCTTCAAAATGTCCCCGTAGATCAAATATGGAATTAAACTATTGTGTTCTTTGTTTATTATAGTAACATATTGTTTTAGCAATTTTGATTTTAAAATGTTCTCTCTCAAAATATCTCGCAATGATTTAAAAAAAAAAAACAACCCTCAATTTTACAAAATACTAATAAAACTTTTTTTTGCATATTTTTAAGTTTATAACCTCTTTAAGTAGCCCTTTTAAAATTATCTTTTCATTTCGCGTCAATTCTAATGAAAACAGGTATGAACAAAATATTTCTTTCCAAGTGTTCAGTATGAAAACCGAAAGTATCAGCGGATGCTATTGATTGTTCATTTTGATGGATTCTCTTCCCCACCCCCATTCAGACGTCCACAAAAATTAATTCATCTATTTGAGAAACATTACAAGGAATACTGGAGATTGACTGAGAGAGGAAGTGACACTTGACCCTCAGATCCTGCACCCCAGAGGGGTACAAGATCTTTCAAAATATGAGTCCTCTCTTCCTCTATCGCCGCCTCCTCCTTTGACTTGGAAGGGCCCAGGGTGATGATGTTGGCCACCCCCTTTTACAAAAGCACCGCGTCTCTCCTAGCCCAGTCAAAGACACATCAGTCCCCCTCGTCCTGCAGACAGAAAGCAAGCTAACAAGGGGAAGCCACACCGAGGTCTCTGGCTCCTTCAGGAGGGCAAAAGGGGTTTTAAGTCTTAAAAGTGTCCATGCAAGCCCTTCCACCGGTTTCCTACTGACAAATTAGCTGTCAGGTTGTTTAAGTCCATCTAATGTTGTCGCCAAAACAAAATCGCCCCCTTTTGACCCTGCCGGGCTCTATTGTCTCAGAGACCCACCAGCATGAAGCCTGGACCAGCTGCAGGGGAAGCAGCAGAGCCCTGGCCTCGGCTAGGAAAAAAGAAAAGTCCCCTCTTCGCAATTATTCGGCTGTCGAACCGCTTTCCTTACTCTTCGCCCTAAAAACAAAACAGGACAAAAAGACTGCGCGTGTTGACTGTGCACACCTTGGAGCCACCTTCCAACTGCGCGTTTGTAACTTCCCGACTCATCTTTGGGGAAAAAAAATGCTCTCTTGTATTTGCGCGGTAAGCAGCAACTTGCAAGTAGGAGAACTTTTCCGGAAATAAGGCAAAATTAGGTGGATTGCATCCACATTTTTTTTTTTTTAATAAAGCATAAAAGAAATCTTTGACTTTTATAAACAGCACAGGGGGGACAGGTAAGTTCTTCTTCTAAGCAGAGCGCTGGCATCACGCGCTTTGCCAACAGGGGAAAACCGATTCGGATTTGGAGAATGCGATGGGAAATAAGAGTTCACCCGAGCTAGGTTCACCTTGCAATTAAAAACGGTTTGAAAATTAGATTCTTTGTGACGGAGTCATCGGTCTTCCCCAAGGTGTCTGACATGGGCAAGGGAAGATGCGTCTTGCTGGGCAAGAAGTATTGCCTTATGCAATTCAGATAAAAGAGTCACCTGCCTGAAATCCGCATTTTCCGTATTTCTTTTACGTGAGGCGGGGAAATGTACCCTTACGTTTTATTATTGAGAAAGTGCACACGTCCCCTGCTCACACATTCTTTTATTGTTTTTTTTAAAGCTAATGGTAGAAAGACAGGGTTCAGATGAAACAGGGAGTTCACCCTTCATAAAGGACTCGTGTGCGCTTCTGTTCAGCTCAGCATTGTCTGAGCCTGCAGGTGGCAGCTAGAGACTCATCCGCCCTGCAGATGCAAATGGGATGTGCTTTCAGCCTGGAAATGCACACATTGACCAGGCAAGCACTTCCTAAAGGTGCCAGAGGAGGCTTTACCAGGTCAAAGCTCCTTTGCTGAAGAGCCCACTTCCGGGCCATGTAATAAGGAGCACTGGGCAGGGCGCCCAGATTAACCCCCGCCGCTGGGTGCACCTCCTTTTCTGTGCAAACTTTGCTACTGATGCATCAAGGAGTTTTGCACACACACACACACACAAAAAATGCATGTCCAACCGTCAGGCCGATCTAAGGCGGCAGGGCGGAAAACGCCCGCTTCCTAACGCAGGCCCAGCCACCTCTCCTGGGCTCGTGATCGAATATTTAAATGAGGGGGAGTTGCACTGCCCAGGAGGCGCTAGGGGCAAAAGTGCGCCCCTAGCGCTTCCTCGGCAGCAGCCACCCAGGAGAGGTCAGCTGTCAGCGGGTTAGAAAAACGGATGCTCAGTTGTACCAGCATCCCTTTTCCTAACCTAACCGCCGGCACAGTTTTCTTTAAAAATTTTCTGTCCTTTTTGTTCCTCCGACTTAATATATCGTTGCTTTTCTGTACACTTTTTTGGGCTGCTCAGAAATTAAATTCAGGTCAAGTGTATTATTTTTTTTTGGATTGAGGGAGAATAGCCTCATCAATATGCATTTGCATGTGATGAGCGCTATTAGTTTTGTGGGGGGTTGGCTGCGCGTTTTGGACGCGCTGATCCCCTTATGGAATAAGGGGTTGTGGACCCGCTTCCAACCGTGGGTTAAACTGCGCTGGGCTGAGTGAACTGTATTGGATGGGCCTGAATCTGTGGATAGATTACGCCTCCTCCTTCCGTGCACATCCCATGCTAAAGATGGGGTTAGTTATTATCTCCCAATGCAGGGAGGTGCGCTGGCAAACCTCACATGTTTTTGTAGCACTGGAAACTTAACTCCTAGCCCGGGGTGGAATAAAGTTTCCAAGGTTAATGCTAGGTCCATGGAGGGAAGCTGAAGTTTCAGTGCTGAGATCTGTACTCAGGATTTTATGTGCTGAAAACATTTTTTTTGTGTGTGCTCGTAAATCATCTTTTATGCACAGAAAACATGAGTTATGAGCACAAATCTTGGGTTTTTTGCATACTAAGTGTTTTCTTTGTGCACAATTTTGGTTTTGGCAGGTTTTTTTTTTTTTTAACTCCTGATGCTTTAGCATGCCATTAACTGACCATTAACATTTTTTTAGTCTGTGCAATAAGATGTGCCCTGAATTGCAGTGCACAATTTTCCTGTTCAGTTTATTACATCCTCTCCTGTGATAAACATGGGATTTCACCAGCACAAGGTGTAAGGAAAAGAATTAACAAGCGCAGTGACGTGCAGCTGGAAGTCTGCTGTTTTATTTTCCAAAGACTTGGTACTACGTTGCTTGAAGGAGAAGGAAATCTTTAAAAGCAGAATTGAAAGCAAACAAAATCTGGCAAAGGATCAAGATTATGTTAATTAGTTGGATAGAAAGTGGGTAAATAATGTAAAAGCAGTTGCAGACTGGGAAAAAAATGGTTAATATAAACACGAATATGCCTATGGCTGGATAGCCCTTTTTGTTTTATTTAGCAATTTACAGCAAAGTTCATTTAGTTAATAGCTTTTTTAATGCAGTAATAAGACGGTACATAATTTAATTTGTTTCTAAGATATGGATCCAAACAAGATGCTAATATTAAAACAGCTTATTTCTTGTGGAATAGCACAATGGATAAAGTTTACTTTCCAGCTGGAGGTTGGGGGTGAAGCTGAGTGATGATGATATTGATTAAAGAATTGTCATTACTAGGGGAAGGATCTTTTGGGAACATGAAGATTCCATTTGTTTATTTGCGAAAACATTAAAATAGTTAGGATGGTTTGTTTTGCAGGAACTTAACAGAGAGACTAATTTTACATGTTCAATTCCATTTCAGAGTAATTATCATATTCCCTTTCCATCCTTCATAATGTGACTCAGCCCTTCAATATGAAGACAAACCTGGTTAGTTCCAGCTGTGTTTGAATCTGGCCTCTTCCCTGGGCAGGGAGTGACAGTGCTTGGGTGAATATTCAGACGCAGAAGCAATAGAGAGAGATGAACTGCAGATGGTGTTGACTGTTATTTATTTATTTTTATTTATTTAGATTTAGATTCTGCCTTTCAGGCACTTCAAAGCGGATTACAACCAGCTACTGTTAGTACACTAGAGTTTCCTAGACCTGTGCTGGTGATCCCACAACCAGTTGGGTTATCAAGAAATCTGCAGAAAATGAATGAGATAACTTTGCATACATTGGTGACCCAGTATATGCAAATTTGTCATATGCAAATTCATTCTGGATATCCTGAGAACCCAACTAGCTGATGGGTCACCAGGACAGGTTTGGTAAACCCTATAGTACATCTTGTGCGGGGATGCTTCTCATGTAATATAGGATGGAGGGAATTTTATAGCAAGCCACATAAATTTGTGGGCTGTTATGTGCCCAAGTTACATCAGTTTTCAAAGTGAACTTACACACGTAAATGTGTTTTGAATATTATCTTGGCAGAGTGTAATCAGCTTTGAAAGTGCCTGAAAAGCAGAATATAAATCAAATAAATAAATAAGTAAATGATTATTGCACACACAATTATACTTGGTATTTGGTACATGAGGTATTGCTGAATCTGCATGCATACCTTTCAAAATCAAAAAGCTTGTGCTTGTGACAACTCTGCCCAGACTCAAGCCCCTGGAATGCCTTTCCCAGTGCTAGGTGTGCTGCTTTACAGGCATATCACGGGCACAATTTGCTAAAGGGCTATTTCTGCAGGTAAAGCACTACATTACCCACAAAAGTCCATTTGAACATTATTCTCCCTGCGCTCAGGGGATGATTACAAGCTCCATAGAGAAGGCACCATTACTGATTAGATTATATATCTGTACAGCACTGCATACACTTTGTAGCATAGTCTGTATGCACGTGATTAAGGTGTAGCACCAGGCTGGGTGCATGGACACTGCATATCATCTGGTGTCATGCCCCTGGTGTGGGAGGGAGGGGTGTGTGGCTCAATGGTGAGGGCTGGAGTGGTGCATCGGCAGGGCTGTGCCGGGCCTCACTTGGCCCAATGATGTCACCGGTGCAACAGCACCCCAGTAACGTTATCGGGGGGGGGGGGAGGCCAGACTGCAACTGGGAGGAGCAGAAGAGAATCTGGGGCCAGTTGAGGAAGAGCAGGAACAGAAGGGAGGGCCGCGGATGGGCAGCGGGAGCCCCAGGGATATTCTAGGGAGGAGCCAAGTCTGGGCAATTTTGAATTTAGGGACTGGGAAAGGGGCTGAACCAGGCAGAATGGGGAGGGTATCAGGAGCAGGCAGCCCGAGAGCCGGCCTGTTTGCCTCCTACTCCCCCTTGCCATAGATGCTGTTGAATCCCACCCACCCTCCCGACTGTTTTGGAGCGTATGTAAACGGTCAGTTAATAATCAGTGCCTAGTTACATCGGCGTCAGGCGTTCATGTCGATGAGTAGCTGTTCTGCAAGCTAGGGTGGGAGCACTCAGGCCGGTAGGGGGTTTTCGCTCAGGGGCAGTGAATTGCATGATTAAATCATGATCACATTTATACTGTGGGGACTGCCTGCCCTGAGGGCGGGTGGCCCCGGTATGGCTGACCGGTCATGCCCAAGTGAGGTGTCTCTCGGAAGGGCAGGGCTTTGCTTGCAGGCAGTGAGCCCGCGGACAATGGGTGATATGCTGCATGCAATTTGTATGCTTTCTGTTCAGATAAGATCTTTGTTACGGCTCGGGTACTTAGGTATTATTATTGCATTGACAGTTACTGTTATAACAAAGCTGTGGGCATTATTACTCATCATTATGCGGTTGGTTGTGATTCACTGGGTGCTGTGCTTATTATATGTGGGTGTGTTGGCCCCCAGTGCCTCTCCCCTCCCCTCCCCCTACAATGAGGTCGTTGAGACTGCACAGGTTATAATAATAATAATAATAATTATTATGTGATTTACTGGCAATGGTCTCTAAAGTAAGACTGCTTTCTTCTCTTTTGAGTTCTATCTAATTATGTGTTACTTTTTCTCAACTTTAGGAGATAAAACCTTTGACATCCAATCAGTTTCGGTCTCCAGTGGGTTAACGCAGAAGTGGGGCACAAGTGTGAAGAGAGCGGGCATGCGCAAGACAGAGAGACATGGCAGAGAGGTACTTAATGTTCGCTTTCAAAGAGGCGTGGTGCCCATGGCAGAGGGCATGGCTGTGGAAATCATTTGTTGCGCTGATGCTGGACCCTTCGCCCGAGGTGGGGTTTGGTGCTACCCGCAGGCTAGGAGACGGAGGTCGACTGGAGCTTCGCCAGTACCAGCCCACGTTCCCCTTAGGTTGAGATCTTGGGTGCCGGGGCCGGCTGGACTTAGGCGGGCCTCCGTGAGATGACTCCCGGTTGATGTAGGCAAGGGTACGCCAGAGACCAGCAGAGGTATTGGAAGGCCGAGGACGGTCCGGACAAGGCAGTGTTCCAAAGACCCAGACGCCAACAGGTACAAAGGAGAACAGGGGGCATCCAGGTAAAGATAGGCCGAAGCCTGAGAGGCCAGGTCTGTAGGAGACAAGGAGGTCCAAGGCAAGCTGGAGTCAGGCAGGCGGCAGGAAGGCACAGTACTGGGAGCAGAGCTGAGGTCAGAGCCAGGAGAAAGAACAGACATAGTCCAGGCGATGCAGGGATCTAAACCAGAGAATCAGTCCAAGCGTAGTCCAGGCGATGCAGGGGTCAATACCAGAGAATCAGTCCAAGGGTTAGAGAAGCAGATGAAGGAACAAGCAGGAACAGGAACCAGAACAACAACAGGAACAGGAACCAGGAATGAGCAATGAGTACACGAGCAATCGTGGAGAACTGTTGCCAAGGCAGGGAACAAGTGGCTGGGCCCTGCCTTTTATACAGAGGCCCAGTGATGACAACATCCGGGGCTGCAAGCTACTTTCCCGCCATGGCCCCTTTAAAGGAGCGCAACTTGCCCGAGGTGCATAATTTCGTAGAACAAATTTCAAACTTTGCAAAAAAAAAAAATAAAAATTTAAAAGTGGAGGGAATTTTTAAAATATGACCAAGTTTGTGTCTGCTTTTCAGTGGCTATAAATTTGGGGCAGAAAGAGATCTAAGTAGATAGGCACAATTTACTTTTGCAAATTGCATTACACAGCCTACTTGTTTGGTCTGCCTTGAATTTGATATTCAAATCAAAGCATGCCAGTAAGGCAAGCAATTGTTGTTTTAAAATTAAGTTGCAACTTCTTGCAAATAGTCCTTTAAATCTGGTGCCAGCACTTTGAGTGATGGGTCGCAAATGTTACTGAATGCTTTGCAGTGGTGTCATCCAGTGGCGTAGCCAGAATTGATTTTTTGGGTGGGCACAAGGTTAACATAGGTGGGCACAAGGCATGCAGGTCTACTAGTTGTTTTCTTACTGATAAATAATGCCATATACTGCACCCTAGAATGGCTTTCTAAGTAGTTTGCAACAGCCATTATGTGTCATGTATGAAACTTTAAAATAATTTACTTCAATTATTTCAAGTATAGAAAACAATCAAATCCAATCATATAATAAAACAAAAATTAATGTATTCTTTCATGAACCATCTTTGCGAAACCCAGAAATCTTCATAAATACAATAAAATATAATTAATCATCAGAACAGGTGCAGCGCAAAGCTGCGGCAATTCACATTACAAGTAACATGAAAAAAAAAATTCAAATTCTGGTGTAATCTCAGCAAAAAATAACCCTCCACTGCTATTTTGTGAAGTAACAAACTCTTGCAAAGAAAGAGGCATCTGGCACCTTGCCAAACAATCACAGCACTGACTCTCAGGATTCAAACAGCAACCTTATGAAAAAGCAGCAATGCAAATACTACACCAGGCCCTAGAACATTAATACATCACCTACGGGAATAACAGAACAGGCTGGACTACTACTACAGAGAAACTATATGCTAGAAATACTCATTTCTGTCACAAACAGGCAAAACTGAGACCGACCCTTACCTAATATAGAAATAAGAGACTATAAATTAGAAACAGAAACATATAGATAAAGCCAAAATAGAAAGCCTGAGAAACTAAAATGTCTGAACAGTGGAATACTTAAGAAAGAGCAAAATACAAAAATATAAGAATGCACATTCCCAAAGATGACATTTTTAAATTGCTAACATCTCTCTCTCTCTCTCTCTCTCTCTATATATATATACATATATTTTTTTTTACCTTTGTTGTCTGATCTTTGTATTTTTCTAATCAGTTGGTCCTGGTCTCTCTTTCCCATTTTTTCCCTTGTCGCTCATTTCCTAATTCCTCTTCAGTGTCTTTTCTACTACTGTCTTCTTCCCTTCCACACACACACACACACATATATACATAAATGCTTTCTCTCACAGACTCCCTCACACACTCAGGCTCTAACTCTCATATGCTCTCCCCCCCCCCCCCCCACAGCTCACATTCTCTGCAGACACACATACAAGCTCTCACTTTCTCACCCCTCCCCAGGCTTATATTCTTATGCACACACAGACGCACATCCAGGCACCCATTCTCATCCACACACACAAACCCATTCTCCCATTCTCACCCACACATACACACATTTAAGGTCCCATTCTCACCCACACATACACACTTTCAAGCACCCATTCTTACCCACATATTCAAGCTTCCATTCTCACCCACACACACAAACCCAGGCTCCCATTCTCACCCATATATATATACACATTCAAGCTTCCATCCTCACCCACATATTCAAGCTTCCATTCTCACCCACACACACACACAAACCCAGGCTCCCATTCTCACCCATATATACACACATTCAAGCTTCCATCCTCACCCATATATACACACATTCAAGCTTCCAACCTCACCCACATATTCAAGCTTCCATCCTCACCCACATATTCAAGCTTCCATTATCACCCACACACATTCAAGACTCCATTCTCACTCCCATACACACCCAGGGTCCGATTTTCACCCACACACACACAAGGCTCCCATTCTCATCCTCACATACACATTCAAGCCTGTGCACTGTTTCCGCTTCCTCCCCCCAGAGCAGGAAGATCAGCTGGCCTCCTGCTATCTTCGGGCCGTATGGCCGACCGATCTTCCTGTTTGGGGGGGGGGGAAGGAGAGCGGAAGCGCCGCGCACAGTTTCCGCTTCCTCCCCCCAGAGCAGGAAGATCAGCTGGCCTCTCCTGCAGCCACTGGCCTCCTGCTATCTTCGAGCCATACGGCCGACCCGATCTTCCTGCTGGGGGGGGAAGCGGAAGCTGTGCGCGGCGCTTCCGCTCTTCTTCCCCCCCCCCCCCCCCCCAACAGGAAGATCGGTCGGCCATATGGTTGTAGGACCGCTTCCCCACGTGTGCCGTGATGGCGCGCGAGGCGTGGGTTCTCCTCTTCACTGTCGCGGGGATGGGATCCCGCGACAGCCTTGCAGTTCCGGTGTCAGTTGGGTGGGCCTGGGTCTAAATTGGGTGGGCAGTTGCCCACCCAGGCCCACCCGTGGCTACGCCACTGGTGTCATCCCTTTAATGGCAAGTGAAAATCAATGAAATGAGCTCCCTGGATCAATCGGAGGGTTTACCGCACTGCAAAAGGAGTAATTTGGGCAGACTAGATGGGCCCTACAGTCCTTATCTGCCACCCTTTTCTATGGTTCAAATCACTTTGTCATCCTTCCATCACTTGTTTTGCAGCCACATGCACAGAAGGAAAAGACATCTTCACACATTAGATTGCACGACAGCTGTTGCCTTCTGTCTGGAGTGGATGAAAGCCATTCTAAAGTCCACCCAGCCTTTTGTTTCTCTTCATCCCAACTGATTGGGCCTCACAGCAGCAAAGACCCATTATTTCTAATTGGGTAGCAAATTGCATGTCTCACTGTTAGGTTTGACATTAGAGGGGCACGACAAGCCCCATATTGTAGAATGTAAGAGCAGTGAAGCGCCACACGCATAGAATGGTCGAGAAATGCTATGGAGATTAATGAAAGATAAGGAGTGATACCATACATTTTACAACAATCCCTCTGAAGTAGAATATTCATTCGAAACACAGTACTGTATACGGGATTAAAGGAACAAAGGAAAAAATGAAGAGGATTCTTTGAACTAATTTTTATTTGCAAATGACAAAATATATAAAAATGTAGTGCAATGTGGACTGCAACTTAGGACCAATGATTATATATAGGGCTTGATTGCAGGCATTGAAAATATATATAGCCTATCGTGCCTAGCATGATAGTCTTTTTGCCATGATTGGAATCATCAATTTAAAGTATTTATAGTGGGTTAATTGTTTGGACTTTTATATTGATATATTATCTCCCTCTGGTTTTGAACTATTCTTGAAATCAGGTGAGTATTGGTTGCACACCAGTCAGGAGAGAGACCATGGGGTGATCATGTTTGATGATCTCAAGGTAGTGAAATAGTGTGATAAGGTGGTCTCCAGTCAGAGAATTACTAAGGTGCATAGGGAGAGACATAATGAGGTGATAATGCCTCTTTACAGGTCATTAGAGTATTGTGCCCAATTTTGGAGACCATTCCTCCAAAAGGATAAAAACAGGCTGGAGGTGGTCCAGGAAAAGGCTTTCAAAAATGGTGCATGGTTTGCACCAAAAGCATAGGACATGAGATATAAGGACCATAAAGGAAAGGAGAGATGAGGAATAGGAGAGAGACGTTTAAATATCTCAAAGGTATAAATCAGGCACAGCCAGCAAACATATTTTCAGAGGAAAGAATGCTCTAGATCCAGTAGATAGATTCAGAAACAACATCAGAAAATGTTTCTTCATGGAAAGAGTGGTGGATGCATGGAATGAATTCTCAATGGAGGTAGTGAAGAGAAAAATAGTAAAAGATTTCAAAAAAAGCATGGGATGAGCATAGAGAATCAGAACTGGCAAAAAGGTAAGGAGAGAGTCTGAGATCAAATGGGGCCTATGGTATTGCACTAGGAATTGGATTGAGCAGACTAGATGGGCATAATGGTTCTTATCTGCCACTCTGTTCTATGACAGTGGTAGGAACAGGGTTGGGAGAGGCAGTATTGCAAATAATCCACTCTTCACTCCTTCAAGAGAAAAGGCAAAGGGAGAGATGATAAAGACAAAATAAAAGGGTGGAGAATGGAAGCACAAACTAATGAAACTATAGGCCATGGGGTAGCCAGGTTAGTACTGAGGCTGTTGTACTTGGTCACAGTGCTCAGATGCTTAATGTCTCCCCCTCAAGGTCAAGAGAATATCTTGCCCTCCTCTATTTGTTTTTATTTATTTAATTTGATTTCTACTCCACTTGAGTTTTGTTTGTTTTTGAGTTTTGTTTTTGCCTTCTGGCTCAATTTACAAGAAATCACACGACTTACAAGAATTCAGTCTCATTAGCATATCTGAGATAACATTATAATGCCAACCAATTAGGAAAGTGTTATACAAACAAACAAATTAACTCACTGATGTGTAACTCATTGATGTCACTCCTGGTGGATTACAACCTCAAAACACATTATGTATGATGTATATTCATGTAATGACTGGCACTCATCAGTGCTGGCGGTGCACTAAGTCCAGCGCTCAACCATGCTGTCTATACTCTGTGAAGTTTGGTGTTCATTGATGCCGACTGTGCTCTGTTACATATTGTGCTCATCAAAACAACTCTGCTTTGTGAAATACAGTACTCCCTGGCAACTAGCTCTTTTGGCTATGCCCTGGATGCACCAGATGCTGGTAAGTCCTCCCTCCTTCCCTCTGGTGCAAAATTGGTAGAGGGCCTTCACCGAGCATCTGCAATTAGGCTTATCCCAGAGCCTGGAGGTCTCAAAATCAGCAAACATAAATTGCAGATCCAGGCTTCCGACAAGTTCTCACAGGCTCAGCAGGGCCTTACCCAGGACCCTGCCAAATGCGTGCAGGTTTTAGTGCCAATGAGTGTAACTGCTGTTTTGTGGCTTACAAAAGAGTTCTTGTAAGGTGGCAGTGCTTCACACAGGCCATGGCTAAATGTCAAACTTTTAAGTTGTAACCTCAGGGCCCCTCCCCTACCATGAGGCTAAGTTGCTGCCTGGTTGTTGGGAAGGCCCACACAGTCTTTCTCGGTGTATACCTCCATGTCTTCTTCTCCAGGGAAGTACAGTCCTACCTACATTGCTTCTTCCTCTGGCGTGAATAGTGCTGTTTCTCCTGGTTTTGAGTTTTCGGCACTAATCGGCTCCCCTTCCATGTTGCTTGTACTAGTGTTTAAAGATCTATTGAGATAGCCCATCCAACTCCCAGAGGCATCTCATTAGTCCTGTTCTTTCCTATGGTTGATGGGAAATATAGTCTCCAACTCTCTCTTTCTTCACCCTGGGGGGATGTGTCTGCATTCATGTCCTGTATCTCTAATGCTCCACTCGAAGATAGCAGGTGCTTAAGCCAGGTGGTCATGCTACAATTTAATAACAAAAACAGGAATAAAACAGAATAAAACAATAACAAAATCTAGTGAGTAAAGGGATATACATTTAGAAGAAAACAAAGCAGTGATAGCTCAACCCACCCACAATGCAAAATTTAAAAATACAAGTAAAATATAGAATAAGCTACAGCTTAATATTCTGTCTTAATAAGTTCTGTGAGAGTCAACACCAAATAGAAATGACTTATTCACCATATGCCTGTCTAAAAAGCCAGGATTTTACCAATTTGTGAAAAGATAATCTTCACAATTCTGGGCTTCTCGAAGCAGATCATTCCATATGACAGGACCTACAGAACTAAAGGCTCTAGTTCAAGTCACAGCCAAACATGTTAATTTAAGTAAGGGTATAACTAACAATGAAGAATGTGAAAATATTGAAGCATGTGATTTGAATGATACTAAATTCCTGAACATACCCTGATCAGTCCAGACCAGTGGGTTATGCATCCTACCAGCAGATGGAGTCAGAGAACAAAAACTTTGGGCACTGCTACATAACCGAGAGTGCCACCTGCAGTCCCTCAGTATTTCTCTGACTCCAGCAGATGGTAGAGGTGCATTCCTGCAGTCTTTTAGTTAGTTTAAAAAACAAAAAAGATAGGGAAAGGAAGTAGGATAGTTAGGGCTACTAGTACTGCTTCTTGAGGTGTTAGGCACCTTCGTGGGCCATCCCTCTTTGGAAGCCGGGTGACCGGGGGGTTGGACGCCCCTGCCTGTGTCTTGCCCGCAGCAGTCCAGTGGCTTGACAAACAGGGGCTTCTGGTTTCCTCGCTCACTGAAGTGGCTCCTCTTCCTCGGATCCCTGAGACTCCTAGGGTGTCTCATTAAAGTTTAAAAAAAAAAAAAAGGGACTTCCTCAAGGTAAGTGGAGTCTGTTGAGGGACGGGCTGTGCGGTTGCCGGCAGCCAGTGGTGAGGAGGGTACTAGTCCCCCGAGGCTCTGGGTAGGTCGACAGGAAGGGGAGGGGAAGCCTTCATGCATTTTTTTTCTTTTTTTCTCTCAGTGCGTTTCTCGACCGGTCTCTGCCGTCAGAGCTTCGCCCTTGCAGGGAGGTGGTTATTTTTACTTCCCTTGGCCGTGTGGAGGTTTCCTGACTTCTTTTTTTTTCAATTTTTGCTGACGACTGTGTGGAGGCACAGGCCTGCTCATGGCTCCCCGAACCGAAATGGCGGCCTGCTGCGCTTGTGGCACGACAGGACAAACTCTGGATGGAGATTCCCTCTGTTCTGCCTGTAGCACCAGGCAGGAGGGACCTTCTTTGGGGGAAAGGGCTGGCAGGCAAGGCCTGCGGTCCTCCAGTTTGATGTGTCCCCCCCCCCCCCCCACGTCGGATGTCGCGGGATGAGGAAGCTCCACCTCTCCTTTCCCCTGTGGAGCAGGATTGTTCTTTTGGGGTGGATGCTGGGTTACCGGACCCCTCAGCTGAGGGGGGAGAGGACCCAGGGGATTTTTGCCCGGAGTTCGTGCTGCTGCTTCACCAGGCTTTCCTGGCTAGGAAGAGAGCAGCATGGCCGGATGTGCCATCGGAACCTCTGGCTAAGCAAGCGTCCAGGAGGTTTTCGGATGCCCAGCTACCTTCAGGGGACCGACAGGGGACCCGTGTTGAAGATAGGCCACCGGTTCCGCTGGGGGACACCACGGTTTCACCTTTGGATCAGGACCCTGGGGTCCCGCTGGATATGGGTGATGGGCCCTGTTCGACCCAGATCCAGATGAGCTGCCTTCATCGGAGGGTGATGACCCCAGTGTGGTGCACTTGTTTAAGCGTGAGGAGCTTAGACCTCTTATTCCCCAGGTTTTGGAAGTTCTGGGGGTCAAGGTGGCTCAGGATGAGTCTGACAGCGAAGGGGTTAACCCGGTCCTGGATGGGATTTGTGGTCTGATGACCTCCTTTCCACTACCAAAGAAGATTTGCAAGCTGGTTACCCGGAAGTGGGACTCGCCAGATGCGGGCTTGAAAGTGGGCAGAGAGATGGTGAAGATTTACCCTCTTTCACAGGATGTTTTGGATTTTCTGCGGGTGCCGAAGGTGGACGCGGCGGTGTCTGCCGTGACTAAGAAGATCACCATTCCTGTGGCCGGGGCTGTGGCGCTGAAGGACATATAGGACCGCAAGCTGGAGATTCAGCTTAAACGGGTCTTTGAGGTCTCCGCTCTGCGGGCAGTTATTTGTGCCAGCCTTATGCAGAGAGCCTGCCTTTGTTGGGTCCAGGAGGCATCCACGGCGTTGAATGCCGGCAGTGGTGGACCCTTACAGGCTGTGCGATTGGAGGCAGGTGTTGCGTAAGTCGCTGGCGCTTTGTATGATTTGGTTCGGACCTCGGCGCATAGCATGGTATCCGCAGTCTCAGCTCGTAGACTCCTCTGGTTGTGAAATTGGTCAGCAGATTTGTCCTCCAAGTCTCAGCTTTGTAACCTCCCCTTCAAAGGCAAGCTTCTCTAGGGGGAAGATCTGGACCAATTGGTGAAGTTACTTGGGGAATCCAAAGGCAACTGGCTTCCGGAGGATAGGAAACCTTCAGGGAAGGTTTTTCCCCCTCGGCCTTGCTTTCGGGACTCTCTCAGATTTCCCTCTGGAAGGCCTTCAGCTCCTTCGGGGTCCAGGCCTATCCCAGGGCACCAGCAGTCCTTTTGTGGAGGTAGTCGCCCAGGCAGAGAGTCCATGGGCCAGGGCCCTGGACGTGGAAAACCCTCCCAATGAAGCCAGGGGCACCCATTCCATCAGAGAAACTGTAGGAGGCAGATTGTTGAGCTTTTAAATGGAGTGGGCGAGGATTACCCCGGACCGTTGGGTTTTGGAAGTGGTTCGGGACGGTTATACTGTCGAATTTTCGCACCCGGTTTGGGAGGCCTTTGTGGAGTCTCGCGTAGCCTTGTGGGCCAAATGCCAGGTGGTGCAGGGGACTCTGCAACGGCTTCTTGACCTCAGGGCCATTGTTCCAGTTCCCTTAGCGGAACAGGGCCAGGGCCAGTATTCAGTGTACTTTGTGGTTCCCAAGAAAGAGGGTACCTTTCATCTCATTCTGGATTTGCAGAAGGTGAACCGGTGTCTTCGAGTCCCCCGTTTTTGCATGGAGACCTTGAGATGGTCATGGCTGAGGTGCGCAAAGGGGAGTTTCTTGCGTCCTTAGACCTCACCGAGGCGTATCTCCACATCTCGATCCTTTGGGATCACCAGCAGTATCTCCAGTTCAAAGTTCTGGGTCAACATTTCCAGTTTCAGGGTCTTCCGTTTGGGCTGGCGACAGCCCCACGTACCTTTACCAAGGTCTTGGTGGTTGTGGCGGCGTTCTTGTACAAGGAGGGAGTCCATCCTTATCTAGACAGCTGTTTGTTTCGAGCGAAGTTGCGGGAGGACTGCAAGAGATCAATCCAGAGGGTGATGGTCACCTTACTGTCGCTCGGCTGGGTCATAAATGTCCAGAAAAGTCACTTGGAACCCACTCAGTCGCTAGTTTACTTGGGAGTGCTTTTTGATACCTCCCAAGGCATGGTTTTTCTAGCATCGGACTGTGTGGCGAAGCTGCAGGATCAGGACAAGGCACTCCTTCAGAGGAAGGTTCCGACGGTTTGGCATCATTTACACGTCCTGGGATCCATGGCCTCCACCTTCGATTTGGTTCCATGGGCATTCGCTCATTTGCGGCCGTTGCAGTGTGCGCTGTTGTCGAGGTGGAGCCCGGTGTCGGAACAGTTCCAAGTGCCATTACCTCTGCTTCCAGAGTACAGAGTCAATCTGTCATGGTGGCTTTTGCGCAGCAACCTGGAATGGGGGGTGGACTTGGACCCGCCGAATTGGGTGGTTATCTCCACAGATGCCAGTCTGTCAGGCTAGGGAGAAGTTTGCCTGAACAAATCAGCTCAAGGTCTTTGGTCACCAACAGAGAGTTTCTGGTCCATCAACCGCCTCAAGATGAGGGATGTCTGATTGGCCCTCCTGCCCCTAATCAAGAACACCATGGTTTGGGTATTCTCAGACAACGTGATGACGGTAGTCTACATCAACCGGCAAGGTGGTCAAGGAGTCTTGCGGTGGCACTGGAAGCAAGGCTTTTGTTCGCTTGGGCGGAGCACTATCTCAATGGAATCGCTGTATCGCATGTCGCAGGGGTGGAAAATGTTCAAGCGGACTTCCTCAGCAGGCAACAGCTCGATCCGGGGGAGTGGGAGCTGGCCCCCGAAGCTTGGAACCTCATTTGAACTAGGTGGGGCGTGCCTCAGTTGGATCTGATGGCAACTTGGGCCAATGCAAAGACAGAACGCTTCTTCAGTCATCAGCGAGAGGTGGGCTTGGTAGGGTTGGACACCCTAATGTGCCCTTGGCCCATGGGAATTCTCTATGCCTTCCCTCCCTGGCCTCTCATTGGTTGGCTTCTTCGACGCATAGAGTGCCATCCAGGCAGCATAGTACTGGTGGTTCCGGAGTGGCCGTGTCGTCCATGGTTCGTGGACTTGGTTCAAATAGCGCTGGAAGGTCCCCTACAGCTGACTCATATCCCGCACCTGCTCCGTCAGGGGCCTATATTTTCGGATCGGGAGGATCACTTCTCTCTCGTGGCTTGGCTTTTGAGAGGCGGCGATTGTAATTGAGGGATATTCAGAGCAGGTCATTTCCACTCTTCTTCAGGCTCGTCGACCGTCTACTTCTATGGCCTATGTTAGGGTCTGGGAGTTGTTTGAAGCATGGTGTCACCAGCGCTCCTTAGATCCTTTGGCAATGGAGATTCCCTAGGTGTTGGATTTCCTTCAACAGGGGCTGGATAAAGGTTTGGCTTACAATTCACTTCAGGTCCAAGAAGCGGCCTTAGGTGCCTTATGGGGCAGGTTTCATGGTCGGTCGCTCGCGGTTCACCCAGATATTTCTAGGTTCCTCAAGGGGGTCAAGCATTTACGCCCTCCCATCCGCCCATTATGTCTGGATTGGAGCTTAAATCTGGTGCTTCGTGTGCTTTGTGGGGCTCCTTTGAGCATTTGCGCAGGGCTCCGCTTAAAGATTTGACCTTGAAGACAGTGTTCCTGGTAGCCATTTGTTCTGCTCGGCGGATTTCAGAGTTGCAGGCTTTGTCATGTCGAGATCCTTTCCTTAGGATTTATGATGATAGAGTTTCGCTGTGCACGGTGCCTTCGTTTGTTCCCAAGGTGGTGTCTGCCTTTCATGTCAGTCAGGAGGTGGACCTGCCAGGCTTTCTGCAGTGGGCTTGGGATTCTTCTCAGGAGAGGGATCTTCATCTTTTGGATGTCCGTCGTACTCTAGCGCTATGTGGAGGTTACCAATGACTTTCGACGGTCAGATCATCTGTTTGTCCATCTGTGGACCTAAGAAAAGTGACAAAGCTTCTAAGGCTACTATTGCGCACTGGATTAAGGAGGTTATCTGCTTGGCTTATGTTGCCCGAGGGCGTCAGGTCCCCTTGGCTCTAAGAGCTCATTCCACTAGGGCCCAGGCTACCTCCTGGGCTGAATGTCAGCTTCTGTCACCACAGGAAATCTGCAGAGCGATGGTTTGGTCCTCTCTCCACACTTTCACCAAGCGTTATTGCTTGGATGTTAGAGTGCAAGATGAATCGTCCTTTGGGGAGAGTGTTCTGCATGCGCCGAGCTGCGCAGCCTGCCTCCATTCCCTCCAAGGCCGCTCCGAAATCGGAGCAGCCTCGGAGGGAGCTTTCCTTCGCCCTCCCCTCACATTCCCCTCCCCTCCCTTCCCCTACCTAACCCACCCCCCCGGCCCTATCTAAACCTCCCCCTACCTCTATCACGAAAGTTACGCCTGCTCGAAGCAGGCGTAACTTTGCGCGCGCCAGCCCGGCTGCCGCGGTCCATGTTCCGGTCCGGGTGCTGGTCCAGGGGCCGCTATCATGCCCCCGGAACGCCCCCGGGCCGAAACCATACCCCCAGACACGCCCCCGAAACGCCGAGTCACTCCCGACATGCCCCTGAAACGCCGCATCACTCCCGGAACACCCCCGACACGCCCCTGACATGCCCCTCCATGCAAGCCTCGGGACTTGCGCGCGTCCCGGGGCTTGTGCGCGCCGCCGAGCCTACGCCTATTTTTATTGTTGATTTGTTGTATGATTTTCTTTTTAATGTTATTAACATATATTGTACGACTATTGATGTTATTTGTTTGATATTTTAAATTATGTATGTTTCTTGTAAACCGCCTAGACGGCCAGATCCTGGCCATTTTGCGGTATATAAAAACCTTTTAAATAAAATAAATAAATAACAACTTTTATTGTGTTACCAACATGTTGTGAACTGGTATGATGTTACCACGAATATCGGTATATAAAAATAAATAAATAAAATAAAATAAAATATTCAAAACAAAACTAAAGAAAAATGAATAAAATTGTGTTGTTTTTTCTTTTTCTTTTTCAGGAACTGGATACCAAGCCCTACCTCCCCTAGTCCAGGTCTCTCCTTCCTCCTGCCCAACCTGTGATATTTAATTGGCTCCCAGCTCCCCTCAACTCCTCTCAACCTCATTCACTGGTTTAGATCAGGTAGGATCAATCCCCAATCACTCCTGCCCCAACACTGCTGGTTTTCAAAATGAAGCTTCCTTAGCCAGAGCCATTTTGAAATACAGCAAACTCAGGGATAGGGTAAGAGGGGTTCCAGGGGTGGATGAGGAGGCCAGGAGAGGCAATTCATTTTTTCAGGTTGGGTAGGCAGTGCCTTGGACAGACACTATTTTGTTTTGTTTTTTCCCCCTTTTTTCATTTTTTTAAATTTTGAATAAATGAAATGAAATAAACAAGAAATGAAAAAAAAAAAAGAAAAACAAATATCGCCATATGGAGTAAATACAGATTATATCACCTCTGGCAATATTTGATTGGAACATGAGGCATGAAGTTACCTTTCATTTCCTCTTTCTTGGTTTCATCCTGTGGCTGAGACTGTTCAGCATTAGACTGAGATTGAGTAAGGTGTAGTGGAAGCATATATATACATATGACTCCATTATATGATGAAATATTTGTATCACATTTGTCTATTAGTTCTTGGACTAGGCCAATGGAAACATCTGAATTACCACATAAGCTATTTTGGCATCTGCTGTTGCAAAGCAGTTTTAAATCTACAACAAATATTACAGCAGTATAAGAACAATAATTACTTAAGTGATATATTTTCTCCCACATATATTAGGAGGCTGCACAAATGACCTCCCAGAACCCAAAATCCTACATTTAAACAGAAAAGAAAATACCCTATCTTTTATAGGAGCAACTTAAGTTACATTCCTGTTTTTAAATATATTGGTTCCCCAAGTGTGATGTAGAGATTTGCAAAGATGCTTTGAAAAGGTTTTCCTATGAAGTGATCATTACAGCATTATGAAATTGCATTGATCAAATTTCTAAAATTATCCAAGGCTGCTAAAATGCTGGAATGTATGTAAAATAGAGGTTCCCAAACCTATCCTGGAGGACCTCCATTTCATGCAAATTTTATCTCATGCATATTCATTGTGGATATCTTAAAAATCCTTTTATTCCCAAACCAGTCCCCCAGGACTGGTTTGGGAATAAATATGTTACGGTTCAACACTGAGTTTTGTTTTTGCCTTCAGGCTCAATTTATAAGAAATCACATGACTTACAAGAATTCAATCTCAATAGCATATATGAGATAAAATTATAATGCCAACCAATTAGGAAAATATTATACAAACAAACAAATTAACTCACTGATGTGTAAATTGGAGGTGATGACATATTTAACCCACTGTATCAATAACGTTCTCTGAGACTGCTTCTGAATTGCCTTTGCTGGTAATTATATTCTTTAATATTCCATTTATCTCATTAAAGAGCTTTCTCATTTAGCTGCCAACGTTACGTATTTATTTATAGTCTACAACACTCTACTGTGTCTGTACTAAAGGAACATACTAATTAAATAAGTGGTTAAAGAGTTAGGCTTAGTTGGATTATAGTTCCCTCATGAGGCAGAATTTAATGGTGAAGTCCTAGCCTATAAAAACACAAGGCATCATTTTGAAGGTGTGGATTTTGAGTTGCCCTTTTCAGGGACAGCATGCTATCATGCCTTTTACTGGCTTTTGATTAGTTTTCAGAAAATGACTTTTGGGTTACTTGGAAAAAGACTTGGGGTATGGACTAAAAGAAAATGAGCCTTTCTTCCATTTTAAGGATTCCAGCTTTTGACTCGTTGTTGTGGAAGAAGTTTATCCACTTATCTTTTCCTCATTTTGGGTTGATTTTTGAAACTGACTTTATTTTTTGTCTGAGTCCCCTTTGGATACAGGGACTAAAGGAATGTCATCTTGAGAGCATGTAGGAGTTTCTCATTCCAAAGAGAAGTTACTATAGGAATGAGTCCTCAATCATTCTGGGAAGAATATGTGAATCCTAGAAGAAGAACAGTGGCACCTTTTGGGTGTGGACCACTATGCTCTCACCTGGATAGGGAAGAAAGGGGATTGAATTGGAAAGTAAGAAGAACATTCTGTTCATCTAGATAAAGGTATGCTATATGGGACTCCTCAGTGAGGACAGCAGCCCACTGCTTACAGCGATAAAATGGCATCACTCAGATTCAAACTAAACAGTCAAATATATAAAAATCACTGCAAACCACCTTGCAAGGGATATTGCCAAAATCTGATTTTGGCTGCCAGACTTTCTTATATCTTGAGCCTTGCCTTTCAAAATCCATTTTTCTCAAGTGTAGCACAACACAGAACCTAAATCCAACCAAGAAAATACTGCCCTTAGAGATGCTGAAGAAAAATCTTCTGTGGCAAGCAGCTCGCTATGTTGCGCTGCGATGGGAGAGAGCACCAGGGGGCGCTCCCCATCCTGGGATGAGAGCTGTGTGCCCTTGCGGGGAGATGGTCTTTGTCTGGGAACTGGAGAACCAGGGACTTCCACCGGACCTACACGCTTCCATGAGGCCACCAATGCAATGGTGGTCTCTGAGTTGTCCTCCGACCACTCCAAGCCCTTTTGGATCTGCCGATGGGTAATGGCAAGAAGCGGCAGGCAGGACAGAGGTCAAGGGCGGATGGAGACATCTGGCATTGTGGAAGACGAAGACTCAGGCAAGGCAAGGCAGGGCAAGGCAAGGCAAGGCATGGCAATCAAGGAAAGGTTAAAATCAAGTGGTTAAAAGTCCGGAACCTCCAGGCAAACAATGTCCCTCCGGCGCCCTACACAACCCAGCCAGGCTGGTCGCGGACCACACAAGAAGGCATCAGAACCATGGAAATCCAAGGACAGGATGGAACGGACAGGTGGCCACAGTCCCTCAGGCGTCCTACACAGCCCAGCCGGGCTGGTCGCAGACCACACTGAAGGATGGGACCTGCCCAGGGAAGGGCAGACATCAGGCTTATGGACATCAAGGCAAGGACGTCAGGACATCAGGAACAAGGCAGGTCTGATGAGGGATGAGAAGACTCCTTGGCGCCATCAGATGGAAAGACCCAGCAGCGCCCTACACACCCCAGAGGGGGTGGTCGCAGACCACTGGGCCACTATGTGCCCTACTCAACCCAGCCGGGCTGGTCGCAGACCACAAGGGATGGGTCAGAGTGGAGTTGAGGACATCTGGATGAAGACATCAGGACATCTAAGACAAAGGACGTCGGGAATGCTGGGACATCAAGGAAAGCTGGAACACTGGACATATCAGGAGAGACTGGAACATGGAACATCCAGAGAAGGGACCAGGAACAAAGAGGGATCTCAAGAAGAAGACAAATGCCAAGCAGGAGCAGGAAAAAAGGGTCCTTAGGAGACCAGCTCCAGGAGGACAAGCTCTAGGAAGGAACTTGCTCATTGCGAAGGCAAGGAAGGACTGACCTAAAGAGCCTTTTGTAGGCTGAAGAGGCAGATCCAGGAAGTGAGGTCATCCAGGGCCCACTCCCTCACTGGCCCTTTAAGAAGGGCAGAGAGACTGTTGTGTCCGTCGGTCTCAGACGGCTTCGACCCTTATATCTCACCTTTTTCTCTGCTCTCCCCGCTAGCCTTGGGAAGTTGGCTACCGCCGCATCTGCAAGCCGCTCTCTCCAGCATCCCTGGAACAGCTATGGCGTTGCCTTCTGCCATGTTCCTCCCAAGGGCCTCCTAGGGTGCGTGCGTGCTCGCTAACCACATCTTTATTCCAACTATGGTGTGACCCTCAGGAGCGTCTACCTCGAGTGACGTCACAACATCCAGGTATTTAGCATTGTCTTACCTGGACAGAAGAGCGTTGGCTTGGGCCTCTTCGCTGTGGGAGCGTGATGATCCTATTCTACATGACCTTGCTGGGTTCCTTGAACTGTTCAGGTCAGTTTTTGATGACCCTGCCCGGCATACTAATGCAGGATCTTTGTTGGTTCATCTGAAGCAAGGTAGTAAACCTTTATCAGACTTCACCATAGAATTCAAGACACTGGCATCTGAATTACATTGGGACCCTAAATGCCTGAGGACACTCTTCTTTGAGGGGTTGAACTCTCATTTGAAAGACGAGCTGGCAGCTCGTGAAATGCATGAGACCTTGGCGGAACTGGTGAAGTTGGCAATGAGGATTGATCGCCGACTTTGTGACAAGGTTCAAGAGACCAAGACTCCCAGAAGACCCCTTCTGGGTGAAACTCGAGTTAAGACTACACCGAGGCCTGTTCCCTCGGGTCCAGTTGCTGGCAAAGAAGAATCTATGCAATTAGGCCGCAGTCACCTGATGTCAAAAGAGAGAAGAACGCAGAAGAGGTTAAGCCTCTGTATGTATTGTGGACAAGCTGGCCATGCCATACAAACTTGCCCTATATGTCCGGGACTGGCAGACCTAACTCCTGCGGTAGGACTCTTAGGTCTAACTGCACCCTTTCCTCCACTCTCTCTTCCTGTATCCTTGATCTGCGGACCTTTAGAATACCAGACTCTTGCCCTAGTGGACTCAGGGGCAGGAGGCAATTTTATTTTGAAACGATTAGTGGAACACTTGCGGATCCCCACCACCGCCATGATGACTCCACTACTCCTGTCTTCAATTCATGGGGAACCATTACCGGGAGAAGTAACTCAGCTCACTGAACCCGTGAGTTTATGAACCGGTGCTCTCCATTCAGAGACTATCTTTGTCCTAGAGAAGGCCATGCACCCTATAGTATTGGGGTTACTGTGGCTGCAACAGCATATGCCTCAATTCAATTGGGCCACTGGAACTTTCACGTTGGGGTCCAGATTGCCATGGTAAATGTCTGGTGGAGGTCGCTCTTTTACCCTGCATGCCAACTACCCCATTGCTGCCTGGGTTGCCTCCTCAGTATGCATCTTTTCAAGATGTATTTTCCAAGGAAGCTGCAGATGTACTCCCTCCACACAGATCCTACGACTGCGCCATCAATTTGAAGCCTAACACTGAACCACCCAAAGGAAGGGTTTACCCTCTCTCCGTGGTAGAAAATAAAGCCATGTCTGAAAACATACAGGAGAACCTTTAGAAAGGCTTCATAAGACCCTCCAAGACTCCTGCCGGTGCAGGCTTTTTCTTTGTGGGGAAAGACGGCACATTGCAACCATGTATTGACTATCGAGGTCTAAATGAGATCACTGTGAAAGACCACTATCCCTTACCACTCATCTCAGAGCTATTTGACAGACTACAGGGAGCCAAGATATTCTCCAAGCTTGATCTCAAGGGAGCCTATAACCTAGTTCGCATCCGCTCTGGCGATGAATGGAAGACAACCTTCAACACCCGGGATGGGCACTTTGAATATCTAGTGATGCCCTTTGGCCTGTGCAACACCCTGGCTGTCTTCCAAAACATGATGAATGACATTCTGCATGATCTACTCTACAAATGTGTCGTTGTGTATCTAGATGACATCTTTATATTTTTCCAAGACATGAACACTCATCTGGAGGATGTCAAAAGAGTGCTGCAAAGACTCCGTAAGAATCGTCTATACACCAAGTTGTCTAAGTGCGAGTTCCATAAGGAATCAGTGCCTTTCTTAGGGTACATTGTTTCCAATCATGGTTTCCAGATGGACCCACAGAAGCTGGAGAGCATTAAGAAATGGACACAACCCACAGGTCTAAAGGCTCTTAGCCGATTTCTGGGATTTACCAACTACTACAGAACCTTCATCAAGAACTACTCCTCACTCACTGTTCTGCTTACAGCTATGACTAAGAAAGGTGCCAACGTCACCAATTGGTCTACGGAGGCTGTATCAGCATTCCAGAAACTGAAAGATGTCTTCTCAAGCAAGCCATGCCTCCAACATCCGAGTCCAATAGGCCCTTCATTGTAGAGGTCGATGCTTCAGACATAGGCGTAGGGGCCATGCTAAGCCAGGCCGGTGACTCTAAGAACTTACACCCATGCTCATTTTTTTCCTGTCGCTTCTCACCAGCGGAGAACTACGAAATAGGAGATAAAGAACTCCTGGCAATCAAGATGGCATTAGAGGAGTGGCGCCCCTGGCTTGAAGGTGCACAACATCAGATCACAGTCTTTACTCATCATAAAAATCTGGAGCACATCCGCCACGCACAATGCCTAAACCATAGGCAGGTGAGATGGTCCCTGTTCAACAGATTTGACTTTGTGCTGAAATAACGCCCTGGAGATAAGAACATCAGAGCAGATGTCCTATCTCGCTCATTCCTCTCCGAGGACGTACCTGATGAACCTCAACATATCATTGACCCGAAAAGAGTTATCTTGTCAACTACTCACCCAGTACCTGCGGGTAAGACCTTTGTATCCAAGAACCTAAGAAGAAAGTTATTAGCGTGGGCTCACGACTCTAAATTGGCTGGACACCCTGGTCAATGCAGAACTCTGGCAAAACTTCAGAAGTACTACTGGTGGCCCACCATGAAGGAAGACACGTTCTCCTATGTCGCTTTTTGCTCTAATTGTGCCAGACAGAAACCACCGCCCAGCAGTCCTTGGGGCCTACTCCAACCCTTGCCAGTACCAGATGAGCCCTGGACACACATCACTACAGACTTTGTAGTAGACTCACCACTCTCAGGAGGAAACAACACTATCTGGGTAACAGTGGATCGTTTCTCGAAGATGGCTCACTTCGTGGCTCTCCCTGGTTTGCCCACAGCCATGGAGCTTGCAAAGCTTTTCATCACTCACATCTTTCGCCTACATGGCATGCCAAAGCACATCATCTCTGAGAGAGGAACCCAGTTCACAGCCAAGTTTTGGAAGGCATTGTGCAAGAAGTTTGATATCTCTCTCGACTTCACCTCAACATACCATCCTCAATCTAACGGGCAAACAGAGAGAATGAATAGGACACTCAAGCAGTTCATTCGTGCCTATGTGGGTACTCGCCAAAATGATTGGGCTGAACTGTTGCCCTGGGCTGAATTCGCCATCAACTCTCATCCAGCAACATCTACTGGATCAACACCATTTGAAGTGGTCATCGGACGACTACCATCACCACCCTTACCACTTCCACTTTCAGTGTCATCCCCGGCAGCTTAATCTACTGCCAAAGATATTCAACAACTTTGGACTAAAACTAAAGAGATGCTTTGTAAAGCAGGACAATGAGCAAAGAAAGGCTATGATGTTCATCACGTCAAGGCTCCAGAATTCCAGCCTGGTGATAAAGTCTGGCTATCTACATAACATTTAAGACTCAAGATACCTTCAGCTCATTTTGGTCCATGCTACGTCGGACCCTTTCCGATTCTCCGACAACTAGGTACTCTTACATACAGTCTGAAACTTCCACCAGCATTGAAGATTCATAATTCGTTCCATGTCTCACTATTGAATCCATTAATCCTTAGTGAGTTCTCAACCAAGACACCGGAACCTACACCTATTGATGCAGAAGAAGACATCGAATACAAGGTAGACGCTATCCTTGATGTCAGAAAACGAGGAAGAGTATGGGAATACCTCCTGTCATGGGAGGGTTATGGACCTGAATATAACTCTTGGGAAACTCAAGCAAATATCATGGATAAAGAGATGCTTCAACAATTCCACAGAATGCATCCTCAGAAACCAAGACCAGGTAGGAGGTCTGGAGGGGGCCCTTTGAAGGGGGCTACTGTTGCATCCATCGGTCTCAGACGGCTTTGACCCTTGTACCTCACCTTTTTCTCTGCTGTCCCTGCTAGCCTTGGGAAGATGGCTACCGCCACATCTGCAAGCCGCTCTCTCCGGCATCCCCATAACGGCTATGGCATTGCCTCCCACCATGTTCCTCCCAAGGACCTCCTAGGGTGCATGCGCGTGCGCTACCCACATCTTTATTCCAGCTATGGCATGAACCTCAGGGGCGTCCCCCTCAAGTGACGTCACAACATCCAGGTATTTAGCCTTCGCTTGTTTGCTAGCTTGTTGAGTTAGCAAGGATTGGATTCGTCCGGTCTACGCTACTCTGCCGCTTCCTGCTGCCACTGGAAGCTCTACCTTACCCTTCGGGGTATTCTCTAACCTGGGTACCCGCTCCTCGGGGGCCCTCTGCTTTCCTTTCAGGTTCCTCACTGGGATCAGGTACTCACTCCTCAAGGGCCTGCTCTCCCTGCATTGGTGCATGTTACCATCTACTTCAGCCTGGTGGAATTGCCAACCTTACAGCTACTATCTAGTGAGTAATCTCATTCTCAGTCTATCTCACCCACAGCTTTGCCGTGCTGGGAAACCTACACCGGACTCTCCCTATACTAACTTGGTGAGATGGGTCCCCTCTGCCGAGGGTCCCTGAACTGCTACCTCTGGATCACCTCACTACTGCCACCTTTGGTAGTATACTACAAGCTGTATAATAAAAGATCTAACTCTGTGTTTGTGCGTCCCGAGTCTAGCCCAGTACTGTGGCTCCCCATGGGGCTCCTCTCCGTGGGTGTGGTCATTTGCCACAGTACCCAGGAATCCACCCAAATACCGCTAAACCATATCAGAGACGCAGCCCCGCACCTAGGGAAAGCAGGAAGGAGAAGCAGCAGGACCCTGGACAGCGGTCCTGCTGAGAGAGGAGGAGCTGGAGCTGGGCCATGCAGGCCCCAATGTGGGAGGCAGAGCAAGGCGGCGTCCCTGCCACTGCGGAGCAGGCCTCAGGCCCGTTGAAGATGGCGTGGGTGGCCTCCTGCTGCAACGGAGCACCGGGGGGGGGGGGGGGGGGTGGCACTCGCCACTGAAGAGAAGGACACCAGGCCTGCGGGAAGATGGCAGCCACCGGGCCATGGAGGAGATGTTGGCAGCATGGCTCCTGCCATGCCGGCAAGATGGCGGCCTCCAGCCACGGAGACGAATCCTGGTGCGGCTCCTGCCGCAAGGTAAGAGGCTGCCCGTGGCCTTGGCCATGGGCAGAATCGCAACATGCTAGGGGTGTGTATTCGTTTGCACACTACCAGCAGGCATTATTGTGTCTGAAAGATGAAGGCGATATATAAAAGATTTATTTATTTATTTACAGGAACTTCTAGCCCACCATATTACCACTAACATGGCTGATAACAATTCAAAAAAATAGTTCAGCATTCAAATAAAATGTAACTAGAGGGTAAAATAATATAAATAAATAAGTATCTGCCCGGCTGGGGTCCCAGGAGGCCATCAGTGGGGGCCCAATGTCTGGGGTGGGCATAGAAGCCCAGGAGAGGTAGCCTGATGTACTGGAGCAAGGGAGGCCCCAGGAAAGTCCCCCTATGTTTTTTTTTTAAAGTTTGGAGGGGGCCCTGGAGGGAGAGGCAGCCTTCTGCTGCCAGCAGCACTGGAGCCGCATTGAAATTGATAGTGGTGCCGAACCCTGAAAGAGAGGCCGACGTTGCTTTTGGGGGGATTCCCTCCCCCTTAGTGGTACGGAGCCGCAAGTGTAAAAGTAAATGCAGTGGTCAACCACATTGAAGAGAAGAGGCCCGCTGCTTCGGAGATTCCCTCCCACCCGATGCGGCAGTGATCCGTGAGTGCAGGCAAAAAGGGACCGCGGTAGCTTGGGGAGTCCTCAGTCCAGGTGGGGCCAGTATGCAGCAGCAGTGCTGGGAACGCTGTCGCTACGACACTGAAGGGGCAGACAGCGTCGGGGCTGTAGGCAAAGCCCCGGTGCATTAAAAGTGACTTCGGGGGTGACGTGAGTGAGGGGCTGTTCCCAAAAGTGCCTGAGTCAAAAATAAAAGTTTAAAGTTAATAAAACTTAAACTAATGATCTTAAAAGTTTTAAAAAGATGGGATTTTAGTGGGGAGCATCTAGAGAGGCTCCCATCTAAGTTGCAGCCCCCCAGGAAGCACTCTGGCAAACCTGGCACCAATAAATTTATTAAACTTCTCTCAAAATTAATACAGTTCAGTTCTGTGACAATGTTGGTATGGTTTAGGGATGCCTGAGACCTGACCACATCCAGAATTTGTGGGTCAAAAGTTAATTTTAATAGAGTTATCCCATCCATTTTCCCAGGGGGTCCCTGTGATTGACAAGGCTTGATAAAAAGCCAGCAGGAAGACCTGTGTGGCAGCACCTAAAAATGACGTGCTGGCAGGGTTCCCAATCCCCACCAGCAAGCCTACCACCAGCACAGTGCTGGAACTTAAAATGACATGCTGGTGGAGCTTCTACTCTCTGCTAGCAAGACTACCACCTATGCAGCACTAGAACTTAAAAATGATGTGCTGGCTTGGTTCCCACTCCCTGCTAGCAAAACTACCACCTGTGCAGTACCAGAACTTAAAAATGATGTGCTGGCAGGGTTCTTGCTCCCTGCCAGCAAGACTACTACCCGCATGGATCTGGCACCTTGTAATGGCCGGGGAGTGGTTAAGGTTGCTAGATGGCATTGTTCTCTTTCTTAATTCCATAGATAAACAGAAAATATCTACACACTGCACTTAGCTGATTTTCACATTTATTATCAGAGTAAATTGAATATATCTAATAATCTAAGACTAATAAAAATTGCAATGCACATAAAATAGGGTATAATGTAATCAAGGAAAAATAATACAAATGTAATAGAAGATATAAGAATGTATGTACATAGATTAAGTAAATAAAAAAACCAGAAAATCTGTCTATCTATACATACACACATACAATATAATTCTAAATCTGCTTATGTCCCTGAGATTGTTCATTGAACCTCAGCAGTATAGCAGTCAGTCACTCTCTAGGAACACAGCACACTGACATTGAACATCTTGCATTTCTGCCAAATCTGGTGTATTGGTCTTCTGAGGTGGTTTCTTATGTTCTTATATAGAATATCTCATTCTTTGCTTGACTTTCCCACCAATACCTAGCAACCAAGAATGCTGTGCACTTTCTTATATATTCCAACCCTTGGGGAGAGGGGACCTGCCAGGTGTTGGCTCAAAAAGGTCAGTGGAATGTGCCCTATAGGTAGCTTAATAATGCAGATTTCCTGAGGGCCTCAGAGACTCACTACTAGCACACAAAATTCAGTTGTTTAGTTTTCCAGAGAAGATAGAGGGTATAACAGAAAAGAGAAACCAAAAAGCTTAACAAATCATATATATATTCATTCACAATTAATAGTGCTCAGTTAATGGTTCAATTCTTTGGGGGTCTAACTATCCCCATAGCACTGAAATTTGTTCACATTTTCAGTCCCTGTCCAAGATATACCTGAATATGATATGCTGACAGGGTTCCCACTCCCCACCAGCAAGAAGATCATGCACGCAGTACCGGCATCTGAATATGATGTGTTGGTAGAGTTCCTATTTTCCACCAGCAAGAAGATCCATGGGCTGCTTATGATGTTATCCTGCTGATAGGAAGAAATAAAGACCTAGCAGTGGGGGAGTCCAAAGATATATAAGGGGAAGGGGTATGAGTGAATGAGGAGGTAAGGTAAGGGAGGTGAGTGCCTGGGAGAGAAGGAAAGTAGGTGGGAGGGAAGGGGAGTGAGAGCGTGCTCATATGTGAGCATGTGTGAGAGAGAGTATGTGTGTGTATGTGTGAAAGAGCATGTGAGACAGAAAGAAGAAAGTTTGTGCACCTCCTTCCCTCCCCCCCCCCCCAACACAAACCCACAACAATCTCAGGATGACTGGAAATCAAAAGTTCACAGGTATGGAATGCAGGAATTGTTTTTTTAATTCTTATTGATTATTGGGCGTTATTTGGTATACCTGCTGTTTTGAAATATTTTATTGATTACCTGGAAATTTTTAAACATTTGTATGAGTTTATTGGATGTTATTCTATTCATAAGCTGTTTGAAATATTTTTATTAGTATTGTTTAATATTGTCTGGCATTTTATATTTCTTGATTTTATGAGGAATATTAATGTTTCTGTTTTAATACTTTAAAAATAAAAGTCCAAGCACTTTTATTTTGGAGATTCCTATAATGTCATTATTGATAAAGACAATAGAAGTGTATTAAGTACATTTATATAATAGTGGGATAATAATTTCTAATATTTGGTTTTCCATTGCTGCACTGGATATAAGGTCTGACTTATCGTTTCTAGTTCAGTTTTTGTCTGCATGTTTCTAATTATAATTTATAGTCTGTATTTGGTTAGGGTTTACATGTGTTTATTTATTCGTTTTTCTATACCAACATTCAATATGGAATATCACATTGGTTTACATGGCAACTCATTGAATAATGTGACAAAAGTGTCTTATTATTTTTTACATTGCAACATAATACATTATTTAACTTTTGTATGGTTAAAATATATGATAAAAATATGACAACGGTGTCTAATTATTTTTACATTGAAACATAATGCATTATTTAACATTTTGGCACTTTTGTATGATTAAAATGGTGAAATATTTTTGACATCGAAACAGTACATTATTTAATATTTTGGGACTTTTGAATGATTAAGATGTTTAAGTGTTCTGCATTTATGACCAAGGTAACATATTTTGCTAGCATGTACTTTCTATGTAGAGATTTACAGCAGCCCGGCTTGTTTTGTTTTCCTAATAGGAGGTGAATTGATGTACTAGGGCTTGGTGTAATATGTACAGTGTTGAATTTTCACAGGTGGGGTTGTTACCGTTTGAGTTCTGGAAGCTAGTGCTGTTTTATCATTGAAGGTTTACTGTATTATAATTCAATTTACTCAGCTTTCCGAGAGCCAAGCCCTCACCAAATGTGCTTTTCAATAGGGCTTATCAGCTACACTCTTCAACATATACCTTCTTCCAATCTGTCATACACTAGAACGCCTTGGACTGACTCACTTCCTATATGCTGACGACATACAAATTCTGGTCCCTATAAAAATCACTCTAGAAGAGACATATGATAAAACAGCTATATATATCTCACAGAAATAAATAAATAACTAAATGACCTGAAACTCATCATAAACATTGATAAAACTGAATTAATCATCCTAGACAAAAAAAACAACAACACCCTCTTGAAGCCACTCATCAATACTGAAAACCCAAAAACAACAATTTCACCTGTTATCCATATGCGAAATCTAGGAATCACCATTGACAAAGAACTCTCTTTCAAAACCCACATAAGCAACAAGATAAAGGAAGGATATCACAAATTACTGACACTCAGATGCCTCAAACCATTCCTCACACAAGATGATTTCAGAACAGTCCTACAACTACTCATCTTCTCTAACATAGACTACTGCAATGCCCTGCTCCTTGGACTACCTTTCACTGCCGATTAGCCCAGCCGCCTTCACACCCGTGCTAATCGGCACAGACCCATCGGGGTAGGGGTGCCTTGGGCCTGTAATCGGCCCTCTGCCTCACTGCCGAAAGCCGCAGTGCTCCAGCCGGCCTCCTGAGCCCGCCCACTCTCCTACCTCATCAGCTGGAGACCGCGATGCCATCGACCCGAGCCTCTTCTCCTGCTTAAAAGCAGGCACCGACCACTGGCATTGTGCGCCGAGAGTCACGCGCACGAAGGAGCGTGACCTAAGGGGCCTGCCCCTTAGTGCACCCCTTCGTGTGCCCCTCGCTGTGCACCTTGCCCCAAGACTTATTCACTTTCCTGGCAACCTTTAAAGCTGCCGCCTTGGGTTCATTCCCCGTCCCCTTCCATATAACCCAGTCTGCCTTGCAACCTGTTCCCACTTCCTTTATTGTCTGCAATAATCTTAGCCGGAATCCCCACTCTCCCCCCCAGGTGTCACCAATTACTCTGCATTTTGTAGCTACTTGTATTGGTATAATCCAGCTACCCTTTCACTTACTTTTTTGTATAATTCTTTGTCTGTGGATTCACCTTATCTCCTCCCGCCTCCTGGTTACGTGAGGCAAATACACCAGTTCTATAACTAACTGCCTTCCTCTACCAGTGCGCTGTCATGTGCTACTCGACAATCCCTATTGTGCACCACCCCCACCTGCGTAAAACTAATATATCTCAAACACTTCCACTCAACCCACGGAAATCCCTAGTCCCCATCATGATCTCACCACTCACGCAATTCCTTGGCCTAGCTACGCTAGCCATCTCTTTATTCAATGCTCAATCTATACTCAAGAAAGCACCCATTCTCTATGACATGCCCACTGACAACAACCCTGACCTTTGTGCCATTACTGAATCCTGGCTAAAGGATTCCGACCATGTCTTCCTGAACCAGCTCCCCCAACAGACCTACGACATATTCTCCATCCCGAGACCCAAAAAAAAAAAAAGAGGTGGAGGGTTACTCCTGGCTGCCAGGAAACGCCTTAACCTCAAGCTCCGACCTTCTCAACCCCGCCCCAAACTAGAGATAGGGCTTTTTAGATCTAATGCGCTTCAGGTGTGCCTCATCTACGCCCCGCCAGGCATACTCGACCATGACCCCTCCCCACTCATAGAATTTATTGCCGACAACCTTAAACCCGACCTCCCTGTTTTCATTCTCGGAGATTTTAATCTCCATGTAGATGTCAGCCCGGCAACCCCGGCCTGTGAAACCCTCCTGATTACCCTTGATGCCCTTGGCTTCAGACAGCTTATTACAATGCCTACACATAGAGCAGGCCACACCCTCGACCTCCTCTTTGTTAACTCTCACATCACAGTACCCAATACCCCCATTGCCACCCCCATCCCCTGGTCTGACCATTTCATTATCAATTTCATTATCAATGCCCTCCTCACCACCAACACCACTGCCAAGAGCCCACAAACACAAAACAAAACTACATCCTTCCGCAAACCATGCTCTTCAGAGGACCTTACCCTAGCGCTTGACAAAGCAATTATGAACCTTGACCTCTCCAATCCTGATGCAGCCTTACAATCGTGGAATAATATCACCACATCCATAGCTGATGAACTCTGCCCAATGGTTCATAAAGAAATCCCCCTCGCAACCAGAGATAAAAAACCATGGTACAACAATGAGTTAAAAAAGTTCAAGCAGGACCTAAGATCCAAGGAACACATCTGGCGCAAACAACCCTCCCCTACACACAAAGCAGTATACAAACATATTCTGCACAACTACCGCCAAGCCACCCTCCAAGCTAAACGAGACTTCTACTCATCCAGAATTCATGGCTACCAATTCAACTCCATTGCCCTCTTCTCCTATGTTGCAGATCTTACAAAGTCCTCCCCCCCCCCCCCCCCCCCCCCCCCCCCCCCCCCCCACCCCATCCAACGGAGGAAACACTAACATAAAATGTGAAGAGCTCGCAAAGTATTTCCAGAGCAAAATCAACAGCATTCTCCTACGCTTCCCCACCAAGCCCTCCCCCCCCTCTCTAATAATATCAGTCATTGCCTTGGATCCCTTGACCCTACCTCAACCCTGGAAATAGAAACCATCCTAAAAAAGATGAGACCTGCCTCTCACATCGTAGACACAATCCCCTTAAAAACCCTCCTCTCCATACCTAATACCATTGCCAAACCCTTAGCAGACATAATTAATTGCTCACTTACTTTCGGCAAAGTCCCTGATCCCCATAAGCTTGCTGTGGTGAAACCCCTCCTTAAAAAACCCACCCTTGACCCCGCTGACCCAGCAAATTACAGGCCCATCTCCAACCTGCCCTTCATAGAAACATAGAAATGACAGCAGAAGAAGACCAAACGGCCCATCCAGTCTGCCCAGCAAGTTCCATACTTTTTTTTTCTCATACTTATCTTAGTAACCTTTTGGTTCTATTTCCCTTCACCCCCACCATTAATGCAGAGAGCAGTGTTGGAGCTGCATCTAAGTGAAATATCTAGCTTAGTTAGGGGTAGTAACCGCCGCAATAAACAAGCTACACCCATGCTTATTTGTTTACCCAGACTATGTAATTCAGTCCTTGTTGGTTGTCTGTATATAGATCCACTTTTCTTCATTCCCCTTGCCGTTGAAGCAGACAGCTATGCGAGAAGTATCAGTCTTTCTCCACCCCTACAAATCCTACAGAATGCCATGGCAAGAATCATAACTAACACCTGTAAAACTGAACACATAACCCCCATTCTAAAGGAGCTGCACTGGCTACTGATCCCCTATTGGCACCATTTTGATCAAGGCAGGCCAGACAGCCCGACGGCACAGAGGGAGAAATCCCTCGCGGGACCCTGCTGGACCATCAGGGATGTTAGTAAGTCAGCTTCAGTGCTCAGGATTACATCCGGGACCTGTCCCTGCTGCCTATCACCTACTCGAATGTGAGACTGGTCTCCTCTGCTGAGGACTCCTGGACTACCTTCACTGCTGCCAACCTAGGGCAGTACCATCCAGCTGTACAATAAAAGCTACTTCTCTGTGTCTGTGAGTATAGAGTCTAGCCTAGTACTGCGGTTCCTCACGGGGCTCCTCCCCGTGGGAGTGGCCATCACCGCAGTACCCAAGAATCCACTCTAACACCTCATAACCATTACACTACCCTGGAGGTTCTGGATTTCAGCTTTCTACCCAAATTTGGCTTCCAGAACCCCCTCCCACATTTTCCTATCTAGGTGATGCTTGAGGTCCATCACATTCACACCAGGTAGGCATGTTACAAGACGATCCTCTTGCCCATCAGCCACCCAGCTGTCTGCATTCCTAATAATTGAATCACCAACTATGATGGCCGACCTAACCATTCCCTCCTGGGCAGTAGCCCTTGGAGACACATCCTTAGTGTGAGAGGACAATGCACTACCTGGAGAGGAGGTCCTTGCTACAGGATCATTTCCTGCTGCACCAGGTTAATGCGCTCCGATCATGAGACCTTCTTCCTCCAAGGCAGCATCAGGGCTGCCAGACTGGAGTTGGGACTTGGCTACTATGTCCCTGAAGGTCTCATCTATATACCTTTCTGTCTCCCTCGGCTCCTCCAGGTCTGCCACTTTAGCCTCCAGAGATCGGACTTTTCTGAGACATAGGAGCTCTTTGCATCGGATGCAGATGTACAATTTTTCACTGGCTGGTAAAAAATCATATACATGACATGATGCAAAAGACTGGGAGGCCCCCTCTTGTTGCTGGACTGCTGCCTTCATCTTAAATTTGTTCAGTTCCTAGTTAAGTTTTAGGCTGCTATGGGAGTAGGAATGCTTAAAATTAGGGTCCTTTAAACATATTAGTGGTATGTTCAATATATATCTGGTAGCATCATTCAAGGGAATGATCAAACTCTTGATAAGGTGTTGGGAATTTCTTAATTTAATTAAAAGGCTGATTTAAGAAAAAAAATTTTTAAATGTGAAAGTGACACCTGCCTATAAATTAATGGATGATCTAGGGGTGGGTGGGAGACATAAACTTCTGTTTGTTGCCTGCCTTTCTGACTACCTATTTAAAATAGCAGTCCAGTTAAACAAATATGAAGAGAAATCGAAATGTACAGAAATTATGGCTAAAAGGAACTGCAGTTCAACATGAACTCAGTTTTGTATCATTACTTTTCAATGTTCATTTTTTTTTTATATGAATCACCACGGAGAAGCAGAGAAATTAATTCAGTCCCAAGGCATCCAAATTTTTGAATATACAAATGTTTTTATTCATTGAGTCGGCAACTCCATTGCTCAAAAGTACAGAATATGCTCAACACCGGGTCCCCCGACACGGACCCGTGTTTCGCCAAACGCGGCTGCGTCGGGGGGGAACAGTGAATTCTTTATGGTATTCAAACTAAAATTAAAAAGAAAAAACTATTAAAGTATTTGAATTAGAGACTGAAAACAACAAAGGATCCTATATTATCAATACAATGAAAATAATACTGGTAGTAACTTTTGTAATTTATACCCGCGGGAAAGAAACAAACAGTACTTATATAAAATAGTGGGAAAATTCAGACGAAGTTTAGCTTAAATTAACAGGCACCCAAACGAACACGCAAATCAAACCTTAAATTCTGCAAGTAGCTATCCTTGAAATGACAGCAAGTTTATATTATACATCTAATAAACTTGTGGAAAAACAACGGACTTCAAACAATACAGTGAAATAAATCAAGCTACTTATAATGTGAACCTTTTAAATTTCAACAGTCTGAATATATGAAAAATGCATATCAAGAACACGAGCAGGTTACCTTTAAACTTCAGAGATTTAGACGGCGTTTTCGGCAAGGAGCGCCCAGAACGCCGACATTACTCGATATTTAAAGTGTCAGAATTGGCGCCAAAAATCTAACCAATCCGAGACGGGTTACCTAGGTAATCAGCCAGCCAATCAAAGTTAAGCACGTCCAGGGGACAGCAGCAATCTGTCAAAGAAAATACTGCCACTCAATTTCATTGTTAAGTCCCACAGGGGTAAGACTATTCAATTTAAAAATCCATTTTTGTTCCCTGCGTGCTAATATATCAGAAAAGCAACCTCCTCGTGATGGTGGCAGAACTACATCAAGAACATAAAATTTAATGTCAAATTCAGTGTGTCCCATAGACGTCCAATGTGCAACTAAAGGAGCTGTTTCTCTGCTATTTTTTATGTTCGAACGATGTTCGATGATGCGAGTTCGAATTTGGCGGGACGTCTTGCCCACGTATAGTTTTGCACACGGACATACAATTGTATAAATCACGCCTTTAGTTTGACATGTTGAATTAAAATTCAAACTGTACTTAGCATGAGATCCAGGATGTTCAAACACAGTTAGATTGGACATCAAGGAACACACTGAACAGTATCCACATGGACCATGACCCAAATTTTGTGTTACTTCTGTTACAGTAGGCTCCAACAATTGAGAATGTACCAAAATATCCTTAAGATTACGATCCCGACGAAATGAAAACCGAATTGGAACATCAAAAATCTTATGAATAGATAACATTGGCCAGTACTGTTTAATGATATTGGTAACACGATATATATGAGTGGAAAATGGAAGGACACAATTGAAACAATCATCAGATGATCTAGTTTGCGGTAAAAATAAATATTCACGGTTAGCATACAAAGCTCTTTTAAAGGCTCTATGCAGAATTCGACACACGTTCCTGAAACCTTGCTATCATCTGCTTAGCTTTATTAATGAATTCATCGCAGGTAGAGCAGATCCGTCTTAACCTGAGTAATTGGCCTGTTGGAATATTTGATCTTAAAGGGGTGGGATGATGGCTATCGAATCTTAACAATGTATTCCTATCTGTAGTTTTTCGAAAAATGGATGTGCTGAAACTGTCATTATCAACTGAAACAGTAACATCTAAAAAAGCGATGGATCAGGGAACAAAAATGGATTTTTAAATTGAATAGTCTTACCCCTGTGGGACTTAACAATGAAATTGAGTGGCAGTATTTTCTTTGACAGATTGCTGCTGTCCCCTGGACGTGCTTAACTTTGATTGGCTGGCTGATTACCTAGGTAACCCGTCTCGGATTGGTTAGATTTTTGGCGCCAATTCTGACACTTTAAATATCGAGTAATGTCGGCGTTCTGGGCGCTCCTTGCCGAAAACGCCGTCTAAATCTCTGAAGTTTAAAGGTAACCTGCTCGTGTTCTTGATATGCATTTTTCATATATTCAGACTGTTGAAATTTAAAAGGTTCACATTATAAGTAGCTTGATTTATTTCACTGTATTGTTTGAAGTCCGTTGTTTTTCCACAAGTTTATTAGATGTATAATATAAACTTGCTGTCATTTCAAGGATAGCTACTTGCAGAATTTAAGGTTTGATTTGCGTGTTCGTTTGGGTGCCTGTTAATTTAAGCTAAACTTCGTCTGAATTTTCCCACTATTTTATATAAGTACTGTTTGTTTCTTTCCCGCGGGTATAAATTACAAAAGTTACTACCAGTATTATTTTCATTGTATTGATAATATAGGATCCTTTGTTGTTTTCAGTCTCTAATTCAAATACTTTAATAGTTTTTTCTTTTTAATTTTAGTTTGAATACCATAAAGAATTCACTGTTCCCCCCCGACGCAGCCGCGTTTGGCGAAACACGGGTCCGTGTCGGGGGACCCGGTGTTGAGCATATTCTGTACTTTTGAGCAATGGAGTTGCCGACTCAATGAATAAAAACATTTGTATATTCAAAAATTTGGATGCCTTGGGACTGAATTAATTTCTCTGCTTCTCCGTGGTGATTCAGATATTGATTGTGGAGAGCAGCACTCGCTCCTATTGATGTTTATGGACTTCTCCATTTTTTTTTTATAATCATGAGTGATCATGGACTTTGAAAGAGATGTAAGCAACAAAAGAAAGATCAGTATTCAGTATGACACATTTTCAATCCAAACAAAACAGGCTTATTTTTTGTTTGTTTTGCCTGCTCCAGGTTGCAATGATTATGATCTTGTATTTGACTTTCAGTTACGGAATGTTAAGATCAGGATACTTAAGGTTTTCCACAATCTCTGATCATGGCAAACTGTCCATCACCCCTATCACTACTGCTTTCTCTTTTGCTGCTCTATGTCCCCAGCTTAGTCAGCAGTCACTACTGCAAGTTCCGACCCAGTCACTGCCTAATTCACAATCATTTAATGGATCAATGGAAACCGGCTATTCTAGAGTTGAACTTTTAAATATTATGAATTCTAGATCCAAAAAAGATACTACAAATGTGATAGCTAGGTTCTATACTCCATTTTCCAAGGTAAGTACCAGATTATTGGTCGGTACTGGCAATAAACAACCTTTTGGTTACCTTATTTTGGAACAGACCTATATTTGCACATAAAAAGGGAACTAGAAGCATAACCTCCAGTCTCCCATGACTTACTAGACTGCAGTAATTGATACCACTGTTTAATTAATCCTGAGGCATTTTCTTCCCCAGAGAAAATACTATGGCTTAGAAAATGACCCCTTTAGGTTTGTTTTACAGTGCTCTTGCATAAGCATGCGAGCAAACCATTACACCATTGAACAAGGAACTGTTTTATTTCTTTTTTTTCAAAATGGGTCTGGTGGTAGAGCTTTGTTTTTACTTTTCAAGATATACAATGGGTTAGATGAATTTGCAATCCCAATAGAAATAAGCTGTCTGAAAAATACATTGGCTTTTAAAAAAAAGGAAAATGGCACAGCCCCTTTAATACAAAGCTCAGGCTGCACTGAGCTGGCAAGCTGAAGGACAAGTCATAATAAGCTGGGTGGGTTCTCTTCAATCCTATCATTTCTCCTTTTCTTATGCAAATTGTCTGATAACATGACGACTTCTGTAACTAACTGAATTTGGCGAAAACAGATGAAATATTCATCTCAGGGGCAGTTAAAGAAATGATTTTATAATTTAACTTCATGGGAAAAATATCTGGTGTCTGAGCAAGATAAACTTTACAGGAGTTTGAAAAAGGGCGGGGATAAAATAGTGCTCAGCAGTAAAACTGTACTGCTATTTCAAGTATCCGTGCTCTGCTCTGATCTCCTCAGGTTCCCATATAAATTCATCACAATAACTTTCAGATTTAGCTTGTCAATTTATTATGGAGACAAAAAAAAATAGTGCTGGAATTAATTTAAGCCATGAAATTAATGTAGCACATACCCCCTCCTCCTTTCCCCCGACTCCCTGTGTCTTCAATATGGAAGAAGTGCTCTGTGGGCTGAATAACTCACAAACCTTGTTTCCGCTCTGGGTCTGTTCTCCAGCAGGGGGAGGGGGGGGGGGTGGAAAGCTGCACTTCAGGATCCTTGGGGGTTGAATATTAATCACTCCACCAAAACACTCTGCATACTGGAGGTGTTCCAACAAAAAGAACTTTACTTATAACTCAACTTCTTCAGGTGTAACAATTTAACACAAAGCACTTTTCTTGGGAGATGGATCCATATCATTTTTGCTGTGCATACATAAGCAAGCTCTCTCAGCATCATATTCCATCTTCCCTGTCTCAGCATATCCCAGTGAGTAGGCCCAAAACATTCCTTAATTTCTGGGATTCCCTGAAGTACCTGCCATCCAATGCTCTGCTTGCACTCCCTTCCTTGTTCCTCCTTTGATGCATCATGTTGGGTAAAGACCTCCTTTCTTCACTCTGGAACGATGCCTGGGTGGTGCTTGGATCTGGTGATTGATGGAATCGGGGCAATGAACCTCTTTTCTCCAAAACGTTTAGTGGGCAGCTGACTGGTTATCGGTTGGACTACTGGCAAACTAAAAATACAGAGAACTCTCCTGAATACTATAACAGAACTTTATTCTAGCAGGGACAGAAATCCCAAGGGTAAGAGCTATCAACCAAAAGATGGAAAACTCTTACGCCTTACACTAGAACCAGTTCTTAGTACTTGGACACATAACCAAGCAGCAAACAGTTTCAGTATCTTCTTCCCTTTAGCTGTTTCTTCCAAAAATCAAAAGAGATAAAATTCATGCATCCTTTCCTTTGGGCAAGTGATTACTTTCAGGACACATGACAGATTTAGCACTGTCTGTGAAGCTCCTAGAAGTCACTGCTGGGGAGACAGGAAAACTGTTCCCTTTCCTTCTGATGTCTAACTTCAACTCCTAACTCTTTACTGCTTCCAGAACACTTTAAGGTCCTCTGTTCTCACTGCAGGAATGATCCAATATGGCAGCCTCCCATAGGCGTACTCCAGAAAATGGGTCATATTATCCAACTACACTCAACAATATGTCCTTTATTAAAGAGACACACAGATTAGTAAGGAACCTTTACAATACGTAGTTTGCCTTTTTGATACTACAAACACATCAGAAATATAAATAGAGTAGTAATAAACACATGTGTAAGGAACCTTTGCTTTCCTTACCAAAGGGACTGAAACAAAAATCTGGGAGGTGAAGAGAAACTAGTGAAGCATAGGATTCGGTGTTGCTCCTCCATGTGGGAGAAGCAGATGGTGTGCTGAGAGCCTATGTAAAACCCTGCCGCCATCTTAGGGTGTGGATTTCCCTTTCACTTTGGATTCCTAAATTAATGTTTCAAGGACAGTGTATCCAATGCTGTACCACCTTTATTATTTTCCTGGGTTAGGACTCTGGAGGTCTTTCTAAATATAGACTTGGGACAAGAAAGAATGCATTATCTCTTTAGTGTTTTGTCCATGTTTTGGTAACTGTTTTAGCTGCCGGAGGAGGACGTTTTTTCCACCCTTCCTGTCTATCTTTGAGTTATCCTGTTGAGTAAGATTTTGCCTTTTTGTGTTACTGAGCACCCTACAGCCCAGGGGCTCATCTGCTGCTGGTCTGAGGAGAGTTGCCTTTCCTTTTGAAAGGACTGGGAGAAAAAAAGGAATCATCAATGAGGCATGGACTCACTTCCATTTCCAGGGAGAAGAGGTTGAAGGATGGCATAAGAATTCTATATTCATCGAAGAGAATGTGATAAGGTGCCCATTAGGTGCTACAAAGTGGAGAGGGAAGAACAGTGAGGATCTTAGGAAACTTTTTTTAAATATATTTTTTTTAAAAAGCAAGAAACCTGTGAGGGAGTCGGTTGGACCATTAGATGACCAAGGGGGTTAAAGGGGCTCTTAGGGAAGATAAGGCCATTGCAGAAAGACTAAATGAATTCTTTGCCTCCGTGTTTACAAATGAGGATGTTGGGAAGATACCAGTTCCGGAGATGGTTTTCAGGGGTGATGAGTCAGACGAACTGAACGAAATCACTGTGAACCTGGAAGATGTAGTAGGCCAGATTGACAAACTAAAGAGTAGCAAATCACCTGGACCAGATGGTATGCATCCTAGGGTCCTGAAGGAACTAAAAAATGAAATTTCTGATCTATTAGTTAACATTTGTAACCTATCATTAAAATCATCCATTGTACCTGAAGACTGGAGGGTGGCCAATGTAACCCCAATATTTAAAAAAGGCTCCAGGGGTGATCCAGGTAACTATAGACCAGTGAGCCTGACTTCAGTGCCGGGAAAAATAGTGGAAACTATTCTCAAGAACAAAATTGTAAAGCATATAGAAAGACATGATTTAATGGAACATAGTTAACATGGATTTACCCAAGGGAAGTCTTGCCTAACAAATCTGCTTCATTTTTTTGAAGGGGTTAATAAACATGTGGATAAAGGTGAACTGGTAGATGTAGTGTATTTGGATTTTCAGAAGGCATCTGACAAAGTCCCTCATGAGAGGCTTCTAAGAAAACTAAAAAGTCATGGGATAGGAGGCGATGTCCTTTCGTGGATTACAAGCTGGTTAAAAGACAGGAAACAGAGAGTAGGATTAAATGGTCAATTTTCTCAGTGGAAAAGGGTAAACAGTGGAGTGCCTCAGGGATCTGTTCTTGGACCGGTGCTTTTCAATATATATATAAATGATCTGGAAAGGAATACGATGAGTGAGGTTATCAAATTTGCAGATGATACAAAATTATTCAGAGTAGTTAAATCACAAGCAGACTGTGATACATTGCAAGACTTGAAGATTGGGCATCCAAATGGCAGATGAAATTTAATGTGGACAAGTGCAAGGTGTTGCATATAGGGAAAAATAACCGTTGCTGTAGTTACATGATGTTAGGTTCCATATTAGGAGCTACTACCCAGGAAAAAGATCTAGGCATCATAGTGGAAAATACTTTAAAATCGTCAGCTCAGTGTGCTGCAGCAGTCAAAAAAGCAAATAGAATGTTAGGAATTATTAGGAAGGGAATGGTTAATAGAACGGAAAATGTCATAATGCCTCTATATCGCTCCATGGTGAGACCACACCTTGAATACTGTGTACAATTCTGGTCACCACATCTCAAAAAAGATATAGTTGCGATGGAGAAGGTACAGAGAAGGGCAACCAAAATGATAAAGGGGATGGAACAGCTTCCCTATGAGGAAAGGCTGAAGAGATTAGGGCTGTTCAGCTTGGAGAAGAGACGGCTGAGGGGGGATATGATAGAGGTCTTTAAGATCATGAGAGGTCTTGAACGAGTAGATGTGACCAGTGGCGTAGCCACGGGTGGGCCTGGGTGGGCAGTTGCCCACCCAATTTGGACCCAGGCCCATCCAACCAGAAAAGGCCTTTCGGAGCAATGCCGTCGTAGGATCCGATCCCCGCTGACCCAGCTGCTCCCCGGTCCTCCTCCGCCCGGGCTTAAAATGCTGTCAGCCCGGGAGGAACGCGGCAGGACAGCTGGAGTCAGCTGAGCGGCACCGGCATGGTCTCTTCTTTCCCCCCCGCGGCCCAGAAGCGGAAGTGGTGAGCAGCGAGTGCATGCACGGGAAGGAGAGACCATGCTAGTGTGGTCAGCGTTGGCCCGAAGAAAAGAAGAGAGGCGTGGCCGGAAAAATGTGCAGCGCGGCTCAGAGGAAAATGAAGAAGATCGTCAACCCCCGCCGCAGATGGGACTCCTCCTCCGCGAGGGCTGAAAGTGAAGTAGGTTGCTGCTGCCTTTAAGGTTGGACGTGGAGGAGGCTGTTGCTGCCGCTAATTCGGGGGGGGGGGGGAGTGAGTGAATGAGTAAGCATGTGTGTTGAGATCCTGTGTGTGTGTGAGAGATAGCATGCATGTGAATGATTGAGAGCTGGTTTAGGTGAGGGAGTATGAGATTGAGAGCCTGTGTGTAAATAAGAGAAAGAGAGAGAGCATGTGTGTCTGTGTGTGATTGAGAGCTGGTTTAGATGAGAGATCATGTGAGTATGTGATTGAGAGCCTGTGTGTAAATGAGAGAAAGAGAGAGAGCATGTGTGTCTGTGTGTGATTGAGAGCTGGTTTAGGTGAGAGATCATGTGAGTATGTGATTGACAGCCTGTGTGTAAATGAGAGAAAGAGAGAGAGCATGTGTGTCTTTGTGTGATTGAGAGCTGGTTTAGGTGAGAGAGCATGTGAGTATGTGATTGAAAGTCTGTGTGTCTTTGTGTGATTGAGAGCTGGTTTAAGTGAGAGAGCATGTGAGTATGTGATTGACAGCCTGTGTGTAAATGAGAGAAAGAGAGAGAGCATGTTTGTAAGCATGTGAATGAGAGTCTGTGTGTGAGAGAAAGAGAGAGCATGTGTGTCTGTGTGTGATTGAAAGCTGGCTTAGGTGAGGGAGCCAGTGTGTAAATGAGAGAAAGAGAGAGAGCATGTTTGTAAGCATGTGAATAAGAGTCTGTGAGCGAGAGAAAAAGGCAGCATGTATGTGTGTGATTGAAAGCCTGTGTGTGTAAGCGTGAAAAGATAGACAGCATGTGTGTAAATGTGTAATTAAGAGCCTATATAAGTGAGAGAGAAAAAGCATGTATATATGTGAGCGATTGAGAGCCAGTGTGTGAGAGAAAGAAGAAAGTTGCAAGCAAACCATCCCTTCTCCTGCTAATTCAAAACATTTTCAGGGCACCTGGATATCAAACATTCTCAAGTATACAGAGCAAACAATTTTTGTATCCTTATTATTTTTCATTACTTGGTCTTTGTGTCTGCTATTTTGAAATATTTTATTGGTATCTAGACATTTTTTATATGATTTTTTAATTATTGGATATTCCATTCATCAGCTGTTTGAAATAACCTGTTCTTTTTCTTAGTATGGTTTTACTGCTACAGATTTTATATTTCTTGATTTGTTTTATAAGGATGGGTGATGTTTCTTTTTTCCTTTATTGCACTGCATGCAGAGACTCTGGCTTGTTACGGTTTCCAATTCAGTTTTTGTCTGCATGCTTCTAGTTATGCGTTTTGGTCTCTTTCTTCTTTGTTAGGTGAGGGTCAGCACATGTGATTCAGGTGAGGTTTTCTGCGGGCGTGTAGTTTCTGTGTAGGGCTCTATAGCAGCCTGACTCTGTCCGTTTTCCTAATAGGAGATGTATTGGTGTCTTAAGGCCTGGTGTAATATTTTCAGTGTTGCCTTTTCTTAGGTAAGGTGGTTACTGTTTAAGTGCTGGAAATTGGTGCTGTTTTGGTGTGGGATGTTTACTATTTATGCACTTTCTGTTCAGACAGAATATGTATCTTTCCTTGTGTCATTCTTAACAATAAAAATAATACTGGACCTTTATTTTTTATTTCCGCCTTGAATTGTAATGAGCAATGTGTCACACATGTGAGCATGGTCTGTCAGGTGTGTCACGATGGGGAAAAAGGTTGAGAACCACTGCATTAAAGAGTCAACGTGGACAGGAAGGAGCCAGACAGGTCACTGTAGGATTCCATCCCCATGGTGGCAGAAGTAGGATTTTGGTTCTAGATGTCTCTTTGCAGGAGTTTGTATTACTTCACAAAATAGCAGTGGAGGGATTATTTTGCTGAGGTGACACCAGAATTTGAATATTCTTTTTTACATGTTAACATAAGAACATGCCATACTGACTGGGTCAGACCAAGGGTCCATCAAGCCCAGCATCCTGTCTCCAACAGTGGCCAATCCAGGCCATAAGAACCTGAAAAGTTCCCAAAAAATAAGTCTATCCCATGTTACTGCTGCTAGTAATAGCAGTGGCTATTTTCTAAGTCAGCTTAATTAATAGCAGGTAATGAACTTCTTCTCCAAGAACTTATCCAATTCTTTTTTAAGCTCAGCTACACTAACTGCACTAAGCACATCCCCTGGCAACAAATTCCAGAGTTTAATTGTGCGTTGAGTGAAAAAGAACTTTCTCCGATTAGTTTTAAATGTGCCACATGCTAACTTCATGGAGTACCCCCTAATCTTTCTATTATCCGAAAGAGTAAATAACCGATTCACTTTTACCCGTTTTAGACCTCTCATGATTTTAAACACCTCTATCATATCCCCCCTCAGACATCTCTTCTCCAAGCTGAACAGTCCTAACCTCATTAGTCTTTCCTCACAGGGGAGCTGTTCCATGTGAATTGTCCTAGCTCTGCTCTGCACCTGTTCTGATGTTAAATGCTGTTTTATTGTAGTTATGATTTCTGGCTTTCTGCAAAGAGGATTCATGAAACAATACATTAATTTTTGTTTTATTACATGATTGATTGGATCTGTTTGTTTTCTTTGCTTTTTACATGATATACGTGTGCATTTATAAACTGCAAAAAATATACAATTAATTAATACAGATTAATAAGGAATTTTTAATGCTGGTAAGTGCTGGAAATAATTGAGGTAAAATATTTTAAAGTTTCTTGCATGATGCATAATGGCTGTTGCAAACTACTTAGAAAGCCATTACAGGCTGCAGTATATGGCATTATTTATCAATAAGAATACAATTAGTAGGTCTCACACTTGCATGCCTATAGCCCACCCATGTTAACCTTGTGCCCACCCAAAAAATCAATTCTGGCTACGCCACTGGATGTGACTCGGTTATTTTCACTTTCGAATAATAGAAGGACTAGGGGGCATTCCATGAAGTTAGCAAGTAGCACATTTAAGACTAATTGGAGAAAATTCTTTTTCACTCAACGCACAATAAAGCTCTGGAATTTGTTGCCAGAGGATGTGGTTAGTGCAGTTAGTGTAGCTGGGTTCAAAATAGGTTTGGATAAGTTCTTGGAGGAGAAGTCCATTAATGGCTATTAATCAATTTTACTTAGGGAATAGCCTCTGCTATTAATTGCATCAATAGCATGGGATCTTCTTAGTGTTTGGGTAATTGCCAGGTTCTTGTGGCCTGGTTTTGGCCTCTGTTGGAAACAGGATGCTGGGCTTGATGGACCCTTGGTCTGACCCAGCATGGCAATTTCTTATGTTCTTATGTTCTTAGTCATTGCTAGACATAATTTGGGGTAAAAATGTTTTCCTTCCCATTCCCATGGGAGAATCTGAAATGTAACTGGGACAAAAGAATGAAGAGATAATAAGAAGTTAATTTACTCAAGGGATTGGCTGAAGTAATTGAAGAAATGGTTTCTGGAAAAAGAATGGTCACAAATTTATTAAGTTTCAAGCTGTGCAAATCTATTGGATTATTTTCACTTTTTGGTTTTTAAAGAAAACAATTCACTTTTGCAACCTATCAGTAAAATTGAGTTGGAACGCACACAGTTTCTAGTGTGGTTATTGCTATTGCCTATGTTAGGGGATCATCAATGCTGTTTACAAAATGTGCATTAATATATAGGCTAAGTTTATCCAGCTAACTTGCTGAGCCACACAGTGGCTGAATATGGACATCATCGTTTATTATAATAATTTATACAATAGACACATTCATAAATAGATCATATAATAAGCACACGTGTGTGTACATAAAAACAGCTTCAGAAATTAATCTTAAATAATACAAGATCTTCAAAACCTGATGTGGCCACATTTCAGTGTCTACACCCGCATCACGGGTATCACACTCCACAAGTAATATATTGTATATACTACAAAAAAGGGGGTATATATGGAAGTTTTGAAGTTCATGAATTGGGAACATCATGTTTATAGTGGGGTATTTGGTTATGGAAACAGCATTTATGTATAATGGACATAGGCGTGTGGGGCGAATGGAGGTGTGACTAGGGTATAACAATCTATGGCTCTGAGAAGGTAAACATTGAGTCTGAACACACAGCTGACTCATCTAAGATACAGTGCAGTGAGAAGTATTCAGACCCCTTCACTTTGTCCACATTTTGTTACATTACAGTCTTATTCTAAAATGGGAAATATGTATTTATTTCCTCCTTAGTCTACACACAATACCCAAAAATGACAAAGTGAAATCAGGTTTGTAGAAATGAGTGCAAATTAAATTTTAAAAAACCCTGAAATATCATATTTACATAAATATTCAGATCTTTTGCTATGACACTCACAGCTGAGCTCAATTTCATCCTGTTTCCATTGATCATCCGTGAGATGCTTCTCCAAATTGATTGTAGTCTACCTGTGGTAAATTCAATTGATTGGACATGATTTGGAAAGGCACACACTTGTCTATACAAGCTCACAGAGTTGACAGTGCATGTCAGAGCAAAATCAAAGTCATGAAGTCGAAAGAATTGTCTGTAGACCTCTCAGACAGGATTGCATCAAAGCACAGATCTGGGAAAGGGTGTGAAAAAATTGCTGCAGAATTGAAGGTCCCAAAGAACACAGTGGCCTTCCAAATTCATAAACGGAAGAAATTCAGAACCACTAGGACTCTTCCTAGAGTTGGCCACCCGCGAAAAATGAGCAATCAGGAGAGAAGGGCCTTGGTCAAGGAAGTGACCAAGAACTCGATCATCACTCTGATAGAGCTCCAGATTTCCACTGTGGAGATGGGAGAATCTTCCAGGCAGAGCTAATCTCCTTAGCCTGCTGTATATGCCGGCTGCTGCTACAGCTAGGCCCTAGGGAAAAAAGTGAAAAAAACATTTTCTTTCTTCTTTTTTTCTTTAGCGTGTTTATCTGCTCTGTGCAGATGCTTAGAACAGATATCCCACCGCTACCACCATATGTAACACAGCAATTGTGGTCTTAGGCTTTAGTACAGCTGGAGGACAGTGCTTTATTTGCAGTGCAAAAAAGTGTAGTAGCATAAGTAGTCTGCTTACCTCAGCAGCACAGTTCAGTTACAGCAATCACAGTTAGGACAGACTTGTAACAGGATCTGCTTTCTCCTCACAAAGTAAAAGTAAACACACAATTAGGGGAGAAATAACGAAGGAAGGCCTGAATATTCTGATTTAGCACAGAAATGTTAAAGGAGCTGCCTTCTCCTTATTCCTGGGACTTGTAGTTCCCAGCTGGGCCCATTCGCTTATCCTTGTGCTTAAGGAACCACCCTGAAAGCATATTTCCCTTCTGGGCTGTCTTAAGGAGTATCTAACATACACTCCTTTACAAATGCTAACTCTTTGCACATGGATTTCTGGTTGTATTTCTTTTTGTTATAATCCTTCAGGGCAACAACTTCAAAGTAAGATAAAAGCCCATCAAGTTAGGGCTATGGCAGTTTCCTTAGCCCATTTTCTCTCCACTTCCATAGAAGATATCTGCAAAGTTGCCACCTGGTCTTCTATTCATAACTTCACTGCTCATCATTACTGCTTAAAAAATGCTTCATGTCAAGATGACAGTTTTGGCCAAGTAATTCTCAAATGCTTATTTAACGAATCCTTCAACTCTCCCTCCAGCTTCTATCAAAGTACAAGATGCATGTCCCACTGCTGATAAAAAAACCCCATAGCAAATACTTATATTTGGGTGAGGCCCACTTGTTTGGCTGACTACTGTCCTGCTTGTCCATGGAAAAAGCAAAGTTGCTTATCTGTTACAGGTGTTCTCTCTAGACAGCAGGACAAATCAGTCCCGCAGGTCTCCTCTCCTGTTGAGTTGAAGATTAGTTAAGATATAAAGACTGAGCAGACTTGCGCGGCAGGAACACCTACACATGTTCAGAAGGACCTTCATGGTTTCTCAAAGCTCTGAGAGAGCTTTAAAAGAGCTTTCTCATTTTAGCGCCATCAGTAGACATCACTCACTTGCGTAACTGATTTATCCTGCTGGCTATGGTGAACACCTGTCCCAGGTAAGCGACTTTTCGACATACATTGTTGTTTATGGGAGGAGAGGGTTTCTAGCAAACATAAAAATGTAATGCAATGTCTGGGAACAAATATATTAGTCTTAATGTGAAATCATGATGTAAATGAAGACTGTTATTAACCTTCATCCTGTCACATGGGGTACAGCTATACTCCAGATACTTTTCTTCTTCTTTCAAATGGACATTTCTAAAAAAAACCAAAAACATTTCTTGTCCTCCCAGGACCTTGTGACAAACTGCTGGGCAACTGATATTCAGCAATTTAACTGGCTAAGTGGCGGCTACTGAATATCTGGCTCGTTCAGCAGTTGTCACGTAGCCGGATAAGCCACTTAGCCAGGTAAATGCCGATATCTGGATTTATCTGGTTAAGTAATCAGATAAGTTAGACCAGCCATAGAGCAGGTCTAACATATCCAGATATAACTTATCCAGCAACATAACGCTGAATGCAGCAGAGCTGTGCTGCTGAATATCCCATGTAAGTTAGCCAGATAAGTTTTATCTGGCTGACTTATTTAACCATTTTCTTGTGAATGTTGGGCCCTTTGTGCACAATCATTCCAAATTTTAGGCTGATTTGATAAACAATAAGCTGTCTGAGGCCAAAATCCTCCAGGGTACCCCAGAGATGAATACGTTTTTGTTGAGTATATTCAGGCTCACATTTTTTGCAATATCACAAGGAGTTTTTTTTTAAACCTTTTCTTTTGTCTTTTTAATACATTGTCACTGATATCTTACTACACACTATATCCACTGTTTAGACGGAGGTCAATATTCAAAGCTTGTTCAGCCGGATAAGTGTAACTTATTCAGCTAAGTAGCAACCACTGAATATGCGCCTACATTCAGCGGCTGCCGTTTAGCCATATAAGTCACTTACATGGCTAAATAGTTGGCCGTATAACTTGTGGGCAAGCAGTAGGTGGATCGGGGTGGAGTGATTAGCTGTACAGATGTAGTTAACTACCGATATTCAGTCTTAGCCACATAAATTATCTGGCTAAACTAGATGTGCCATAGCCAGTTATAACTTACATGGATAAGCGCGAAGATATACGCATATATTCAGCAACATAGCCATGCCACTGAGTATACCTTGTAACTTTGTCAGATAAGTTATATCCGGCCAAGATACTTAAATGGCTAGCTTTCAATATTGAGCTCCTAGATGTCATGGATAGTTGGCCATCCGAGGCTGAGGTACAAATGTACCCCAAGTGATGGGATTAGTTACAAAACTATTGTAAGTTCATTATTTTTACAATAACTTAGAAATCTGAAATAAAATGTTTAGTACATAATCATTTGCTCCCTAATGCACATACTATTAAAATTTCAGACAGATATCATGAGCAGTAGACTCTCAGTATTTACAGTGGTTGACTGTTGGGTTAGGTCTGTACACTAAAAATGAATTTAGTAACAAAAGTTATTCTTTCACTTTTTGTTGTCCATTTAGGACATTGGATTTAATTTATAGTAAGCTACCAGTGACTACGTTCAGACAGATACCCTCTAATTCTGGGGTCAAATTGTACCCCAAACTATTGCAAGTTAATTATATTTGCAGTAACTTAGAGAATTAAAAAAATGTTTTAGTGTAAATTTCCATCAGATACCCTGAGCGGTGGACCCACTGGACAATTCTAGAAATGTATGGGTTTTCTCTATTGGAATACCAATGTGGCTGGGCTGACTGAGGGCAGAAAATCCCTCCCGAGAAAGGTTAATGTCAGTCAGACCAGCCACAGGGAAGAGGGGAGAGTGATGTACGTCCCTCTCAGTGCAACTTCCGAGACTTCCTCTCCCCACTGTTCACTTGTGACCACTTTCTGTTTCCTACCACAGGAGTGTGTATTTTGTGGCAGGGCAGCAAGGTTAGGCATTTACCTTCCTGAGAAGCATTGAGAGGAGGAAAAACAGAGCAAAGTAATTCCAGACAATTTTCTGAAGCATAAGTTAGGATAAAAATACTATGAAGGTCATTTCAATGGGGCAAAGCCAATATGTATTTAGGGTGAGCTGGTTGATATAGTGAATCTAGATTTTCAGACAGCATTTGACAAAGACACTGGTTAAAAGACAAGAAAAATGGAGAGTAGGACTAAGTGGTTAGTTTTCTTAATAAACAAAATTTAATAGTGGAGTTCCTCAGGGATTTGTAGTGGACCTGGTTCTGTTTAACATATTCATAAATGATTTGGACAAGGGAGCAATGAGAGAGGTGATTACATTTAAGGATGGTTTAATGGTTTAATGGTTTATTAAGTTTTATATACCGATAGATCAGACAGGCCTTCACATCGGTTTACACAAGATAAAACAGGATCAGAAATACAATATTCATAAAATAGTAACAGCTAAAAAACTATATAAAGTAAAAGAATAAATTAGCTGTTAAGAAAAGATAAAAACTCATAAAGCATAAATCAAATAAATAAGGTAAACACAGTTATAAAACACTAAAGTTAAAACATATATTAAGCTAGATGACATATTGATAAATAAATAGAATAAAATAAAAAAGGATGATAGTAATTATTCAAAGCTGTTAAAACATGAGCAGATAGGATCTTGAGAAATTGGGGGATTGGGCATCTAAATGGCAAATGAAATTTGATGTGGACAAGTACAAAATTGGATTATTGTAATTCCCTTTATTTGGTATTTCCTAAAATTCACATCTGAGCATTGCAGATGATTCAAAATTATATGGCACGGATATTGTTATATTTAAAGCAGGCTGACCATATTTCCCCTATTTTGTTTGGATTGTACTGGTTGCCAATGTGCTGGTGTGTGCTATTTCATTTTAATGCATAAACTATTGTACACTGAGTCGTACTTTGAGAGAAATGTTGCAGTGGTACACACCAGTAGATTCTCTGCATTCAGCAGAGAGACATCAGCTAGAGATTCCTGTTCTGTTGTGGTTCTTTGAAAATATGAAAGCTTAAAGCCACTAGCTGTAGGGAAAGGTTTTTTTTTATTAAATGCTATATTAATCTTAGATATTAAATAATAAGGTACCTAATGGAGAGGCAGGGTGCCATGCAGGGCACCAGCATAAACTCCCTTTCAAATGATGTTACTGATAACAAAGCATTATATAGAATTTACAGTTTGTATATTTCCAACCCCTAAACTATGTTACATAATTGGCAACATTTCTAAGATTGGCTTTCTATTATAAACAAATAATCTGAATGACCATATGGTAATTTAATTCTTGTATCACCATGTAAATGTTTTCTTTGAGTTTGCCAGCATTAGCAACCTTGTTTGTATTCATTCTAAGAATATCTTCTATAATCTTATATGAAATGTCAATTGGCCTCATCCTTGTTCTAGTTCTAGATATGATTCTATAATTTTAGATGGAATGTAAACTGACCTTGTCTCTGTTTCAGATGGAATGTCAATGAACCTCATATCAGTTCAAAATGTTCTACAACCTTGTATCTCAGCATCTTTATCTAGCTTATAGAATCTGATTGTCTATATGAACAACTACAAGACTGTAACACAAATGTAATGTTACAATGTTGTACTTATTAGCAATTATTAGAGACTACTTATGAAAAATCAAAAACTTAGGAGAACAGGAATAATGACTTCTTGTGATACATGTCAAAAAGTGTTTCACTGAGACTAAGTAAAGACCTATAAGCACACACATCAATCCCCCCGTTTCATTATTTTTATGATAACATATCCTTAGATTGCAATCTATACATGTCAGGGCTGTTTTATGTGCAGGTCCAACTTTGTGGAATTCGCTTCCAGAAGAGCTGTGGGGAGAACAGGATTTCAAGCTATTCAGAATGAGGATTAAGGCACTATATTTTAGTGAGGCCTATAAATGAGTTTTATGTAGCTTAGTGGTTAGAGCAGTGGGCTGTAAACTTCAAATCCTACTACCACTCCTTGTAACCTTGGGCAAGTCACTTTACCCTTTATTGCCTCAGGTACAAATTTAGGGCTGATTCATCAAGGTATTTTCCCATAGACACAGAATGGGAGAAAAGCCTTAGTGAATCAGGCAGTTAGATAGTAAACCCTCTAGGAATAGGGAAATATCTGCAGTACCTGATTGTAATCTGCTTTGAAGAGCCACAAAAAACAGAATATAAAAATCTAAATAAATAAATAAATAAATAAATAAATATTTCAATGTTTTTGTCTTTTGTTTGTATGATTTTAATGTTTCAAGTTTGTTTTATGAATTTTACATGTAATCCACCCTGAACTTTATTTTGGAAGTGGCAGAATATATGCTTAAATAATTAATTAAATGAATAAAATCCTAACTATAGAACCCGTTGCTGGGTTCTGTATTAGGAGTCCCAAGAAAAGGATCTTGGAATCACTGTGTACAACATGTTAAAATCCTCAGCTCATTGTGCAGTTGTCAAAAAAGCAAATAGAATATAAGGAATGATCTGGACAGAAATGGATAATTAAATAGACTATATCATAACATCTCTATATCAATCTGTGATGCAAGTGCACCTTGAGTATTGTGTGCAATTCTGTTTGCCCAATCTCAAAAAAGATAACACAGAACTAGAAAAGGTGCAGAGAATGGCAACAAAATGATAAAGTGGATGAAACATCTTCCTTATGAAGGAAAGTTAAACATTTGAGGGCTCCTCAAGTTAGAGAAAGGTGACTAATAAGGGATATGATAAAAGTTTATAAAATCATGAGTGGGGTAGAATGGTAAATAAGGAGCGGTTTAAATAGTACTAAGACTAGAGGACACTCCGTGAAACTAACAAGTAACAGATTTAAATCAAATTGGAGAAAGTATTTTTTTTCAGTCCATTCATAGACAAGCTGTGGAATTTGTTGCTAGAACACATGGTGAACACATAGCTGGGTTTTAAAGATATTTGGGCAGGTTATTGGAGGAAAAGTCCATAAACCATTATTAGCATTTGTAGATTTGTGAAAGCCATTGCTTATTCCTCAGAGTGAATAACAAGAAATGGATCTCCTATTTGAGATCAGCTGGGTGTTGCGACCATCGCAACACCCAGCTGATCTCCATTCTGCCTACCTCACCAAGAGGTAAGGTGGGCAGAGTGGAGACCGACGTCTCCACTCTGCCCACCTTACCTCTTTGGCGACTCCCTCTTTGGTTGATGGAAGTTTGGCTGCCACGGCATCATTTTGCCGACCTCCTCCGGCGACCCTGGACCAGCTAGACGCTACCTTCTGCCATGTTCTCCTGAGGCCTAAGGTACGTGTGCGGCGCGGCCCCGACTCAAGTACCAGCTGTGGCGCAAACCTCAGGGGCGTCCCCCTGAGATGACGTCATCATCACCAGATATTTAAGGTCTCTTGTTTTGCTAGCTAATCAAGTTAGCAAAGGGTTTCCTCCCTAGCTGCCTCCAGGATTCACTGCGGATGGGATTCACTCTCCGCTTACCTTGCTACTCTGCCTCCTCAGACTTTACGAGGGGTACTCGCTCTTCGGGAGGGGGGGGGGGTGTCTCGCTCTCTCTTTTGATTTTCAAGTCGCAGTCTGGAACCGGTACTCGCTCCTCGAGGGCCCACGTTCCCGGACCTGCTACTGAATATAACTTCTGCCAGGAAGTCACTGCTGCCTATAACACCAGGTAGTTACCATCTCTCTCTCAGAGCTTTCCCCGGAACCAGGTACTCACTCCTCGAGGGCCTACTTTATTCCAGCTCCTGGGCTGTTCCAAGAGACTATTGTGTGAATGTTACCATCAAGGTTCTGTTCCTGAACTCTGTATACCCTGCCTACTCACTATCTCAGTTTCTCTACAGCTCAGCCATCCTGGGATCGCTGTTCCAGTGCCTAAGGGTCTACAGCCCAGCCTGGCTCTTCCAGCTCACTACTGCCACTTTTGGTGGTTCTCTAAAACAGTTTAATAAAAGAACTAGTGTGTGTCTGTCTCCCAACTCTGAGCCTGACCGGTGATCCCTCTCAGGATCTTCCCCCGTGGGCGTGGTCATCTGCCACTGGCCCAAGGATCCACCCACAATTATCACAAATAATAACAGATTGCTAACTCCATGGATCCAGCACAACTCAATGCCTTGCAGGCCATACGAGGCCTGGCCCTACACATTTCGGAGCAGCAAGACGCCTTGGAGAAACTTACTTCAGCGTTCCATCAGCTACACACACAGAAGCTTCAAGGCACAGCTTCCAACCATGAAGGTCTGTTACAGGAGGTAACTTTAAAGACTGCTGTACCACTGTTGGCTCCAATCCACTTTTCCGGAGAAATCCAGAAGACCCGGGGCTTTTTAAACCAGTGCTGCATGCATTTTACCTTACAGCCATCTTTATTTCCTACGGCTCTCTCCAAGACTACCTACATCCTTTCCTACCTGGATGGTAGGGCCTTGTCTTGGGCATCTACCTTGTGGGAATGCAAGGACCCCATTTTGCAGGACATAGAAGGATGTATGGACTTATTTAAATCCGTTTTAGATGACCCTGCCCGAACTGCTGTCGCCGGTTCTGCTTTGGTTGAATTGAAACAAGGCAACAGATCATTGGCTGAATTTGCCATAGAGTTCAAAACTCTTGTGGCAGAACTCTGCTGGGACCCCAAATGTCTCAAGACTATCTTCTTTAGAGGCCTGGATAATCCTTTAAAGGATGAACTGGCTGCTCACAAAACACCTGACTCGCTGGATGAATTAGTAGCCTTGGCCACTTGGATTGATCACCGGGACAGTTGAAGGAACTCCGGCCTAAGGTGTTACCTGGGTTGAAACAGACTAGTGCTATACCTGCACCTCGGATGGTTCCAGTAATCCCTGATGCTGATAAAGATGAACTGATGCAACTTGGTCATGGACGTTTGACTTCCAAAGAGAAAAGACTTCAGAAGAGGCACGGCCTTTGCATGTACTGTGGTCAGCCCAGCCACAACGTCTCTACATGCTCCATTCGTCCGGAAAATGGACGGGCCTACGTCCTGCAGGAGGACTGTTCTTAGGCCTCACTACGCCCTCTCCTCCGCTCTCTCTCCCAGTCTTCTTGACCTACGGACCAGTCACGGTTCAGACTCCTGCCCTGGTGGATTCAGGGGCAGGAGGCAACTTCATTCTCAGATGTCTAGTGGAATACTTGAGGATTCCCCTCATCAAGTTGAAAGATCCACTACTGTTATCCTCCATTCATGGAGAGCCCTTACCGGGCAACATGACTTGCCAAATCGTACCAGTTACTCTCCGCACCGGAGCTCTCCATACGGAATCGCTCTTCTTCTTTGGACTGGAAAGGGCCATGCACCTTATCGTCCTGGGGTTACCCTGGTTGCAAGTGCACCAACCCCAATTTGACTGGGCATCCTTGGATCTCTCCCGCTGGGGCCCAGAATGTCACGGGAGGTGCCTTAAGGAAATCTTGCCTATCATTTACATGCCTACGACTCCAGTGATGCCAGGACTGCCTCCCCAATATGCTTTCTTTGGGGATGTATTTTCCAAAGAAGCAGCTGATATTCTTCTTCCACATAGGCCCTATGACTGTGCCATAAGACTGAAGCCCAATGCTGAGCCACCGAAAGGACAGGTGTACCCTCTCTCAGCCATTGAGAATAAAGCAATGTCAGAATACATTGAAGAAAATCTCCAGAAGGGCTTTATCCGACCATCAAAGTCACCAGCCAGCACAGGCTTTTTCTTTGTGGGGAATAAGTACGGTACCCTATGTCCATGTATCGATTAACAAGGTCTAAATGAAAGATCGTTATCCCTTGCCATTAATCTCAGAGCTGTTTGACCTGCTGCAAGGGACCAAGATATTTTCTTCCACTTTTATTTACCTTTCTCTTTTTTCATAGTTGTTATCCCTTGTTAACAATTTTCATTGTTATTAATGTTAAATGTATTTGACAAAGGTAACTTTTTTCCTGCATCTCTTGTTTTAATGTAAACCGGTATGATTTGTATATTATACAAGAATGTCGGTATATAAAAATTATAAATAAATAAATAAATAAATAAATAAATAAAGTTTGACCTGAAGGGGGCCTACATCATCTGCCACTGGCCCAAGGATCCACCCACAATTATCACAAATAATAACACTGGGTACTTGTGACCAGATTGGCCACTGTCAGAGACAGGATGCTGGGCTTGATGGGTCTTCAGTCCGACTCAGCATGACATAGCTTATGTTTTAAGTATGTGAATATTTGTAACAGTGGTGTTTGAGCTATAATAAGTGATAAGGCATATTGTATATAGAGTCATTAGTACTTATCAAAAATCAAGCAATGATTCTAATAGTGTTAAGAAGGTATCTTTCGAAATAATTGTTGGTGTGTAGTGGTGGCAGTCATTCAAATCAGAGTTACTTGGAGGGTTCAAAGGGTTAGAGGATTCTGGGAGTGGGGGCTGTACAAATGTCACAACTCAGTCCTGGGAGGCAGATCCTTGGGCACTGCAGAGCTTAGTGGACTATCTATAATGGCCCCTTTTTCTATGTGGCACAGATATATTTTTCAAGGCCTTGGCAATTTTTCCCTGCGAATATCAAATGTTACAACTGTATAAATTTAATTTTAACCTTTCCCCCCACAAATATTTCCTGCTATTTGCCATCTTTTAGCAAAAATGAATTTTGGTTAATTGAGGCCTAAGTTGTTGTGCATGCAACCCTGGCCTTATACAATATATATTAAGCAAAGGTTTTAGACTAGCAACGTCCTTCTCTGAAGGACAGTAGGATTTCACTGATGTGCACCTTTAGGTCACTGCAGAGCCTCAAGAGGAAGTCTTTCAACTTAGATTGGCCTCATGTCAGATCTTCAAAATGTGGTTGAATGGCTGTACCATAAATAAACTAAAATACTTAAAATGAGTGATTTTGCAACAGCCCACATACAGTTCATTTTCAATCAAATACATGCTTAAAATATAACAATTTTCTAAGAGAAAGTACGTGCATAACTTTCCTGTCAAAATGTTCCCACCAAAACTACCCAAACACAATTGCACTTGTTAATTTGTGTGCAGAAAAGTTTTGAGGACATTTAAATGCATACTTTTGAAAATTGAAATGTATACATGTAAGTTCAACTCCATTCCCAGGAATGGCTTTGCTCCCTGCAGGTAAACTTGCATGTGTGCAAATATACATGTGCTAATCTACTCACATAGCTGACAGAAAATATAATAACAGGCCATTTCCACAGGTAAAGCACTGTTTTGCCAGCAGAAAAGCCTTTGAAAATTACCCTCAAAGTGTGTGTGTTTGCAAAAAATACATTCTCATCAGATTTTGCAGATTCAGGTGATCACTTTAAAAAGAGAGATTCATACTGTGAAAACATTAGCATCGTATTTAAATCAATCCCTTTACATCTCACAATGTTTTCATGTCTTCTCTAAGAACTTTGGCTCCCTAGCAGACTCATTTATGATTAAACAAGATTTCTCTTCTTTGCAGCCCTCATCACCTCAACTGCTCTGGCAGTTAAGTCACAGGATTGAATTAATTATATCATGGTCATTTAGTTACACTCTTGCATGGTGCCAACATTGGTATAAATTAGATCTCCACAAACCCTTATATGCTTTTCTCTAGTAATTTGTGTCAACATTTATTTTACCCGTGTTCTGGGGAATGGAATTTTAAAGAAGGGTAAAGAGCGTGCAAAAGGTTTGGAAAGAGCAGAAGTGAACTGAAATCTCTTCAGAACATCTTGGTCAGGCAGACTGTAGGAGAAACTTCTAAACTGAGCTGGATAGGGCTCTTTAGCAGCCTTGCATATTTTTTTGACCGTGCTGATTCTGAATCTGTAAGACAATCAGCTTGCAATCCTTGGTGAATTTCACGTTGTCAGCATGCATCCTGTTAGATTGGAGCCTGAAAAGAATGCAACCTGTTTCCTTTACCAGTTCAACACAGCTTTATTCATACATAACAGGTTTAGCAGGCTGCACAAATATTATTTTTGCACTCAGAACAGACACAGAGCACTTACTTTCCTCCAAAGGCTTACAGGCCTCTTGGTCTGGGTTCCTGCTGTTCAGCTCCCAGCTGTCAAATTGCCGAGAATAAGTTCCTGGTTCCCAGCAATCCCTTTAGTAGCCTTGAGGGCCAATGTGTTTCTTCAGCGGTAGGATTCTCACCTCTTGCAGCAAGCTCCATATAGGAACTGTTTTACTTATGCCTGCTATCCTTTAGTGCCCACCCATGGCCTAAAGGAGAAGTCGCCAGCTGCCAGGCCCTGAGTTCATGGCCCATCATGACCTACTTTTGCCCTTACATCATCGTCCTCTGGGCATCCTAATGACCCCCAGCTCTATTCCACTACCACTAACCGCAATCACCTCCAGAAGTAACACTCCAACACCCCTGTACATACACATACTGTGACAGGGTCACTATGCAGAGGAACAATAGGTGGGGAGGTTAAGGGTGGAGCTCTGGGAACCAATCCTTGGGATCAAGGGGAGGGCCAAACTGAGGAGGAGCCTGACCGAGCCAATCGCCTACGATTGGAGGAGGAGTTTCTCCAGGATAAAAAGGACTCCCCAGTAGAGCAGAGTCAGTCTCCTGCCGGGGACTGAGGAGGAAGGACTGGACTGCTTGTTTGCTCGGGGAGACTGTGTTTCTGGATATCCCATTACCGTGTGCAGAAGGACGGCAAGAGTTTATCACAAAGAAGGTGAGCTCGGGGATATAAGAGCTTCTGTGTGTTTTGATGTACTTTAAGGACACTTTACCGGGAGAACTGCCAAGCGGGTGGATGTATCTAAAGGGACGAGAAAAATATCCCGAGCGATACAGTGGGAGGTGGCAGTTAGGCCCAGTGGGCCAGACTTTGGACTTGGTGAGAACCTATGAAGAGTTTTGTTTGCTTGTGAATGGCCTAGCGGAAGGACAGCAAAGGCTAAAGACTGGAGATGAACTTTTGAAGCCAGCCTTCAGAAATTGAGTTGCTGGCTCAGTGGGGAAGACATCTGCCTTTCATCCAGGTGGAGAGGGTTCAAACCCCACCTGAGGACTTGTAAAGATAAATAACCTTAAACTGCTATTTGAGTTTCTGAGTGGCCAGGGAAGCTTGTTCAGGGATTGGACCCTGGAATGGATGCAATTGACGGTGTATGGACCAGTGAAAGCATTGCACATACACAGGCCCTCCCCTCTAAAAGGTATCATAATCCCATTTAAAAATGTCATTAAGAACAAGTGGTTTCTATTATGGAGTTCAGTCCTTTGTCCCTAATGGTGTCACTGGCCTCCAGGGAAGGTTTTCCTCTGGCATGTTGGGAAAATTAAACCCTCAATTCCCTGCCCTCCTGCTGCTCAGATGAATTTCTTGATTCCCAGCAACTCTTTTAGTAGCCTGGAGGACCAGTCAGGTTCCTCGGGGACAGAATCCCTGCCTCTGCCAGAAGCCTCCATCCACGCCTGCTACTCTTCTCAGTGCCCACCCATGTTCTAAGGGACAAGTTATTGGCCCTCCTGAATGGCTGGGAGCTAGCCTCAAGGCCTATCACAGCATTCTTTTGCCCATGCCCTCAGCAGCTGTTAGTACAAGAAAATGGGCGTAATTTAGATTCATAGAAAATGATGCATTACATATATTACGCTTATTCAATTTTATTATACAAAACCTTCTCAAATGAGGTACAATATACTCAAAAAAATCTTCACAAGAGCACTCTTGATATGGGTAGCATAGATTATGGTGTTTACTACATTCTTGTTCGAAATGCTATGTACTGGAACTGCTACTACTTGATTTGGAGCTTGGCCATATTTTAGCACACCAAATATATCTTGAGTTTCTGTCTCCTCCTGTAAAGTAAATGCAAGCATCTTGGTCATTGTTTGAAGAAAAACGTATACTCTGGTGGAGATGTACTTCTGGGAGGTTGAGGAAAGGCATCCAATGGAAGGCTGGGGGATTGCTCATCATCAATATGGTATGAAAGAGAATCATATGATGACTGTTATCCATCCTGAAAGTTCAACAATAATATATTAGAGATGTGCATTCGTTCTCACAAATGTGTAAAATGTGCCGAATGAGGCCATTTTCACTTCATTCATGGTCCCCCAAAACAAATGGAGGGCACCCACAAAAATAATGAACATTTAGCTTTCATTCATTTGTGTTTCCCATTATGTACTACAGGCAAAGTAAAACTGCAGGTACCAGCCCAGCATATTTTTTTTTTCTGTTAGCATAGCAACCAACCAGTGATGTCACGGTTTCTTAGTTTTCTTGGAGCTGAGGCAGGAAGATGCAGGATAAAAGACAGGAAAGAAGACCAATCAAAGTTAAGCATTTTTTAACTAGTCTATAGCAAGCACCTGTATCAAGTGATGTTGACTTCCTCCTATTGAAAGACATATGCAAAGAGAATTTTAAGATCACTTCTGTGTTTAATTTCATAGGGGAAGGTTGTCTTCTTTGAAGCTTTAAGTGAAAGAAAAAGTTTTAAAAAGAGTTAGAAAAGAAGAATTTGGGCAAAAGAAGGCTTTGCTCTCATCTTCACTGCTGCAATGCTCACTGAGTGAGATTGACAGAGGTACTGGAATTCAATCTGTCTGCTCACTGAGGTAGGGTAGCAGAGAGAAACAGTAAACTTGGGTGATTTTTTTAGCGCTTTTCTGTCTCATTCCAGAGCACTCAAGTCTAATTTTGTAATCTGCAGCTAGTATTAGTTACAGAGATTGCAATGAACAGAAGAGCAGCCTGAGCACTGAGCCTTATCTATTTCTACTCTGAGAGTTTTTGTGTGTATGCAAAAGGAATTAGCAGCACACATACATTGTGTATGTGTGTGTGACATTTTTCACACACTATGAGGGTTACCGTGGGTGTCTGTCTTATAGGTATATCCAGTCAGCAGAGTTTGTGGTAATTCTGCTTGCTAAGCACTAGGGATGTACAGTGTTTTATTTTCCTGTATTTTGCTTGATTTCATTTTTAAAATGGTTCATTGATTTTTTTTTTTCATTTTTCCCTAATTTCATGTTAGTGTGCATGAAGTCCAGTTAGTGCTTACTTTATTTTTCCCTAATTTCGTGGTTAGTGTGCACTAGGTCCAGTTAGTGCTTACTAAGTCCAGTTAGTGTACAATGACAGAACTGAGTACTCACTAACACAAAACTCAAAAAATAATGAAATTTCAGTATTTCTTCTTTCATTTTGTGATTCCAGCAAAATGATACAAAATAATAAATGTCGTTGACATTGACATTGTCTCTTTCATTTTAAATGAATGCACATCTCTACTAAGCACTGCAATGCACATACAGGCCGCTCTCCCGGTGCGCACACAGGCCAGGGTCCTGTGCGCACGATTCAGTAAAGTAAAATATTTAAATTAGGGCCGGCGGTAAAAAGAAGTGCTAGGGACACTAGCACTTCCCTAGCGCCTCTTTTTGGACAGGAGCAGCGACTGTCAGCAGGCTTGACAGCTGATGCTCAATTTTGCCAGCGTCGGTTCTCGAGTCCGCTGACAGCCACGGGTTTGGAAACTGGTTGCCGGCAAAATTGAGCGTCCGGTTTTCAACCCGTGAGCCGCGGGCCGATTTCAAATTTTATTTTTAACTTTTTTTAACTTTCGGGACCTCTGACTTAATATCGCCATGATATTAAGTCGGAGGGTGCACAGAAAAGCAGTTTTTACTGCTTTTCTGTGCACTTTCCCAGTGCTGGCAGAAAAGGTAGGCGCTAATTTCTGAAAGTAAAATGTGCGGCTTGGCTGCACATTTTACTTTCTGTATCATGCGGGAATGACTAATAGGGCCATCAACATGCATTTGCATGTTGCGGGCGCTATTAGTCTCGGTGGGGTTGGACGCGCGTTTTCGACGCACTATTACCCCTTACTGAATAAGGGATAAAGCTAGCGCGTCCAAAACACGCGTCCAAATGCAAGTTAACAGTGCGCTCCACTGGGCCTCCTGACCCCCCAAGACTTGCCAAAAGTCCCTGGTGGTCCAGCGGGGGTCCTGGAGCAATCTCCTACACGCGGGTCGTCGGCTGCCAGTATTCAAAATGGTGCCGATAGCCTTTGCCCTTACTATGTCACAGGTAAGAGCACTCTTGATATGGGTAGCATATTAAGAGTGCTCTTGCCTGTGACATAGGCAAGTCCCCACCAGGGACTTTTGCAAGTCTTGGGGGGGGGGGGGGGGGGGGTTGAAGATAAATAACTTTAAAGGGTTGGGATGGGGTTTTTTGGGGGGAACAAATGTATTTTTGACATATGAACGGATCGGGGGCCCCCGAGAACGGATGCAACGGATTTGGGCCCCTACGAATCTGAATCCCGAATGGGACAAATCCGTCCCTGCTGCACATCCCTAATATACTGTGACATCAAAATTCCAGTAGCCATTATTTCCAATTCTATCATGCCACTGCGAGGTAAGGGGAGACGAGGGAATAGTATAGGGAAGGAGAATGGCAGGGGCAGAGGATTTGGTGTTCCTGAATAGACAGCCAAACCTAACCCAAGCAGAAGCAGTGAGGTAAAGAATGATATTTTATTTTATACCTCTCATTTGTTTTTCTCCCTTTCTTTAATTTTAATCTTTAATTATCTTATAATATTTGTCTATTTTATATAATTTTATGTATGCAATTTTCTCACTCTTGTTTTTCATTTGTTGTGTCTTTTAATTTATTGTAAACCATTTTGTCTAATATTTTATTGCTAAAATGGTATATAAATAATTTTAAATAAATAACCAAGTAAATAAATAGTAAAGCTAAAAGGACATCATTCGAAAAATGGAAAGCAGACCCAGTGATGAAAATAGGCAACAGTATAAGCATTGGCAAACTAACTGTAAGAACATAAGAAAATGCCATACTGGGTCAGACCAAGGGTCCATCAAGCCCAGCATCCTGTTTCCAACAGTGGCCAATCCAGGCCATAAGAACCTGGCAAGTACCCAAAAACTAAGTCTATTCCATGTTACCATTGCTAATGGCAGTGGCTATTCTCTAAGTGAACTTAATAGCAGGTAATGGACTTCTCCTCCAAGAACTTATCCAATCCTTTTTTGAACACAGCTATACTAAGTGCAACTGTAAAACAGTAGGCCAAGAGAGACTTTGAGAAAAATCTTGCCAGCGAGGCAAAAACTAATAATAAAAACGTTTCAAGTACATTCGAAACAAAAAGCCTGTGAAGGAGTCAGCTGGGCTGTTAGATGACTGAGAAGCAAAAGGGATGCTCAGGGAGGACATGGAAATAGCAGGAAAACTGAATGAGTTCTTTGCTTCGATCTTCATGGAAAAAGATATTGAGAACATATCTGAAACATTCTTTAGTAGTGGAGATTCTGAGCAACTAAAACAAATATCTGTGATGATGGAGGATGTAATAGATTAGATTGACAACTAAAGAGTAACAAATCACCAAGGACAGATGGCATCCACTCCAGAATTCTAAAAGAGGTCTACCTTGAGCTTGTTGGAAGAGAGGTTTACCAGGGAATTATGATCAATGCTGCATAGCCTTTTACCATCTCTTTATGAACTAATATATGCAAAACATCCTGAAAGAAGTAAAGGGATTGTTGGAGCAGCTCCTCAGGAACAGTGTGATGCCCTGGAGTTTTTAGGGGAGAAGGGAATGGAATATGGAAAACACACTCCTGTGCCTCAAGTATAAACTCAGCGCCAGATTCGTAAAGCTGCTTGAAGATACAAAATGCAAGAAAAACCTTATTGAATCAGGACTTTATATGGTAAATCCTCTGGGGTTAGGGAAATATCTACAGTACCTATGTAATCCAAAGAACCCAAACATGAACTTGCTAACCTGTTACTACTAATCTGTAACCTTTCATTTAAAACAGCCATGATTCCTACTACTACTGCAACTACTACTACTTAACATTTCTATAGCACTACACGACATACACTGCACTGAACAACATTGTACAAACATACAAAAAGAGAGTCCCTGCTCAACAGAGCTTACAATCTAATAATTACAGTATAAATTACAAACTTACAGAACGAGAGACTTGGTAAAAAGAAAAGAAAGTTAGTCAAGACCAAAAGCAGACAGTCAGGCATAAGATTTAAAAGTGGTTTCAAAAAGATGGGTCTTTAGATGGGATTTAAACATGGCAAGAGAGGAAGCATGGCGCACCAGTTCAGGAAGATTATTCCAAGCACACGGTGCAGCCAGGTGGAAAGCACGAAGTCTGGAATTGGCAGTAGAAGAGAAGGGCATGGATAGGAGTGACTTATCTGATTAGCGGAGTACGCAAGGAGGGGTGTAGAGAGAGATGAGAGGTAGTGAGGTGCTGCAGAATGAAGGCATTTATAGGTGAGAAAGAGGAGCTTGAACTGTATGTGGGAACGAATAGGGAGCCAATGCAGAAACTTCAGAAGAGGGGTTATGTAAGCATAGCGACTTTGACGAAAGATAAGTTGTGCACCTGAATTTAGGACAGATTGCAGTGGAGAGAGGTGGCTTGCCAGGAGACCTGTGAGGAGCAGATTGCAAGCAGGAGGAGATGAGAGAGTGGATAAGGGTACTGGTAGTGTGTTCAGAAAGAAAAGGACAGATTTTGGCAATGTTATAAAGAGAGAAATGGCATGTTTTAGCAGTGTTTTGGACATGCGTAGAGAAGGAGAGAGAGGAGTTGAAGAGGACTCCAAGGTTACAAACTGATGGGACAAGAACGACGAGCATGTTATCCACAGAAACAGACAAAGGAGGAAGAGGGGAGGTGGGCTTGGGGGGAAAGATAAGGAGCTCCATCTTGGCCATATTGAGTTTAAGGTGGTGGCAGGACATCCATGCACCAATGTCAGACAGGCAGGCCGAGATCTGGGATTGGATTTCTGGTGAAACTTCTGGTGTACATAGGTAGATCTGGGAGTCATCAGCATAAAAACGATATTGAAAGCTTTGAGAGGAAATCAGAGCACCAAGGGAATTAGTATATAGTGAGAAGAGAAGAGGGCCCAGGACAAAGCCCTGAGGCCCACCAATTGATAGTGAAATGGCAGTAGAGGAGGAACCACTAGAGGAAACACTAAAAGTGCAATGGGAGAGGTAAGAAAAGAACCAAGACAGGACAGAGTTCCGAAATCCAAGTGAAGACAGAGAATGAAGGAGTTGGGGGTGATCAACAGTTTCAAAAACAGCAGACAGGTCAAGGAGGACAAGAATAGAATAAAGACCTTTGGTTATTGGAAACTTTGGCAAGGACTGTTTCAGTTGAATGTAGAGGAAGAAAACCAGACTGGAATGGATCAAGAATGGCTTGAGATATAAGAAAGTCAAGATAGAGGTGGTGAACAGCACATTTAAGTAGTTTGAAAGCAAAAGGTAGAAGGGAAATGGGACAATAGTTGGCAGACAGGTAGGATAAACGGCTAGTGAGTAAAGATGGTAGAGCAGAGTCAGAGTTCAAATGAAGAAGTTAAAGAAAAGAGTTTTGAGGCATAAGACTAAGTTGTACTAAACAACTTTAGAATAAACAGTCACCAGAACAATGTGTTTTCATGGCTGAATATGTAGATGTCATTTAAGATACAAAGTGGATGGAACCATACATCCATAAGGGTTCAGCGTACAATGCAAATTTGACACTACTTATCTGGAAGAGTTGCAAAGCAACACATTAATGTTTTTCACAGCCATACATTAAGAATGGTGTTGCACTTCTCGGCTGCATCCGCTCCGCGGCCGGGCCTCCTCACCTTTCTTTCCCGTCCACAAGCACTGGGCACTCTGCAGCCACAGCCAGTTCGCAGCTTCTCCACACTCTGTCTCCCGTCCTGGAACCTCTAGCACAACATCTCATGACAAGGGAGCACTGTGCCAGTCTCTTATCTTCTGGCAAACAAGGAACCGGAGAGTTGTCCCGCTTACTAGGCATTTTCTCCAACTCACAGCCAAAGAAGAGCGAGTCGTTAAAAGGTAACTTGGTGAGATTAGCCTTGCAGGTTGCATCAGCTGACCAATTTCTCAACCATAACTGACGCCTGGCCATCACAATCGGAGCCATCCCTCTGGCCGAAGTGTGAACCAAATCACAGCCCGCATCAGCCAAAAAGGCAGCAGTAGGTTTCATAACTGATCTGGGATGTACACCAGAGTCTTCAACCTCCTGGGAGAGAAGGAAACAAGAGCGAGCCAACAAGGAACAACAAGAAGTGATCTGCAAGTTCATTGCCATACCTTCAAACACCTGCTTAAGGATAGTCTCAATCTTTTTATCATGCGCATCCTTCCACAGGAATAGTGGTCCACGGGAATAGTGGTTCGCTTGGAGACTGCACACACAAATGCATCTACCTTCGGAAAACAAAAGCACTCTCTCACCACTGGATCCAGAGGGTAAAGGCCTTCCAAAATCTGACCCCCTTTGAAATTAGCTTCCGGGGCACCCCACTCAAGATCAATTAATTCTTGAATGGCTTCCATCAAGGGAAAAAAAACAAACAGTTGTGCACAAGGAAACCAAAATAGAATTTCTCTTTGGCTCAGAAGCGGAATCTGCCCCAGGAACTCCAAGCATGGTCAAGGTCTGGGAAATCAAGGCTGGCAATTCATCTTCATGAAAGAACTGCAACATGGTTCTATACGGTTCCAATCTGGGGGGAATTTCCCCATCTACAAAAGAGGCAGGATTGGTGTTATCTGTGCCATCTGGATCTCCAACCAGAGGAGCCGCTGTCGCTCAAGGGGACCTCCGGCACATAACAGAAAGCAAGGTTCCCAACTGTCCCTCTGCCTTAGGAGTATGGGACAGAGCAGAGAACTGTGCCTGAATAAAAAACTGTAATCCCCTGGAAAAAATCTACCCAGGAAAAAGTATAAGCATCCAGACTGGGAGGTTCTTGGGGAGTACTTACTGTGCTACCTTCCTCTGCTGAGGAACCAGTTAGGGGACATCTAAAATCAGGTGTCCCACCTGAGACATCTTTACCCAGACTCACATCCAGCTGGGAAGAACCAGGCATAGTGAAAACAGAGGAAAACAATTCACCCTGAACCTCCAAACAGCGGTGGCACAAAGCAGTGGCTGAGATGCCCGAATATGATAAACAGGTCAAAGAGAAAGGCGCATAGGCTTCTTAGGTACAGGCACCATTATGGTCGACAATGCGCTAAGCGGTGGTATGCGTCTAGCTGTTTTTTTTTTTCTGTATGTGCTCAACTAGGCGCCCAAAAAGCTATGCATCCAATACTCATGCATGCTTACTTAGGTGCCCAGTTATGCGTCCAATATTTATGTGCTCACACCTAGGCAATCAAAAAGGAAAATGCACAAAAAAACTTCAGCGCTCGGTGCTAGGTGTGCGCTGATGTAAGCGCGTGGCCACTTGGCAGCGCTTAATGTGAGCGCTCAGAGCATAAGGCTTTACTGTGTGCCCAAAAGCTGGGCGCGCAAACTGGACAGACAGTGAGACACACATGCCGAACCGACAAGCCTGTAAAGGGCAGCCTAATAAAGCACGTGAAATGCTGTTGTGGCCTACCGCACGGCCTGCAGCGAAAGCCTCAAGAGTGGGGCCTAGCCTAGAGAGGCTGCCCAATCTGCCAGGCTGCCTATGTCCCACGACCTCCCATGGAGTGGTACAAATGTCGAAACGGCGTGCTGAGCACGGAGACCGGAGGAAGCCTTGCAATTAAAACCTCTCAGTAAATTGTCTTTTTTTTTTAACTTACCCGACATAAAACATATAAGATATGCCATGCTGGGTCAGACCAAGGGTTCATTAAGCACAGTATCTTGTTTCCAACAGTGACCAATCCAAGTCACAAGTACCTGCCAAGTACCCAAACATTAAATAAAGCTCAAGCTACTATTGTTTATTAATTAATAGCAGTTTATGGATTTTTCCCCTAGGAACTTATCCAAACCTTTTTTAAACCCAGTTACACTAAGTGTCATAAACACATCTTCTGGCAATGAATTCCAAAACATAGCCATACGCTGAGTGAAAAAGAATTTTCTTTCATTTGTTTTAAATGAGCTACTTTCTAACTTCAGGGAGTGGCCTCTAGTCCTATTATCTGGGAGAGTAACTAACCGATTTAAATGAATTTGTTCAAGTCCTTTCATGATTTTGGAGACCTCCTTCATAATCCCTCCCCCCCCCCTCAGTCATCTCTTCTCCAAACTGAAGAGTCCTAACTTCCTTAACCTTTCCTCATAAGTCGGATGTTCCATGACCCTTATTTTGGTCTCCCTTCTCTGCACTTTCTCCATTGCAACTATATCTTTTTTGATATGCGGGGACCAGAATTGCACACAGTATTCAAGATGTGGTCTTGCCATGGAGCAATATAACATCCATTGTTTTATTTGCCATTCCCTTCCTAATAATTCCTAACATTGTTTGCTTTTTTGATCACCATAGCAGACTGAGCTGACGACTTCAATGATGACACCTAGATCTTTTTCCTGGGTGGTAACTCCTAAGATTGAATCTAACATTTTGTAACTATAACAAGGGTTATTTTTCCCTATATGCATCACTTTGTCCATGTTAAATTTCATCTGCCATTTGGAAGCCCAATCTTCCAGTCTCCCAAGATCCTCCCGCAATTCATCACAATCCGCTTGAGATTTAACTAGTCTGCATTATTTTGTGTCATCTGCAAATCTGATCACCAAACTCATCATACCCCTTTCCAGATCACACACAAATACATTAAAAAGCACCAGTCCAAGTACAGATCCCTGAGGCACTCCACTGTTTAATTTTTCCACTGTGAAAACTGACCATTTAATCCTACTCTCTGTTTTCCATCTTTTTACTAGCTTGCAATCCACAAAAGGACATCGCCACCTATCTCATGACTTTTTAGTTTTTTTTAGAATCCTCACATGTGGGACTTTGCTGAACACTTTCTGAAAATCCAAATAACATCTACAGGGGTTCACCTTTGACCACATGTTTATTCAACCCTTCAAAAAGAGGTAGGACATTAATGAGGCAAGACTTCCCTTGGGTATATCCATGCTGGCTCTCTCCCATTAAACCATGCCTATCTAAATGTTTTGTTTTCCAGCATTGAAGTCAAGCTCACTGGTCTATAGTTCCACAGATCACCCCTGGTGCCCTTTTTAAATATCATGGTTACATCAGCCATCTTCCAATCTTCAGGTACAATGGATGATATTAATGATAGGTTACAAAATTGATAACTAAAAAATGAAATTTCAGACCTTTATTTCAGAAACCTGGGATGTATACCATCTGGTCTAAGAGATTTACTTCTCTTCAGTCTGTCAACCTGGCCTACCACATCTTCCAGGTTCACCTTGATTTGGTTCAGTTCATCTGAAACATTACCCTTGAGAACTGTCTCCAGAACAGGGTTCTCCCTAACATCCGCTTCAGTAAACACTGAAGCAAAGAAATTGTTTAATCTTTCTGCGATGGCCTTATCTTCCCTGAGTGCCCCTTTAACCCTTCAATCATCTACAGCCAACTTCTTTTCAAAATCTTTCTTAGCCTGTCTTATCATTGCCTTACATTTAACTTGCCAGTGCTTATGCGTGATCCTATTTTCTTCTGATGGATCCTTCTTCCAATTTTTGGAATGAAGATCTTTTGGCTAAAATGGCCTCTTTCACCTCACTTTTTAGCTATGCTGGTAGCCGGTTGACCTTCCTTAATTCGTGAAATACAACTAGACTTTACTGCTAGGATTTTGTTTTTTTAAACAGTGCCCATGCCTGTTGCACACTTTCTATCCTTGTAGCTGCACCTTTCATTTTTAACTTTTTCTCATTTTATCTGTTTCCTTTTTGAAAGTTTAGTGCTAGTGCTGTAGATTTACCTACTGTATTCTTTTCAGTCATTGATCATATTATGATCACTATTGCCAAGAGGCCCCACCACTGTTACCACTCTCACTAAATCCTGCGCTACACTGAGAACTAGATCTAAAACTGCTCTCGCGTCTGTTCCCGAACCAATTGCTCCATAAAACTTTCATTTATTCCATCTAGGAACTCTCTATCCTGATTCACTTGCCCACTCAGTACTGGGGTAATTTAAATCTTCATTACTGCACTACCAATTTGGTTAGCTTTCCAAATTTCTCTTAGCATTTCACCTTCCAGATTACCATCTTGGTCAGGTAGTATACTCCTATCAATATACTCTTCCTCAACACACAAGGGATTTCTAATCATAAAGATTTGATTGTGCATTTAGTCTCATGCAGGATCTTTATGCAGTTGGACTCTATGCCATCCCAAACATAAAATGCCACCCCACCACCAAGATGCTCCTCTAGCACTGCAATATAATTTGTACCAGTTGTTATCCTCCTTCCACCATTTCTCTGAGATGCCAATTAAGACTATGTCATCATTCACTGCTATATAATCTAATTCTCCCATCTTACTTCTTTGAAATGTTTGTATGCTAATACCAGAAGTCTAAGTGCATGTTTGTATTAAATGAAAATTGGTTCTTACCTGCTAATTTTCGTTCCTGTAATACCACAGATCAGTCCAGAGAAGAGGGTTGTGTATCCCTACCAGCAGATGGAGTCAGAGAACAAAACTTTGGGCACTGCCATATATACAAGAGTGCCACCGGTGGTCCCTCAGTATTATCCTGTACCAAAGCCCATGCTAACAGAACTAAGGAGCAAAGGATAGCAACCAACCAACCCCTGACTACCACTTCACCCCAGACCAAAAACCCAAACAACTACGAGTAACTGCTCCATCATTTTGTCGCACGCATTCTGGGCTTGGCCCCTTGTTCAACAGTTCTGGCAGAAAATTGTAAATTACTTACAACGCCTCCTGAAAATACGTTTTCAAGTTACCCCGCAGCTGATTCTTTTTGATTGCATTCCCCAGTCGGTTATAAGAAAAGCAGGATTGAGAACTCTGATTAAAAAGGCCTGGCTGGTGGGGAAAAAAGTTATTCTACTTAATTGGTTGGAGATATCTGCACCATCGTATTGGACTTGGCGTAATCATTTTCATCGAATGATGTATATGGACAGTTTTACTTCTAAGTTGTCGCCAACGCACCGAAGACTTTTCTTGGAGACCGGGGAGGTATATGTGCAGACTTTGCCACATCGGGCTCGCAGCTTGATCCTCAATGCCTGATGTTTGTTTGTTCTTCTTTTTTTGTTTTTTGGGTTAGTGATAGACCCATGCCTTCAATGTTATGATTGGACTCTAGTATACATGGATGTCTCAACTGGTTTGTCAGCCAGGCCTTGGGTAGGGGAAGGGTGGTAAAGGGGAAGAAGCGGGACGGGGAGGTTTGGAGAGGGTGAGGGTTTGGGGATAAGCATACTGGACTCCTGTTCCTTCTTGTTTAAGCAGAGCTAGCCCGCTATAGTTGTTCAATATGTCAGACTGGGGGAGGTATCAGAGTGCAGCCTCTCCTAGTTTGTTGGCGACATGAGTATTTCTCTAGGGTGGCTCTAGAGATGTCTTAGACACAGTTATAGATATCTAGAAGGGGGAAAATTGAGGAGTGTTTCCTCATGGTTCTGTGATTTGTGTCATCAATATCGTTTGCTGTATTATGTTTGCATGTCTGTTATCGGCAAAGTTTCATATTGTGTCTGAGGATCACTCAAAAATTGTATTACAAAAAAAAAAAAAAAAGGAGCTTTGTGAAAAATCATAGCCAAACTCTAGCCAATACAGTTTTTTGGTATCTGAAGAAATGGGTGGGCCTCTGGACAGATCTGTGGTATAACTGCTAATCTTTGTTCCTGTAAAGAACCAATTTTCATTTCCTGAACATACCCAGATCAGTCCAGAGAAGTGGGATATACCCAAGCCACCCTACACTGGGCGGGAACCTGAAAGACCTGCACGCAGAACACTCTCACCGAAGGACGATTCATCAGACGCCTTGACGTCCAATCAATAATGCTTAGTGAAAGTGTGAATAGAAGACCACACTGCTGCCCTACAGATCTCCTGAGATGACAGTAGTGGACGCTGCCCAGGAAGTAGCCTGGGCTCTAGTGGAATGAGCTCTGAGACCCAAGGGAACTTGCTGCCCATGGGCTATGTATGCCGAGCAAATGGCTTCTTTAATCCAACGAGATATGGTTGCCTTAGACGCTTTGTCTCCTTTCTTTGGGCCACCAAAGAGAACGAACAAATGGTGGGAGCGTCTGAAGTCATTGGTAACCTCTAAATACCGCAGTAAGGCACGTCACACGTCCAAGAGATGACGGTCTCTATCCTGAGAAGAGTCCCGAGACCAATGTGGAAACCCAGGGATCTCCACAGTCTGATTTACGTGAAAGGCTGAAACTACCTTAGGGACGAAGGACGGAACCATACACAAAGACACCCGATCTTCAGAAATCCGCAGAAAAGGGTCCCGATACGACAGTGCCTGTAATTCTGAAATCCGACAAGCCGAGCAAATGGCCACCAACACCACCATCTTCAAAGTCAGATCCATCAGAGGATCTGCGGATAGGCTCGAAAGGAGCATCACAGAACACCCAGATAACTAAATTCAAGCTCCAATCTGGACATACCGGGCGGACAGGAGGCCGCAAATGCTTGACCCCCTTAAGAAACCGGGCAATATCCAGGCGCACTGCCAGGGATCAGCCATTGAACTGTCCCCTCAATGTACCCAGAGCCGCAACCTGTACCCTAAGGGAATTGAACGCTAACCCCTTAGCGAGCCTCTGTTGTAGGAAGTCAAGCAACCGAGGGACATCGGCTGTTAATGGATCGCAGGCCTACTGACTACACCACGACTCAAAAAGCTTCCAGACTCTCACATTAGCCATAGAGGTGGCTGGGTGCCGCACCTGCAGAAAAGTGGAAATGACCTGCTCGGAATATCCCTTCAAGTGTAAATGTCGCCTCTCAAAAGCCAAGAAGTGAGAGAGAAGTGATCCTCCCGATCCAAAAAGATGAGCCCCTGATGGAGCAGACACGGCAGATGAGTCAGCTGCAATGGACCTTCAAGAGCCAGACACACGAGATCCGCGAACCAAGGACAACGTGGCCACTCCGGCGCTACTAGGACCACCCCTCCTGGGTGAAGTTCTATGCGGAGAAGCCGACCTATGAGTGGCCAGGGAGGGAAGGCATACAGAAGAATTCCTGTGGGCCAAGGGCACATGAGAGCATCGATGCCCACCAAGCCCTGCTCTCGATGGCTGAAGAAATGTTCCCTCTTCGCATTCGCCCGTGTCGCCATCAGGTCCAACTGAGGTACTCTCCCATCTGGCGCAAATGTGGTTCCACATGTCGGCAGACAGCTCCCATGGGGCGAAACGTGCCCTCCTTTTTGGGGACCACAAAGTAAATAAAGTAACATCCCCGTCCCTGCTGTGTCTCTGGAACTGGGACAATAGCCCTGAAGTCGAGAAGTCATTGCAGGGTCACCCGAACTGCCTCACACTTGGTGTGTGAGGCCACACGGGACTCCACAAACACCTCCTGGACTGGACGCGAGACCTCCAAAGCATAGCCATCTCCGATTACTTCTAAGACCCAAGGGTCTGAGGTAATTCTTGCCCATTCCGTGTAAAAGTTGGATAATCTGCCTCAGACAGCTTAGACGACGGAATGGGTACTCGTGGCTTCATTGGGAGGCTTTGCTGCTTCCTACACCCAGATGCCCCGAGTCCCTACCAGGGTGGCAATACCCACGAAAGGACTGCTGGCACCCTGTAGCCGGTTTAGAAGCAGCTGGTGTGGTGTATCTGCTAGCCTGGTATCGACGGTTGTCACGAAAATGAACTCGAGAAGTATTCTTAGATGATTTATCTTCTGGCAACTGATTGCCCTTGGATTCCGCAAGCAGCTTCACCAGTTGATCCAGGTCTTCTTCGAAGAGGAGCTTGCCCTTAAAAGGCAGGTTGCACAGCTGGGATTTAGAGGACAAATCCGCTGCCCAATTCGTTAGCTAGAGGAGATGTCACGCAGTCACCATACTTCTCGCTGAGGTCCGCACCAGATCATACAGTGCATCCGCCACATAAGCGACACCCACCTCTAAACGGGCAGACTGCAACGCCCCGCTGCAGACTGTTCCAGCACTGGAAGCAGCCTCCTGAACCCAACACAGGCATGCTCTCTGCATCAGCCTAGTACAGATCTCCGCTCAAAGACTCAGAGCTGAGACCTCAAACGCCCGCTTCAACTGATCTCCAGCTTCCAGTCCTGTATGTCCTCCAGGGCGGCCACCCCAGTGACCGGGATAATGGTCTTCTTAGTGACCACCAAGACCGCAGCGTCCACTTTAGGAATCTTCAGCAGGTCTAAGACTTCTGTCAATAGGGGATATAACTTTGCCATCGCTCTGCCCACTTTCAGTCCTGCATCAGGAGCCTTCCACTCCCGGGTCACCAGTTTGTGTACTTTCTTCGGCAGAGGAAGTAGTGGAACCCCTAGTGCCATCGAGGACAGGATTAACCCCCTCATTGTCAGATTCTTCCTGTGAAACCTTAAGGCCCAGAACCTGAGGAATAAGGGGCCGTAGCTCCTCCCTTTTAAATAGACAGACCATACTGGGATAGTCTCCCTCCGCAGGCGGGGTATCTGGGTCATCAGAATCATCCGTATCCACATCCGTCTGATCTGGGTCTGTCCCCGCATCTGCTCCCATGGGCAGAGCCGATCCTGACCCCAGAATTGGGCCCTGAGCGCCATCCTCTCTTGGGCGAGTGATCTATAGGGCACTGTCTAGGGTCCACGCCCCGATTTATTTTCCCAGGTGGATGAACGTCTCCCGGGAGTCAGGGTCTCTTTACCGCTGAGCGTTTGAGCCAAAAAGGCTTCGTGCATGAGGACAAATTCAGGGGAAAACCCCTCCGGGGAATCTACTGGAGATCCAGTGCCAGCTTCCCCTCCCCCCCCTTTCCCGTGGGGTCCTCCCCTACAGGAACTAAAACAGGAGGGGAGTCCCCCTCCCACAATCCTAGGTCCAAGGCACATGGACCCTCCCCCAAGGGGGGTCTTCCGGTCCCAATGAGCCCTCTAACTCCGGAAAACAATTAGCACATGAAGAGGCCACATCAAGAGCCTGACCGCGTGTGCCACACAAGCGGCAGGCTGGCAATTTTGTGCGCGGCCCCAACTAAGAAAGCGCATCGTCTCGTGAATCTATGGGGGAGAAGGCCACGAATGTCTCAAAACTGCTTGCAGCCGCGACGCAGGAAAGATTCAGTCAGGAAGACAAAAACAAAAACGTTCCGAAAAAGACAGAAAAACCCGCACGCAGCCAAACTGCAGCCAAAGTGAAAAACAGCCTGTCCGACTAAAAATGCCACTGCAAAATAGTAAAACCAACGGGTCTAAACTAAGAACTCACACCTTCCCTCTCACCAAACCGTGGCAGGCGAGACCCTGACAGGGATATCCAATCCCCCGGACACCCGGCTTCCGCTGAGGTATGGCCCACGAAGTTGCCCAACATCTCAGGAAGCGACCACAACTAAAAGAAAAAATTCTAACTGTAGAGATGCAGGAGTGCATCTCTACAGTCTGCTGGAGTCAGAGAAATACTGAGGGATTGCAGGTGGCACTCTTGTATATATGGCAGTGCCCAAAGTTTTGTTCTTTGACTCCATCTGCTGGTAGGGATACACAACCCATTTCTCTGGACTGATCTGGGTATGTTCAGGAACATCTGCTTTTGAGTTGACAGACAAATTGGAATCTTCTAGCTCAGGTTTCCCCTTTGATTTAGTTTAAAAGCTGCTCTGTCTCCTTTTTAAAAGGTTAGTGCCAGTAGCCTGGTTCCTCCTTGGTTAAAGGAGAGTCCATCCCTTCAGAAAAGACTCCCCTCCCCCCCTTCCCCAGGTGGTTTCCCAGTTCCTTACAAAATTGAATCCCTCTTCCTTGCACCATAGTTTCATCCACACATTGAGACTCCAGAGCTCTGCCTTCTATTTTTTCCTGCCCTCTGACTAGCTATTCAGTACAGAGACACAATAAATTATACCCCAAGAGTTTACTTCTCTCCCATACTTTAAAGTTTTGAAAAATTTCCCCAAGCAATGCTTTCTGATTTTTTTTCAGCAACCAGCAAGGTGATCCTCTCCTCAGTGCTCAGAGACTGTCTCCAGCTGCAGGGGGAGAGGCATTTGCCATCACCACTGTGCTCTGCTTCCAGCACCCGCTCAAGCAGCTAAGTCCACACTGGTAAAACCAGCTACTGGAACAAGGCACATCTCTGAGGGACCACAGAAGATCTCAGTGGGGAAGGGACCATTTGGTATCACTGCAGGAGCTGAGGGGAGACTGACATCCACCATCTGCTGGAGACTGAGAATACTGGCGGGCTGAGGTCATTGCAGGGGTATATGTACTGTGATGTCAGCTTGCTCTGTTTCCATCTGCTGGTAGCCGTGCATAACCCACTGGTTCTGGATTCATCTGACGCCGCTAAGACAGACTGGACTTTAGAAAGGATTTTTTCCCAGAACTAGGGGAATCTCCTCAATAGGATTTCCCTTCCCCAATGGGATAAGCCGTTCACTCAATCAAGGAGTGATAATCACATCCCAGGAGCCCAAGACAAGGACACCCATACAGTAAGCACTGTAAACCCAGATGTCAATTGGACAAGTTATCCACTTGATTGATTAATCAGAATAAACGTCCAAAGTAAATTTTGAACACCCAAACACTGTGACCTGTCTGATCACTGCAGCGCAGCATCATCTAAAGATTTTACTGGCAAACAAGTGAAAGTGATGTCTGTACATCACCTAGGCGGCCATCCTTCCCCCACATTGAAAAGGACTCACTATGGGAACTAGAATTTTTTTTTTTTGGGGGGGGGGGGGGGGGGGAGAAATGGCAGAAAAGTTAGCTCCAGAAATAAATTCTTACGACTCTTTGGGATACATCTCCCCCACTAAAAAGTGGTTACACATTTCACAGTGATCTATTTCCTTTCATGTCTCCCCATCTAAGCATCAGTGGCAAAGCATATCAGCAATATAAACCCTTTTTCATAAGTACAGAGAAGCGGCAATGAGTTCCATATCACTAGGTTATGATCATTCATGGTTTGTTTTCTGCTTCTACTAGGTCAGACAAAAAAACAGACTTCTACGGTCATCTACGCATTTCTTTCTGTGCCATGTTGTACAGGATCAGGCCCTCAAAGAGGTTTCTATAGACTGCTGAGATCAGTAGGCATCAACCACACATCCACATTTCTGAATGTTAGGCGATTCAGTTACTGGGTTGAATAACCCACAGCACTAAACACCCAGCAGGAAGCATCATAGTTTAGTCATGGGATGAATAATTTGAAAATAGTATTACCCCAAATTCTTTACACCTGTTTTTTCTCCCTCCTTAAAATAAGCAGAGGCACACACAAAGTCAATCTGGGCTGTAACCTTTAATGAAATTGTATTAAAATGCAAAAAAAAACAAAAAAAAAAACTGAACATATCATTGGAAACATTATCAGTAAGACTACGTGAATCTAAGTCCATTTCCAAACTCAACATAGTGCAAATTTGTTTTCAGACAGTTTATAAACTCAGAACACTTTGGTTCACATACGTGCTACAAATATTGGCAACAAATGAACTTGTTTGTATTTATAGATTTGGCTTCCTCATGTACAAAATGTACAAATTAGGTCCAGTTCTTTAGATTCGAATATAAAAATGAAATACTGTACCTATTTGATCAAGTATATAATTTAAAACTATTAAATTTGTCCGATTCTGTAAGTCAAAAGTAATAAAGACGACTAGTGACAAACACTTTCTAACCACCTTCTTGTTCCCCCAAATACTATTAAATCAAACACAAAAGATATAAAAGCAGTTTAGAAAAACATTTCAGATTAAGGGAATTTTCACTTTTAACATTTGCTATATTTTTGACAGGCTCCTAGTTTGTAGCAAATACATTTTAGTTTCTTCAAAATATGAAACCATACCACACCTCCAACTGAAAAGTTAGATGGTCTAATTACTCTTCTGTTAATATGGATCTGCTTAGAAGTCAGTTTAAACCAGCAAGATTGGAAACCAAAAAGAACGTTTTTCATGGCATAACACAAAACAAGATACATTCATAAAAAGTAAAATGCATAATGATATGCAAACCACACAACTGGAGTATTTATAAACAGCATTTCAAATGGAAGCTAGATGTATTATTGCTGAATTTCTTCTTCCATGCAGCACTGTACTAAATGCAGACCCTCTTCTTCTCTTACAAGTCAGACTGTAAATATTGAAGAGTAACTGGCTCAGATTTTTTTTTCTAGTTTTTCGTTACACATTGCACTTAATGTTTTAAGATGCAATCTTACTATTTAGGTCTAAGGTGGTCAACACTATTCTATGTTTATACTGCGTTCATTAACATAATATATGTACAAATAGCAAATGTTTAATGTAGTGACATAAGCACTTCTTTTTACAAGGCAATCACAGATTGCAAATCATCAATAGGACAGTAAACAAAACAAAAAAAACAAACCCCAAATGCTATGCTCAAGATTTCCCCTCCCCTTAAAATCTAAGGCATCACTTCTAGAGCTATGAAGAGGCAGAATGCAGACAGATGCCATTAAGATTTTGTGTTTCCCATTTATTCAAATCTGATTGAAAATATAAGCACCACTTAACTAAAGTACACTGCTAACTGCACAGTTGTGAACACTGTCCCTGTAAAGACAAGTTACCTATTGTGGTATTGTATGGCACACTGCACAAGTCAATGCTACAATGACAATGGGAAGGCTCAGGGTCCAGATGAGGAGATATCATCCAGTGATGGGACTCTAGTCTAGTCAGTTCCCCATGGAGATGCTTTTTTTTTTTTCTTTTATATGGCAATGTGAACACCTATCCATTAAGTACTAAACACTGACCACTAATTAATTTCACATAAGCCGAACCATCTTTCCAACCATCATGATCCCTGGCCCTCAGTAACTTGGGCTGAATTTGAAAGTGACCTGGAAGTGAAAGGCTCCGCTTCCAAGAAAAGCTGCCATTCTCCAAAACAGTCCCAAAAGGGAAAAAATAAAAGATAAAAAGCTATGGTTGTTTTCTAGAACCAAAATGCTGGCATTTTTTGGGACTGTAAAAGAATATATATTCCTATTTTGTAATCCGCCAGGGTGCTGCTGAGTTTTATGCTCCGTATATGCCTGCGGCAATCCAGAGCTGTCCAGTCTCACAAGGATTGTCAATTTTTATTTTTTATTTTTTTACTTTCAAGAATTGTAAATATTGAGTTTTAGACTCATTTCTGAACAGGTTTCTTCAGAGTTAAGAAAACAAAGATGCTTGTAATAATCACCACATACTGCAGCGATATTCAAACCTGACTAGATATGCGTTGTTTTAGACAGTCCTATTTTTACATTTATAAATACCATTCCTATTAAGCCATACTTCACCCTTTGTAAAGCACCATCTAACTATTCATGGCACAGGTATAAATACTTTGCAATTAAGATGCAGTTTAAAGGCTTTGCAATATGGCAGCTGTTTCAGTTTCTTGACTTGGAACCTAACACTTGGAAAACTGCCATCCTGACTAGCCTGCCAGTCATGGGGTGCTCTGAAATCCAACCAAAGAGCCACACACAAGTTTCTGTAGAAACACCAAGAGAAGATTTCATGAGATGCAGTTAATTTCATTTGGCTACTCTAAGGTGGATTAATATTTTGTTTTCACAAATCACCGAGATGATCCTACACATGAAGATTCCCACGAGGAAAGCCAACTTCTCTCAATTTTGCTCTCATACTGGAGTCACATCTTCTACAGCATTTGAAAACTCAGTCCTTGTGCACTTTTTCAGGAAGGCCCTAGGATACAAAATGTTTTAAAAAGTTAAGAATTTCCTTATGAGCAGTATATTTTGTTCAGTTATAAGCAAAATAAGACCAATTTTACTGCTAACTATACTGTTTTAAGGTCCAGGGCTAAGTACAGCTTGATCTTAGTGCACACTCAAATCTGAGGACCCAAATTCAGAGCTCACCTTTGCAATTCAGTTTATGACCTTGAGAAGAGTGCTTTGCTGTATATTTACACTAAAAAACCAGGCTGAGACTGGAATCTTGAAGCATGAGTGTCACCTTCTGTAAGGTGTATATTGACATCATTCCACAGGGTTTATGCAATAAAGTTTAGCATGCATGTTACCATGTTATGCAAGATGGCTTTAACATATTAAGACAGTTCATTAATGCACACAGTAAAACTGGCATCTGCATGTTGTACACATGTTGGTAGGTATAGACAAATGGAGGGCTTTACCAGATTCATGGTTAATACAGGACCTCCATCCATTTACTCTGAGCTCAATAAAAGCCTAAATGTTAACATTTGCTTTCAAATAGGTGTTACCTTTTTCATGGGCACAGTCTTGAAATCCCTTGAGCTAACTAACCCAAATTAAAAAGGACTAGATAGGAGTACGGCGGGATTGGGAGCTGGGGGCATATTTCGTTACTTCCCCTCTCCCCATCCAGTACAAAATTGAAGGGGCTCAGTAGCCCCAGTCCCTTCCATTACAAGCAACAACAAAGGCTTGGTGGAACCACCATCCAAGCCCCCCCCCCCCAAAGGCAGAATAAAGATGGTGTGGGTTTGGCAGCGTAAAAGCCCTCCCTCCTCCAGAGAGACGGCCATGGAGCCCTCCTCACCTGAGCACATATTAAGGGGACTCATTGCCTCCCTGAAATTTTCCCTTTACCCTCCTCAGGCACGTCACTCACTTCTACCCTATTCAATGTGAAGGACAGGAGAAGGCAAGGCTCCCTACTGCTCTGCTCCTGATAACTTCCACAGAAGCACTGGCCGAGTCCTCAGAAAGGGAAGAGAAGTGCAAGAGCTCAGCCAGTGACATTCTGAGAGTGGGGGCAGGAGGGAGATTTAACTCACTCTTGTAACCATTGTCTTTGCACCAATCAAAAGAGATCGGGGGGAGGGGGGAGAGGGGAGGGGCCTCCCTAATCTTTGCTCATGAGAAATGCAGAAGGGACAGGAGGAGATGTTGAGCTGCTGAAACCTCACCTGCTGTATTCTGTGTGCTTAGGGCAGGGGTGCTTCAAGCTAGTCCTATGCCCCCCTTCCCCAGCCAGTTAGCTTTTCAGGATATCCCTAATTAATACGCATGAGATTTATTTGCATGCACTACCTCCTGTGGGGCGGATTTTAAAAGGAGCGCGAATAGCAAACAAAAGTACGCTGGATTTTAGTAGATACGCGCGGAGCGCTAAAAACCTGGATCGGCGCGCGCAAGGCTATGGATTTTGTATAGCCGGCGCGCGCCGAGCCGCACAGCCTACCCCCGTTCCCTCCAAGGCCGCTCCGAAATCGGAGCGGCCTCGGAGGGAACTTTCCTTTGCCCTCCCCTCACCTTCCCCTCCCTTCCCCCACCTAACCCACCCGCCCGGCCCCTGTCTAAACCCCCCCCCTTACCTTTGTCGGGGGATTTACGCCTCCCGGAGGGAGGCGTAAATCCCCGCGCGCCAGCGGGCCTCTTGCGCGCCGGGCCGCGACCTGGGGGCGGGTACGGAGGGCGCGGCCACGCCCCCGGACCGCCCCGGGCCGTAGCCACGCCCCCGTACCCGCCCCCAAAACGCTGCCGACACGCCCCCGAAACGCCGCGACGGCCGGGCCTGCCCCCGACACGCCCCCCTCAGAGAACCCCGGGACTTACGCGAGTCCCGGGGCTCTGCGCGCGCCGGTAGGCCTATGTAAAATAGGCTTCCCGGCGAGCAGGGCTCTGAAAATCCGCCCCTGTGTGCGCAAACATTTCTCAATCGTATTCACTAGGGATACCCTGAAAACTCAAGTGGCTGGTGGGGCCCATAGAACCGGTTTGAGCACCCCTGGCTTATGAGACATGTGGCAGTAAGCAACACAAATGAACAGGGTACAGCAGGGCTGCAAGTGTTGGGTGATGTGGGGCGGCAGAATTAGGGCCCCTTAATCTGTACCTTCAGCTTTGTACCGGAAGGGTGGGGGCTGAATGTAATTCCCTCTAGTAGCCCTTTCACTTTTGGACAGTTCGCAGGAAGCATGGACATTAGCATAAAAAAGGTGTTACATCCATGTTAGGACTGAGGCCACACTACTGAGGGTAAGTTTTAGCATGCAGGTAGTAAAGTTTGATGTTTCATTTGAATGTGCATGTTAAAACATAACCAACTCGCACACAAGCTATGTACGAGTGTTTTATTGCACAGGCCCCAACATATGATAAACTATTACTTGGAACAAACAGGGAGACAAGAGATGGTAAGGGTAAATTATATCATTCCTTAGGAATATCTTTTTACCAATACTTTCAGGGGAAGCAGCTCCAAATGCCATTTTAAGTCTGCTCCTGCATTCAATACCTATAAGATACTCGTTTCCTTAAGCGCTAAGGAAAAGATTTGTTTGCATTTTCTGCTCAGTCTATATTTTGGAAGCTTTAATATGTACTGATAGACAAAAAGCATGAATTTACCATAGCCAGCTGCCGTCCTATGTTTCCTACAGTCACACCTCCAGAGAAAAATATACAAGGTAGCCACGAGCGGATATAGAGGAAATCAGGAGACGTATATCTATAAAACAAATGCAATAAGAATTTAGAGACCATACATGTTTAACTGATGCTACATTAAAATCAGCTTAAAGTAACTTTTGTATGTTTCTGCACCCTATTTCATGTAATGCAGACAACATATAGAAGTACAGATGAATATTAAAAACAATCAGTCAGCTATAACTCAGTGTGAGAAACTGGCCTTCGTGTTCTCAAGAACATGTTATTTAAAAATGTATCCTGCACAGGGCATGGCCTACTTGTTTCAGGAATTTTTTTTTCTTTCTTCGCATTTATCCTCCTCTGTAATCCCATTCACCCCTTCTCATCAGGCTCTCGTAGGAGCACTAACATTTTCAAGGACTAAGGCTAGGATTCTCAAATCCAGGTCTAGGGTCAAAAAATCAGTCTGGTCTTCAGAGTAAACAAAAAAATATACAAGTTACACAAAAAACAATTTGATGCAAAATGTAAGTTTCTAAAAACGGATAGAGATCTATTGTATGAGGAAGGTATAATCTCAGGGATTTATGTTTCTTCCCAATAAGATTCATCTAAAATGGGCAATGAGTATGAATGTGAAGGGAGTGTGTTACGGGTGGGGGGGGGGGGGGGTTTATTAAATAATTACTATCATGGATTGTATATGTATATACCTTGTTTGTTTATTGGAATACTGAATTATATAACTATCATCTGTTCAGCCCATGTTCTGAATAAACAGATTACTAAAAAAAAAAGAAAAAGGTTTACTTAGTTCTTGGACCAAATGCATGTAAAATCTATTTGTAAACAGTTACGGTGGATAGTCTGAAAACCAGGCCAGTTTGCAGCCCTTGGGGGAACAGAGCTCACAACCCTGGGTGAGGGTACAGTTAATTCAAGAGCAACTTTCAATGTGTCACTCTCACCTGCCACTGGGTGTCACCATAAGAGCAGCAAATGCCTTAAAAGAGGCTTGCTGGTCTCAGAGCAATACTTCACTAGCATTGGGATTGGCATCGAACACCAAGAAATCATGAAAATCAGGTTAGGCACAAATACGGACTGTAGCCAGGATAAATGGGCTTATCAATTTAACCAGCTAATAGAATTTCTTTTTAAACAGGAGGCTTAATCTTCCAAGCTTGGCCAGGCTCCAAACAGTTTCAGGTCCCTACTGGGGGCTGGGAGGCAGCATGTTAACCCCATCCATATTGTACAGGGTCTCGGTCTCTCTGCCAAAAGGCTCAGATGTTAATTTTAAATCCCAGTCAAAAGACAAAACAGCAACTAATATTTAAATAATATTAGCATCACTGGCCTGGTTCTAGCTTCCTGAATTATTTCAGGAGGGATTTTACATTTATATCAAAAGTTTATTTCTGTTATGACAAAGCTTAAATCAATCAATAGATTTTACAGATCCACCGAGAGGAAGGAGGAGGTTTCTTGTTTTAGGTGTCCGATCCTTTTATTTATTTTTTTTAAATACTGCTTATTTAACGAGAACAGCAAGGCTCTTTACAGGCTATAACGGTAAAAGAATGACCAAGAAAAATTACAAGGCAAAATCATAAGACAGCACTCTCACATGTCGAGGCTTCCAGTCAATGAAACTGGAACAGGATATAAATGACAGTGCTGCATCTCCCCTAAAATATTCAGCCATCCCAAACACCTAGAAATTTCTCCTTATATAGAACCATATGTTTCAACATAAAAGTAAGCTTTTCGATTATTTGAAATTTCAAAGGTTTGACTCCAACGCACAGTTAATGATCATGCAGTCTTCCACGACAGCGCAATAGCATAGCAACCCACATGAATCAGCTAGTCTGCTAGCCTCCTTTTGGAAGTAAATCAACCAGTGGGGCGTGCCCCCCCCTCATCCCGAAAGAAAGTTCTGGTATCAGGAAAACAAGCTGACCCACTATGATTAAAATTTTCCTGCCCACGTCCCTCCAAAAGGCTGAGACCAAGGGACAGGTCCACCACATATGAAAGAGATCACTCTTGTCCATAGCCAATCCAGCACAATCTACAGAAGTGATGGCAAACTCCATGTTTGCAAATCTCATGCATATTCATTGTGGATATCTTGAAAACCTGGCCTGTTTGTGGCACTCAAGGACTGGAGTTCACCATCACTGATCTAGAGGATCCGTGACAGAAAGAAGAATTGAAGGTATTTATGAAGTATGATGCAATAACTTCACCATAAGCTACATGCATCCTGCCCAGGACACAAAATAGTCATTCGAGTCCCGCAGATCCCTCTATATCCTGCCTACCACAGGGGCCGCTTTCAAACAATACAATTCCTTCCAATCCCTGGGAATCCCTATGCCCATCCTGGACATCCTTCCATACTCTAGCAGCTGCAGGAGCCAAGGGCCTGCCAGCTTAGGGCAAGACAAAAAAAACCATGTCATCAGCATATAAAATTATGTGTTCCCATCCATCCACCCAAAACTCTGATATGCTGGGACTATTGCACACCCGCTGAGCTAATACCTCAACTGCAAAATCAAAAAGAAGAGAGAAAAGACAGCAGACACCCCCACCTTGTCCCACATTGGATAGGGACTGATGGGATAAAGTCCTCACCCGGTCACAAAACTGAGCAGGAACACCAAATCTCTCCAGGACAGAAAATATAAAAAGGGCCATCTCAACTTGTCAAACGCTTTGGCTGCATCCAGAGCCACTATGGCCCCTGCTATCTAGGTGCCCAATCCCTAGGGTTCAAAAATGTTCTCTTAAAAAAAAAAAAAAAAAAAAAGTCATGCCATAGGAACCTTGCTTGAAGAGAGTCAAGACAAAAACGTTTGCTGAACATTTCCGAGATATTCAAGCTCTCAAGCAATTTCCACTTTTCTGAGCTTTCAAGTCCAGAACTACTTTTTTTAAAATAAAATATTTCATTTCTTCACAATTTCCCACATATTCAATAGTAGTTGTAAAATTCAAAATTAAATCCCAAACTGAACACAAAATGTAAAATTTACTTTAAAAACATGATACTTACTGATAAACTCCATTGTACACCAGAAATTGGGCAATCAGTGTGGCTATAAAAGCTATTGTGATTCCAAGCCCGAGACCACTTCTTGAACGGTCAAAAGTCCACCAAAGGCCCAAAGAGAGGGCAGCTAATGTTAGTGACAGCTGAATGTTATTTGCAAAATCCAATTTCTAATCATAAAATTAAGGAAAAATGTTAACACATTAGAATGAACTGTTTATAAGCATTATCTCATGTCATCTTGATACTAAATGATAGAGCCATGTACCAAGACTTGTTTCATTTATTCTTACTTTTACTGGAATTTATATAGTACTTAAATACTGAATTATACAGAGTAGTGAAGATATCAGAAAAACATAAGATACACAATACAAATACGAGCAAAAAAAAACAAAAAACGAACAAAAAGGTTTGACCTAATATTATCCACACTGAAAGGACAATTCCATGTTCTCTCATTTATTAATCACAACGCCTCTCCAAATGCCAAGTGGGAGAGTTAGTGTATAGCAGTGAATGAAATAAACGTAATTGGCATCTCAGAGACTTGGTAGGACAATAACCAATGGCATAATTCTATACCAGGATACAAATTATATCACAATGATAGGGAGGATCAGCTTGGTGGTGGTGGTGGGGGGGGGGGGGGGGGGGGGGGGGGGCTGGCAATTTATGTATGGGAGGGCACAGAATCCAAAAGAATAAAGATCCTGCATGAGACTAAATGCACAGTAAAATCTTTATGGGTTGAAATCCCATGTGTGTTCGGCAAGAGCATAGAGACAGGAGTATACTACCGTCCACCTGGCCAAAATGATGACAGATAGACAATGAAATGCTAAGAGAAATTAGAGAAGCTAACTTCTCTGAGCATTTTGCCTTCCATCATTTTGGTCCTTCCGTACATAAAGCATCCTCATCTATTTCTTTCCAGACCTAAACTGAACCCCAATTCATCATTAACTAGTCGCTTAGACTTTGCCTTAACATGGTAATTCATTAATGCTACAAATGCCGTTATTGGCATATATGTTCTCTCTGTTAAAACCCTAGCTTCTTTTCTCTGTTCCAAGTTGTATAACTCCCTTGTTTTATTGTAACTGCAACCCTTAGCCTTCACTTGTTTAAATGTTTACTATTATTATTATCATTATTTATTATCTTTTTTGTTCCCTCTCCACTTGTTAATTGTAAACAGACATGATGCGATATTCATCGCGAATGCCGGTATAGAAAAACTTAATAAATAAATAAATATTCCCTCCCATATAAAGTGCCAAACTGGTAGTGCAATAATAGTGAGAGATTTTGATTACCCAAATACTGACTAGGTAAATGTGACATCAGGACATGCTAGAGAGGTAAAGTTCCTGGATGGAGGTTCAGGAACTAATGAGAGGGAGCTATTTTAGATTTAATTCTTAGGGGAGCATAGGATTTGGTGAGAGAGGTAACTTAGTAATAGTGATCATAACATGATCAAATTTGAACTAATGACTGGAAGGGGGACAATATGTAAATTTACGGTTCTAACAATTTTCAAAGGGAAAATTTAATAAAATGAGGAAAACCGAAAAAAACTGAAAGGTGCAGATGCAAAGGTTAAAAAAATGTACAACAGGCATGGACATTGTTTAAAAATACCATCTTAGCACAGTCCAGATGGATTCCATGCATTAAGAAAGGCAGAAGGAACACTAAACGATTTCTGGCACAGTTAAAAGGTGAGGTAAAAAGCTATTTCAGCAAAAAAAGTCCTTCAAAAATTAGAAGGATCCAGCTGAAGAAAATAGAAAAAGTATAAGCATTGTCAAGTTAATTGTAAAACACTGATAAGACAGGCTAAGAATTTGAAATTAAGCACGCCATAGAAGCAAAAATTCATGAAAACTTTTTAAAATATATCTGAAGCAGGAAACCTGCAAGGGAATTGGTAGGACCATTAGATATTCCAGGGGTTAAAGGGGCTCTTAGGGAAGATAAAGGTCATTGCAGAAAGTATTTACTAAGGAAGATGTTGGGGAGATACCCATTCGAGTCTGTTTAAGGGTGATGATTCAGATGAACTGAACCAAATCACAGTGAACATGGAAGATGTAGAAGGCCAGATTGACAAACTAAAGAGGAGTACCTCACCTTAACTTGATGGTATACACCCCAGGGTTCTGAAAGAACGCAGAAAGAAATTTCTGATCTATTAGTAAAAATCTGTAACCTATCATTAAAATCATCCATTGTATCTGAAGGCTGGAGGGTGGGCAATGTAACCTTGATGTTTAGAAAGGGCTCGAGGAGTGATCTGGGAAACTGCTCGCCAGCTCTCCCGCCCATTTTTCTGTATCGGCCTGTATGTCTCTCAAGGGCCTCCTGCAAATAATCACAATCCACATGTGATTTAACTACTCTGAATAATTTTGTCATCTGCAGAAAACTATTCTAAAGAACAAAATCACAGAACATATAGAAAGATATGGTTTAATGGAACACAGACAGCATGGATTTACTCAAGGGACGTCTTGCCTCACAAATCTGCTACATTTTTTTTTTGGAAGGGGTTAATACACATGTGGATAAAGGAAAACCAATAGATATAGTATACTTGGATTTTCAGAAGGCATTTGACAGTCTCTCTCATGAGAGGCTTCTAAGAAAACCAAAGTCATAAGATATGAGGCGATGTCCTTTCGTGGATTACAAACTGGTTAAAAGACAGGAAATAAAAATGGTCAGTTTTCTCAATGGGGAAAAAAGTAAACAGTGGAGTGCCTATGGATCTGTATTTGGACTGGTGCTTTTCAATAAATTTATAAAGTGATCTGGAAAGGGTTACGATGAATAAGGTGAACAAATCTGTAGATGACAAAATTATTCAGAGTAGTTAAATCACATGTGGATTGTGATTAATTGCAGGAGGCCCTTGAGAGACATACAGGCAGATACAGAAAAATGGACAGGAGAGCTGGCGAGCGCACAGGCCACTCTTCTGGGCAAACGATTCAGAAAGCCCAGGTATGTAAATTAGGGCCCGCGGTAAAAGGAGGCGCTAGGGACACTAGCGCGTCCCTAGCGCCTCCTTTTTGACAGAAGCGGCGGCTGTCAGCAGGTTTGACAGCTGACACTCAATTTTACCGGCGTTGATTCTCGAACCCGCTGACTGCCACGGGTTCAGAAAACGGATGCTGCCTAAATTGAGCGTCCATCTTCCAACCCGCGGACAGATTTTTTATTTTTTAAGTTTTGGGGCCTCCGACTTAATATCCATATGATATTAAAATCGGAAGGTGTACAGAAAAGCAGTTTTTTCTGCTTTTCTATACACTTTCCCAGTGCCGGCAGAAATTAACGCCAGCTTTTGGCAGGCATTAATTTCTGAAAGTAAAATATGCGGCTTGGGATCCTGCCAAGTTCATATACCTGGACTGGCCACTGTTGGAAACAGGATAGTGGGCTTGATGGATCTGTGGTATAACCCGGTATGGCAAATTTTATGGGGTTTTTTTTTTCCACACTATACACATTGGCTCTGTTCAGATGCGTTGACTCCTTACATCATACTAAAAACTCAAACAAATCTCAGCACCAATCATTTTATGGCTCAATTTAAAAACAAACTGAAGGATACAGCACTGGCATGGTTGATTCCAACAAAGACTGCTATACATCGCATGACACTGGCCCACTCTCTTTTAAATTTGTGTGGCTCTCCAAGATGGCTGTCAATACATGGATAAAGTAGGCCCACAACAGCTGTTAAAAAAAAAAAAAAAAAAAGCATACATTAATAGCAGTTGCATAATGATTTGTACCATTGTACCTAATAGGTTTTTAAACAAAAGAGCACTTTCAGATCTCAAAATAAAAAAGTTACACTAAACTGTGCATATCAGTTAAGTTAATCATCCAATTTGTCCTGTTAGAATTCTAATTTAAAGACTAAGCTTGACAAGTGGTGTTATCCATTCCATGACTGGATAGTATCCCAGATTTCATGCTCTGATACTCTCAATTTTTGCCTCAAGTATGATTTAGCCCTTGTTTTGTTAGCTAATCACATCTGTCAGTTCATGCAATGGAATTTTGTATACATGGATTGTATGTTGTGCTTTACCAGGTTTCTTGTGAGAAAACAGGATGCTTTTGTCCTTATTTACTAAGGCTTCTCTGTCATGTGTCTATGTGATAAAAATTTAATAAATCAGAACCTATGTTTTTCTTTCAGGGAAACACTTCAGCAGGTTGGTGATGGGCAGAAGGATCAGCTCTTGATCCTTGGGAAAAACTGAAAAGAGTCCAGCCTTGTCTTCTAGTCTTCTGAAAAGTACTTCTGTGGAGAAGTGTTTCCCCTCACTGCTTCTCTGACCATCTGTTTTACCCATTTCCAACTTCAAGGCAGCAGGTTTGGACGTAAATCAATGTGAATGTACAACTGTGTGAACCTCAAATTAAGGCCTGGATTCACTATTCTCGCAGAGAATAGTGAATCGTGCGGTACCGGGGAGCGAAGCAGGGGGCGGGCCTGCGAAAGCCAGCAGCCATGCGCTGGCTGCCGGCTTTTGCAGTGAATAACTGGCGAAACTGGTGGCGATAAGGGTCCTTACCTTTCGCCAGCAATGTCTCTGCAGCGCCAGCCGCAGCGGCCGACTCTGCCGCGATCAGCCCCAGGGCTGATCGCGGCAGAGTCGGCCCCAGCCCCGCCCTGACTCCTCTTCTGGGGCCGACTCTGCCGCAATCACCCTATCGCATGCGAAAAGTCCCTTTTCGCTTGCAAAAGTTATTGAAAATGATCCCCTAAGATATTTAATTTTCACTGATGAGAAAAGTACAGTTTAATGAATAAGCAGTCTTAAGATACTTCATCAGAATAAGCATGTTTCAAGATCTAGGCAAATACTGTATTACTGTGCATGTTATAGTACTAAATAAAGAGCCACTAGCCTTGTAATTCCATATGTAAAACCCATTTATTTCAAAAGGCATTTTCCACGAGCACTCTAAAGTCATCTATATTGACAATTGGGTGTATCAGTGATGTCAATGTTGATTGATTCATATGAATTTTATTATGTGTTTTCTTGTACCCCCCCTGAACAAAAGAATAAGTTTTAATATTTTAATAAAGATTTTAATAAATATTTTAAAACAAGATTAGTCCATACCCTACTCCACTATTATGCAGACTCCAGGGATTTTTTTCTTCTTCAGATCAATGTGTACCTGTTGACTGTGGGTGCACTCCCAGATAATAAGTTCACTTAGAACTAAAGCCTAAGGTGAGTTTTAAAAGCCCGGCACGTGCATTAATTAGGGGATGCTCAAATGTCAGGCTTACATGCACAGAGCAGATTTTAAAACCCACCCAGATATGTGCACATCTCCACAATGCATCCATCTTGAAACTTTTCAAAAGGAAACAGGGTGTGGGCAGGCCTGGCCAAGAGATGCATACGTACATATTTACGTGCCTTGGTGTGCTCAGAGGTCCCCTATCATGTAATTTTAGTTCTGCTATGAACAGCATGTAAGTTTAAAAAAAAAAAAAAAAAAAAACCCCAAGAGTACAGGATAGCAACCTGGGGGGGGGGGCGGCGGCTGGAGGACTTAGCTGTTAACTGGATGAACTAGTAATAGTGTCGGCACACATCCTTTTTAAAATCCAACTTATGTGGTAGAAGAGGGATTTGTGCACCCACATAAAATTTGGCACACATGCACGTGACCAGACTATTTTATAACATAAGCAGATATACACACACATAGTATAAAATAACCGCATCCATAAGCATGGGCCGATGCACACACACAAATGCTCACCGGTTTAAAAGTTACTGTCCTTCGTTTAACTTCTAATTCATTGGAAGGAAGTATGTTTTAACCTATGTGACCAGCTAATAAAAAGTTGGTTTCAGGTTTTTCTGAAATGAAGGTTACCAAAACTACCACCTAAAACCATGATAAACTTATTTACAGGTAATTTTATCCAGCATATGCTTGCAATCCTTTTCGCAAGCAATCAGAATAGAAATGCCACCAGATTAACTTTTTTATGAGCTGCTATATTTTAGTCGAGGAGCCATATATAAAAGACTTTTCCCTTCAGTATGTGTAAATATGGAAAAAATACATAGCATATCTGGTGTACGGTTGATGTTTTGCTCATCCTTCAAATACATACAGTATGTTATCAAAGATATAACCATCTCTTTTCATAATAAAAAATTAATTTGTTTCCAACCTTCATGACAATGAATTTGGAGAGAAATTAAAGCAGTAATGCACAGCACCAATTAATGACATCTATATAAACTAAATGTGTCAAAGCAAGCGCTAACATATTTTAAAGGCAACTGAAATTGAAAAAAAATGAAGTTAGAACCCTAGGAACTTATGCAGCATTATTCTATCCATAGATTGAGGACTGTGTGAGCCTCAACTATTTCTTTCTGTTAGAGCTAAATAGATTTGAAAGTGTAATAAAGTAGGTTAGTTACATAGAACAATGTTGAAACAAGTGAGAAGAATCAAAGGAACCTTGCCAGCTGAGATTTTTTTTTTTTTTTAGTTGTACATCCAACTTCACTGTAACTGCAAGAAGTCGTCTTGCTATTAAGAAACTTATCCTAAAAGAAAAGTGGACTGAAGAGTTTAACATGATTGTATTGTAAATACTTTGTGTTATAATTACTGGGAATGGATTGTGCATTTTTTTTTTTAAGCAAAACTGATGATGGCGTTTCACAGCAGCAGAAAGAGCTGGGCTGGGGTGGGGGATGGTGATGGTGATGGGAGGCAGGCGCACAGCCACAAACGTTACCACTTCCTTGTTTTCCATTCCCAATGTGGCATGTTCGTTCAGGCAGCCAATGAGAGCGAAGCAATGCAGCTCACCAGTTTGAGAAAGAGCCAATCGGGGAGTGGCCCGCCCCTGCTGCCGATCGGCGCCGGAGCCCTGGATTAGAAGAAAGAGAAGGGAAACTGCGCGCAGAGCCCGGGGCGTTCTTCTACACTCCTGCCCCCCACCCCCAGGAGAAAGCACATACTAACCGGGGTTTTATTCCAAAATACGAGCCATGGGTAATCTGGCAAATAAAACAGAGTGGCACACGCTACGGTAACGTTAGGTTAACCGAGCCTCCACTTCCTGTAATTCTTCTGCAACCACTACTCGTAAAGCGCAAGTCGCACGGGACGCTTATTAACGAACGAGAGCTCGGGTTGAATAGCGTCCCACCTCATGCCATGCTAACGCAGGTAGTGCCAACCCTCCCCTGCCCTAGGAGGTCCTGCGTGCCAGGGCTTACCTGCAGCCGTGCCGCAGCAGGGGGGCACCCACCAGGCCGACGAGAAGCTGGTGGCGAGCACCTCCTCCGGGAAGAGAGTGACGTTCCTCTGGATCTGCAACAGGTTCAGCACCAGGGCCAGGAAAGCGCCGACGGCGAAGAGCACCAGGCTGCGGCGGACCAGGTGCCGGCCCCGGGGCTGGGCCAGCGAGCCGCGGGCCTGCCAGAGCAGCCAGTTCACCCGGGACATCGTTTCCCCGACCTTCGCGGCCAGCCAGGCGGCGCTCCCGGCGTTGATTTTGTGCCTCCCTCGAGTGCAAGAGCAGCTCCAGCAGCGATCCTCTAGTCTGGGCATTGGGTTATCGCCAGAAAACTGCAAGAAGAAAATCGAGGCGAGTGAGGGAGGAGAAATCTCAACACTCTGCAAAGACTCCGCTGCTCTCCCCAACTAGAGCCCTCCGCTCGGGGGGGGTCGATTGATCAAATATCAGGAAAGCAAACTGCAGCACCCAATATACTAGAAAACTCTCGGCAACAATTCCCATTGCTAGAAGAAGCGAGAGAAGCCCTGCAAGGAAAACCGGGGGGCAATAACTGCACAGAGCAAGATAAACCACCTCCCCTAGTACTATAATTACCCCCAACCCCCCAAAAAAAAACACCAAAGCGCAGTCATTGCATCACATTACCAATCACAAACCCCCATAAACATCTTGAACCTGCGGAAGGTCCTTCTCACATAAATCAATTCTAACACGCAGCCCGAAAAAATGACATCAGAGGCACTCGAGCCCGCTCACCTCACGCTGCTTCCCTTACCCACTCCGTCCAAGTTCCCCCGCCAAGTAAAAAAAAAAAAAACCAAAACAAAACCCGCCGCAGCTGCTGAAGAGCTCTCCTCCGCACCCGTCTTTATAAACTCGAGGCGGGAAGTCGGCTTTGGGTCCTGCCCCCGTCACCTCCTCCCTCGAGCCGGAGACGGGGGCACGCGGAGTGAGCGCGGCCAGCTCAGCTTCCCGAGCCCAGCGCGCGCGCACCGTCTGGTGAGGCCCGCCGACCAATGGAAGCCGGACGGCCCATATGACGTTGCGGACACACCACGCGCCTGCCCTCCAGTGACAAAATCAAACAGCCGAGGCTCGGTATGGAGAGCAAGAGAGTAATGACCCTCAGGCTGAGAGAGCGAACACCGACGCCCCAGCCCCGGCTCCTGTTCCTGCTCCATAGGGCCCTTGCAGGCTGCGAGGGGCGGGGCTGTATTAGCGATTGTTGATGCCGATGCAGGTGCCTTAGGCAGAATGCGCCGTTTTATCCTCACGTAAACTCACCTTTTGCAAGCGTAAACGTGCCCCGATGCAGCAAAGAATTTCACGTTCACAAAATCAGGTCGATACTGTAAAGTGCACTGAGCTGAGCGCACTGTTTAACCCGGGTTGAACGGGCATTTTGGATGCGCGTCCCCCCTCCCCCCCAGAACTAATAGCGCTCATCATATGCAAATGATACTTAAAAAAAATGTGCACCCAATCTGCACATTTTATGCTCAGAAATTAACGCTTGTCTTTGGTGATATTAAGTCAGAGGAACCAAAGGTAAAAAATAATAAGAAAAAATTTTGTTGGCCGGTCAGGTTAGGAAAACATGCTCAATTTTATGAGCATCCGTTTTCCTAACCCGTGGCTGTGCAAAGGTTAGGAAAACGAATGCTTGTAAAATTTTGCATCCATTTTCCTAACCCACTGACAGCCACCTCTCCTGGGCCAAAGAGGTGCTAAGGGCACACAATTTGCCCTAGCGCCTCCTTTTAGCGTGACCCCTCATTTGCATGCTGTATCATGCACCCAGGAGAGGGGGCTGTGCGCATGTTGCAGGAGCGGGCGCTGAAAACAGATGTGCTTTTTTTTAGTGAAAAATGTGAATACTGCTTAATGCCTTCCCGTGGAAATCCTATGTAAATAGGGGTTTTAAATAGTATTCCACTATGCAGAGAGGTGCGCTGGCCCTAACCTGGGCCCTAACCTGGATTTCATTAAGTTTCCAGCGCTAACTCCTTGTTCAGAGATGGAGTTATGTTTTCAGAGCTGTTGTGTGGGGTAAGTTTGGCTATATAGACTAAACTGGCTATATGGGCATAGTTAGCTGCTGCCACTTAGATGGATAAGTCAGTACCTCTCCATGGTTGGCCACCAACTTATCTAGCTAAGTGGTAGTTAACCATGGCCACGTAATAGATAAGTTGGTACTTATCTGGCTAAGTGGTAGTGGTGGCTATAAGTTCAATTTTCTGGCTATCATTTTTTTTTAACTCAGCACAGTTTCTTTGTTCCCCATTTTCCCCCTAACCTTCACCCACCCAGACTTAAAATTTGCTTTTAGCACATTTCAACTCAGTTTATCCACTTTTTAACTCCTGATGCATTAGCATATCAGCTTGCTGCATCGGGAGTTAAAAAAAAATGAATCAGTACATTAAAAACATGTGATGAAATCCAGGGCACAGTTCCTTAACGCACAGTTTATTGCATCGGCCTGAAAGTTTGTAGTGATGCAATTACTGGTGTCTGTCTTCCAAGTCCAGGATTGCTGGCGCATTCATTTCCAGGGTCGTACGCATTCTTTTATCACTCTCATTTATGTGGTAGGTTTGGGATATTGCTGGCTGGATGGGAGCTAGATCCCTTCTTCCCCTCCCCAGTGCATAGTTACTGGACAAGTTTAAATATCTAAGAGCCTGATGTATTTATGGTTATGGGACAGGGTTAAATATCTAAAGGCCTGATGTACTTATGTTTTTGTTAGGACACAGGCCCCTGTGGATGGGAGAAACATGTTCCCTTTCCTTGTCAAATGTAATCCTGTGAAGTTGTGTGTTTTTTTTCATTCATATGCAAAGATAGAATGGTTGAAGCTTTGATGATTGCCATTACTGCAAATTTCAGAGAATGTATATGTAAATTCATGCAAGATTGTGTGTATTACCATCTGAAGATGAGACCTGAGAGACCTCAAAAGTTCATACACTTAAACAACTTTTTGTTAACCCTTTAAAAAGTATCATAGTCCATACAAAAGATGATATTTAGCCAACCCTGAGTAGATAAAATCGAGATATTCAGTTGTTTGTTAATGTTAGGTCTGCTTTTTGACCAAACAGTTAACTGCTACTTATCACTTGTAAAGCCCATCTTGAATTAGCACTGGGGCAAAAACACATACGATCTGACTGGCCAAATGTGTAATTATGCTCCTAGAAAGGTCCCAATTCCATCTACATTTTGTGTAGGCTATGATTTGCCCACATAAAATGTAGCTGTTTGTAGGTAATATTAGCATAAAAAATATAGAGTAATTATTATTTTGGAATGTTCAACTATATAATGCACAGTATTTATGAAATCAGTCTAGGACAGAATGCAAATGGTCCATAAAAAGGCAAACAAAATGGTGTGGCATCTGTACGGAAACTAGAGATGTGAATCGTGTCCTCGATCGTCTTAACGATCGATTTCGGCTGGGAGGGGGAGGGAATCGTATTGTTGCCGTTTGGGGGGGGGTAAAATATCGTGATAAATCGTTAAAATCGTTAAAACCCGCTAAAATCGTTAAAACCCGCTAAAACCCACCCCCGACCCTTTAAATTAAATCCCCCACCCAAATAACTTAAATTACCTGGTGGTCCAGCGGCGGTCCGGAACGGCAGCGGTCCGGAACGGCAGCGGTCCGGAACGGGCTCCTGCTATTGAATCTTGTTGTCTTCAGCCGGCGCCATTTTCCAAAATGGCGCCGAAAAATGGCGGCGGCCATAGACCAACAGGATTCGACGGCAGGAGGTCCTTCCGGACCCCCGCTGGACTTTTGGCAAGTCTTGTGGGGGTCAGAAGGCCCCCCCCAAGCTGGCCAAAAGTTCCTGGAGGTCCAGCGGGGGTCAGGGAGCGATTTCCCGCCGCGAATCGTTTTCCGTACGGAAAATGGCGCCGGCAGGAGATCGACTGCAGGAGGTCGTTCAGCGAGGGTTCCCTCCTTTTTGCGCGCATTATTTGAGGGTCTTGGGGGAGCTCAGTTTGGACACTTATATAGGCACAGTGTTGTGCACCTTATCTGTTTTTGGGTGCACTATTGTCAGGCACCTGTTAGGGCGTATTGGCAGACTGATGGTGCCCATAATGAAGAAACCTTACATTTTATTATTGGTTTTTTTTTATTCATTATTTGGAATTATAATTGTACTTTATGTTTTCTATTTATTGTACTAATTTATCATATTGTGAACTGTTCTGATGGCCCTACCGAATGATGGTTTATGAAATTAACAAACAAACAAACAAATAAATAATAAATACCCAGTCAATATTGGGGTATTTGAAATCTCCCATTATTACTGCAGTACCAATTTGGTTAGCTTCCCTAATTTCTCTTAGAATTTCACTGTCCGTCTCAACATCTTGGCCAGGTGGACGGTAGTATACTCCTATCACTATAGTCTTCCCCGACACACAAAGATTTGATTGTGCATTTAGCCTCATGCAGGATCTTTATCCTTTTGGACTCTATGCTATCCCGGACATAAAGCGCCACCCTACTTCCCAGATGCTCCTCTCTGTCATTGCGATATAATTTGTACCCCGGTATAGCACTGTCCCATTGGTTGTCCTCCTTCCACCATGTCTCTGAGATGCCAATTAAGCCTATGTCATCATTCACTGCTATACATTCTAATTCTCCCATCTTACTCCTTAGACTTCTGGCATTAGCAAACAAACATTTCAAAGTGTGTTTTTTGTTTGTATTTTCATTCTGAGGTAACTAACATGCAACTTGCCAAAGAAGGAAGAAAAAATTCAGGAAAAACCAAGTTCAGGTGCATAAAATCATCAGCATGCTCTGGGATTACTATCTCCGTTACAGCAGATGTAAGTTGCCAAAGAAATTTACCTGCTTGTAGTTCCAGCTCTGATTGTCAGGAACCATCTGCACTTCTAGACACCACTTCAAATAATCAATTCCTGCATAGGTACGAACTGCCTACCAAGCTTTGTGCATAGCCTTCCCAAGCCAAACAGCTAGGGCAACTGCAATCAGCCATGAAAACCTTGATTATTTACCTGAAGAAATCAAAACTGCTCCAAAGCCCAGTCAGGATAATCTGGGACTAATGAGAGGGACATGTAAATCTACTTCTTTGGTGCTACTTCTCTCCGCAGTAACCTTTGGTTCCAAAAAGCTAATTGGCATTGCTTCTAGTACTTGGCAGTCTCCAGCTGAAACTCCTAGGCCTTTAAGGACTGCAGTTCAACCTGCTAATAAGTTAGCATGCACCTTGTTTTCTGCCAATTGCCATTCCCTACAGAGGAAATCATGACTTGTGACTAACTCTGCTCCTGCTGTCCTGAATCCACTCCAGCCTTTTACCTCCACCACAGCTGTCCTTCAGTCATCAGGGAGTAAAGAGAATCCCGCAGTGCTTTTTAAATAACCGGGCTCTCCCCTGCGCTGGTTTCAGGAGAAGCAGTCCGAGCAAGTATGCCAGAAAGATGCTGCTCCTACCCTTCAATGTCAAGAAGTTTCAGACCCACCAAACAGGCAAGATGTGGACTGTAAGGCAGCTTGTCCAGGAAAAACAGGCAGCTAGTATCCGAGTTCAAGGATAGGCCCCAAAAATCCAACAAAGATTATGCTCCAGCACTTCATCCTAATTTACAGACTGAACTGCACTGCCCCCAGAGCTCTCCGGGGTGGGGGAATGGCCATTCCAACACCCTCAGAGGGAGGAGCTGTATATGAATGGTGCCTCCCCCTAATTATCTACCCTTAACGTTTACCGGGGGGCATTACATGCGCATTGGGCCTGATTTGAAAAAGCATTTACACACTTAAAATTGGGTTTTACATATGTAAATGCACCTTACCTGTGTAAGTGGGCTTTTGAAAATTGCTATAATATATGCCATTGGAGCGTCCATAGAATATGCACATATAAGTGCACTTTTATGCGCATAAATGGCTTTTTAAAATTGCTACATTAGTGTGTTACATTTATATGTGCAACTCCTTTTATAATTACTTTGGGATAGGGTTTTATTCTCAGCTGGTTAAATAGCTGTTTGTTTGTTTGTTTCTGTATGGAACTGTTTTTCTGTCAGTGCCTCCTTGATAAGAATACAGTGCAGAGGACTAAGACAAGAGAGCCTACAGATGAAAGCCTACAGATGAAAAGAAACAGAAAAAAATAGGTTTTATACATGCCTTGAATATTTTACAATTCCTTTATTTCAAATCTCAGCTAGAAGTAGTCATTTTCACATGTTTCATCTTTAAAATACCTTAATCTAAATATCAAACTAAGGGCATAATTTATTAAGGCTTTTCTCCTATTCTGCCTCTATGGGAAAACTGCCTAGTAAATCAGGCCTAAGTTCACTACAGTGCAACTGCAAAATGTTAGCAAATATGCAGATGTATGAAAGACCTATCACGTGAAGATTACTCTCTGCAATGCTTGTTCAGCATGGAAAATAATTTATTTAAAAGTAATCACACTTTTCAGTTGCTGGACTTGGAGAGCATTAAACTAGTCTAGCATTTTAATAGTTACACTAATGAATGAGACATACCACGTGAGCAGTCTGAGGGTAAAATCACATTTCATTTTACCAGCATGTTCTGAAAGCTACATTACTGCATAGGCAGACTTGGCCCCCCTCTTCCATACACTGTCGGGCCGATACAGTAAGGACGGTAAGAAACAGTGCGGCAGTGCCGGGCGCCCGCTCGTTTGCCGCGCGCACATCTTGGTTCACGAGCCGCTCGATTCTGTATCCAAATTAGACGCAAATCCAAGCGGCGTCCAAAGCGCGTCAATGAAGCGGTAGGCGTTCGCAATCCATTTTACTGTATAGAGCGGTATGCAGCGCCTATGCAGTATCCAGGGTGCGCTGGTACCTGTCATTTCAAATGTCATTCCACCAGGTAAGTGGATGGTTCTTTTCTACAGACCCCGCTGCCTTGAGCGACCTTGGATGTCCGGCCGGGCGCTCAAGGCAGCGGGGCCTCCGATCATGGACGCCCGGATACAGGCGGGAAGCAGGGCAAATAGAAAAAGTTTCCCAGTACATACATGAATATGCCACACTGGGGATTCTCTGGTGTACAGTTTGACTGGCAGTACATAACAATTATTTAACAGTACATTCATGGATCTGCAACACTGTGTATTCTCAAGTTTGTATTCTCAACTCAGCTATGTGTTCTTATTTCAGCGCCTACTACAGCCTTATTCTAGATGCAGGAGGAAGGCTCCATAGAGGCGTCCGTAGAGGTGTCTGTAGAGGCATCCGTAGAGGCGTCTGTAGAGGCGTCCGTAGAGGCGTCCATGTCTCCGCTGGACCCCGGAGCCTCAGGACGCCTAGTGGACGCCCATCTCTCCGGTGTCCTTAGAGGCGACCATGTCCGGAGCCTCAGAGACGTACAGTTTAACCCTAGCCTGGTGCGGCTCCCATCTCTCCGGTGTCCGTAGAGGCATCCATGTCCGGAGCCTCAGAGACGCCCAGAGATGGATGGTACAGTTGAACCGAAACAGAACACATACCTCCTCCGGTCTTGCTGCTGGGTCCTCCGGTCTTGCTGCTGGGTTCTCCGGTCTTGCTGCTGGGTTCTCCTTGCTGCTGGGCTCCCCTGTTCACCTCTCCAATCTGCCGAGCATTTCGAGTATTTCTCAATTGAGCATTTCTCATTCTGCTTCTCAACCGAATGAAAAATATCGCCAGAGCCAGTATATACATGTTGCCCATGGCGCTGTCCGGTAGGAAGCTGACTGAACACCACACTAACGCCAGGGAAAGGGTAGGCGTTAAATATTCAGGTTAAAGTCACGGTAAATAAGCTGGTTAACAGGGCGATAATTTGGGCGCACATTACTGTATCAGAGGGAATAGCTAATCCGATCATTAACATATCATATACATGCGGCGGGCGGAAACAGATACGCGTCCTTTTCGGCAAGCGGTAAGGACGCGTAAAAGCCGATACTGAATTGCGGGTACGCCTTAAGCATCCAAACTGTGCGTCCAAAGCGGGTTAAAAACCGGATAACTACGGCCGCGCTTTACTGTATCGGCCTGACAGTAAAGTCCGTGGGAGAGCGGGTGAATGCCCGCTCTCCTGTGCATGCGATTCAGTATGCAAATTACGCCCAGCGATAAAAACAGGTAAAAGGAGGCACTAGGGACACTAGTGCGTCCCTAGCACCTCCTTTTGGACCAGAGCGGCGGCTGTCAGCGGATTTGACAGCCGACGCTCAAGTTTGCCGGCATCGGTTCTCGAGCCCGCTGACAGCCACGGGTTCAGAAACTGGACGCCGGCAAAATTGAGCGTCCGGTTTTCGAGCCGCAGGCCGACTTCAAATTTTTTTTTTTTGTATTTTTGGTAACTTTCGGGACCTCCGACTTAATATCGCCATGATAGTAAGTCAGAGGGTGCACAGAAAAGGTAGGCGCTAATTTCTGAAAGTAAAATGTGCAGCTTGGCTGCACATTTTCCTTTCTGAATCGCACGGGAATACCTAATAGGGCCATCAATATGCATTTGCATGTTGTGGGCGCTATTAGGGGGGGGGGGGGGGGGTTGGACACGCGTTTCGGCCCCTTACTGAATAAGGAGTAACGCTAGCACGTCAAAAGCACGCGTCCAATTGTACTGTATCGGCCCAACAGTCAGCACAACTTCTTCCTTTAAGACTGAGTGCATGATTTTTCTGTCCTTTATAGATAGCATAGTGAACAAGAAGATCTGCAGCAAAAGTAATGCTGCTGAATGAATAACAGTCCCTGTGTTGACTTCTGCAGAGGCTCAAATGGTACCTGCTTTGAAAGGCAAAAAGTTATAAATCTGCTGCATATTGTAGGTCTGAACCAGTGGATAAAGTGAAAAATGAATTAGGAGTGAGCTCCATTAGTTTGGTCACCCTATTGCACCCATTCATGGGGCCATATGCAGCACATAAAGGACAATTTAACCATTTAGTTGACCCATATGTTTCTTTTCCTGTTAGAAAAATTCAGTATATGTAGGAGACTGAAGTTTAAATTGTTCCCCAAAGATATTTTTTCATGACACAAAAAGTCACCTTTCACTGTTATTTTCATCCTTATACAATCATTAAAATACATGGTAGTACACAAACAAAGGGGTTGGATTAGCACATATTTGAAAATTATGTAATGGCCCTGTTGTGATGGCTCGCAACCGGCCCATCTTACCTCCCTCTCTGCGCCATCCTGGAGCTGGCCCTGCTTCGGGGCAAGATGGGAGAAGCATTTCGGAGGGCCTCCAGGCATTCAGGAGTCGCCTTAGCAACTTCTCCCCGTGGTTGTTGCTTCTCAGCTCCATTGTTCTCTGTTCCCAGCTGACCTTTGTTGGTCTCCTGACTTGCCTGTTCTTGACTACGCTGACCGCTGCCCGGATACTGACCTCTGCATGTCTGCCCGACCATGTCTCTGGAACCTGACCTCTGCTTTGGCTAACTACTCTCGGACTGACCTTTGGAACTTGACCTCTGCTACTACTGACCGTGCCTCCTTGATTCTGGCCTTGCTCCTAGCCTTGTCATCTCAGACACTGTTCAGGCCTTCTCTGGTCCTCCAGACTTTTAGTCTTGACGTCGACCGCGCACCCTTGATCCTAGTGGGCACACCATTGAACGTCCTTCTGGGAGACCCTGTGAGGCCCACCTAAGTCCAAGTGGTCCAGGTCCCCAGGGGGACCGTGGACTTCCAGTGGTGAATCTCCAGCTGGCCTCTGTCTCCTCCTGTGCTCCGCCTCCTTGTGGCAGGTGCTCCCTGGGTCCAACCAGAGATCCTATCAGCCCTGCTCCAGAACATGGGTCCACCTCCAGGCGCAACAGGCCCCTCTGAGCACATCATTAAGCCCTGGGTGAACCCCTAGTTTCACTAGAGCAGTGCAGGATAGAGAACATGGGGAGGTACCATTCAAATGCAGCCCCTCCTTTTGAGGGAGCTGGAATGGCCATCCCCCTGGGAAGGAATAAAAGCAGCACTTTACTGAGAGACCGGAGCAGTGATTTTAGGTTTTGGAAGAGTTAGGTGGTAGTGAGGAGCATTTGTTTTGTTGGTTTTCAGGCCCACTTGGAGGAACCAGGCTAACCCAGCCTGGGGATCCTAAGCGGGGTCGGGAAATGGTTCTTCCAGTCCACTCGCTGGCTGCTGGAGCTCCCCTCTGGGTTGATTTTTCTGGATTTTACCTTTTTTGTGATAGAAGCTTTGCGAGGCCCCTGGGTATCACCTGGACTGAGGGCACGGGGAACCCTATGTCTGAAGTGTCCTGCATAGGGAAGATGTATCCTTCTGAACTCTCAATGAGGAAAGAGGTATGGCAGTGACCTGCTGCAGGGAACAATTCTGATGTTGAATTCAGTTTTGGGAAAAGGATTTTTGTGTTCGTAGACACAGGAGGAAGAGATTGCTGCCCCTTCCTACCTGAGAGGAACAGCTGGAGCTACGTGTTCTTAAGTGGATCCCTCCCATCCGGGATCCAGAGGAAGAAAAAGTGAAAAGAAGGGAAAGAACTACATAACTATGACTAGGAACTATTTGTCACCCAAATGGAGTCCTGGCCCCTGGGGAAAGAGGGAGAATTTGGACTCTCTGGGTGCTGAGACAGTTTTGCCCATCTTTGGTTGGGTTTGGAGGGGTATTCCTGCCCAACTAAAGGGTACACTAGTCATGTGGAGTCTTCACGTTTTTCCACACCCTAGAGGGTGTACGTACTATTGGTCCTTGGCAAATGAAACCCATGCACAGATAAAGGGAAAAAAGACTGTAACCAACAGATTTCCCGTGGTGCTAAGGACTAGTTTATTTGTGCCATTTCCCATTTGATTACACATAGAGTATTTAATTTGACCCTACTTCCTAGTCTGGAGTGTTTTTTGGCACTTACGGTGTAAGCAGGTTTAGGGGTGCAGGGACCCATTTGCCACAGGATTCTTCCAGCTGCCCTCCCACCTTACTTCAGATCCTAATTCAGGAAAAAGACAACGTGTTCTCCTCAGAAATAGCCTTTTATTGATCAGATTTGGCAGGGTTTAGCATTTAGAAAATAACAGCAATTCCTGTCTCTAACATCCTGGCCACTAAACACCAGTTTTCCCTGAGCTAAGTTTTGTACCATGGGTGGTCACAAACATGCTATAAACCTTAACCTGCTTACTATTGTTTCTTATGGCTAACTTACTTATCCTTGGACCCAACTTCAGGCGATCTCCCCTGTTTACCTCTGAAGCAGGCTCCGGCTGGAGAGCTGGAGACTTGACTCTGCGATCTCCCCTGTTTACCTCTGAAGCAGGCTCCGGCTGGAGAGCTGGAGAGTGTGAACAGGCGAGGAGACTTGACTACTGGCTATCTGGGCTTGCTTCTGGGTCCTTTCTCAAAGCTGACAGAGCTGTTGGGCTGCTCTCGGCTCCCTGTCACTTCAGTCTGCTCACCACCGACTCTCGTCAAGGCATCTCCTCTCTCTGGTCTCCTGGCCACACAGTCTTCTCCCTCTTCAATAGCAGGGAGGGCTGGTCTGCTTCAGACTCCCTTTTGCTCTTCCTTTCCGGGTAACTCTCAGGGTTCGCTCTTAGGATCTGCTCCCTTCTTCTTCTTTGCCCCCCCTGTCTTATACTTCCAATCTGATAAATATGAATAAACTCATGCATAATCATCTGGTGGGTGAAGAGTCTTTGTCGAATTGCAGGTCTTTCCCTCCCTCCCCATTTCGTCTGGGGTAGAACTGCCATGTCTCTATGGCAAGCTGTTATGCCAGAGTCAGTGTTTTTCTCTGTCTCAGACTGCCCCCCCCCCCCCATCTCTTCCAAGGGTGGGGGTCTTTCTGACCTCTGGACTTGCCTTGGCTGATCCATGACTCCTGCTTAGGGGCTTAGCTGTTGTATTGTCCTTCTATCTTCTTTTTTATTTAAACAGGCACTTACAAACAGGCACATCTTGATAAAGTATCCTTCAGTGTATCAGGGCAAGGTCTCTTGTTTTTCCACTGAGACACCGCTGTTTTAAAGTTCATCCGGGCAAAAGCTCTTTCTCTTTCTATGACTGCGTTGGGGCCTGTCAGCATCTGTCTGCATACGTCTTTGGCTATTATGATTCATATTGGGTGCTTTCAGTAGTAAAACATGAGATATCTCCTTACAACAGCCCACAGTGGCAAAATACCCCCTCTCCCAGGGTCAGGATAAAAATCACACTAGCACTCTGGGCCTTGAAAGGAAACCTTTCCCCCACCCAACAAAGAATCCAGGCCTTGGGGTTAAGAGGCTGTGTTCGAGCCAGTGTCGAAGCCAGAAATTAATTTTTGGGGGGACCCAAGGTTGACATACAGGTCTAGGCCTTACTATTTGTACTCTGTCTAAATATAAGACTTTAATAAGACGCTTGTCAGCACTTTTTAAACAAAGATATGAATCAGAATTTTTAGAACAAATATAATTTTAATATTTCATATCTTTGGAAGCACATATGCCAACCTTGCAAGACAGGTAGAGCATCAATGTGTCTTGTAATCTCTAGTACACGCTGTTATTTTATACTTTCAACTATACATAGAAAATGCTTGTAAGAGGATCATTCACCAATTTGACAGTGTCATAAACTAAACTTTTCTATACCTGATATGAATCAGAATTTTTAGAACAAATAACTCTTATTAATAAATAATGCCTTAGAGTGCATGGCAATGGATTTCTAAGTAGTCTCATCATGAGTGATGCTGTAAAATATTTAATTTTATTATTTTAAGCACATGCCAACATTAAAAATATCTCATTAATCTATATTAATTTATTTTATATTTATTGCAGTTTATAAATACACATCATGTAAAAAGTAACAGAAGACTAACAGAAACATCAGATCCAATTATGTAATAAAACAAACATAAATGTATTCTTTTATGAATCCTCTTTCAAAAAATGTAGAGAATATCATAACTACAATAAAGCAGCAATAATCATAATAATCATCATAAGAAGTTAAGATTTGCAACAGGTGCAGAACAGAACTAGAACATGCAAATAAAATATATTAAAAAACAAAACACCTAGCGCCTAGAACCTTCCCATGCCATACCATAACAGCAGTAAGTCTCCGGACTCAAGCAGCAGCAACCTTATCTACAAAAAGGCAGCAAAGGCAAGCATTACACCAAGCCCTAGAACACTAATACACTACATAGTGGGCATACAGAATAAGCCGAACTGCTACAAATCACTACAGAGAAACTACACACTTACCAAAATACTGCACTTCTGTTGCACATGTGCAACACAGACAGACCCTTATTTAATACAGAATAAAGGACTACAAATTAGAAACAAAGATGGAGACAAAACTGAAATGGAAAGCCTGAGAAATCAGCCTCAGCCACTGTGAACACAGGAATACCGAAGAAACAGCAAAATACAAATATATAAGAAATGAACATTCCCAAAGATGGCAAATTCCAATTGCTGAAAGTCAAAATCATTTTTTTTTACCTTTGTAGTCTGATCTTATTTTTCTAATCGGTTGGTTCCAGTCTCTTTGTTCCCCTTGTCTGTCTTTTTATAGTTCCGTTTTCAGGGTCTCTTTTATTCTTTCTGTTTCTTCTCTACTTCCTCCTTCATACACACACAGATTCTCTCTCACGTGCACTCTGAAACACATGCTTTCTCGACACAGGCTCCCAATCTTGCATGCTCTCTCTCACATACACACAGGCTTCCACTCACACATGCTCTCTCTCACATGCAGGCTTTCACTGTCACATGCAGGCTGTCATTCAGTTTCCCACTCCCACACACACACACACACACACACACAGGCTTGCACTCTCACAGGCAGGCTCACATTCCCCCTCACAGACACACAAGCTCTTACTCTTAGATTCTCTCTCACACACAGGCTCACATTCCCACACAAACACACAGGTTCTCACATGCAGGCTCATACATGCACACATTCATAGAGGCTCCCACTCTTTTACTGTCCCTCACACACAGGCTCCCACTTCCATGCAGATACTCTCCCTCACAGATACAGCTTCTCCATTCCCACATTCTCTCACATTCACAATCTTCCTGGCAGGCTCCCAGTCACATCACCTGCCTCTCCCAAGCAGGCTCCCAGTCACAACAACACCCCATCCCCCAGCAGGCTCCCAGTCACACCAAAACCCCCTTCCCCAGGCAGGATCTCAGTCATACTAATACACCTCTCCCGCAAGCAGGATCCCAGTCATACCAAAACACCTCTCCCGCAGGCAGGCGCACACACACCAACACCCCCCTCCCCCCAGGCAGGTTCCCAGCCACACCAACAGCTCCCTCCCCCAGGGAGGCTCACACACACGCCACCCCTCTCCCCCAGGCAGGCTCACACACACATTTGGCATGCTCCCATTTACTGAAAAACATGTCTAGACAGGCAGTCTCCCCATGATGAGCAGAAGCAGGAGCCCATTCTGCTGCTGCTTCTTCCCGTGTGCTGGCCCCTGTGCTATTCAAAACTTCCTTTATGCTGATCTTGTTCATCGTGAGATCAGCAGAGCACATGATTGCCATGAGTGTTTTCAATTCAGTAGGGTTGGCACATGAGGAGAAGGAGCAGGCGAACGGGCTCTCTCCAGTTGGGTTTCTCTTTTCAGCTGCCGGTGGGATGTGGTCCATCGGCGGCCTGCCGGGCCTCATTCTATTTCTGGCTTCCGGTGGGATGGGAGCCACTGGTGGCCTCGCAGGCTGCCTTCCCTTTGATTTCCAGTGGGACAGGGTCCACCAGCGGCCTCCTGGGCCGCCTTCCCTCTTTGGCTGCTGCTTCTCAGGCATGGCCTACCCAGTCTCACCTGTGCTGCACCACTAGTTCGAGCTGGCCTGAGGTTCTAGCCCCAAAGAGATAACATTATTTTATGGCCCCATCGGAATGCAATCCGCACCTAGGAATGGGGTTACACTTATGAGCAATAGCATAAATTATCAAAGTTTCAGCCTTAGCTACTGCCTAATTGTACATTTTTCATAAACACTCATAACTCAATTATCTATTTAAAAAATGTAAATAGAACGATCAAAAGAAGATGTAAGTATTTCATTTACTTTTGCTTGGAATGATAAAAGGAACTGAAAAATGCTGGCTCTGGGGTTTTAAGGGCTGTATTAAATTTAAATACATAAGGGCATGGAGGTTTGCAGAGGAAGACAACTTGAAAAGCAGTGCTAAAAACATAAAAATAGAAGAATCATCCTATACTGCCTTTGTCCTTGTATCAGATCCAATATCTGTCTGTATACAGGATTAATGGTAAAGTCTTGGACAGGACCTCGGTGCTGTTTTACCTGTCTTTATTAGAGGGGATGGTGGAGATCTGTGAAAGTAAATGTGTGCTGCACCCCTTTAAATGGAATGACGGTATATAAAATGTCTAAATAAATAAATACATTCAAGCAGGGGATTTTTGCTTATTCTTCTGTTTTGCTTAGCTAGTTTCTCTTATTGATTTGGTATAGTCAGGGAGTAGCAATCCTGAAGGAGAGACCAATACCTGCTGCCATAGGAGTAGTCACCCAGAAACTCAGCGCTACACACACAACTGATGTATAGGAATATTACTTTCATTATAGATGTGGCTGATTTGTGTTAGTGCATCATTTAGATATGTGTTAATATTACAATAAATGGGCATTGATTTATACACCATTACTGTTTTATTATTTGGATACTTATTGATGTTACACTTTATGTGCTATATTGGTATATTGCCATTTTAATGGTATGAATGTGGAGTGAATGGCCTGATTTCATGATCGTATTTTTGAGCATTAATAGTAATAAAGAAATGTAAAAGTGTATGTTGAGAATTTTTTGACTCTCATTCCTTGTATTTTTTGACACTTAATTTTTGGGAGTCATAGGTAATTTCACCCGAATTAGTTTACCTCTTAATTTTAAGCCATCTTGTTATTGTTGCTTTAGAAGCTGCTTCCCTTTTTGCGTTGTCCCTCAAACACAAATAATCTGTCTTTTGAAATGAATTTGTAACTTCTAAGTATTTAATTAAAACACATCTTACATCTAGAAATGTGTAGATTTTCCCTTCCTTCGACATTTCTCTTTTGGCGAGGTAATTGTTTGAGCTAAAGTATGGAATTACTTTCAGTGAGATGAACGAATCTTTACAAAAAGCTTCAAAGCAATGCAAAAACACATATAAGTTATGAATATTGATTTCTTTCTTGCAATTAGCAATGTTGAAATCACCACGGGTAAATAGCCTTTCTTTACTGAATTTCACCATGGAAGAGCCATGCCATAAGACAAAAACAAACTGGGTCTTTCATCAATACTGAGCCTTGGCATGTTTGACTGTCCTTAGGAACCTTCATTTTTGGTTTTTTGGTTTTAATTTTCACAGGAATATATCAGGGTTTATTATGGCCAGAACAAAAACAGGAGGAAATCAGTGGAAAATTGTGACTCATTATTTTTCGGGGTAAATATCGGAGTTTATTTTAGTGGAAGAAACCAGGACAATAGAAGAATATCAAGCAGATTCTCCCACTCACCCACTTAGCAGCATCTCTAGTTCTATCTCCATCCCCTGCTTAGCAATGTCCTTTTCTCTCCCCACACGTCCGAGAATCTTCCTCTTTCCCCCCATTGCAACAGCATTCATCCTCACTAGTGATGGCTCCGAGTGTCTCCTCCCTCCTTTGGTGGCATCTTACTGAGGCTCCCGCGCTCTGCAGCACTGCCCCCTTCTTCTTTTTGTGAGGCCAGGGAGCCTGTTGGGAAGTGCTTCTGGTGGGCGTGGCCCACTTCCGATCCCGCATTGGTGGAGCCAAGCAGCAGGCACTTTGGCTGTTTAGTGGGAGGTGGAGGTGGGGCTTGAAACATCACATCAGTGGTACTGGAGGGCCAGCGCTGTTGCTGGTGGTGGTGTGTGTGGGGCGGGGGGGGGGGGGGGGGATTGGACTCAAAATGCTGCAGATGTTTAGACCCACACTGGTCTCTGGAGGCCTTGAGATGCTGTATCTGCAACTCTGGAGCTGCTCTTCAGTCAGCCTAAAATTAGGTTGAAAATCAGTTTAAACCAATTGTCACTTTTGGAAAAATCCAGGAATTGATGGGTGAAAATCATTTTAAACTAAAAATGAAGGACCCTAATTATCCTCTACAGCAGAGGACAATCACTGTTTAACCTCATCAAATCTGCATACCAGGGTCTTCATAGCCAATCCGGTGCCACTACAACCACTTGTGCCTTCTCCATTATTTTTTGAAGTATGTGGCCTGGAGGGGCCACGGAGGTAGGATGTATGTCAATTCTGTCTTTGACCATATTTGTATTAATGCATCGATTCCTTTGGCGTTGGGTTCTTTGCGCCTGCTGTAAAAACACTGTACTTTGCATTCTTGCATGTGGCCATTAAATCTATTTTCTGAAAGGCTTCATTGTTCAGCTTTCCCTCCCCCCAGACCTAAGGGAGTTCTGCTTAAGAAGTTCGCTTTCACTTTCTCTTTCCCTGCAATGTGAAGGGCTGTGAGTTGCAGCAGCTTTGTCCTCTGCTCATTGAAAGATAAGGTCCTATCTCCTGTGAAATGCCTTGGCTTCCTGTTCCTCTTTGTTTGTTTATATAGGCTAATGCATTGTCGCAAAGAATCCTGGCCGCTTTTCCTTTGATAGGGAAAAAATGCTCATGTCTCTAATCTGTTGATCTGCGAAGTGGACTCTGTTAGACCCCAGTAACGCTAGACAACATAGTGTTCTTGATAGTGCACTCCCCAACCCACTAAATTAGCATCTGTAGCTATAACTATCCATGTCAGAGGATCTAGTATTACACCTTTTGACAGGTTTTCCTTGTTTGACCACCAGTGAAGATCTTTTTCACCTACAGTGGGAGGGGCAGGTGGAAGTTGTAACTTTGTTGCTGTGGTCTCCGTGACAGGAGAATACATTGAAGGTGTCTCATGTGCACTCGTGCCCAGGGCACTAAATCCATGGTTGCTGGCATAGTCCCCAGCAGCAACAGCTGAAGATACTCCCAAGCCCATGGGGTTTCTACTATGACAAACTTTTTCACTTGGTCAATAATCTTTTCTATCTTTTTGTTGGTTAGATAAACCCTTCCTTCCATGGTCTTGAAATGCACTCCTAAAATTGCTATAGATTGTGACAGCTGTAGATTGCTTTTTGCATAACTGACTAACCATCCTAGACTCCCTAATACCTCCAAAACTCTGGAAGTTACATATTGGAGAGATTTTGCTCTGATCAATCAGTTTTCTAACTACGGATAAACCATACTCCCTTCCTTTCCTGGGGAGATTACTTTTATCATTACTTTGGGAAATGTTCTTGGAGCAGTTGCTAATCCAAAAGGGAGTGCTCTGAATTGGTAGTGCTTTCCCCATTATGCAGAAGCGAAGAAATCTCTGATTTTCTCTCATTGGTATATGGAAATATGCCTCCTTGAGATTTAGTCATGTTAAGAACTCCTCTCTCCGTACTTATAATACATACATTGTTGTCAGATCTGAGCCTTGCTCTCTTTGTATGCCTGCCTGAAAGTAGGAATGGATCAGGTTGCATCTGTGGGTTTTCCTCTGCATCTCTCTGTTTCTGCAAGCACAAAATGCTTGGTGGAGGAAATTGAAAACTCCAGGTAACCAGCTGGAGGTGGAAGGATAACCTGAGTCACAGTAATCTGCATTTTGTCTGCTTTGATTTGAGAAAACCAGTGGGAAATCATTTTTTTTTTCCAATAAATGGCTCAGTGCTGCTTTCAGCTCTGAACGATTGTTTTTCAAGATGGCGGCCACGGCTATTTCAAAGGCTGAATTTGAGTCCCCATCATCATTGGTTAAAAAAGTTTTTGAGCCTGTAAGAGTGACATGTCTAAAAAACAACACAGCTGCACTTTCAATTGATATTCATTAATGCAAGAAAGGCAAAAGGTAGAAAAAAAAGTGCTTCCCGACTTACAGCTTTCAGCAAATAACAAAAGTATTCAAGAAAATGCGATATTCCTTCCCATGTAATCTGGGGAAAGAGACCCAATCCAGCTCACTGTTCTTTGGTGCAGCCTTGTTCAGACTCAGCAATGAAAGTTCAGGAGACGTGCCAGCCAAGAACTCTCTCCTGGCCAACACCTATAAACAGCTGAGTGAACAGAGAGAGTTTACCTAGAGCCAGTGGGAGCCCAACTGGGCCTACAGTACCTGGGAAGATAACAACACTAGAGCTTCCCCAATTCCTCACTTTTAGAATAGCTTTGTCTGCAGAACTCTGGGCTGCCACCTCGGGGGCAGTGGTTTAAACCCAACAAGCAACCTTACAAACAGGGTATTTAGCAGCTTGCTTTGAAATCGCTGCACTTTTAACCTGATTACTCTCTCCAGAGGCAGACAGAGCTATTATCAATATCTGCTACTGCGTGTTTACTAGACACACTGCACCTGCTGCCTTGGCAAAAGTTGCCTGTCTCAAATATTGAAATCTCTTCATAAAAGATAATTGGAGAAGATTTCAAGAGATTTGTGCTGACCTACCGTATCAGAGGATTGGCTTTTGGGTCTTTTTTTTTTTCTTTTTCATTAAGCTTTCTTCATAGTGCAATTAACAGATGTTGAATCTGTAACTAAAGAAAGCTCATGGATTCTTCTCTTTCTTAAATACAGGGAATTTCAAAGCTTTGGAAAGCTTAAAGATTCTTCCTTTTGCTTAATACAGGCAATTTAAAAAAACTTTGGAAGACTCAGCCAAAACCTCTGCTGTGAGGAAGGGAGCATCGGATAAGACAGGCTTGATCCACAGGCAGCAGCATGGCCCTCAAGCAATAGCCAATGTATCTTCTTTTTATGTGCTACAGAAGGCAAATCCTGACTTTTGCAAATAGAAATCCTGCTGCACCATCAGAGGTTCTTCCAACAGCTGGAGGTACTGGCTTAACCAGTTCCACACATAGTAATAGAGGTGATGTCATTTAAAAAAAAAAAAAAAAAGCTCTGCCTCCATCAGCTGGAACACAGACAAGCCCCGAGCTTTTTGCACTGGTGTAGCAGAAAAACATTCGGGCCGATGCAATAAGCCACGTGTTAAAACCGGCTCTTGTACTCAACAACATCCCCTGGGCACCTGATGCAGTATGCAAATGAGGGGCTGCGTAAAAAAGGATGCGTTAGGGAAGAATTGTGCGTCTCTAGCACTCAAATGCTTTGGACGCTCACAATTGCAACGGGCACTCAATACGAGTGGCCATTTTTACGCTGCATCTGGACGATTTTGCTGAGGTTCCTGGACACCCATAGCTAAGGGCCACTTGCTATTGTGCATATAGGGCTGGATTTTAAAAGGGTTATGCGCGCCGGGCCATTTTAAAAAGTCCCGGTGACGCGTGTAAAGCCCCGGGGCTTGCAAAAAGGTGCGGGGGGGTCAGGCTCCCGGCACAGCAGCCATATTTGCCGCTGTGCCGGGGATTGCGCGCCGGCAGTTGGCCAGCGCACACAACTTACTTCAGCCCCAGGGCTGAAGTAAGTTTCAAGATAAAAAAAGAAGTCATCAAAGGTAGGGGGGAAGGGCAGGGGAGGTAAGGGAAGGGAAAGTGGGGGGTAGGAAAGTTCCCTCCGAGGCCACTCCGATTTTGGAGCGGCTTGGGAGGGAAAGGGGGAAGGCAGCGCGGCTTGGAGCGGGCTTGGTGCGCCCAAGGTGCACAATTGTGCACCCCGTTGCAGACGCCGACCCCAGATTTTATAACATGCATGCACCTGCGCATGCATGCTATAAAATCAGGCGTACGTGTGTGCGAGCCGGGTAGTGCGCGCACATGTACGCCCGCACGCAAGCTTTTAAAATCTACCCCATACATTTTACGTCCAGAATTTTTTTTTTTTAATCAAGGCTTTATTTTTAAACATTGCAAGCAGTAAATTTAAGTGTCACAATGATACTAATTAGGAGGAACCACAGAGGAGTGTATTTTTACATTTCTAATTAATTCTTGTCTCACGGATTGACTTAATGCCACCTTCGGAATTTACATGTGATGAGCGCTATCAGTTACGCATTTGTTCGGCTGTGCAGTTTTAAGAACATAAGAACATGCCATACTGGGTCAGACCAAGGGTCTATCAAGCCCAGCATCCTGTTTCCAACAGTGGCCAATCCAGGCCATAAGAACCTGGCAAGTACCCAAAAACTAAGTCTATTCCATGTTAGTAATAGCAGTGGCTATTTTCTAAGTCAACTTAATTAATAGCAGGTAATGGACTTCTCCTCCAAGAACTTATCCAATCCTTTTTTAAACACAATTATACTAACTGCACTAACCACATCCTCTGGCAACAAATTCCAGAGTTTAATTGTGCGTTGAGTAAAAAAGAACTTTCTCCGATTAGTTTTAAATGTGCCCCATGCTAACTTCATGGAGTGCCCCCTAGTCTTTCTACTATCTGAAAGAGTAAATAACCGATTCACATCTACCCGTTCTAGACCACTCATGATTTTAAACACCTCTATCATATCCCCCCTCAGTCGTCTCTTCTCCAAGCTGAAAAGTCCTAACCTCTTTAGTCTTTCCTCATAGGGGAGCTGTTCCATTCCCCTTATCATTTTGGTAGCCCTTCTCTGTACCTTCTTTTGATTCGCTAATTTCCTTATTGCATCAGGTGCTAGTCTAGCGCGTCCAAAATTCGCGTCCAACCGCACGTAAACCTGTGCGCGCTTTATTGCATTGGCCCCAAGGAATATTTATTGTCAGACTATTTAAAACATTTTTTTTTTGTTTATCCTAGTAAAATAAAACTGTTAAAAAGTTTTACCCCAAGAATTATTTATTGCAGAGGTTTCTTCTTGGACCAACCTCCCCTCACAGCACATTTTCCTAACTTTTTTTTATCCCTGCTTTCCCTCTCTACTCCCCAGGAGATAGACTGGGTGGGTCACATGGCCACACAAAAGCATGGCAAAAAAAGAGGACTTTTAGAGGTTCTCCCTTAAGGGCACATTGCGAGTCCCTGCCTGCTACCATCTCATCCTTGCCCTTGGCCTAGGACATCCAAGTGCGAGGAAGTCCACCTTGAGGCGGTTTTACATTAACTGCAACACGAACCCCAGGGTGTAGCAATGGACAGCATGCATAGAAAGCCAGGCCCCGTTTTGTGCAACAGCACCTCCTCCTCTTCCCCTTCTTGTGCTTTCTCTTTGAAGTCCTTGCAGCCCCTTTTCTTATCCCTAGGCTGCGTTAGATGGGGAGTAAATGCACTGAGCACTGGATGTGACTTGCTCTGAGAGTAGGGAGCAAGCAGCAGTGGAAGAGCTCTGGCAGCTACGTGCAACAGCCAATGTAACTAACCCACCTGGTTGCCCATCTCATACCAAAATACTCCTGTCTCCTTTCTCCTGCACTTGTATGTAGAGGAAACTGGCCCATTATGACGAGTTAATGTTTCTCTGTCTCCTATCTCCCTTTGTTTTAAAATTTGGAAGCAAGACTGGTGGGGAGCTAAAGTCTCTAGACGAAATAAATTATTTCTACATGGAACAATTGGTCTAGGAACTGCGAAGAGGGGGAGATATTTTAGACCTAATTCTTAGTGGAATGTAGGATTTGTCAATAGGTTATGATGGTGGGGCTGCTCGGCAAGTGATCATCGTGTGATCAGATTTGATTTAATGACTGGAGTGAGGACATTAAGTAAATCTACAGCTCTAGCATTAAATTTTCAAAAGGGAAATGTTGATAAAATGAGGAAAATAGTTCTAAAAAAATCCAATGGTGCAGCTACAAAGGTTAAGCGTTTACATCAGGCAGGGTCATTGTTTAAAAATACCATCATAGAAGCCCAGTCCAGATGTATTCTATGCATTAAAAAAAGTGGAAAGAAGGTCAAATGACTACCAGTTTGGGATGAAAGAGGCTATTTTAGCCAAAAGAACTTATTTCAAAAATTGGAAAAATGATCCATTTGAGAAAAATAGTAAAAAAAAAAGCATAAGCATTCACAAGTTACGTGTAAAACATTGATAAGGCAGGCTAAAAGAGAATTTAGGAAAAAACTGGCCTCGGTGGCAAAAATCATAATAATTTTTTTTTAAAAAATATATCCGATATAGGAAGCCTGTGAGGGAGTCAGTTAGATTAATATATAATCGAGGAGTTAAAGGGGCAGTTATGGAAGATAAGGACATCGAGGAAAGACTGAATGTGTCAGTGTTTACTGAAAAGGATGTTTGAGAGATACCTGTGCTGGAAACTGTATTCATTAGTAACTATTCAGAAGAACTGATACAAACCATGGTGAAGCTGAAAGAAGTAATAAGACAAATTGACAAACTAAACAGTAGCAAATCGCTCAGACCAGATGGTATAAATTCTAGAGTTTTGAAAGAACTCAGAAATGAAATTGCAGATCTGTTACTGGTTGGGACTGCCCATTGTGCCTTTGATTGGAGGGTGGCCAATGTAACCCTGATTTTTTTTTTTTTTTTTTTAAAAAGGGCTCCACAAGTGACCCTGGAAACTATAGACCAGTAAGTCTGACTTCAGTGGTGGGAAAAATTGTGGAAACTATTCTGAAGAACAAAATCACAGAACATATAGAAAGACATGGTTTAATGGGATATAGCCAGCATGGATTTCCTCAAGGGAAATCTTGCATCCCCAATCTGCTACATTTTTATGAAGAGGTTAGTGAACATAAGACTTGCGGTCAGACCAATGGTCCAGTAAAGTATCCTGTTTCCAATAGTGGCCAATCCAGGTCACAAGTACCTGGCAGGATCCCGAGGGATATATAGATACCATCCTGCTTATCCCAGGATAAGAAGTGGATTTTTGCAACTCCATCTTAATAATGGTTATGGACTTTTCCTCCAGGAACTTGTCCAAACCTTTTTTAAACACAGCTACAATAATAGTTTTCATCACATCCTCTGGCAACAAATTCCAGAACTTAATTATGCATTGAGTAAAAAAAATAATTTCTGTTATTAGTTTTAAGTGTATCACCTACTAACTTCATTGTGTGTCCTCTAGTCTTTGTACTTTTTGAAAGACCAAACAACCAATTAACGTTTACTCATTCCCTAATTATTTTATAGACCACTATCATATCTCCCCTCAGCTGTCTCTTCTCTAAGCTGGAGTTCTAACTTCTTTAGCCTTCCCTCATACTCGTTCCATCCTCTTTATCATTTTGGTTGCCTTTCTCTGTATCTTTTCTGTATATATTTTTTTTGAGATGTGATGATCAGAAGTGCACACAGTTATCAAGATGAGGTTGTACCATGGAGTGCTACATAGGTATTATGATATTCACTGTTTTATTCTCCATTTCTTTCCTAATAATTTTCTAGCATTCTAGTTACTTTCTTAACTGCTACTGCACACTGAGGAGAAGATTTCAATATTTTATCAAAAATGTCTAGATGCTTTTCCTGAATGGTGACTCCTAATGTGGAACTTTGCATTGGTAGCTATAATTTGGGTTACTCTTCCCAATTGTCCATATTAAATTTCATTTGCCATTTGTATGCTCAGTCTCCAAGTTTTGCATATGGATAATGGTGAGCTAGTAGATATAAGGGTAGATTTTAAAACCCCTGTGCGCAAAAATCCCAGGATTTAGGAACGTGGCCATGCCTTATGTGTGCCTGGCGAATTTTCAAACGGGCCCAGCCACATTCGTAAACCCCAGTACGCGAATAAGTACCAGGCCCTGAAACGTGGGTGGGCTGGGGGGGGTAGCGTGTTCTGGGCGGGGTGGGATGGAGGCCAGCAGGGGCAGCGGCCATGAGCTGCTGTCCTTGGGAAGTGTGCACTGGCAGGCGGCAGGCACGCATAAGTTAATTCTGCGCCCGAGGAGCAGCAAGTAATAAAATAAAAAAATTCTGGCCAGGTAGGTTAGGTTTAGAGGGTGGGGAGGAGAGGGGAAGGGAAAGGAAGGTTAGGCAGAGGGTTAAGGAAGTTCCCTCCCAGTCCGCTCCTTAATTGGAGCGGACTGGGAGGGAACTGGAGAAGCCCGAGTTTGTAAAAGTCCTTCCCCCTTGCGCCCCGCACACACATGCACATCTCACATGGACATGCATGCATAGATTATAAAATCCGACACACATGTTTGCGTGGCTACACGATTTAAATCAGCACATCCATGTGTGCGTGCGCACATGGACGTGCAAGCACGTATTAAAATCTACCCCATAGTGTATTCAGAAGATATTTTACAAAATGCCCTGTGAGAGACTCCTGTGAAAATTAAAAAGTCACAGGATAGGACGCAATGTCCTATTGTGGATTGCAAACTGGTTAAAAGATAGGAAATGGAGAGTAGGATTAAATGCTCACTCTTCTCAGTGGAGAAGAGTAGACAGTGATGTGCCTCTAGGATCTGTACTGGGACCAGTGTGTTAGGATTAGCGGCTTGTGAGAGGGTCCCATGAGGCACAGCACTCACCCCAGGATGCTGACTACTTCTTCCAGGCTTGCTTACCACCACTAGTGCAACTGTTGCCAGTCCCTGAATTTTGAGAAAGATGGTGTTTTAGTAACTCTATGGAGTTATGATGGCATTGTTCATTTTTGATAATTTGAATAAATAGGTTTCAGCTTTCTCATCATTTAAATAAATGCATATGTAATGCAATGCAGTATCTTTCATTCATTAACATTTTTTGTAGATTGTTGGACAAAAAAAATGAAACCCCCAAAAAAGAGAACCCTATGAGAAGATTGGTGATTAAGATGCAAGTTCCTTATATATTGATTGTAATGTTTGGTGGTATGTGAATATTGGCACATATAATATAGTAGAGGAATGAATATAAGGGTACAAAGTTATTATTTAATATAGTTATATATTTACATTTTATTTTTTATGTTAGAAGATAGATCTCTTAAGAGATTTTCTGTTATGGGAGATGATCATCTGTGTTAAATCACCATGAAATATTTGTTTTTCCTTGGGAGAACAATTACATCTACATATCTTTGTGGGCAATTTTCCGATATATATATATATATATATATATATATATATGTATGGTCCCTTAAAAAGCTTGTGTTGAGCAAAAAGTGTTGGGATTTTTAATAATGGGAGTGGTATAAATATTTTTTAGATGATTCCATTTATAAGTAGTGGTGTTTGATGTGTGTGATATGGTATGATTGTGAGTGTGTATGGTTGATATCTGGATATTCATTGGGTGGTAATTTTTGTTTATGTAATTTTCATGGATTTATTATGTATTTTTATGACATGTTTGTATTTTGTACTTTTACAATGATTCAAATAATAAAGTTGTTTGTAATATTCACATTGTTATGGTTCATGTTACATCAGCCCCACATTGACTGGGCCACATTGCAAATTGCCAGATGGGGTCCTAGTTGTCATGAACATTGCCTCAGCAAAGTCTCAACTATAGTATCTGCAGCTTGGTCAGTTGCCATAGAACTTCTAGGCCTGCTACCATAGTATACTGCATTTACTGATATTTTCAGTAAACAGTAGGCCGAGGTCCTGCTGCCTTATCACATTGTTAAATAAATAAATAAATAAATAAATAAATAAATTGTACATAGACTTGATCCACAGCAAGGTTCCACCCAGAGGCAGAGTATGTCCACTTTCTGATCCAGAAACAGAGGCTATGACCAAATACATTAAAGAAAACTTGGACTGAGGCTTCATTTGCCCCTCATCCTCATGTGCAGGGACTGGTTTCTTTTTTGTTGGGAAGAAGGACAGGTTGATACATCCCTATATTGATTATTGTGGTCTTAACTCTATTACTTAGAAGAATCAATATCCTCTTCCCTTGATCTCTGAGCTCTTTGACCCCTTTTGGAGCGTACATGTATTTACCAAATTGGATCTTCAGGGGACATACAGCCTGATTAGATTATGTGAGGGCGACGAGTGGAAGACCACTTTTAACACACATGATGGACATTATGAGTACCTAGTGATGTTCTTCTAATTGTGCAATGCCCCCACAGTCTTCCAATTTATGGTAAACGAGATCTTCCAGGACTTGTTCTACTCCCATGTGGTAATTTACCTGAATGACATCCTATTCTTCTTGAAGTAATTTTCCGAAAGGACGTCATGTGACATGGGTCTTTCAAAGACTGCTACACTAAATTAGAGAAGTCTACCTTTGAATAAGAAGAACTTCCCTTTCCCCAGATTCATCAAAAAGATTTAGTAATGTAGTGATAATGCCCACGCTAACAAAAAAGGGCATGTTTAGGGAAATTTTGGAGTTACTACACCATGCGGTAACTTACCACTTTGCATCAGTATTATTGCACAGTGTGGTAAGTTTACCGCATTGTGCAATAAACCCTACTTTTCGGAGAGAGAGAGAGAGAGAGAAAGACTCTCTGTATAAGGCCCTCATAGTAGTTAAGAACTGAAATCTTTATAGGAGGGCTTCTATAACAGGGTACCATCAAGCTAGGGTGAGAGAACATAGTACAAAATGTCATCTTTGTTAGACTTTCCTCATCCCAAATGATGTCAAATCTTCACCAAGGTGTACTGTGCTGTTCGTGCGTCTCACTCTACATGCAAAAGTGGCTCCAAACCCCAAACCACCACTAACATCTCACCTCGACCTATTAGGTGGCCCTCCTATAGAAATTTAAATAGGTGCACACAGCAAGGCCCTCCCCAGAGGCTCTCTCTCTCTCTCTATAACTACTCCTTTCCACTCCCCTCTCCAAGCCCTGAAATGGCCAAAATGCAATTCCAAAAATGTATCACAAATTGCATTATGGTCATTTTGGGCATATCGCACAGCTTAATGCCAGGGAAAAAGCTGTAGTTATTTCTGGCATTAAGACCATGCGATAGCATGCATTAAGCTATCGCATGGTGTGATATGTCCCCTAATTTAACTAATTCCCACTCAAAACTCCTCCCCAATCCCGCCCCCCCCAAAAATTTGCATTTGTGCCGTACACTATGGCATTTTTCGCATGCGTTAATGCGTGCGTTAATGCCATAACGCATTTTGAAGAATGATGCAGCTTCTTAGGATATATTGTCTCATATCAAGGCCTCCGGATGGACCCAGATAAATTAAAAACCATATTGGAGTGGCCTCAAAGCGCTGCAATACTTCCTGGGGTTTGCAAATTACTACAGACAATTTATCCTTGATTTCTCCTCCTTGGTAGCCCCATTCACAGCCCTTACTAAAAAGGGCTCGGACACCAAGAATTGGACCTTGGATGCTATTCAAGCCTTTGAGCATCTGAAAGAAAAGTTCAGTTTTGATATGTGTCTACACCATCCAGATCCGTCTAAGCCATTCATCTTGGAGGTAGATGTGTCTATTGTCAGGGTAGGCGCTGTCCTTCTACAGCATAACCATAATAGTACTCTTGCAATCTGTTTCTATTTTTAAAGAAATTTTCTCTGGCAGAGAAGAATTATACCATTGTTGATCGTGAGCTGCTAGCGGTCAAGCTAGCCTTAGAAGAATGACGATAGAGCTAAATACCCAGTGACCATCTATATGGATCATAAGAACCTAGAGCACCTAGCACAAGCGCAGAGGCAAGCCTGCTGGTCGTTGTTTTTTAATCAGTTTGATTTCAAGATGTGGTATCGTCCCATGGATAAAAATGGATGAGCTGATACCCTTTCATATTCCTTTGATATCAAGGTCTCCCTGGAATCTCTGTGGCATATCATCAACCATGTAAAGATTGTGGTTGCTGCCACGCTTAAAGTTCCTTCTAGGAAGACCTTGGTGCCCCAGTGCCTACGGCAGAAAGTTCTTCAGTGGCATCAGGATTCACACCTGGCTGATCATTCTGGTATTACCTGGACTTTGGAATTAATCGTGTGACACTATTGGTGGTCCCAGATGAAGACTGACGTGAAGCATTACGTAGAAACCTGTCCCAAATTTGTCATGAACAAAAGTGTGCTAGCATGACTTTGGAAGTTGTTACAGCTGCTGCCAGCCCCCTAGGAACCCTGGATCTACTTGGCCACTGACTTCATTGCTGAACTTTCCCTCTCTTGTGGCAACATCAACATATGGGTGATAGTGGATAGATTTTCTAAGATGTCTCATTTCACACCCCTCCTGGGCCTCCCATCTGCATCTAAGCTGGCTAAACTCTTTGTATTAGTCAATTGTAATTTAGAATTGTTTGTGCAATATATACCTTTTATGCTGATGTGTGAATGGTGGTTGAATGTGTGAGTTTAGATTTTAAAATGTCTAGATAGGTGAACATTTTGTGTTTTCTAAATAAATAATAAATTATATTATGATGTATGTGGTCTCTCTGTGAAGTAAATTAAACTCTTTGTCCAACATATTGTTAGCGATCACCCCGCCAGGGGAGCAGAGTTAGCAATCTTATGAATTAGGCTGCGGCGTTTGCAATCTGCTAGCGCTTACCCCGCCAGGAGGGCGGAGTGAGCGATCTGGTATCGATCAGCAACTCCCAAGGGGAGGAGATAGCAGTCTGATAGGCTTGGCTCCTGTAGGAGAAGGAGTTTAGCGATCTGTTACGGATCTTGCTAAGGAGTAGCAATCTGTTAGTGCTCTGCTCCCCCAGAGGGAAGGAGTAGCAACTGCTATGCTTTGTTCCTGTAGAAGATGAGCCAGCAACCTGTATGATCCCCATGGGGAGATAGCTATCTGATATGGATCAACTTCTGCAGAGAGAGGAGTAATGATCTTATGTGGATTGGCTCTCACAGAGTGGCAGATGATAATACCGCTCTATTAGTGTAAGGAGTAACACTTAGTAGAATAGTGAATCCCTGGGCCGATGGCAGATGACAGCGCCCTCAAGTGGAGATCTTGAGAGAGACCACTGGCTAGGCTGGAGTATTGAGACAAACACAGATAGTTCTTTATTAGACTGGACATAGAACCACCAGTGGTGGCAGTAGAGAGTTGATGTGCCCGACAGGGCTGAAATCCCTCTGATACTGGAACTACGATCTCTGAGTTGCTGAGCTGTAAGGAGAGACTATAGATAGTGAGTACACAGAGTATGCTGGGCATAACCAGTGGTAGATGATACACTCACAATCGTAGATCTCTGTAATGTCTTCTTATGCAACAGAGAGTCTTCGGTATTCAGGAACAGGAGCCACAGGCGAGTACTGGTTCCTATAGGCAGTCCGAAATAGAACTCACAATAACTGTGTATGGGATGGCTTCTGGAATAGAAGAGAGGCTAGAAGAGATTTAGAAACATAGGCCCTCGTGGAGCGAGTACCGGTTCCTATCTGTTAATTTGTAATATTAATCCATAAGATATAGGTATGCAATATCTTCTGAAGAAGAAGAGAGTCTGAGAAAGGTATTAGGAACATAGGCCCTCGTGTAGCGAGTACCGGTTCTTATCTGCAATCTGCAATGGTATCTCATGATCTCCGTACCTGTGATAACGTCTTAGACTGAAGGGAGCAGCACACTAAAACATCCCTAAAACCCACCCCGACCCTTTAAAATAAATCCCCCACCCTCCTGAACCCCCCCAAAATGTCTTAAATTACCTGAGGTCCAGTGGGGGAGTCCCGTTGTGATCTTCCACTCTCGGGCGTCGGGCACGTTGATAGAAAATGGCGCCGGCGCTACCTTTGCCCTGTCATATGACAGGGCAAAGGTAGCGCCGGCGCCATTTTGGTTCCTGTTCCCCGACGTCACGAGCATAGGAGATCGCTCCCAGACCCCTGCTGGACCCCCAGGAACTTTTGGCCAGCTTGGGGGGGCCTCCTGACCCCCACAAGACTTGCCAAAAGTCCAGCGGGGATCCGGGAACGACCTCCTGCACTCGAATCGTGTTGCCGTACGGCCGGCGCCATTTTGCTGTACGGCAATATGGCCGGCGCCATTTTGCTTAAAATGGCGCCGGCGCCATTTTCTATCAACGCGCCCGACGCTCGAGAGTGGAAGATCACAACGGGACCCCCCCACTGGACCCCAGATAATTTAAGACATTTGGGGGGGTTCGGGAGGGTGGGGGATTTATTTTAAAGGGTCGGGGTGGGTTTTAGGGATGTTTTAGTGTGCCGGTTTTTCCGCCCTCCCCCTTCCCCCGATTTACGATTTTTGACGATAAATCGGGGGAATTCCTATTAAATATTGCCTCTAACGATTTTTGACGATTTAAAATATATCGGACGATATTTTAAATCGTCAAAAAACAATTCACATCCCTACTGCCTAATACTGGAAGGGCTTGTGCAAGAAATTTGGAATAACGGATTTCACCTCAGCCTACCATCCCCAAGGCAGTGGCCAAACCAAAAGAGTATATCAGAGCCTAAAGGCCTTTCTCCAAGCCTACGTGAACCAGCAACAGGATAACTGGGTCTCTCTCCTACCATGGGCTAAATTTTCCCAAAATAACCACATAAATAGTTCTATTGGGTCTTCACCCTTCTTCTGTATTGTCTTTGGGTGCCACCTGCACATCCCCAGACCTGTACCAATTCCTGACTCATGCCCAACAATCAACTTAATGGGACAAGAGCTCCAGGAATTGTAGCAGCTCCTGGAGCAAGCAGCAGAGAATTTTAAAAAGTATGCTGATATGAACCGTCGCCCTACACCTCAGCTTTACCAAGGAAGTCTAGTCTGGCTCAGTACCAGGAATCTTTCAATAAAAATGCCCTCTGTGAAGTTTGTTCTATGGTTTGTGAACCATTCCTCATTGAACGACAACTGAGTCCTGTGGCTTACAAACTTAAATTACCAACATCTTAACAAATCCATGATGTTTTCCACATCTCATTGTTGAAATCTGCCATCCCCTCTGGGCCAGGCAGACCACCAAAGCGGCCACAGAAGAGGAAATTCAGTTTGAGGTCCAAGAAATTTTGGACTCCTGTAGAGTACGGAACCAGTTGTAATACTTCATAGCCTGGAAAAATGATGGACTGGAGGAACATTCCTGGGAGCTAGCCTCCAACCTCTAGGCCCCCCAACTTGTTCAGGAGATTCCACAGGAAACCCAAGCAGAGAAGACAGGGGAGGGGGCTTTGGAGGGGGATACTGTTAGGATTAGCAATTCGTGGGAGCTCCCCACGAGCTGCAGCACTCACCCTAAGATGCTGACAAATTTTTTACAGCTTGCATGCTGCTAGGAGCTCAACTGCTGCCAGTCTGTGCATGGTGGGGACACCACTGATGTAGATGCTGCTCTATGTGGTCCAAGACGCCACCAGCCGCCATTCCCCTTGACCTCCCTTAGCGCGTGCGCGCATAGCTCGCCCACTCTTAAAGGGCTCACGGTGGTAACTCAGCCGCGACACCCCGATGACATCAAGGATGTCTCACTATATAAGAAACCTCCTGAAGAACAGCAGACACCTCAACGATGAGCATGTTGCCAGCATTCCTGATTCTTGCATCCAGCCTTGCCTTTTCTAGCATTGCCTGCAGGCCTTGCCTCTTCTCAACCAGTGTCTTCAGTGTGTTTTCATCCATCCTTGGCTTGCCTCTCCAGATATTGACCCCTTGTCTGGACCTATTTATTCTTTCTAGCTGCTTTCCCAACCTTGGTCTATCTATGACTCTGTAAGCCTGCTGCCCTCCATGATATGGTGTGTCTCTGGACTTTAGTTATCACAACCACCCTAGAGGCTCGCTTAAGTCCTGCTGGCTGCCAGAACCCAAGAACTCAATCTGCGGGGAAGGTGGCTGATAAAGCTGAAGCTCTAGACTGTTTTGCTACAAAGCACATTTGCCATCTGCCAGCAAAGGCCTCAGAGGTTCGCCCTGGACACTGCATCAATTATGCCACAGCACTAAGGGCTCTCACACCTGCTACCTTCACACAATGTTTTTTAATATATTTATAAATGATCTGGAAAGGGGATCGATGAACGAGGTGATCAAATTTTCTGATAGCATAAAATTATTCTGAGTTGTTAAATCACAAGCAGATTGCAAAAAATTGCAGGCGGACCTTGCAAGATTGGAAGACTGGGCATTCAAATGGCAAATGAAATTTAATGTGGACAAATGTAAAGTGATTGGTAAAAGTAACCCACACTGTAGTTACATAATGCTAGGTTCCATATTAGGAGTTATCACCCAAGAATAGGATCTGGGCATCATAATGGACAATACTTTTAAATCCTCGGTTCAGTGTGTAGCGGTGGTCAGAAAACAAACAGAAATTATTAGGAAAGGAATGGAGAATAAAATAGCGAATGTCATATTGACTTTGTATCACTCCAAGGCAAAGTTGCACCTGGGGTACTCTGTGCAGTTGGCTGCCACATCTCAAAAAAGATAAGGTTGCATTGGAAAAGGTATAGAGAAGGACAATCAAAATGATAAAGGGGATGGAATGACTCCCCTATGAGGAAAGGCTAAAGTGGTTAGGGCATCCACCTTGGAGAAAAGATGGCTGAGAGGGGATATGAAAGAGGTCTATAAAGTCATGAGTGGAATAAACGGGTAAATACAAATTGGTTATTTACTCTTTCAAAAAATACAAAGACTATGGGGCACTTCATGAAGTTTTTCACTGAATGCACAATTAAGCTCTGGAATTCATTGGCGGAGGACGTGGTTAAGTCAATTAGCATAGCTGGGTTTAATATAGGTTTAGATAAGTTCCTGGACTTAACCAAGTTGACTTAAGGAATTACTGCTGTTTATCACTGTGCAATAGCAGCATGGGATCTATTTATTGTTTGGGATCATGCCAAGTACTTGTGACCTGGATTAGAAATAGGAAACTGGGATTGTCTAGCCTATTATGGAAAATTCTTATGTTCTTATGTAATTGTCTAGCCTAATATGGAAAATTCTTATGTTCTTATGTACTTGTTCAGGTTGTGATCTAGAGATCAGATATGTATCCAAGCTTGGAGTGGTGGAGGACCTTGAAGATAGAACAACCTGAACTTTGTACTGAAGGAGATAGGAAGCTAGTAATAAATTATGGTCACTGAACAGAGAGGTAATGTGAACATGTTTCTTTTTTTCTGAAAGAGCTGATTAGCAGTATTTTGCAGATTTACCCTGAGTTCCAAGCTGAAACCTTTCAGCTCTGGACTTTTGTACTGTGTGCCACAATATTTCAGACAAATGTTTATTGTACAAATGTCAAGCCCACTTGCTTTCCTGTATGCCACCAATTAGTTATCCTCTAAACTAATTACAGACAATCGGTCAATCTCACCCAAATCTCATCAGACAGATCTCTCAGGAGGGCATGACTTCTGGCACTGTCATGGTCTCTCTCTCTGATATCCTCTGCTTCCTCAACATCTCTTGTTCTCTAAAATTGCAATCTGATCTCCAATTTTCAGTACTCATGGCTATGAGTCAAAACCAAAGCAGTTCCACACTGGCATTGTGGGTGGACGCTATGCCATATCATTGGCTAGTGCTGAGGACGAACATTGGTCACAGTTCACTCACTTCTGATAGGAGGGCTATCTTAGGAGAGGTGCAACATAAGAAATTGCTATGCTGGGTTAGACCAAGGGTCCATCAAGCCCAGCATCCTGTTTCCAACAGAGGCCAAACCAGGCCACAAGACCTGGCAATTACCCAAACACTAAGAAGATCCCATGCTACTGATGCAATTAATAGCAGTGGCTATTCCCTAAGTAAACTTGATTAATAGCCGTTAATGGACTTCTCCTCCAATAACTTATCCAAACCTTTTTTGAACCCAGCTACACTAACTGCACTAACCACATCCTCTGTCAACAAATTCCAGAGCTTTATTGTGCGTTGAGTGAAAAAGAATTTTCTCCGATTAGTCTTAAATGTGCTACTTGCTAACTTCATGGAATGCCCCCTAGTCCCTCTATTATTCGAAAGTGTAAATAACTGATTCATATCTACTCGTTCAAGACCTCTCATGATCTTAAAGACCTCTATCATATCCCTCCTTCAGCCGTCTCTTCTCCAAGCTGAACAGCCCTAACCTCTTCAGCCTCTCCTCATAGGGAAGCCCATGTTTTCATTGTGACATGACCATGACCTGGTTTCTGAAATAGAATCAATAGTACTTTCCACAGTTCTCCTTGCAGTTGGTCTTATCTAGACATCTTTATTGATGTGCTGTGTTCATCTCTGTTCATTGAGGTGCAGCTCCCTGATATGATGAGCACAGCTCTTTTGGATGAAGTAGTTTGGCTGCCATGTTAGTCCACATGAATGCACAGAAATAAAAATTAATAAATAAAGACAAATAACTTATATATAACAAATGTAAACAAATGTTTTGTTTTTGTTAACTTATTTCTGCAAATCTCTTTTGTGAGGGTCCTTTCTTAAATTTCTGCCTTCCGTAGCCACCTCTGCACTGCAAAATAGGTACTCTAAATCACTCATTACTCTATCTCCATCAGGTTTTGCTTAGTCTCTGAAACATATTAAGATACATGTTAATGCAAAAGCAGTTATCTAAAGAAAGAGAGAAGCTTCTTTGTATAGGCAAAAAGCAGAAGAAGCTAGCTGTCTGTTTTCTCTAAGATAGTTTATATCCTTTAAGCTTCAATATAAAATGTTTGTATAAAAACTGAGTACTATTATACCTCATAGTTATACTTTTAAGTTGTTTTCTTTACACAGAGAATTGGATTATGGGTAGGCCATGGAGAATAGAGTTGCAGTAACTAATATGGGCAATCTCAAAGGCACAGATGAGTATTTTAGCAGTTGAAAGTGGTAGGAGGTTGCTTCATAGAAATATGAGATATGAATTGAAATGGATGTTCAGAACCGAGGAGAGCATTGCATTTCTAGACCTAGTTGAAATTAGCATTGAATACTGAGAAAATTATTTGTTTTAGTGCTAAAAGGTTCTCTTGTAGAATAAGAGGAAAATCATTTGGACTGCAAGTCTGTGCTGAGGTGATAGAGGTAAGAACTGACATTTGAGGGGGGTGGCATGAGAGTAGGTGGGATTGTGGGACAGAGAGAAGAGGAAGAACCTGGGGAATGCTCTGGAGACAAATGCAGAATATTGAATAAATACTTGTTTGGTATTCACAGAAGAAAAAAAAGGACCATGAGAGAGTGATTTCGCTCCATTTACAGAGGTGAGAATCTGGATAGAGCTAGGAAAATCCATAGTTAGACAAGGCACTCCGGAGAGCCTAGTGAGGAGAGCCTTGACTGTAGTGCCTACTTAGTTTTCTAAAGAAGGGGCTTCTGGGTCTCAAAAGCTCATGGATTACAAACTTCCTTGTAAGACCACAGGAGATTCAAACTGCCTGGGAGTGGGCCTCCACCTCATCGCTTTATCCATTGTGAGCAAACAATATCTGGAATTTTAAAGGAGATTTGTTAAAAAAAGAAATTGGTATAGTTTCCATCTTATTCCTCTTGGATATGTGGAAACCATGATCAATGAACAAGCTGGTGATATGTTTTTTTTTTATATATTAACTTTTGAGTGCCGTGCTCTCTTCATCAGTTCATTGTCATTTGACCTGATGAAGAGAGCACGGTGCTTGAAAGCTGATCACGGATGTATTAAATGAATCCAATAAAAAGGTTTCACTTGCCAAGTAGATTTTGTATTTATGGTAATAAAATAATTGTCATTGGTAAGCTAGAGAGCTCGTATGATGCTGTAGGAGGAACAGATTCCTGAATAAGAGTATCAGGTTTCAGAATTTGATTCTTTTGTGGTGTTTGTTCTGCTGAGCTGCTTTCCTAAAATAACCCGCTGAGTCATGTTTTAGTCTTGTGAGGGAACTGCTGAAGTTGCAGTTCAGCGTGACATCGGCAGATGAGCTGAAAGCGGAAGTTTTAGGATCATTAAACAACAAAAATTAGAATTTTGCTTTCTTTTCATTGACAACATTTGCTCAGAAATTAAATCATTAATCATTTTGAAAGCAAGTCCTGCTTAGCTACACCCACCACTCTGAACCTGTGATGGTCGTTATTAGAATCCAATGCAAGCAACATGTAAGTGATAGAATGAGCTCTGAGGGCAGGTTTTTACCTTATTGTTCTAAAAGGATGAAATATAACTAAACAGTGTAAGAACTAGACCTCAGGTTGAAACAACAGAGTTATAAATCTATATATTAAAAGGGGATAAAAATCAAAGGCATTTATCCAGATGACCTTTGAGTGAGTTATTTTTCTAAATTTATAGCCTGTACGCATCCAACTGTGTTCGAGGCAGGGTACATCATAAACACGCATGATAAAACAGACATTAAACAGACGAAGCCAGCACATAAGCATACGTAACAAACTTACACCTGCATAATACAAAATGCAATGCTGCGTGAGGATCTCGCAGCTTAGTTGTGAAAGCTCGTTGCTGGTTAGTGTCTGGTGGGTTGCAAGTCTAAGGCTCTAACTGGAATGCATGCTGGAATAAATACATTTTGCGTGATTTTTTTTTTAATGGCTTTTGTAGAGGTCATGGTCCATATCTGCTCTGGTAGAGAATTCTTGTATAATGGACCGGCCACTGAAAAGGCTTCGGTTGCGGGTTTCATCAAGGTGGGCTTGTTATGGGAAGGGAACCTCTAGTAAGCGTTGTTAGGCAGATCTCGGAGAATGTACCGGGTTATAAATGCATAATCTACAATTAATCCATGGGGCACAGAAACATTATTAAGAAGCTTAAATGTAATTCTCCATTGGGTAGGGGGGACAGTAGAGTGAAAAAAGTAAAGCTGTAACATGTTCACACACCCCTGAGCCGGTTATTATCCAGATTGCTGCATTTTGTGCTATCTGTAAAGAGTATTAGCTGGAAGACCAAAATATAGTGCATTGCAGTAATCAATGCAGTTATCTGGATAAATGCCAATGTTTGAATATTGGCACCACTTATCCAGCTAAATTTTATCTGCAAAAGTAATTAACCAGTTTAACTACAGCTAGATAACATAGGAGTGTTTTGAGGAGCATTCTGGGATGTAGAGGAGATAACCAAATAACTTACTCAGCTAACTCCAATATTTGCCCCATCCGTAACTCCAATATTTGGAGTTAGCGAAATAAGTTATTTGGCTATGTCTGCATGTGGGCTCGAGGAGGTTTAGAGTGATCTGGGAATGTGCAAGCAACTTCTACAATTAAAAAAAAAAAAAAAATCCTCTTCCATCCCCTCCCCAGTGAAACCAATGCTCATATGCATATTCCCAGATAACTTTAAACCTCCTCGAACACTTTCCTGGATAATGTTGTTTCAGAGCTTTCCGGCTAACTTTATTCAGGGATATTCAGGGATGTTCATCTTGGTGACTAACCCTCATAACTTATCCATTTAAGGGTTTTTAAATTTGGCCTCTAAATGCTTTAATTTTGAACGTGGAGACAGAGGCGTACCTAAAGTATGTGGCTCCCGGGCTGGATGCTTCCCTTGGCATGTATAATTTTAAAATGTCCTAAACATCGATAAACTATTTCAAAACAGCAGACACATCAAATGACACCCAATAGTTAAAATAAGGATTTTAGAAATCTCCCGCTCTCCCTATCTGTCATCCTAAGCTTGTCGTAGACACACATGCTTGGTGAGAGGCCGAGGGAGCGTGTGTGTGTGTGTGTGTGAGAGAGAAAGACAGATAAAGGAAACGTCGGCAGCAAGGCACGTCCTCTTCTGCCGCCAGCTCCAGGGAAAGGCTGGCAGCACTGCAGGGCCTCGCTTTTGCTGGCGGGGAGTAGGAACATGTTACTTATGTGCGTCGCTGCGAGACCGCGGCAATGGCCCCCTCCCTCCCCCCCCCCTCCATTAGTACGCCTCCGCGCCTCTGCCGGGAGATGAGAAGTAAGAAGTGAGTTGCTCTGATCTGAGGCAGGAGAATCCAGACCTGGCAAGGCGCTTCTTTTCTGGAGAGAGGGAGACTTTTGGTGAGTCCTTGCTTTTTCTCCATCTTCCTTCGGTCCTGCAGTGCCGGGCCTATTTCAGACCGTACGAGAATGTGCTGGGAGAGGGGCATCAGCCCACTCTCCCTACAAAGTGGTAATACAAACAACTATCGGTGCCCTGCATGCCGCAGGACCTGCAGTGCCGGGGTGAAATGGAAGCAGCAGGACTACAAACACCACAGTGCACTGGGGTATAGGTGCTTGAGAATGCTCAAACGTTTCCCTTTAGAAAATAGTGCCCTGAAAATCCGTAAATTAAAAACGTGAAATCTTACATCACCTGCACATTTAGATATCCCATGATAATACAGAGAGTGGGTTTACAGTAAACACCTTTATTTGCTCTTCTTTCACTCTTTGTGGTCTGTGATCTCCTGCTCCTTTGTCAGTATTTTAATCGAGTGCCATGGTTGGTTCTTCACAGGTCTTTTATTCACATGTCTTAAATTAAATGCCAGCAAATTGTAGTCAGAGGTTTGTTAGCTAGGAACAGGACACATATCGCTTTAGCATTCCCTATCTTTTCTAATTACATTTAAGGAAATAAGAGGTGACTGCAGCAAAATTCAAAACAATGTGCAATTACAGGTAGATTGTAAAAGATGTGCAAATGGACGCACCGATTTTATGACATGCGCGAGCAAGGCGGGGGATTTTATAAGAATCATGCAGTGACACAATCGGGCCTTTGCCCAACCCCTTACCTATTCTGCCTCCCTTTTCCCCTCTCTTCCCCGACCCCTAAAACCCCTCTTCCTACTTTTTTTTTCTTTTGTTTTGGAATTTACTTCATCTGAAGAGATGCAGTAAGTTCTGCGCGCCAGCCAGCTGCCGGCGCACGCTATCCCGGCCGGCTCCCATCCTGCTCTTTTCACAGATCCCGGCACTGGCCAGGCCATTTTCAAAATGCACTTGGCCCGGCCACGCGCTTATCTCCCGGTACGTGTGGAAGTGCCGGGATGTGTGAAAGGAGCAGGGTGGGGGCCGGCCGGGATAGCGTGCGCCGGGTCCTTAAAATTTACCCTTACATGTGCAAAAACTGTTGCTTCCTTATTTTTTTAAATGGCTAGAGAGGGAGAGAGAGAGAGATGCAGAGAGACTAGAAATTTTAGTTTTACAGGCCCCAGCAGTAATTGGAGCATAGCAGTGTCTGTCTAGTGCTCGGACTCTGGCTCCTTTTTCTTGACTAGATTGTAGGCTCCATGGAGCAGGGACACTGTGTCTCTTATGTGTAGATCTGTCCAGCACTGCAGATATCTAGTTGTGCTTTAGCAATGATAAGTAGTAGTCATAGCATTTTACGTTTTTACCCAGAACATGCCCCTTGCCCAAGAAAATTAACAGATGTTCATAACTGTAGTCAGGGGCCCACTGACTGGGCAGCCCATTTCTGGATAATAGAGGGAGGTGAGGGAGGTGGGAAGAGATACATTTGAATCTCCACTAGCTGGCTGTAAACATAGCATGTACTTCACCCCTGCTGGGGCCAACATGAATGGATTGTGCTGGGATCTGTTAAAGAGTGACAGACTTGTGCCGAGATGAGCGAGGAATAGCAGATGACAAAAAAAAAACAAAAAACTGAGTACAACAGCAATGGCAAGAAGTTCCATCCGGAAACAAAGGAGGCTCGTTTCCAGACAGGGTGATCTCATAAGCCTTCTTTTCCTTTGGAAATTAAGCTAAAAAAAAAAAGAAAAAATAGACTCATTGTTCCTGTTTAGGAAGGATACACTTTTTTTGTGTGTGTGCAAATATGCACACCAGAGAGACTAAAAAGAAATGAATGGTGAAAATGCAGGGTTTTTTTTAAAAATCATACTTTTTAAAATATAAAAGTGGAGAAATACAGATGTGTGTGAAGAAAGGAAATGCAGAATATAGATTGTAATAATTCTATGCAAATGGGAGCCTTTAGCATAGAGGTCATATTCAGCCACTGGGCGGCTGGCACAGTTAGCTGGATAAACATATCCGGCTACCTTAAAGTTAGCCGGATAAGTTTATCCGGACAACTGTTTGGCTGTTCTAAAGTTATCAGGCTGTGCTAGCCAAATAATGCTGAGAAATCAGTGTTTATCCAGCAAACTTAGCCAAATTAGTGACCCTGCCCTGCATTGCCCCTACCCCCTAGGACTTATCCGACTAAGGGGGTTATTTTCTAAACCCTTATTGCATGCAAAAAGGGCCTTTTCGCATGCGATATGATGCAAATTAGGGGGAGGGGAGGAGTCAGCGTAGGGAGGGGTGGAGTCAACGGTGTTTTCGCTGCCGGCGATAATGTTACTAACATTATCGACGGCAGTAGCGTGTTGAATAACTACACCTTTTACGGTGTCGCTATTCGGTGCGAAAGCTGGCAGCCGGCGTACCGCAGTGGTGCGAAGGCTGCGGGCTTTCGCAGGCCTGCCCACCCCTTCACCCCCCACCCCCCATTTTCGCTGGATTCACCATTCTGCAAAAGAATGGTGAATCCAGGCCTGTGGATGATCAGACTGATGAGATTTTTAAATCCAGCCATTTATCTATTTAAATGCCAAACTTAGCTGGACAAACGCACCAAATATGGACCACATAGAAATATGCCACTCATGTTCCCCACAAAACAAGATTGATCTCACTTAAAAGAACACTACTATCCCCAACAAATCTCCCCAAATCCCTCCCATCAGCCATCAAATTTGTAACCTAGGCTGTCTACTAGACTCAAATTTTATATCCAAAGCCTAATTCAGAGCAGTAACAAAAGCAGCATTCTACAAACTAAATCAAATACAACATTTATGGCCTTTTCTCAATGACTCAGCTTTTGCAGCAGTCATCCAGGGCTCTGATTTCACGCCTGGACTACTACAATTCACGTTACATCGGAACGCCTATCAAATTAAATCATTGACTGCAACTAGCACAAAATGCAACAGCTCAATTGTTGAGCAACAAAAAACAAATATGACAAAATCACACCTACCCTAAAGGCCCTCCACTGACTCCCTAATCTGTACCGTACTAAATTTAAAATCCCAACTCTGGCCTACAAGGCCCTTGCATATAATGCGCCCATCTACGTCAGAGATACCTCAGTACCTACCTATCACCCTGCCTCCTCTGTTCGCTGTCACAGGTCACGTGGCGGTCCAACCCTCTACGAGGATCTCTGCCTCAAGGACTTTCCATGGTACTACACTAACCCTCTGAATTGCGCTGCCACTAAATGTTCATAGTTATTTTGTAAATTGAAAATTAGACTTTTGGGTGCCATGTGGATACTATGGCTCTCCAGCACCTTGGAGGTTCTCGGCAGGATGGTGAAAGTGCAGTAGGGTGACCAACAGACACACTACAGTGGCAGGGTGAGAACTGGCCTACTGGTAGGTACATGGGAATGATTCAGGATAAGTCCTGCAATATGAGTGCAGGATTACTACCTTCCACTGACTCTTTGTGGCCTTGGCCAAGTCGTATATCTTCTTGTGCTTGTGTTAATTTGGTTTTTAACATTTTTCTCCATATATACTCATTGCTGAAAACTATGTCAGGAGAATATTGTGTCATTACTAAATGAGAAAGTCAGGAAATGCAGAGTTGATTAATGCCTGGCTAAAGAGAAGTGTAGTTCAAATTTCAGCAACACATTTTTGTGTTCACATGAGCCGCAATAAGCTAAAATCTGTCATTTTAGCATACATTTACATTTTTGGCTTGTTAGTTCCTCCTTTTTTTTCCCCCATCAGCTGATATAAAACCAGTGCTGGGATTCTGGCATGAATGAAGGCTCATCATAATTACCCAGGCATTTTTTCCCTATTTTACAAGCCCCTCCCAATGCTCCTAGTCTGGTCATTACAGCAACAGCCCTTAGGCCAGAAGCCACGCACCGGGACTTTTTCCAGACTTCTGGCACTTGCACATAAACCCCTAAATGCATTCTTTTTATTCAGGTAATTTTGAATCCTTCATATTTGTGTGCTCTTTCCACATCCTTTTTGTCGGCATACTTCAGTTTCCGTTGTAATGGTATCCTTTGAAGATACCTAACTCCGAACCATACACTTCTAAATAACTGTCAGTTTTTCCCCTAATGATCTAATTTTAAAGCTGCGCTTTCTCCTTTATTAGTGCCTGTAGCCGGGTTCCATTCTGATTTAGGCAGAGCCCATCCTATCGGAATAGGCTTCCCCCTTCCCCAAAACTTCCCAGTTCTTAACATCTAAAACTCTCCTCCCCACGCCATGGCTCTTATCCAAGCATTGAGACTTAAGAGCTCAGCTTGACTCTGTGGTCATCTGCATGGAACTGGGAACATTTCTGAGAATTTCCTCACAGAAGCCTAAATTTAGTTTCTGGAACCTTCGTCCTGCACCTTCCTATGTTAGCTTCCAGAACATTCTTCCTGTACTTTCCTATGTCATTTATTTAAAAATGTATATTCTACACGTATCCATCAGTAGTTGGTTATTCCTCAGAACTCTGTAAAAATCCTATTTGGGTGATACATGAAGTCCACTGCTTTTGCATCAGGAGGTTAGGTTACCAAGTGATCCTCATGGCCATCAGGCACTCAGCTATCTGTCTTAATGATGGAATCACCAACACCAACAACAGTCCTATACCTACCCTTCAGAACAGGAGGATGACACATTACCTGGAAGGTAGTCTCAGCAATGGGATCATTTCCTGCCATTGCAAGGTAATGCACTCCTTCCTAATAATTTTCCTTCACCAAAGCAATACTGGGGCTGCCATAATGGGGGCAGAACCACCTAATATATAATTGAAGATCTCCTCTTCATAACTCTCAGCCTCAGCTACTCCAGGTCTCCACTCTAGCTTACGGAGATCATATGCATTCGCTGAGAGCTAGGAGCTCTTTCCACTGGGTGCACATACACGACTTCTTTCCCAACTGGCAGATAATTGTATATGTGGCAGGCAGTGCAAAAGAACAGATAGCCCCCATCCTGCTGCTGGACTGCTGTCAGCATCTTTTTATTTTAACTGAGAGAAGGACTGAAATTTCAAAGCAAGCAATTAACCCAAAATTCTTATAGAGTTCTTTCTAAAACACAGGAGTTCTAATCATCTTCCAGAGAAAGCAAAAGAGAAATTGTACACAAGTAGGACTTTATGCAAGAGAGAAACTTTACAGCAAACAAAACCCACCCTCCACAAAATTAGGGAAGTGTGTATAAGAGAAAAAGGAAGAGAGTTGGGTGGGAATAAAAAAACCCCAAGATCTAGTTTTCAAGAATCAGATTTTATATAGCTAAAATAGAGTAAATTGAAAGAAAGAGAGAAAAATACCCAATTGCATCATTTAAAAAGGGAAGAGCAGGTTAACCAGCAAAACATTTTCAAAATGTTAAGTTTGGCCAGCTGCAGGGTAGGGCCTGTGACTGGCCACTCTCCCACACCGGCAACACTTACTCCATCCTTCAGGAAGACCGCGATGCCTCTGGAGGCCTCAGCCTCTGGCTTGCTGCCACCATCATCCTGCCTTCCCCACAAATCCCTTAGGCACGCGCCACACAGCCTTACTTAAGGGGCCAATAGCAGGAAAGCCCCGTGGCGACTGATGATGTCAGCAGGACTTCTGTATTTAAGGACTGTCCATGCCCCCTGTCATTGCCTCAGCAATGGGTCTTCTGCCTAGAAGTGGGAGTTGCTACAGCATATCTGTGACTTCCAGCCTGTTCCTGATTCCAGTCCAGCCTTACCTTCCAGCCCAGCCTCATCCAGCCTGGTTTTCCTTATTCATTTGTCCAGCATCCTCTGTGTGTCCATGTCGCCCTCAGCCTGACGCTCCGGATCTTGACGTCTTACTTGGACCTGACCACGATTGCCTGCCAACTGGAACTGACCCCTTGCTTGGAACTGACGATTCTTCCCTGCTGCTTGCCCTGACCTTGACCCTTCCCTGACTCACATAAGCCTGCTGTCTACACAGTCTCTGGTGTGTCTCTGGACTTTAAGTATCACCTTCACCCTAGGGACCCACCTTTGTCTTGCTGGCCACCAGAATCCAAGGGCTCAACCTGCAGAGGAGGTGGTTGGAAAAGTTGAAGCTCCAGAATGTCCCGCTACAGGGTGCATTTGCCAGCTGCCGACATAGGCCTCGGGGATTCCACCCGTGAGGCTGCGTCAAATATGCCGCAGCACTAAGTGCTCACACACCTCCTATCCCTTATACAAAATATATATTCAGAACCCTTGGCAGACTGCATGGCTTGATCATGTCCCTCTATAAAAGATAGGAGACCTCAGGTTTAACACCCTGCAAACATCTAGTGCATCTCATTCCTTCAGATTAAAATCACCCCCTACTTGGAAAAGTTATCCCCTTAGAATATAAACCCTGTGAGGAAGTGAACTATCTGCTGCACCTGATTATAACTCAGCATAAGCTCATAAGTTTGGAAAGATGAGTTATCAAATCTAAAGTCCTAAATCCAACCATAACATCAAACTGATAATTAAGAACTTGTACTAATCATCCACAATAAAGAGCACTTCCTTTAACATATAAAGTGTCTACTTTTCCCTGTCTGGTAGAGAATGAGGCAAATCCTGCTCACTCTTTTTAGTTTCTGATGTTTGATATCTTCTGTCTCCTGGAGAAACAGTACCTGGGCTCTTAATTTCTTGAACAGCATTCATTGTAAGGGACAAAGTGTAAGGGAATATACCCGCACCTTAAAACCCGCATGAGGAGTAAGACCAGTTCACCTTAGAAACAAATAAAAACTTGCTGGCTCACTGGAAGATCCCTCTTGTGGTTTAAAACAGACTGGGAGGAAACAGGAAGTAGAATAAGCTGGAAGCAGAGACAGAGAACCAGACAGGAAGCCAAGAGGGTGAGAGTTCACCTGGACCCAAAAACAGAGCTGCTTGCACTATTTCAGCTAGGGCTTTTGAATCTGTAAAAGGTTCAGTTGGGGAGTATGTGCTATATGGTACTAGGAAATTGGATGGCCTACAGCTGACTATTAATGTACCTTACTGGGGTGATCCTGGTGTGTCAGGAGAGAAACTGGAAGCTTTGTGAAGTAAAACGAATACATGTGTAATGTTCCCTTGTCTGTTTACCTTGTGCAGTGTTCCTGGGACTGGGACTGATCAGGTGGGATCCCCCAGGGCTGACTCCACGATCCCACATTCTTTATGCCTGCTGCCTCCACCTGGGGAAGAAGGGATTTCTCTCCCTTTACCCCGGAAAACAAATGAGACTGTGATCAAGGATGGCAGTTTGTACAAATATATACAGGTTTATTACACTATGTAAGTATATACACTTCTACATGACTTTGTACATCTCCAATAGGATATCAAACAGCACACCTATCTACTCGTGGTTAGTAGTCTCAGGCCACGCAACTATGTACATTTCTACAAGGTAGCAAGAACATTTAATATTTGGCTGTTTGGGGTTCTTGGTCCCCACAGTATACCACCATATGGAATAGAAGAGTCCTCTTGAGTTCCTGCTTAATCAATTATTTTTATTATCGCCCCCCCCCCCTTTTTATGAGTATGAACATGCACTGTCTGCCTTTTTTGTAGTGTTTGGTCGTACCACTAGGTTGGGGTATCATAGCCCAAACACAAAAAGACCATGTCAATAATATAACCTATGTATACGTCAATAATCTCTCGACCCCTGTACATATTACTCCTCTTGTACCTGTACATATTACTCCTTTTGTACCTGTTTTCACCCACCCACCCTCCCCCCCGCCCCCTCCCCTGTCTCGACCACCCCTACCCCTCTTTCCACAAGTTTGCTAGTTTTTGCTCTGTTTTCTGAGCTATGTTAAACACTGTTCCTTGTAAAGGCTTTGCCTATATATCCATTGTTGTAAGTTATCTGTAAACCGGCACGATGTGCAAACGGTTGCCGGTATATAAAATTAAATAAATAAATAAAATAAATAAATGTCTTTTTGTGTTTTCTTGTTTTGCAATTTACTATTTATTCAATTTTTCAATATTTACAAATAGTAAACATTTTACAATTCGTAGATCAAAATGAAATTAAACAAATCTTCCATTCAACATGAAATTTTCATATCATAGATTCATATCTACTTTTCCAAGAAATCCTTGGGGGGGGGGGGGGGTCTTTAATAGAGATGTGAATTGGAACCGGTTGTTGTTCTGATTCCGGTTCCAATTCACATCGTCAATTTTTTTTCGTGCGGCCCGATCGGGTTTTTTTTTTATCGGCTGTGCCCGAGCCGATAAACAAAAAACCCGCCCTGACCCTTTAAACAGCTCCCTTAGCTTCCCCCTCCCTCCTGACCCCCCCCCAAATGTTTTAAAATTACCTGGTGGTCCAATGGGGGTCCCGTGAGCGATCTCCCACTCTTGGGCCGTCGGCTGCTACTAATAAAAATGGCGCCGATGGCCCTTTGCCCTGTCACATGGTAGGAGCACTGGATGGCCCATGCCATTTTTAAAGATGGCGCCGGCTGTCCATTACTCCTACCATGTGACAGGGGCTGGCCAATGGCACGGATACCCTGTCACATGGTAAGGGCAAAGGGCCATCGGCACTATTTTTATTAGTGGCAACCGAAGGCCCGAAAGCGAGAGATTGCTCCCGGGACCCCCACTGGATCACCAGGTAATTTTAAAACGTTTTGGGGAGGGTTGGGAGGGTGGAGGAAGCTAAGGGAGCTGTTTTAAAGGGTCGGGTGGGTTTAGGGATTGTTTTTGTGTGCTGTTTTTCCCACCCACCCCCAAAATGATAAGAGAACCCCACAAATAATTTTGTGGGGTTTTCCTATCGGTTTCGGGGAGCCCCCGATTTCTGACAACTTTGAAAATATCGTACGATATTTTCAATCGTAGCATACCATAGGGAGTCCAATCCTAGCATACCATAGGGAGTCCAAAGCTATAACTTTAGGTTTCTCCATCGGAACAGCATTTCCAAACAGATTTCTGGGCCAGTTTTTTCCTTCCTGCTGTGTTCCCTCTCACCACCTCCTCGTTGGCCTCCACTTCCCCCTCTTCACTGCTCCTGGGTAAGTCACTCAGTTTAAGATTTTTTAAATCAGCAGAAAATCCAGGCAAAGAATACAGTCCTTGAGGACTTACCCAGCAATTGCAGCGTCAGGTGGAACCAGAGTTGGGGGGGGGGGGGGGTCGGGGGGGTCATTGGTGCGCCGGGACTAAGTGTGACCTCATCGGCCAGCAATGCTAACATCCACCCTACATCGGCATTTGCAGCGGCCTCTCTACCGGCATTTCCATTGGTACCATGGTAGCGAAGAAAGACTCAATCTTCAACTTGCCATCCTCCGATACCGGCAATGATGAGGCAATTACTTCTCTAAGTTTGGCCTTTCTCTTGGAGTGCGGCATTATGACAAAGAAATATTCAAAGAAATCAAGGAGAGAGCGACTTCACCAACTGTATCATGCAGCGGCCATCTTGGATCCTCCCCCCCTCGAGTGCCTGTTTTCCTAACACGCACCCAGTCACCGTCTTTTTGTGTTTTCTTAGCACAGCTGACTCATCTTTTCTGCCAGTGTGACAAGGAACAGCAGTCCTTTGAAAGGGGGCAGAATGAATGACTGCACTCGTGTCCACAGAGGAGTTCATTGTTTGTTACACGGCATGATTATTTACATGACTGATGCCAGATTCACTGTACAGAGTAGAGAATGAGGAGTCCTTCATATTATATAGGTTAGTTTTTCAGTGCAGTGATAGATATGGTGTACTATGTTCTAGGGTCCTGGCAGGAGTGATAACTATGAAGGCAGAAGTCCCTAGAATACTACATGACTGTTATGCTTTTTGCAGAGTTGCATACAATTGATATTGCAGCAATAGAGTCATGTATATGGCAAATAAGACTTGCCCAGTGTCCATTGTCCTGTGTTTAAGTGTTGTGAGATGTGAGGCCATGACAACAATGCAGGGACTGCATATTGAATGGTTAATGAAAGGGAACAATAGTAGTTAGCGAGGGTACTGCCAATATGGAAGTTGCATGAGCAAAACTCATTCCGTGAAGGAGAACAAAGTTTGCTGAGAAGAGGAAAAGTATTAGAAATTTGTATATTTTGACATAGGGCAATCTTTCATGCCTGATGTTGGTTTGTATCATGATATGACAGTGCCATTGTTACTTGCCACTGAAAAAAAATATATAAAGCTTCATTATAAGCCCTTTATCAGCCTATTTAGTTTCCTGAGGCTGACTTCTTTGATCTCAGAATAATGTTTTAAATATTTGCTCGATCCTCCCAAATAGTTGTTCACTATAGGTTCCCATAAAGAGAGAGTTAATATTTTATTGTGTTAAAGGAGCATGTGCAGTTGGACAGAAAGCACATTTTGTTCTTGCTATGTTCCTGCAGACATTTAAAGTTCATGGCTTAATTTACAAAGGAGGTTGTTGACTTTAATGTTTTCATGGTTAAGAAATGACCGTGATAAACAATTTTGCTAGGTTGAATAAAGTAAAGACTTGGATTCATTCCAGTTTTGTTATCAGTTAGAGGTTGTGACTATTTGACTGCTAGTTACCGTAAAATGAGCCCACTTGTTTCGTAGGAAAATAGTCACTGAATGAAGAACAAAAGACTACATTGTAAAGGCTTTTTTTTTTTGTCTGTTTTTTTAAATTAAATTTTCTTTTTAGCCACTGTGCATGTCCTGCTTTCAAATGAATAAATTATTGAGAGGCTTTCCTATTCTAGTTCTGTTGTATATTGGACCACACTAAGGATTTGTCTCTCCATTGATACTGATGGTTCAGATCAGTAGTGGTCCTTTCTGCTTAACCTAACCAGTTTGCAGATCTGCAACTAATCAATGAAATTGCACCTTAATGACCAACAAAAATCATATCACATTTTTCCAAAGCAAGGGGGATTTTCACTCCCCTCCCATTGGAGTAAGATCACAGGTTGATGAGGGATGCCAGACATCAAATGGAGTCTGCTCACAGATCCCAAAGATATATATAGTCCAACATACTGGAAAGCTTGAGCCACAGGAAAGTAGGCAGCGTCTCCAGGCGCAAACCCTATGGCTTTTAGCTGCAACTTGTGAAAGGGTGTGGCCTAGAAAAAGAGGGGTGTGGGGACGATGCTGAATCCTCAAATAGCCTCCAGATTCTTCTGCCCCCCCCCCCCCCCCCCCACCACCAAGGCAGCAACGCAGCTCTTCTAACTCTCCTGGAGAATTCTTTAACTTGGAGCTCCCCAAACCTGTGCCAGGGACCCCATAACAGGTCAGGTTTTCAGGATGTCCACAATGAATCTGCATGAGGAATCTGCATGCATTGGAGATCTATTGTATGCAAATTTCTCCCATATACATTGTGGATATCCTGAAAACCTGACTGATTGTGGGGTTCCTAACACAGATCTGACAAGCTCTGATTTAACTTCTCTAAAGGTTCTGATGCATCCCCTGCTGGCAGAGCACGCCTGCTGCTAACTCAAAGGGATGCACTGAACTGCACCATTCCCTGTCTAAGAATATGCAATTTAGCTTAAGTAAGGGAAAGGGGCCTTGCAGAGATATTGCATGAATGAGGCATGAATTGCGCTGTTTTGAAAAATTGCTTATGTAGGCTTGAAGATGTGCAAATGCAATATAGAAACATAGAAACATAGAAACATAGAAATGACGGCAGAAGAAGACCGAATGGCCCATCCAGTCTGCCCAGCAAGCCTCACACATTTTTTCTCTCATTCTTATCTGTTACTCTTAGCTCCTTGTTCTATTCCCCTTCCACCCCCACCATTAATGTAGAGAGCAGTGATGGAGCTGCATGCAAGTGAAATATCTAGCTTGATTAGTTAGGGGTAGTAGGGGCAGTAACCGCCGCGATAAGCAAGCTACACCCATGCTTATTTGTTTTACCTAGACTATGTTGTACAGCTCTTGTTGGGTTTTTTTTTTTTTTTTTTTTTTTTTTTTTCTTCTCCCCTGCTGTAGAAGCAGAGAGCCATGCTGGATATGCATTGAAAGTGAAGTATCAGGCACATTTGGTTGGGGTAGTAACCGCCGTAACAAGCCAGCTACTCCTCGCTTTGTGATTGCGAATCCTTTTTTTTCTTCACCCCTGTCGTTGAAGCTATGCAGGATATGCGTGAAGCATCAGTTTTTTTTTTTTGTTTTTGTTTTTTTTTTTCCCCCTGCCCTTGAAGCAGAGAGCTATGCTGGAAATGCGTGATGTATCAGTCTTTCTCCCATGCCGATGCAGGAGAGAACCATGCTGGATATGCATGGAAAGTGAAGTATCAGGCACATTTGGTTTGGGGTAGTAACTGCCGTAACAAGCCAGCTACTCCCCGCGTTTTGAGTGCGAACCCTTTTTCTTCTCCTTTGCCGTTGTAGCAGAGAGCTCTGCTGGATGTGTGAAGTATCAGTTATTCTTCTCCCCTGTCATTGAAGCAGAGAGCTATGCTGTATATGCATTGAAAGTGAAGTATCAGGCATATTTGGTTTGGGGTAGTAACCGCCGTAACAAGCCAGCTACTCCCCTCTTTATGAGTGCAAATCCTTTTTTCCATTACCTCTTGCTGTTGAAGCTTAGAGCGATGTAGGAGTCACAGTAAGCATGTGTATGTTTATTTAGTAAGGGTATTGTGTCAATAGCCATCATTCTGGCGAGTCACCCACTCTTCATTGGTGGCCTCTTGACTTTATGGATCCGCAGTGTTTATCCCACGCCCCTTTGAAGTCTTTCACAGTTCTGGTCTTCACCACTTCCTCCGGAAGGTCATTCCAGGCATCCACCACCCTCTCCGTGAAGAAATACTTCCTGACATTGGTTCTGAATCTTCCTCCCTGGAGCCTCAAATCGTGACCCCTGGTTCTGCTGATTATTTTCCTACGGAAGAGGTTTGTCGTTGTTTTTGGATCATTAAAACCTTTCAAGTATCTGAAAGTCTGTATCATATCACCTCTGCTCCTCCTCTCCTCCAGGGTGTACATATTTAGATTCTTCAATCTCTCCTCGTACGTCATCCTATGAAGATCCTCCACCTTCCTGGTCGCCCTTCTCTGTACCGCTTCCATCTTGTCTTTGTCTTTTTGTAGATACGGTCTCCAGAACTGAACACAGTACTCCAGGTGAGGCCTCACCAAGGACCTGTACAAGGGAATAATCACTTCCCTTTTCTTACTTGATATTCCTCTCTCTATGCAGCCCAGCATTCTTCTGGCTTTTGCTATCGCCTTGTCGCATTGTTTCGCTGTCTTCATATCATTAGACACTATCACCCCAAGGTCCCTCTCCTGCTCCGTGCTCATCAGCCTTTCCCCCCCCATCGAGTACAGTTCATTCGGATTTCCACTCCCCATATGCATGACTTTGCACTTCTTGGCATTGAATCTCAGCTGCCATATCTTCGACCACTCTTCCAGTTTCCTTAGATCCCGTCTCATTCTCTCCACTCCTTCCGGCGTGTCCACTCTGTTGCAGATCTTAGTGTCATCTGCAAAAAGACAAACCTTACCTTCTATCCCGTCCGCAATGTCGCTCACAAAGATATTGAACAGGACCGGTCCCAACACCGATCCTTGCGGCACACCACTTAAAACCGCTCTCTCTTCAGAGAAGGCTCCATTTACCATCACACATTGTTTTCTGTCCGTCAACCAATTTGCAATCCAGGTCACCACATCGGCACTCACTCCCAAGTTTCTCGTTTTATTCACCAGTCTCCTGTGCGGAACCGTATCAAAAGCTTTGCTGAAATCCAAGTAAATGACATCCAGTGCTCTTCCTTGATCCAATTCCTTGGTTACCCAGTCAAAAAAGTCAATCAAATTTGTCTGACAGGATCTTCCCCTGGTGAATCCATGCTGCCTCTGGTCCATCAATTCTCCAGACTGTAGATAGTTGACTATTCTCTCTTTCAGCAGTGACTCCATTACTTTTCCCACCACCGAAGTGAGGCTAACCGGTCTGTAGTTGCCTGCCTCTTCCCTGTTCCCACTCTTGTGAAGCGGGACCACCACCGTTCTTCTCCAATCACTCGGCACCACTCCCGTTTCTAGGGATCTATTGAACAGGTCACACAGCGGACCCGCCAGAACATCTCTGAGCTCCCTCAATATCCTTGGATGAATCCCATCAGGCCCCATGGCTTTGTCCACTTTCAGGTTCTTTAGTTCTTCCCACACATTTTCTACTGTAAAAGGATTTTCATCTATTCCCCTTCCCTCCAGTTTCTTGTTGTTTAGAGATGGTCCTTCTCCAGGGTCTTCTTTAGTGAACACAGAGCTGAAGTATTCGTTTAATATTTCTGCCATTTCTTCGTCTCTCTCTACACATTGATCATTACCACCTTTCAATTTCACTATACCACTTTGGACCTTTCTCTTTTCGCTGATGTATCTGAAAAATGTTTTGTCACCATTTTTTATCTCCTTGGCAATCCTCTCTTCCGCTTGACTCTTTGCCAACTTGATTAATTTCTTTGTCTCCCTCAGTTGATACAAATATTCTTCTTTGTGCTCCTCCCTTTGGGATCCTTTATATTTCTTGAATGCTGTTCTTTTAGCTTTAATTTTGTCAGCCACCTCCATTGAGAACCAGATAGGTTTCAGTTTTCTTTTGCTTTTCTTTACATTTCTAACATATAGAGCAGTTGCCTTGGTGATTGCTCCTTTTAGATTGGTCCACTGCTGATCCACATCTCTCTCGTTCTCCCATCCTTTAAGTTCTTCCTCCAGGTAGTTCCCCATTTCCTCAAAGTCTGTGTTTTTGAACTGTAAAACTCGGGTCTTTGTGGTTCTTTTCCCTATTATTTTAGTGATATTAAACCATACCGTTTGATGATCACTGCTGCTGAGGTGGGCGCCCACCTGGACATCTGAGACATTATCTGCATTAGTGAGCACTAAGTCGAGTATAGCTCCTTCTCTCGTGGGTTCCAACACCATTTGTTTGAACAAAGATACTTGCATGGCATCCACTATCGCTCTACTATTTTTAGTTTCTGCAGATGGGATTTTCCAGTCTACATCTGGCATATTAAAGTCACCCACGATCACCACTTCTCCCTTCTTACCTATCTTATGGATGTCTTTAACCAGATCTCTGTCCAGCTCTTCCTTTTGGTTTGGAGGCCTGTAAACCACTCCAATATAAATGGATGCTCCGTCATCGTTTTTTAGGTCGACCCATAGAGCTTCTTCAATACCCCAACTTCCTTGTAGCTCAGTTGCTTGGATGTTGTTTCTGACATAATCTGACATATCTGACATATCATTCCACATAGTGAAGTAAAAAAAACCAAAAGGGAATGAAGCTTGGGAACATAACTTCAGTTTATTAAAATCTATATCCTTCCATGTAAATATTCTGATTGCAATGTCACATTGCAGTGATTTTCATTTCTAGCTTATATTATATAACTGTCTTTTCTGTTGGAAATTTTGAATCTCCCTTTGTTCTTGTTGATGTTTTAAAAATTAAATAAATCTCATTGCACTAAAAAAAAAAAAAAGTTTATTAAAATCAAGATCTTTCTTCTTAAAGCTGCAGTCCTACATGCATTAGTCAAAATATAAATTTCCCAGTTGTCTGGCTTATGGTCTCCCCACTTTTCCCTCACCAGGAACTCTTCTTCTAAGGCTTCTTTCTTTGTGTAGCATAGGTATATTTGATTTGATGTATTTGCTTATATTCTGTTTTCTAGAAATACATTTTCTGCACCACACAGATCACAAAATCTCGAACAATAATATAACAAATGAATAGATCAAAAGATGTGTCCAACATAAAACAAATACCTCTTTAAAATGCCCTAATCCAAGGCATCATAATGATAGCATAATTTAAACATCAAATAATTTATCATAAAATTAATATTTACATGAAATAAATATAAGAACATAAGAACATAAGAATATGCCTTGCTGGGTCAGACCAAGGGTCCATCAAGCCCATCATCCTGTTTCTAACAGAGGCCAAACCAGGCCACAAAAACCTGGCAACTGTAAATTAACAGTTTGAAAAATTCTAAAATGAAAAATAACTTAAGAAAGGTTTTAAGTGTTTATAAATAATATCTGAAATGTTATAACACCATCTAATAAAAAATGTAAGATCATAAATATAACTACAGCTTGTACTTGAACATTTGAAGGCATCCGAGATGTAATACAGATGCAGGGCTGACTCTTCTTTGAAACTTCCCTCTTTCTGTGGTTGCTCTCCGGCTGTTAATACTGTATTTCTAGTTTACAAGTCAGAAGAAGTGAAGCTTACATAGGCTTTTGCCAATGGTTGGCACAGAAATAACTTTATTTTTAGAGCCTACAATGTCCAACTATGCAAAAAGACCATTCTGAAATCTATGGAACAAGTCTAACCTATTCCGTTAACTGGATAAGTCTGAATATCGCTAGTTATCCAAATAAGCAGCACCGCTCAGTTACGCCCACTATCTGCCCACTGACTATCCTGATAATTACTTAGCCAGATAAGTGACTTATCCAGGTAAGCAGTGTTCAGCAACTTTTGCATATCAGGGTCCTTGTAAATAGGGAGTCTTATATATCAGCACAGGAATGGTAAAAGTGATGAGAAAGGGGTAAATTGGTTCCTGCTAACTGCCAAATGAATTATAGAAAACACGAGTGATAATCCTGTCCGTTTAAAGGGGTTGGTAAGACCCTGCTGTATTTCCAGATTCAGTCCTCAAATGCAGCAGCTCAGAATGCAGAGGGTTTATTTTCTCAGAGCAATGGGAATATCATGTGACTTGCATGCATGTGAGAATCTGCATGCTAATAGCAATCAGGATTATACCTAGGAGAAGGTTTTAAAAAATAACTGCCCTTAACATTTTGATGTTTAAAATAAGCTTTAAAATTTAATATAATGTAATATAATGGTTTCAAACACTAGTCATCATGGGCCGCAAACTGATCTTATATACTGTACGTAAATTGACTGTAAACGAGAGCCTCTGCATACAAATAATTCTCATGAATATTCATTGTAGGTCTCCTAAAATCAGACCTGTCTGTGGCTTTGAGGACTGGAGTTTGAGACCCTCTAGAGCAGTGGTTTCAATCCAGTCCTCAAAACCCACTTACCTAGTCAGGTTTTCAGGATATCCCTAATGAACGAGATGCATTAGGCCTAAGAACCAGGTTGTCTAGGTGGGTCCTGGGGACTGGATTGAAAGTCACTGCTCTAGAGGCTTTTATTCAAGCCATGTCCCCATTTTAAAATGCCAGCAGCTTGGAAGGCATGTGTCCAACCCTCCCATGACAGGTTTTCCATTGCAAGGACAGCTATAGACAGGTTTAGAAAGAAAGTGTAAAGAATAATATTCTGTAGATCATACAATGAATTATTCAACTTTGTAATAAAAAAAACAAAACATAAAAACAAACTAACCAAAGGAGCATGGCTTCCGAGTATGTGACTTTGGCAAACCATGTATCAATACTGTGTCTTACCCTGTGATGGGAATGCACCATTAGGGCGATTTTACTGCTCTGTGTAACTTGACCTGTGGGGCACTATGGCTGGAACTGGAGTTCTCCTTTGCACAGGGTTTCAGATGGCTTCAGGTCACCAGGGGCAGTCTCAGCATTCCTGGGGGGGGGGGGGGGTAAAATGAGGACTGGCTCAGCCTGTCCCTGATGGCTTGAAGCCATCTGCTAGGTAACCCTACCCTTGCATCTTCTCGGAGCCCTTTTAGTGATGAAAGCTGGTACTGCTCCCCTCCGTGTTCACCTCTTATAGACACCTCAGTTGAGACAGTTTTGAATGCTGCTGAGCAAGTGTGGTTTATTTTTGGTGAAAGGTAGTGAAAATTAAAAAAAAAACAAACCTGCCTTACACACATCTCTTCAGTTAGTCATAGAACGGATGAAAGACGTTATGAGGAAAACCATTCTCAATAAGATAAGAAAACCTGTTTTTGAGAATCATGGGGGAAAGAAACAGGAAACGAAAAATATTAAAATTGGGGTGACAGGAATAAAAAAAGAAAAAGGGAGTAACAGCCAGTAAAATTAAACAAAATGCTGCATACAGTATACTTACATCCCAAGTGCAAGATAATGATGGGAAACAAGATTGCAAAGCATAATAATGCACCTGTACAGTGTGTTGTATGGAAGATTAACTGCAATTAAACTCATGATTAACATGGTTGGCTCCTTAATCACAGGGTACTACTTCCTGTTAGACTATTTACTACTTGTTTTCAGCTCCCACTGATGATCCCTTCTATGAATATATTGTTCATAATGTAGGCACGCCTATGTGGGATAACAGAGGTCAGTAACCTGTCATTTTGACACTCTGCCCAATAAAGCAACATCTACTTCCATTATGTTGGCAGGCCAGGCTAGGAGGGGAAGGGAGAGCCTTGGCACTGTTACTACTACTTATCTTTTCTTTAGCATTACTAGATGTCTGCATTACTGTACAGGTACACATAAGAGAGAGTCCCTGTTCTGTGGATCTTACGATCCAGTCAAGACACACAGACCAGACAAATAAGAGACTTCAGAAAAAAAAACCTGGTTAAAATCAATAAGACTGCTTGACTTGGATTTCAGCAACACTTTTGATACTGTCCTGCACAGGAGGTTCATGAATGAGCAGCCTGGGCATGGACCCCATGGTGGTGAACTGGATTAGAAACTGGCTGAGTGACAGATAGAGATTAGAGGTAATTGGAATTAACTCTGAGGAAAGAGGTGTGCAGGTAGTGTCCAATATGTTTGTGAGCAATACTGTGGCAGGCTTAGAAGGAAAAATGTGTCTTTTGGCATATGGCACTAGGATGTGCAACCAGGGACAAATTTAAAATCAGGGAAATGACCAGCAAAGGGGAGTTCCCTCCCAAGCTTATCAGAGGTGCCAGAGACCTAGAACAACCCCTACCCCGGCCAACTCCTTCCTTCTCTAGGTATCCCATCCTGACCTCAGAGCTGCAGCGCAGCAACCAGTGTCAACCCCACAGCAACAGCCTGCCAACCCTCACACATGGGCAGGCTCTGCGGTGACCCCACACACCGCACACAGGTAAATGGAAGCTCGAGCAGAGGAGGAAGAGGCAGGGCCAGCGCAGGACCTTTCAGCATGTGAGGGCTCGCAGGCCCTGAGCTGAATTTGGTCGGCATTGCTGCTGCTGCTGCTGCTGTGGGGTAAGTGCTGAAATGGTAGCAGGCCCAGCTGATGCCATAGCAGCACTGGCAATCCAGCGCCTATGAAGATTTGATACCCAGAAGCAGTTGCCTATATCACCTATGCCTAAATCTGGGTCTGTCTGCAACAGAGTTGGCATCCCTGACGGGAGTATTTGATTATTTAAAATATATATATTCCGCTCATAGTAATACAGTTATGCTGAATGGATTACAAAATTACATTAAAACCATATAAAACTTTGATAAAATGAGGAAATTAGTTAGAAAAAAACTGAAAAGTGCAGCTGCAAAGGTTAAAAGTGTTCAACAGGCTTGGACATTGTTTAAAAATATAATCCTAGAGTCGCAGTCCATATGTATTCCGCGCATTAAGAAAGGTGGAAGGAAGGCAAAACGATTACTGTCATGGTTAAAAGGTGAGGTGAAAGAGGCTATTTTAGCCAAAAAAACATCCTTCAAAAATTGGAAGAAGGATCCTTCTGAAGAAAATAGGATAAAACATAAGCATTGTCAAGGTAAGTGTAAAACATTGATAACGATAAGACAGGTGAAGAGAGAATTTGAAATGAGTTGGCCATAGAGGCAAAAACTCATAATAAAAACTTTTAAAAATATATCCAAAGCAAGAAACCTGTGAGGGAGTTGGTTGGACCATTAGATGACAGAGGGGTTAAAGGGGCTCTTAGGGAAGATAAGGCCATTGCAGAAAGACTAAATGAATGATTTGCCTCCGTGTTTACTAATGAGGATGTTGGGAAGATACCAATGGTTTTCAGGGGTGATGACTCAGACGAACTGAACGAAATCACTGTGAACCTGGAAGATGTAGTAGGCCAGATTGACAAATTAAAGAGTAATAAATCACCTGGACCAGATGGTATGCATCCTAGGGTTCTGAAGGAACTAAAAAATGAAATTTCTGATCTATTAGTTAAAATTTGTAACCTATCATTAAAATCATCCATTGTACCTGAAGACTGGAGGGTGGCCAATGTAACCCCAATATTTAAAACAGGCTCCAGGGGCGATCCGGGTAACTATAGACCAGTGAGCCTGACTTCAGTGCCGGGAAAAATAGTGGAAACTATTCTCAAGATCAAAATCGTAGAGCATATAGAAAGACATGATTTAATGGGACACTGTCAACATGGATTTACCCAAGGGAAGTCTTGCCTAACAAATCTGCTTCATTTTTTTGAAGGGGTTAATAAACATGTGGATAAAGGTGAACCAGTAGATGTAGTGTATTTGGATTTTCAGAAGGCGTTTGACAAAGTCCCTCATGAGAGGCTTCTATGAAAACTAAAAAATCATGAGATAGGACGCGATGTCCTTTCGTGGATTACAAACTGGTTAAAAGACAGGAAACAGAGAGTAGGATTAAATGGTCAATTTTCTCAGTGGAAAAGGGTAAACAGTGGAGTGCCTCAGGGATCTGTACTTGGACCAGTGCTTTTCAAGATATATATAAATGATCTGGAAAGGAATACGACGAGTGAGGTTATCAAATTTGCGGATGATACAAAATTATTCAGAGTAGTTAAATCACAAGCAGACTGTGATACATTACAGGAGGACCTTGCAAGACTGGAAGATTGGGCATCCAAATGGCAGATGAAATTTAATGTGGACAAGTGCAAGGTGTTGCATATAGGGAAAAATAACCCTTGCTGTAGTTACACGATGTTAGGTTCCATATTAGGAGCTACCACCCAGGAAAAAGATCTAGGCATCATAGTGGATAATACTTTAAAATCGTCGGCTCAGTGTGCTGCAGCAGTCAAAAAAGCAAATAGAATGTTAGGAATTATTAGGAAGGGAATGTTTAATAGAACAGAAAATGTCATTATGCCTCTGTATCGCTCCATGGTGAGACCGCACCTTGAATACTGTGTACAATTCTGGTTGCCGCATCTCAAAAAAGATATAATTGCGATGGAGAATGTACAGAGAAGGGCTGCCAAGATGATAAGGGGAATGGAACAGCTCCCTTATGAGGAAAGACTAAAGAGGTTAGGACTTTTCAGCTTGGAGAAGAGACGGCTGAGGGGGGATATGATAGAGGTGTTTAAAATCATGAGAGGTCTAGAACGGGTAGATGTGAATCGGTTATTTACTCTTTCGGATAATAGAAAAACTAGGGGGCACTCCATGAAGTTAGCATGTGGCACATTTAAAACTAATCGGAGAAAGTTCTTTTTCACTCAACACACAATTAAACTCTGGAATTTGTTGCCAGAGGATGTGGTTAGTGCAGTTGGTATAGCTGTGTTTAAAAAAGAATTGGATAAGTTCTTGGAGGAGAATTCCATTACCTGCTATTAATTGAGTTGACTTAAAAAATAGCCACTGCTATTACTAGCAATGGTAACATGGAATAGACTTAGTTTTTGGGCACTTGCCAGGTTCTTATGGCCTGGATTGGCCACTGTTGAAAACAGGATGCTGGGCTTGATGGACCCTTGGTCTGACCCAGTATGGCATGTTCTTATGTGTATCCTGAAAAATGGGCTGCTTTAGTTCTGGGTATATATATCTAGTGTCTTAGTAGGTAGGGATATCTTTTATAGGATAAACAAAAAAAATGTTGTAGTGAATGAGCTTTCTAAGACCTAACAGGTCCCATCGTCAGAACCTGTAAAAGTAATTGCAAACTATGAAGACTCCATTTGTCTCCAGAACCAGTTCGGCTACTAGAAAGGCATAGGGACGGTAACTTTCAAACCGGCACATGGGTGCACATTTGTGTGCATGCGTCAGTACGTACTCAGAGGCGTAGCTATTTTATAACTTGCATGTGTATATGTACCTGTTATAAAATAGCCTGGGTGCGTGCACATATGCCCCAAATTTTAAGTGGGTGCATGCATGAACACGCAAATCCCACTTCTACCGCATATGTCATGGAATTTTAAAAGGGATGCGCATCTACGCCATTTCCAGTTTACCAGTTCATCCGCCAGTTCACCCAGTTAACAGCTAGGTCATCCAACCTACCCTAGTTTGATAGCCTATCCTCCACCAATTACCCCAGACCCTTTAAGCTCCTCAGGAATGGCTCAATCCTTTTATGTATTTATTTATTTATTATTTATTTAACATTTTTATATACCGGGATTCATGCAAAATTTGCATATCGTCTCGGTTTACATTGTAACTGAAAAACAAGCATGAAGAATGCAAATTACATGGAACAGGGCATTAAAACTTGGGACAGAATACACAGTAGAGATGTGCTTCGTTTTTTTCTACCGGGTCGTTTTTGAGTCAAACGCTTCAGGGTAAAGTTCGTTTTTCCTCGGTTAGTTTTTTGGAAAAATGAACAAAAACTAAACAGGGAAAAATGAAACCAGCCCAAAAAACGACACGGGAAAACGAAGCTAAAAAAACCCCACCCCAAGCAATAAATTAACTTTAATACATTAAATACAACCCCCCCCCCCCCCATCCCGATCCCTCCCCAAGACTTACTAACATCCGTGGTGGTCCAGCGGGGTCCCGCGAGAGATTTCTCCCTCCATGCCGTTGGGCTGTCTGGCCTGCCTCGATCAAAATGGCGCCAATAGCCTTTGACCTACTATGTCACAGGGGCTACTGGTGCCATTGGTCATCTCCTGTCACATGGCCATCGGCGTCATCTTGTGCTCCTACCAGGGGCTGACCAATGGCACCGGTAGCCCCTGTGACATAGTAAGGGCAAAGGCTATCGGCGCCATTTTGATTACTGGCAGCCGACGTTCCGAGTGCAGGAGGTCACTCCCGGATCTCCGCTGGACCACCAGGGTCTGAAATGATATGTTGTATTCGAGGGGGATCGCGATGCGTTTCGCGAACCCACGAATACAATGAATAGGGACTTATATGTTGCGAATTGCCAATGTGTTACAAACGAATGCACATCCCTAGAACCTGACCAAAAGATACCTCAGGGAACACGTGCTATGGAATACCAGATGTACTTTATTGGAGGAGGTCAATTTATTTCTTTGGCTATGAATTCAGCGTTTGAGCATATTAACCATCTATTGTTAATGTGTTGTGTATAAGATCTAGGACTGCAGCCAAGAGCTTTGAAGTGTTATCTTTTCTTATTTGAGTGACTGTACTTCTAAAGTTACTTGGGAGCAATCAGTTTCTACTTTAAAATCTTTAGTTTGTGGGGTCCCACATGGTTCCTTATTGGCCCCCGTTTTAGTCAACTTATATTTGGAAGCATTAGCTACCATAATACAGGAGCAAGGGATTAGTCGTTTGCCTCAGGCACAGGACAGAGATTGTTTTGTGCAACAGCTGGAGACCCTCTGGACCTCAGGTACCATTTTGGGGAAAGGGCTTCCACCATGATTAGGATACCCAACCCGCCTCTTTTTCTCTCCAAAGAGGGGACATTTATTTGTCCTGTCTTTGGAAGGAAAACAGTCTCAGGGACCAGTCTAAGAGACACTTCCACAGAGGAGTAAAGGATCTAAACCAGTGGAGCTCAGTCTGTATGGAAACAAGTATTCATGGCCATCGAGTATTTTTGATCAATCAAAACAAAACAAACTTTAACTTAGAACATCCATCAGTGAGTCCAGCCTGTTATTTCCAAGGTAGCTGTTCTGAAGAGTTGATAGTAACACACAGGGAAGGGATTCCACCTATGCCTTGGGCCTTGAAGGCCCCATTGGGAAAGAACCCAGACCATGCAGCAAAAAGACTGGTGATTGTAAATATGGGACTTAGCCGCAGGATTAATTGTGGCCCCAGCAAAGTTCAGAAATCATCTTGATTTGGGGGTTACATGTTGACAGGCCTCACTCAGCATATGCAATAAGTCATTAATTAACAAAATAGTTTGGGGTCCCAAAAATCATGTGAATCATCTCAAATCAGCATGGGAAAGGTAATGTCATCAGTTATGTGTCATTGAAAAACTCCCAGTCATTTATATGATGTTGTGGACTCTGTAAACAACATAGAGAGAGCCATAAGCATGGTGGCCCCAAACTTTAGGCCAGCACTCCTAGCCTCCAATTAATCATCAGCAATGATTGCATTCATAAAAATGTACTCTTCCTTTGCTGTTTTGAAGAGTTTGATCTCCCCTTGGTGGAAAACATCGAGGTGGGTGGCATATTATAAAGTGAAGCGTATCCCTTTTTGAAACAGCTAAGAGCAATAAGGTTTAATTTTTCATTGGTTGGCAACCCCTTGGTGCAAGAAATCCTGGAACATCAGTATTTTCTGTCCATCAAGCTCTAATTTCTTCAATGAATGGTATGCCTGGAACAATTTAGCTTTATTGGCATAATTCAGAATTTGTGCTACTACTGGTCTGGGCTTCCCCTGACTTTTGGCTGGCCAGCCTTCATGGTGTATATCTGCTTGAAGTGCAGCTGCAGCTGCCTCAGTGGTCCCATTTGCTCCGCAGAACAGTTTCACACATCTTCTGCAAATCATGATCCTTCACAGACTCCAGGATACTGATGAAACAAATGTTTTTCCTTTGACTTCTATTCTCTTGATCATCAAGCCTCTTCTCCAGTAAGTCATTCTTTTTCTGAGGTTGCCAAATCTGCTCCTGCAGGTCTAGCAGTGTTGCCCTCCTGCTCCCCTAGTTTGGTGTCGGTTGTGATTTGCTGATTATAAACTGCAATGGTCTCACAAAATTCCTCCATTGTTGACTGAAATTTTGCTAATTTGTCTTCCAGAACTTTGATAACATTTGATAAGATGTTTTGCCACCTCTTCTGACATAAGTTCTGTGGATATTTTTTTCTATTTGTGCATAGGTACTCAGCATTTGTCTTCTTAATGCCTCACTTTTCTCTTTTTTTTTTTTTTACAACAAAGTTATCCATGTAACTAGTAGCATATAGTTTATAAAACACTCACTCCAGGCATGAAATAAAAAGAGCTGGCCTTTGTAAAAATTAGAAGTTATTGTTGAATAGCCACAGGAACTAGGGAATCACATCTGCCTCTTTAGCCTGCTATCACCTGACCTGGGTATGGAGCTATTAATTCTTTGTGTATCAACATGGCTATTTTATATTTGGTAATTGGACAGGAAGCCAATGGAGTGACACAAAAATTGGTGTTATATGTTCTTTAACGCTAGTGCTAATGTTTGCATATTGTCTCATTCTGTGCAGTCTGCAGTGCCCTAAGGATAAGTGCAGGGATCCTAAGGTAGATAGGATTGTAATAGTCCAAGGTGGTAAAGATCAATGGCTGTAATAGTATTTAAAAATATTCCATGTTTAATAATGCTTTAGCCAGTGCACTATGTGTGGTTTAAAGACAATCTCCTTATTTACAGCCTATTTGTATCCACAAGAATAGATACAATTTGAGCCACACACCAAGATTTTTGACCTGTGATGAAATCTGTATACTATAACTAACAAAGCTAAAACTAAATGGAACATTCTGTAATGGGAATTGACTAAGTAAATAATGACTTCAGTTTTATCTATATTGAGGGAAAGCTTATTATAATAGAGCCACTGTTTAACTGTTGATGGGTAGGTAGATACCAGAGACAGTTGCCTAGCCAAGTAGCAATTTTGGGCACAAAAAACCTGGTTGTCATGTGCATAGATTTTATACCCTACACCCAGTCCTGACAGAAGCTTACAGATCGGTGCTAAATAGATGTTGAATAATATGGCCATCAGAGCAGAGCCCTGCAGCACACCAGTGTTCATCGGGTCCTAGGATGAAACAGCAGTGTCCAGCCTGACTTGCTGCAAACAATCAGACAGATAGGAAGTAAACCATTTAAGCATCACTTCTGATAAACTGATGTTCCATATTAGGTGCTACTACCCAAGAAAGAGATCTAGGCATAGTGGATAACACATTGAAATCGTCGGTTCAGTGTGCTGCGGCAGTCAAAAAAGCAAACAGAATGTTGGGAATTATTAGAAAGGGAATGGTTAATAAAATGGTCATAATGCCTCTGTATCACTCCATGGTGAGACCGCACCTTCAATACTGTGTACAGTTCTAGTCACCGCATCTCAAAAAAGATTTAATTGCGATGGAGAAAGTACAGAGAGGGGCTACCAAAATGATAAAGGGAATGGAACAGCTACCCTATGAGGAAAGACTAAAGAGGTTAGGACTTTTCAGCTTGGAGAAGAGATGGCTGAGGGGGAAAATGATAGAGGTGTTTAAAATCATGAGAGGTCTAGCACGGGTAGATGTGAATCTTTTTTTACTCTTTCGGATAATAGAAAGACTAGGGGGTACTCCATGAAGTTAGCATGTGGCACATTTAAAATTAATCGGAGAAAGTTCTTTTTCACTCAATGCACAATTAAACTCTGGAATTTGTTGCCAAAGGATGTGGTTAGTGCAGTTAGTATAGCTGTGTTTAAAAAAGGATTGGATAAGTTCTTGGAGAAGTCCATTACCTGCTATTAATTAAGTTGACTTAGAAAATAGCCACTGCTATTACTAGCAATGGTAACATGGATATGGTTATTAACAGTATCAAACATGGCTAATACATCTAGTGTTGCGCACCCCATCTGTGCCCGGCCCGCGCACAGGCCTGCTCATCTTGCTAGCTCCTCTGCAGGTCATGGGTCGGCCTCCCCAACGGCAGCCGCGAGCTCCTCCAGGCCTTGGTGTCCTGCGGCGGTGGTCACCGGGTCTTCTACTGTGCACCAGGCCTCACGCCGGAATTCGGCGTCCCCAGTGGTGGCAACGCCGCTATGCGTGTGTGCGAGGACCGCCCAGCCTCTTGTAGGGCCAGGGGTGGGTCCTAGCTCCGCGGCATGCCCTGATTGAATGTACGATATAAGGAAGTCCCTGCCCGCACTTCCTTGCCTTGGCAATCGGGTCGGCACTGTAAGTGTACTAGTTTGCCTCAGCATTCACAGTCTTGTTCCATTCTTGTTCCAGCGTCCTACTGTTCCAGTCTTGTCCAGCGTCCTTCTGTTCAGCATCTGTCTGTCCTGTCTCCCCGGGTAGTACCCTTAGACTGTCTCTCTGGTACTGACCTCGGCCTGCTCCTTGACCATTCTCTTCGCTGCCTGGATCCTGACCTCTGCCTGACCTCTAGAAGCTGACCCCTGCTTCATTGACTACTCCTCGGACTGATCCTCGAATTCTGACCCCGGCTGCCATTGACCACATCTCCTGATTCTGGCTTTGTCCCTTGCCTTGTCATTGTCTACACTGTATTGGCCTTCCTTGCTCCTCCAAACCTACAGCCTAGAGTCCAACCGCGCTCCCTTGCTGTTCATGGGCACACCTCTCTACTACCTCTCCGGGAGACCCTGCAAGGCCCACCTAAGTTCAAGTGGCCCGGGTCCCTACAGGCTCTACCCGAGGGGACCATGGGCTTCCAGTGGTGAAGCTTATCCTAGCCTCTGTCTCCTCCTGTGCTCCGCCCTCCCCTGGGGCAGGTGCTTCCTGGTCCCTACCAGGGAGCCGTTCTCCACTGCTCCAGGACAAGGGTCCACCTCCAAGCACAACATCTAGGAGGACTAGCATGTATCTATCTCTCTATCAAAATCTCATTTGAAGGTATCAAAGGTTGACAACATATAGGTCTCTATATTAAAAAGTTTCCAAACCCAAATTGATATTAGTCAAGGATTGTATAGTCATCCAAGAAGATATTTAATTATTTATTTATTTAAAGTTTTTTATATAGTGCTTTCTAGGCAGTTTACAATACTACATACATAATATATAAAAAAAATAACATAAACATCAAACACATAAAATAAAATGTAAAAGATAAAGTCTTCATAATAACTTTAAGAAATAGAAATAAAATAATTTAATAACCATTTGAAAAAGAGAGGCTTTTAACTTCTTACAATAAATCATATAATTGTCAATTTCACAAAATTCCCACAGAAGTGCGTTCCATGACATCACCCCTACCACCGAGGAAGCTTGATGGCAGGTTGATTGGAGATGAAGTTCTTAAAATGAAGGCAGAACCAGCAAATGTTCATCAGCATAATGAAACGGATTTGGTTTGTTTGTTTTCAATTATTTTGTTAACCGATGATGATACTTATGGAACCGCAGAATATCAAATCAATAAAATAATAATAATACTCATGAACTTTGCATGTGTAATTTATGCAGGCAGAAAATGGCTGGAAAACAAAGCATGTAGATTTGAAAATAAGTCTTCATTGATCATTTCCTTGACCTGCCCTTTTTCTACACCTGGGAATACCTCCTCTCAATCTCATTCTCTTAGCTGGCCTGAGGAGAAACATTTTCAGACTGGCCAATTTTCTCAGATAAGTTGCTGCTTACCTGAGTAAATGGCTTTGAAAATGGTCCTGTACACTCATTGAAAGAACAATTTTCAAAGTCATTTATCCAGGTAACTTCTTACCTGGTTGAAACTTTCCCTCCTCATCAGACTAATAGTATGTGTGCGCTTCCATAGCATATGTAATTCTCGCTAGGTTAAAAAGAAGCAATCCCAAGGGTGTGTTTAGCTTGGAGGAGAAAAACACAATGATGCTGCTTTTAAATCTTAACCCTTGATTCTCCTGACCTCAGTCTTATTGATTTTAACCATTTTCTTAATAAATGAAATTCCCAAAGTGTTTTTTGTTCTGTATGTCTGTCTTGACAAGATTCTAAGACCTATGGAACAGCGGCTGTCTCTTATGTGCATTTGTACAGTACTGAATGCATCTAGTAACGCTATAGGATTGATAAGTACCGTAGTAGTAGAATATGGGGGTGGCACTGCCTCAACCTCATTTTGCCTTTTTTCTTAATCTTTTCAAGACTACAGCAAAGTATTGTAGTTATCATGTTAATCCACGTGAATCTGAAGAAATAAGGCTCAATAAATTAGTTGCAGATAATGCTTTTTAAAACTGGACTAACTCGATACATCTGAAAGTAGCTTTTGAGATCTATGCTTCAGATCATCAAGTCAATGCACTGTTTCTTTACTGAAGAACAAGGAACAGGAGGGGAGGGGAAATTGCAGAAAGGGAGAGATTGTATTAGGGAGCAGAGCAACTCTTCTCTACTCTGCTCTGTGTTCTGTCCACTCCTGCCTCATATTCTTTCCTTCTCATCATAATCATCATTTATTTTTTTCAAGCTTTTCCAGCCAGAGAGTTCAAGGTATGTTACAGATAATATACTGGAGTAGACATGAAACATGTTGGTGACCAATGACATCGAGGTTGCTATGGTTACATGATTAGGCTCTAAAATGTACATGGTTACATAGTGGGGAAAGAGATTCCTAGCATTTAGTCAATGTGGTACAGATATCCTGAGATGAAGAAAGTTTGTTTTCAAAAGAGAATACTTTTTCATTACATTTATCCACAACAGCCTCCTAGTAAACAATTCTTTCTGCAGACTTTAGAACTACTTTATGCTGAAGTTCAATTTTTGCAACTACTAAAGCTTCAAGCTCAGCAAAGGCTTGTAATAAACATCCAGAGTTTCCCCTTGAGATTGATCTTGAGGCAAGGAAGCCTCTGAATCTTGCAATTCTCCACTCAAGCCTCATCCCTTTCCTTTCTCTTCTCTGTTCGCTGCTGCCTGGGAGGGGAGCGGATGGAACAGAAAGCACAGGGCTCTTAGATAAACTGCCATATTTCATTAACCCTTACCCCATACTCTCAGTTGATGCAGGATAGTAGAACTTTTACTGTACTTAGGAAAGATACAGAGAGTAGTGTAGGGTTAAGAGACTGGGGAAAAGACATGGCAGTGAGGAGTAGATGGTATTGTTTTAAATATGGGAATTTATATACCCATCTGCTAGGAAGCCAGAGAGGAAGACAACTTGGAAGATTAGATGGACCAAATGGCCCTTATCTGTTGTGATTATCATCTACTATGTTCCCTGGTGACATACCAAATCTCCAGACCTCGTTAAAATTTTGAGACTTCCGCCTTGGCTCTTTATTGAACATAAGAACATAAGAAATTGCCATGCTGGGACAGACCAAGGGTCCATCAAGCCCAGCATCCTGTTTCCAACAGAGGCCAAAAACCAGGCCACAAGAACCTGGCAATTACCCAAACACTAAGAAGATCCCATGCTACTGATGCAATTAATAGCAGTGGCTATTCCCTAAGTATAATTGATTAATAGCCATTAATGGCTATTATGTAGCTAATAATGGCTACATAATAGCCATTATTGGCTACATAAGCATACTGATGCATTTGCATTTCCATGTTTTGAAAAATAAGACCCAATGGGGCAGATTTTAAAAGCCCTATGTGCGTAAATCCAGGTGGATTTACATGCGTAGGGGGGTTACGCACGCCGGGCCTATTTTCAAAAGGCCCAGAGGCGCGCGTAAATCCCTGGGATGCGTGTAAGTCCTGGGGCTTGAAAAAATGGGCGGGGCAGGGAGGTCTGGGGCGGAGTGGGGGCATGGCCAGAGGCCTCCATATGGCCGCTGGGCCGGGGGATCGCACGCTGGCACTTGGCTGGCGTGCGCAAGTTACTTCCACAACAAAGATAAGGGGGGGGGGTTCGGGCTGGGGGGGGCGGGACAATTAGGGGAAGGGAGAGGAAGGTGGGGGAGGGAACAGGGAAAGCCAGCTGGTCTCCCCGAGGGCTCGGCATGCACAAGTTGCATAGTGTGTACCTCCTTGTGTGCGCCGACCCCTGATTTTATAACATGCACGCGGCTGCGCACGCATGATATAAAATCGGGCGTACCTTTGTGCGCGCCGGGTAGCGTGCACAAATGTACGCCGCGCGCGTACGTTCTAAAATCTGCCCCAATATGTTTATGCTTCTTGTACAATCTTGAAATTTTACTTTGTTCTTCTATTTTTTCAGATATTTTGGTTATTGTTCATATTTGTTCTTAAATTACATGTTAGGTATGAAAGTGAGGTGTAACGTTTGATCGACTGCGGGACGGTCCCATGACTGGCTGCACTCTCCCTGCACACCGTCAAATACAGTCGTGGCTGGGACGCCATTATTCTCTGTCTTCCCCCGCTCTTCCGGCACTGCCCCTAGGCATGCGTGTGCAGCGCATGCGGGCCTATGAAGGCCCCATGGCGGGAAAGGCCGGCAGAGGTGACTCCCGAAGATGTCATGTGGTGGGGTATTTAAACCCTTGCAGCGCTTCACTCCATACGTCAGCAACAGGTCCTCCTGCCAGCCTGCAGTGCTTGTTGCTGTTCTTTGTGCCTCATTGTTCTGTTTCACCTTGAGATCCTGCTGTTTCTCCTTGCCGTGCCCCTGTCTTGCCTTGTTGCCTCTGTGTCTCCTTGCCTTGCTCCTGCCCTTTTCCGTCTCTCTGTTGCCTTGTCCTGTCCATCCTGTCCTGTCTTGGTCCTCCGTGTCCATCCTGCTTCATTCTGTCTGTCTTTACCTGACGCTTGGTACTGACCTTTGCTACGGACTGGACCCGAACCGCTCTCTTGTCTGCCGCCTGGTACTGACCTCTGCTACGGATACCGGCTATTCCTTGTATTTCTGCCTGCCCTGACCTCGGCCTGGATTCTGGCACTGATCCTGGCTGCCTCCCTCGACCTCTGCGTGGACCCAGACCCAGTCTCCTTGCTGCCAAACCTGACCATTGCCTGTACATAGATTCTGTCAGACCACCCCTTAGGGACACTCACCTAAGTCCTGACGGCCCCTGGAATCCAAGGGCTTAACCTGCGGGGAATGGGGCTGGTATAGGTGAAGCCCCAGCTCCAGTAAGGGTGTGTCCACCAGCTGTCGGCATGGGCCTAATAGGTTCGCCTACTACGCTGTGTCAACCATGCCACAGCCCAAGGGCTCACAGCTGTGACATGAGGAAACGTGCAATCATTTAATTAGCACTTTCTTTTTATATTGCTTGAATTTACTGAGGAGCAAATGAATACGTATTTAGCACTTAGTGTTTTTGCATTTAATATATGTTTTTAAGTTACAGCTGTCCTAGGGGACTATAGATGAGGTGTGAAAGCGAAGAACATAATGAAGAAACAGTTAATATTTGGCATCACAAATTATAATTGCTGCTAAATATGGAATAAAAAAGGAGCAATTAGAATATATTTAATGAACAATTTGCTACAAATTATAACGTATTACCACATTTTACAGTCATAATCAAAAACATGTATTTTTCTAATAAGTATCAGTGAAAAGTAGTTAAAACAAGTCTAGAACTGCATGCCAACTTCAAAGAGTGTATTTTATAACTTCATATCTTGCTCCCGAGTGAGTGGCTGGTTGTGTGTGCTCAGGGGGTGGATGAGTTATACATGTGTGCATGGGGTGTAGAAGTGGGAGTATGTGTAGGGTTGAGAGTTGTGTGTATGTGTGTGTGTATGTGAGTGGTGGTTGGAGAAGGGGAGAGTGTGTATGCTGTATGTGTGAGAAGAGCATGGGTATAGATGTGGAGTGGGTAATAGGATATCCCACACTCTCTTATACGCTCCTCACCCTGATCTCTCTTTTCCCCACACTCTACCCTTCCCTCATTTTTCTCCCTCTCTCTCCCACACCCACTACCCACTCATTCTCTCAGCTCCTCCTCCACCCTCTCTCCTCCCCACTTTCTCTCCCTACTTCTCTTGATTTCTCCCCAGCCCCTTTCACTTTTCCTCCTCCTCACGCTTACCCAACCACCCTCTCAGCCCATCCTCTACTCTCCTTTCTTCTTAACCTCTCAATTGCTCCCCCCCTTCCTTCATGCTCTCCCTTCCTCCTGTTTATCTCTGTGCTGTCAGCAGAATAGCAGACAGTGGCATCAGCGGGAGGGATGCATACATGGGCGTACCTCAGAACCCTGGGTTTGACCCGCAGACTTCAGAATTCTAAGGTAACTGCTGGATGTCTGGACAAACCCCAAAATGATCTAGGCGCTGCAGTGAAGTGTCTGCGTGTCCCCAGAAGAAGTCCAGCCACGTGGGCCTGTGTGGGTGGAAAGAAGGAGGAGCAATCACGGTGTCTGAAAACGCTGAAAGAAGGAGGAGGAGAAGGCCCAAGAAGAAGCAGGACCTGCATTGACCTATGTAGCAGAAAGAGAGAGGAGGAGTTCTTTGGTCAGAGAGGCCCAGAGAAGGAGGCTGCTGCTGCCACTGGTGGGTTCCAGAGGGGAGAGAGAGAGAGTGTATGAAAGTGAGTGTGTTAGAGAGAGAGGGAGAATTTTAGGGAGAGAATGAGTTTGTTAGAGAGCACGAGAATATCAGAGAGAGTGAGAGATTGTATGAGTGTGAAGGTATGTATGAGAGTGAGTAATGGAGTTAGTGTGCTAGAGAAAGTGAGTGCCTGTGGGAGCCCTTTTCACAGCTGTATTTCTTTATAGCCCTAGCACTTGATAGCCATAAACAATATGGCGCTGGCCAGCCATGAAGACAGTGCCATTTTTAAATGGGAGCTGGTGGTGCAGGAGCATCTGGGGATCACTCCTACCTCTTTCCTGATGAAAGACCCCCATGGAAGGGATAAGTGGGGTCTGGGGCAGCCCCAGTCCAGGCTAACGCCCAGTCCAGGCTAACGTGCGGCAGAGGGCAGAGGGGCTAGGGGAGGCCCATCCCTTTTTTTTCAGGGAAAGATGGGGGGGGGGGGGGGGGGTGGATGGAAAGGCCTGGGATGACCCCAGCTCAGTGCTGGGCAGGGGCCCAGGGAGAACCTGTTTTGGTTTCTTTTCTGTAACTTTAATGTTTATTTTACTTCAGCAAACAGTACAAACCAAAATAAATGTGAAACAAACCAAAACACAAATGAAACCCTACCTCCCCGAAACAAAAAACAAACACATTTTTTGTGTGCACATCCGTACCTATTACTTGTGCATCTTGATAACCGCCAGGTGTTGCTGTTGTGTGAAAGTTGAGATTCCCTTCCCCTGGAGAATAGGAATGATGATTCCACCATATCTGGGCCCTGCTGGCCAAATAAGCAGAAACTGGGTTCAGGACTCAAACCTTAGTCTTCCTCATTGGACCAGCCCTCTAAAGATGATTTTTAAATATAATTAATTGTCTATATTTGGTATTAGTTGATATACTATGTTACATTGACCTAATCACTAGGCCACTTCTTCCTCTTTCTGGTACCTGGCTAATAGCTGTGGGCTTTGTAATGCCATAAAAGACCAAAGCTTGTGTGGCACCCCTGTGGGTTGGCCACTAGATGTCACTAAGTCCCTGCATAGAACCCACTTTAGTTTCTATGGGCCTTCCATCCCTCTCAGCCCAACTGGAGAGCTGAGGATTGGTTGCCTGCTCCTATTTATTCCAGCCATGTGTTTGTGGGTATATGTGTATATGAGAGAGTATGTGGGTGTGTGTATGAGAGGATGCTTGTGTGTGTGTATGAGACAGTGAGTGTATAGAAGAGTGAGTGTGTGTCTGTGCCTATGTATATATATGAAAGGGTGCATGTGGGTGCGTATGTGTTAGAGGCTGCCTGTAGACATGTATGAGAGGTGCCTGGGGGTGGGGGTGAGAGAGAGGAAGCATGTGTGTGTGTGTGCCTGTGTGAGACAGGAATCGTGTTCAAGAGATACAGAAGAAGTATGTATGTGTGAGAGAGAGAGAAACGGAGGAAACGTGTGTGTGTGTGTCTCTTTAACACACACACACAAGCTCCTTCTGTCTCTCACCAAGTGTGTATGTGTGAGAGACAGAGGAAGAATATTTTGTTTGTGTCTCTATGTGTGTGTGTACCCAGAGTTCACAACAATTTCAGGGTGACAGGTATGGAGAGTGGGGGATTTTTAAAATTCTTATTAGTTTTAATCACTGGGTATTATTTGATGTCTGCTGTTTTGAAATATTTTATCAATGTTTAGAAAATTTAAAAAAATGTGTACAGGAGCTTCTAATTATTGAATAGTATTCTATTCATCAGCTGTTTTGAAATGTATATTTTTAGTATGCTTTCACTATTCTTATTGATTTATATTTCTTGATTGTATTGTTTTGAGGAATAGTGATTTTCTGCTTTTTCCATTGTTGCACTGTATACAGAATCTGGCTTGTGGTTTCCAGTTCAGTTTTTGTCTGCATGTGTGCATGTGTGAGAGAGAGAGAGAGAGAGAGAGAGAGAGGAAGCATGTCTGTGTGTGAGAGAGATACAGAGGAAGTGTGTGTGTCTCACATACACATATGTTCCCTTTGTCTCTCATCAAGCATGTACGTGTGTGTATGAGAGAGAGGGAGCATATTGTGTGTGTGCATGTATGCTCCCAGTCTACATCAATTTTAGGATGACAGGTATGGAGAGCAGGAGATTTTTAAAATCCTTATTAGTTTTAATTATTGGGTCTTATTCAATGTGTCTGCTGTTTTGAAATATTTTATCTATTTTAGGAAATTTTAAAATTATATATTTGGGGGGGGGGGGGGGTGTTTTTCAAAGAAGTATCTTCCCCAGGTGTCAAATACTCTTGGTTCACCTCTGCTCACCTTTACTATTTCTTTCATCCTCATTCCACCAAAATGTTTTTGTAAGTCTCTCTATGCACTCACCACTCTTAAGTTTCAACTGTCGAGTTTACAAAAAGCTGCTAACTCCTTACTCTTTCACAGTTCCCTCTTTCCAGGTTTCATGTTAGTTGATTGATTTGGACATTGCTCCCTCTATGGGCCCTTCTGTGTGTATGCATGGGGTGAAGAAAGTGAAAGGAAATCATAGACGGAGTTGTGTAGCTTTGGGCTAACTGATCAATCAGAGGGAGATAAGAAAGAGGATGTGGAGGTGTCAAAAAGTACAATTATATAACATCACATTCCAATATACTTATCAGATAACAGAACTGCCTTTTACTAAGGCTCTATCCATGCATGTGGTACACGGCATACTCGATTCAAGAATGAAATCAAATTACAATTAATTTCCAGTTCCAAGATGATTTTACATTACATTTACAAACTGAATCAAAGCGACATAGAGAAAAGCACTCTATAGTATTGCATAGTTGCTATTGTGTCCAGTTTCAGAGGCCATACCACCTGAAAGAGGACCAGAAAACAGCTACCATTGGTAGAATTTTAAAACATTTAAAAAAGACCTAAAAACATTTTTATTCCGCAAACTCTATTCTAACTATCTGACACCTGATCATCCCAGCCCTCAACAGAACTCGCAAGCATAATCCTCTTCTTCATGCTCCCCTGATGTACCCTCCTTTTTCACCCCTCCCTGCTCTCTCACTTGATTCATTAAGTTCATTGAAAATGTTCTCCTCACTATTCTGTTATTCAACTACTAAGAAAAAATGTTTACTGTTCACAATACTCTACTGTTCCCAACTACCATGTTAACTCCATTTGATTGTACGCTAATTGCATATTTTGTATGATAATTGCATATTTTGTAAACCGTTATGATGGCTCAACCGAATAACGGTATATAAAACTCTACAAATAAATAATTAAATAAACAAATAAATAAATAAATATAGAAACTATACCACAGCCCTACGAAATGAGCGGTAAGGACCTAAAAGAAGAGACAGGGGAGAGACTCAAAGGCAAAAATAATGTACAAGAAGCAAATAGCTTTCAGAAGACAGGAATTTCTAGACTAAGAGGTCATGATATGTAGATCCAGAAGGGCAGCCTCAAGAGTAACATTTTACTTTTTTTTTCACAGAAAAGGTGATCATAATCACTGCTTCAGGTCCCATTGTGATCCAGGGGCTGCCTGCCATCATCCCTGCTGTTTCTGGTTGACCTCCTGGCTAGCCTTGGGCCCTGTAGACATAAGGAGTTAGTTTGCCTCTGCAGTCCCTCCATGGAGAAACAGACTAGGGGGTCAGGGCTCTTTTTTCCTCTGCTCCTCTCCCTATTCTCAGAATCAACACCTAATTCCCAAAACTAAAGGCCCTTTTATTTGCAGCCACTCCTTGCTGCATGAAAAATGCAGTCCAGGGCAATGCAGGTAGAGTAGCACAAACTGAAAACACTCCCCGCTCCTTGGCTTTAGAGGCAAGCAACACATCTCCAAAGAAAAAAAGCCTTTTGTAGCCAGTTACAGAAAAACTTAGTCCAGGGAATGCAAGTAGCCTGAGTTGTCAACACTCCTATTCCCTTTCCCTAGAGGTAAGCATAAATTCCAAAAACAAATATAGTTCAAAGGTTTTAACCAAAATTCCTTCTGAGGGAAGCTCCTGCTCCTGCTTCCAATGACTGGGGTTCCTGAAGAGAACCTCACCCCTTTATTGCAATGTGACTAGAGACCACTTCAGATCCCCTCCCCTGGAGTCCCCTGTCACATGACTACCTCATGGGTCACAGGGACTTGTAAATCCTGCCATAACCCTCCCTCTGGGAGTTTTCTTCTCTATCTCCAGTCCCTGTGAAGGTGTGGCTGATTTCTATTTCACCCCTTCCCTAGGATATATAGACACATGAAGCTACCTCTCAGTGAAAGTGGTGGACGAAACAAAATTCAAGAAAGCCTGGGATAGGTATAGAGGATCCATAGTTCTGAAGAAGTGTGGGAAAATCTGTGTTTGATGGCACTGCCAAGAGAGGCAAATTGAGAAGAATAGGTGGGCCCAATGATCCTTCTCTGCTAACATATTCTGTATTTCCATGTTTGTAAACAAGAAGAGGTTCACCAAGACCAATCTTCCTATTAGTTGTTATCTCTACAAGATGATCCTGGTGAAATGGCGGTTCCACCATTCAATTGAAAGACAACATCACTATCTTGTGAATAAAATTAGACCCAACGTTGACATTTGAGGGTCAAATTTCGACTCTTGTTAAGCAATTTTTCTATTATCTATGGCTGATATGATGGCTTAAGCCTTTCCTTGAAACTCAGGATCTCATGTCTCTTACTTATTAACTTATCTTGTCAGACTGTTATAATTCATTACACCATAGTCTGTCCTAACTAGTACTTCATAAACTTAAAATAGTCCAAAACACTACAGCTAAGTTAATATTTGGAAAGAAGAAATATGACCATGTGACTCCACTTTTAAAAAAACTTCCTTGGCTTCCAGTCTCATATCACATACAGTTTAAAACAGATTATTTGGAATTCAAAGCATTGCACAACATATCTGGCAAACTTGTTGGTTCCTCATTATTCTTCAAGATCTTGGTGTTCATCTCAATCTGAATTGCTGAGAGTTCCATGATCAAGAAACATTTGGTTGGAACATACCAGGGAATTGAGCTTTTCCTTTTTAGGACCTAATCTCTGGAACTCCTTACTGTTACTTTTCTTGATTCATAAGTATATGGTAAATTCAGAAAAGGACTTAAGACTTGGCTTTATAAGAGACTCTTTGAAGATTCTATTGATTGTGTAATTGTTCTTTCCTGTTGTTTTTATACTTCTGTTAAGAATTTCTGATTTTATCATGTTTAATTTTAATTTATTATATTACAAAACTTAGTTTTATAAATACTTTATGTATTTAGATTTATAATTTTATTTTATATTTGTTTCTCTATTATTAATGTATCACCTTTTTAATTTACATTTTATGTTTGACCTTTGTATATTATACTATTGTTATTTGGTTCTTTGTACATCGCTTTGATTGCCTACAATAGAAAGGTGAAGCATCATATCTATTAAACTGAACTAAGTATACTATGCAACTATTGTCAATTATGTTGCAGTGAAAGAAATATTTTTCAACTCTAACATGTTAAGGATAAGTTTTGGGTTCAGCACTTTTTCCTTGTGTCTAACTACAAAATCATATTTATCTTTTTCCTCTAAAATCGTGTTCAGTTTGCTAAATTGATTAATGCTGAAATGCATGTTAAATGCAAAATTTGGTGCTAAAGGGGTAATTTTCAAAGCTATTTACAAACAGAAAATCCAGTCTTATTTGTGCAAATGGTCTTTTAAAAATTATCCAGGGGGGCTGCGTGTGCAAAAGACACGCAATAGTGATTTTGCATGGATTGCTACATGCACCACAAAGAGGGTATCCGGGAGGGGAGGGGGAAGTGGGGGTGGAAACATGATTTGTACCCATTCTTTTGATTTCTGAAAGTATGTGTGTAAATATGTATGCATAAAATTTCACCTGCTCCCAAGCACTAGATCTGCATACAAAGGCAATTTTTTCAAAGTGATTTTATGTGCACAAATTCATTTTGAAAATTGTGCTAATGTGACCAGAAAATGAAAAAAAAAATAGTTACCTAGTTGGGAGAGCTAGAGATCCCCTTTGGCAGTGATGGTTGCTACCGCCGATATTTTGAAGCAGCAGCAGGAACCCTAGGAACAGTGCCATTACTGTTAGATAGCCTGCGGATTCTCCAGAAGTGAGGGCCATGGTGCCGGAGTGACGGTGATGTCACTTTCAGTTTTGCAGCCAAACTGTAAGAAGCAATAACATTTTTAAAAAGGGAGAAAAAAACAAAATAAAAGTCGAACACTCCCTCCCCATAGGGAGGCTTCTTAAGTTTTCTGGGCCACAGTTTCAAAATGGCGGCTCAGGTCAAAATTGTTAAAAATACCTTTAATAAATAGATTTATAAAACGTTAGGGTCAAGGCTCAGTTGGGGAGTTGTGTGGGACCTGCATTCTGACCATGGATAGGGTTTTTGTGGGTCTAGAGATGAAAATAATCAGTGCTTCCAATCTCCATTAAAGTGCCTAAAGCCATGAAACTGGGCAAAATAGTTCACAAGGAACCCAGGATTCCCCTCCCTGGAGAGAGAGACCCCCAGCTTGAGCTTTAACTTAATTAAAAAATGTCAAGAAACCTGGCTATAGCAAATAGCCTGTCTGCTGCGTTTTGAGGAAAATTTGGTGCAATAGAAAGTGGAGGGGAAAAAGAAACTTCATAGAAGCCTTTCAAAGTAGTTGTTTAAAGTAATTTGAGCGAAAAATAATGTTAACGCCTGATTTTATCGTCAAATTTACCTCCGATCCACTCATTTGCTAGAATTTGCTTTGGGATTTTGCTTTGGCTTAACTGGATTCGGGCCTGGCAGCATTCCAAGTTGTTTAGAGTTTCCACTCTGCGTGGGAAACTGGGGTAAAGAGGTTAGCATAGGAACACCTCAGTTTCTAAAGTGCTTTGGCTTCATTCGGTTTATTTAAGACTAAACAGTTGGTTTAAAGAGCACTAAAAATCCTTATCCATGATAGTTATCCAACGCAGGGGGGGTAAGGGATGGTTTATACAGCAATAAATACCTCCCCCGAGGACCCCTGGGTACTATTTTCTTTTATGTTGAATATGTTTATTAAGTGATCCAACAAAACAACAGAACAGAATACAATAGGCAACTAAACAAGGTAACATCCAACGAACTCCACCAAGCAACAATAGAGAATTCAACCCAATAAGGGTGACCTTGCAGCAAATTATAAGGATCATCACTTAGTTTTATCTCCAGAAGCGGGCATCCGCCCCCCGATGCAGAGCGGCAAGGGCCCCTTTTACTTCCCCCCACCATGCTAGGGCCCCGCCGCGTCTGCACCGCGAGCGTCTGACCCCTCCCAGTATTTCCCTCCCCCCCACCCCTCCCCCCACCCCGCAATCCATGACCTCCAAGCACACAGTTCAGGTTTCATGCCGTCACAACAGCTGAGTCATTGAGCACCAGACTTCTAGCGCGAGGAGGCAGCTTCTGAATGTAAGGTTCCCAAGTCTGAAGAAATTTTCCTCGGGCTGCCGTGGACACTCTAGCGGCCAAACTGTCGTATTGCAGTAGACGGTGAAAGTGTATCCGCCACGTCCAGAATGATGGTCCCGTCGGCTCCATCCAGTGAAGGAGGATAACTTTTTTCCCCACCAGTCCAGCTTTTTTTAGCATGATCCTAGAGCCCAAACTTGGGACCAAAAAGCGTGTTATGCAATGAAACAACCAAAGATAGGGAGAAAAAGGCAGACGCACCCCCAGCAACCCCTCTAAATAACCCACAATTCGTTTCCAATACCGTTGGGTAGTGGGGCACGACCAAAAAACATGGACTATTTTCTTTTAAATCATCAACCGAGAATGAATACCCCGTGATGAAAAAGATATTACTGGTTGTAGGGTTTTGGGCCGAGCAGCAGCTGGCGCAGCTCTAGCTCTTTCACAGGGCCTGTTTTGGTGCTTCAGGAAAGCAGAAGCCTCGGGGAAAATAAGTGCACAGAACTTTGAATACATATGATGCATGAATGGAAGGGACTGGGATCTGTTTTTTCTATTATATCCCTGGAAGATAGAGGCAGGAGCTCTAATTATTGTTAAATGCACAGCTGAAGGTACAAGTTTATTGATTCAGCTTATTGAGGAAAGGAATTTGTGGATAACATTGTAAAGGGATTTGAAAGCCAATATTCAGTTTGCTTTAATATTGTCTTTTCCGATAACCAATACCTATCAATTGAAGCACTTCTAATGGGGTTGCTTTCGTTCGTTATGTGGGAGAACGATACGCATAGGGGCGGATTTTCAGAGCCCTGCTCGCCGGTATGCCTACATTCAAAGAGGCCTACTGGCGCGCGCAGACCCCGGGACTCGCGTAAGTCCCGGGGTTTTCGGAGGGGGGCGTGTCGGGGGCGGGCCCGGTCGTCACGGCGTTTCGGGGGCGTGTCGGCAGCGTTTTGGGGGCGGGTACGGGGGCGTGGCTACGGCCCGGGGCGGTCCGGGGGCGTGGCCGCGCCCTCCGTACCCGCCCCCAGGTCGCGGCCCGGCGCGCAGGAGGCCCGCTCGCGCGCGGCGATTTACTTCTTCCTCCGGGAGGCGTAAATCCCCGGAGAAAGGTAAGGGGGGGGTGTAGACAGGGCCGGGTGGGTGGGTTAGGTAGAGGAAGGGAGGGGAAGGTGAGGGGAGGGCATTAGAGGATTCCCTCCAAGGCCGCTCCAATTTCGGAGCGGCCTTGGAGGGAACGGGGGTAGGCTGCGCGGCTCGGCGCGCGCCGGCTATACAAAATCGATAGCCTTGCGCGCGCCGATCCAGGTTTTTAGCAGATACGCGCGGCTCCGCGCGTATCTGCTAAAATCCAGCGTACTTTTGTTTGCGCCTGATGCGCCAGCAAAAGTAGGCCTATTCGCGGAGTCTGAAAATCCGCCCCTTAGTGCAAGCCCAACAATCTCTGCTCAGCATTACCAAAGAGTTTTACCAGTTGGTGCAGTCTGCCGAATCTCACTGTGACAAGGTTTAACTGCAGACAGGGGGCGGCCCAAGACAAACTGCTGACTGAAGCGAAGGATGAGATGGTGCTCCCCCGCCCCTCCCCCCCAGAAAAGGCACGGCCCAGCTCAGATCATCAAGAAGACCAAGGTTGATTGGGGGGGGGGGGGATGTCTCTTTGTAGTTTGGCCCTTTGGATGATTTGAAATGCCGCAGAAGGCAGGGAGCAGGGGTTCCAGACGCGTTCCCAGAGGAGCAGCAGATAGAGCGTCAGTGATAATATTTCTAAGGAGCTGGTAACCCTGCCACACTCCCAGCAGCCCTGAGACCTGCCTCCCACCTTCTCCCCAGCATTTGCCACCTGGAGGAGATGGGTAAGTGGGTGAGGGACCGTGTGTGGCGCACTTTCCGGGCCAGTCTATGGGTATTAGGTGTCCTGGGCGATCCTTACAGTCTTGCAACGCCCCTCCCCCAGGCCCAGAATACACACAATTAAAAATTATGCATTTTATAACAGATTTTCCATGAAAAAGGACCTTCAAAGCATAGTTTTCTGAAGTAAACATATCGCAGCAACATGTATATATTATTTTTTACATGCACTGCTATGGTTCCAACCACTGTAGTGCATGCAGAAAAGACACTTCGAACCCCTATGGTATTTGTCTTATTGTAAAGCCTGTTGGGTGCGGGCTTGGCCCTCAGAAAGCCCCAAGGAAACTCAATTATAATATAGTAAAGCTCTCACACCAAAACAGCGCTAACTGCCAGCATGCACACAGTAACAACCTTACCTACGAAAAGGCAATACTGCAAATATTACCACTCCAATACACCTTCCATCAAGAAAACAGAACAAGCTAAACTGCTATAGATCCTTACCCAGAAACTACACACATCTAAAGAAACTGCGCAGAAACCTTACCTCAGTCACACGTGCAGAATACAGACATTCACCAAATATACAATAAAAGTGATCATAAAGTACAGACAGACACGTGCAGACAAAATCTGAACTGGAAACCACAAAAAGCCAGACTCTATGCAGTGCAGCAATGGAAAAACAGAAACAATACTCTTCCTCATAAAACATAATAATAAAATCAAGAACTATAACATGGCAATTATAACAGTAAAAACATAATACTAAAAAAGAATACATATTTTAAAACAACTGACAAATTGATCATCATTCAATAAACATAAACATTTTTTAAAAGTTCTGAAAAACCAATAAAATATTTCAAAACATCAGACACTTCAACCATCTCCTAATAATTAAAAGCAATAGGAATAAAAAATTGCATGCTCTCCATACCTGGGAACTTTGATTTCCAATCACCCCGAGATTGTTGTGTTAGTGGGGGAAGGGGGCTGCACACAAACTTTGTCCCCTCTCAAATACCATATTCTCTAACACACATTTGTACATTTTCACACACATACACACATAGGCTTGCACTCTCTCAGATGTTTCCTCACACACGCACACACACACACACACACACACACACACACACACACACATTCTCTCTTCTGCCCCTCTGGAGCTCAGAAGCAGCAGCAGCAGCAGCTTCCACCTTCCACCCACACAGCCGATAAGACTCCTCTTTTTTCCTGAAGCGTGGGCTGATGCAGCTCCTGCTCCTTTCTTCTGGCCATGCATGCCAGCACTACTCCTACAGCTTATGGCTGCAGTGGTTGTGCCTCTCTCTTTCCACCTGGGCAAACCCTATACACATACAATATAATATTTCCTTTAACAGTCCCACGCAGGCAGGAAGAACAAGCACACACAATTATCACAGTCCTGACACAGCAGTGCTGCCCCCTAAACTATAGCAGCCTAGGCAGCCCTGTTCTATCCCACGAAAACCCCCATACATTCTTGCTCCCTCTCTAATTCCCACCCTTTCCCATCTTTCCCTCTCACTCACCTCTTCTCCTCATGCATATCCCCTTCTCTTTCCTCCCTTCTTACTCACCTCTTTACCTATTCTCACTCAGTCCCTTTCCCTTCACTCTCCTTTCACTCCTCCATCTTTTCTTCCCTTCCCTTATCACCTTCCCTCTCTCCACTCTCTTCTCACCCCCTCCACCTCTCACCCCTTCCTGCTCATTTATCCCTTCTACCCTTTCCCTCCTCTTCTCACCTTCCCTTCCCTCCCCACTCATTGACCCTCTCTTCTCACCTCCTTATCCCTCCCCTCTCTCTCACCCTCTCTCTCTACTCTTTCACACTTACCCCCCCTTCTTTCTCCCTCAGGCCCTTCCCTCCCGCTCAGCCCACTTCCCTTCCTCTACCTGCTCAGGTCTTCCTTTTCTTTCTGTCGGTGGGGTGGAAACCCCATTGACATGACACCATTGACGATGCCCTGAGATTCGTCTACTGGCCTGCATGAACAAGACTCCTCTGCAGGCCCGCAGGTGCATCATCAAGCTGCCCCATGCCAGGCTCCTCTGCAGGCCCGCAGGGGGATGGGAACCTCCATGGGTGTGTCGCTCCTCTGCAGGCCCACGGGGGGCGGGAAACTCATCAGGCGCGTCGCTCCTCTGCAGGCCCACGGCGCATCATTAAGCCGTGCCATGCTCTTCTCTAGGCCCACAGGTACGTCATCGAGCTGCACTGTGTGAGGCTCCTCTGTAGGCCCGCAGAAGGGGTGGATTTGCTTGACGTCATCCTCAGGGCTCTTCCAGGCTGCGGCATCTGAACCTGACGGGTTCTTGTCTGGTGGCAAGGTGAGGTGGTCACCACAGGAGCATTTTTGGGGGTGGGGGCACTTTTTGTCACTCCCAAAATGTTGCCGCCTGAGTTGGTTGCCTCACCCTGCCTCATGATAGAACTGCTCCTGACTGGCATAGGCTGCAGCTCTATTGCTTATAATCTTAGAACTATCAAACAATAGGTGGGTCGACATCTGGACTGGTAGGTCCCAGCAAAGAGAATTAGAAATAACAGAAGTGGCATCAGAAACTATACCTGAACCACAGTTACTGTGACAGGGAAAGGAACTTTTTTTTTTTTTACAGCGACATAAAGTGTGAAAGTAAAGAGCAGTGTAAATAACTGTTTCTCTGCAATGGATAATTGTTTTTGTCTGACGTTGCAGACATAGAAATATCTGTAAAGTACATACAGAAAATTCTTATTTGTATTAACAAAATTGTTCATTGTTACGATCCTGCCCGCGAGGAGCGCGGGCAGGCCCTCACCTCCATGCAGCCAGTCGGGCCGCTGACGCTGCTGCCTCCGCGGCAGCTCTGCTGCAGTGTCCGGGCTCCTCCCCGGCTGCCTCCAGCCCTGCGCTGCAGGGTCTGCCCACCGGGAGCCTTCCCCTGTGGCTGAGTCAGCTGTGTCAGCCCCTGTGTCTCCCCGACGCGTCTCTGCCGATCCCGGGGCTTTCAGCCAGCAGGGAGGCCGTCCCTGCTTGTGCCTGCTTCTGCCTGGGTCCTCGACCGGCAGGGAGCCGTCCCTGCTGGTGCCTGCAGTTTCCCACAGCTCCCTGCAGCCAGCCTTACCTCTCTGCCTGCAGCCTGCTACAGCTCCCTGCTCGTCCTGCAGCCAGCACTTCTCTCTCTCTGCTTCAGTCCTGGCGGCTGGGAGCCGCTCCAGCAACCTGCCTTCACCCAGCTCTAGCCCAGGGCTGCTCCGCTGCTTCCCTGGGTTTTCCACGTGGCTGAGGACGCCACCAGCTTCCAGCACTCATCTCTCCAGCTTCCTAGGGCGCGAGCGCGCGCCTCTCGTCTGTTCTTCAAGGGCCAGCCAGGTGTGGCCCCTGCTGGCTCCTCCCTGGGCGTTGTCCACCTCAGCTCTACAAAGGGATTCAACGTTCAGTCTGTCTTTGCCTTCGCAAGGAGCTGGTCACTCCTGAGACCCTCGTTCCAGGAGCTGCCTTGAGTTCCAGCCTTCTGCAAGGTCAAAGTGTTCTTTGTTTTCCGTCGGAGCTTCTTGTCCAGTTGTTCCAGTCCTGATGTTTCTAGTTGTTCCAGTCCTGATGTTTCTAGTTGTTCCAGTCCTGATGTTCGCTTGTTCCTGTTCCTGCCTTGAGGTTCGATTCTTATCCGGTATCCATGATCCAGTCCAGATATTACAAGCCTTGTACCTCGATCCTGAAACTCGCCTGAAAGCTAAGTACCTTGCCTTGAATCTCCTGAAAGCTAGCATCTTGATCCTGTGTCCTCCAATGTCCTGGTACCTCGCGGCAAGCCACGCCGTGGTCCGTGACCAACCCTCGGGGCGGGCTGGTTAGGGCCATCTGTGATGCAAGCCATGTACCTCGTTTCTAAGTCTCTGAGAAGTCCTTGTTCCTGACCCTGTCTCCTGCCTTGGCTGCCGGTGTGCAGCAATCCAGCTTCTTCCCTGTTGCCTTGATGTCGGTGCCAGATCCAGTTCCTGATCCAGTCCCATATGTGCTGCCCTTCGTCTTTGTCTGGCTCCTGAGCCTTCTGGCTTGTTGGGCCCTGGAGTGGCCAACAGGTGGGATTTGTCCCTGTGCTTTGGAGCTTCCCTTCCTGCCAGCCGACGGGGCTTCGGATGTCAGTATCCCAGCATCGGAGTTCGCTTCGCCTGGATCTCTCCTGCATTTTCCGTTCTCTGCGTGGTCCATGACCTGCCCTCCAAGGCAGTGTTGGGGACGCGTGGGACAGGGTGGCCCGTGTCTCAGTCCCAGGAGTGGTCTGAGCAGGGTACCCTGAGGGACTGTGCTCAAGTCTCCCTTCAGTCCTTGTTCCTGAGTCTACATCTGCACCTTCAGTACCTCGCTTCTGAACCTACCTCAGCATCTTCAGTACCTCGCCTTTGAATCGACCTCTACACCTTCAGTACCTTGCTTCTGAGTCTACGTCTGCACTTCCAGTACCCTGCTTCTGAGTCTCGTCTGAATCTATGTTCCAGCCTTCGCTGTCCTGGCCTCCATCCGGCCTGCCGCTTTGTGCCGTACCCTGCGGCAGGTCCGAAAGGGCTGGGAACAGTCGGAGGACTGTTCACAAGACCAACATTGCGTTGTTGGGTCTTCCGAAGCGTGCAGGTCCGGAGGAGGGCCTGTCGCCTGGTCATCACTCCAGTCTTGCTTCCGTCCTACCCATGCTCGGGCATGCCACGCCTCCCGCGGCCCTCTTTGGAATCCTCTGGGGTCGAGCCGCGGCCCAAGGACACACCTCTCTCAGGAAGTGGGATCACTCTCCGAGCGCTCCGCAACATTCATGGCAAGTTGCATCTGTTTTCTTAACCAAATATTCATTTGCTGCTAGTGGAGCTGTTTTGATGTGATGCTAGCAACATCTTTAGGTAAAAAGAACATATAAAACATTTGCTGGTGCCTTCATTAGCGGAAGTTGCAATTGGCATTGGAAGTTCCGTATATATAGATGAGAAAAGAGAAGAGTTTTTAATGTCTTGTTTAAGGTGACCTCTGACAGTCTGAAGATGTTTTGATTTGATCAAAAAGAAACTGTCTGTGAAACTGAAAAAATCCTAGTAGATCATAACATTGATGGAACAGACTTGTGTATTCCATTCTTTCAGATATGAAGGACCTGATTTATGAAAGTTTTTTGTGTTGGCACCCAATGGGAGAGAACTCTTGATAAATCCTGCCCTGAATGAGATGCATGATTTTGTTAAACATCAAAAGGGAGCGACATTGTTTGTTCAAGAGCTATGCACAACTCTGATTATAGTCAGACAAAAGCAAATGTAAAAAAGATTTCTCACAAAAATGCAATATTTCAGCAATCATTCATATTGCTGAGGGGAAAAGATGTTATGCTTTTAAGTTAAAACATCTCATCTGTTGGTACAAGTACACCATTTTCATCCTTAAAAGTTCCAAAATTTTGTTTTAAATGTAGATCAGTTTGTAAAAGAATATGATTTCGTTGAGAGCTGGACAGACTGCAGTGGCAAATAACTAACCCTGTACAGCATTTCACTTGTTCCTTAATAATGGAAAATGCTTGTGCCACAGGGAGTTAGAGCTCTGTGACCTGTGAGATTGTTGTAATTAAGGAAAACAACTGGTATCAGACAGAAATGAAGACACCACAACTAATTAGAGAGATTCTTGTACATTTGATCATGTGCACTGTTCCCCAGGAGCCAGAAGAGAAAAGAAAGACAAAGGAGTGATTTTACTAAGCTGTGAAAAGGCAAATAACATGCTCTAGTTGACAAAAAAAACACTCTCTAGTCGACGCAAAAAAGTGTGTTCAGCTGAATGCATAGTTTTACCCACACTTGGGCGAACATTTTGAGCAAGTAAATATTACTCCCAATGCAGGGAAGGAGTTTTACCTGTGCAAAATGTGTGTTTAAAATTCTGTGCTCAGCTCAGCGCCCCCGTCTGGAATTTCCATGCAACTGAGAGCATTAAGAATTCCCTCCCAATGTAGAGAGGTGTGCGGGGGCTGAGTGCACAATTTCTTAGCACTAGAAACTTTGCTCCTGGTCAGAGGTGGAGTAAAGTTTCTAATCCTGGATCTGCCGTCAGGGCTCTGCCACCACCCGCGTGGAAAATGGCATCGGCTCAACAGTGCATTTATGTTTTTAAGCCTAACCGCGATAGCCGGCTGGGAGCACAAGAAAAGGTGTCCTCCCAAGTACTCTCTTCCATTCAGCCCTCCTCTCCCAAGTCAAAACGGGCGGTCAGCCTGTGTTAACCGCGCATGTTGACTCAGTGTACGTATATTTTAACTCCCGATGCATTAGCATAGCATTAGCTTACAGAATTGGGAGTTAAAAAAAAAAGTAACCTCTGCATTAAAACTGTGTGCTGAAATTCAGCACACAGGCTCTAATGCACAGCTTATTCATTAGCCTGTCTACATTTGGAAATTTTGTACTTTATTTGCTTTTCACATTCACAAATCAGGTGCAACATTAGTAAAAAAAAAAAAAAAAAAGGGAGCTGCATCGCATGCAAATATATGCAAAATCAGTTTATTACTATGGAAACAGAGTAGCATGGCTGTGAAAAAAATTTTGCAAGCCCTGCTACTCCATGAACATTAACTGCACTTCAATAACTATAGCTAACTTTCCCGGAGAACATTGTCAGGCTAAGTTTCCTGGTGATGCTCCTGATTTGTAATTTTAAAGAAGATGCAAGGCTCTGTAGAATGTAGGGATGTGCAGAGGGACCGCATACGTTACATCGGCAAGGGGGGTCCCCGATCCGTTCATGCATTCCATTCTTATTCGTTTCCCGGCTAAAATGTAATTAACTACAATCCCCCACCCTCCTGACCCCCCAAGACTTGCCAAAACTCCCTGGTGATCCAGTGGGGTTCCGGGAGCCATCTACTGCACTCAAGCCGTCAGCTGCCAGTATTCAAAATGGCGCCGATAGCCTTTGACCTTACTACCGTGTTTCCCCGATAGTAAGACACCCCTGATAGTAAGACGTAGTGGGAATTTTAGGGGGGTCGGCTAATGTAAGACATCCCCCGAAAGTAAGATGTAGTGTTCAAAAAAAAATTATTTTTAAATACCTGTCGGAGGGCCGCGTGGGTCCAGGCGGCTGGCGGCGGGAGCCGGGTGGTCGCGTGTTAAATCTAGGCCGCGGGCGGGTGGGCGCTTGTTCCCGGGGGGGGGGGGGGGGGGCGGGTGGACGCGCGTTAGTTCGAGACGGCCGGCGGGCGGTCGCGTGTTAAATCTAGGCCGGGTCGCACAGGCGCGCATTCATTCACTGCCGGTGGGGGCTGCTTTCGGCGCTCAAGGCAGTCACATGCTGTGACGTCACGGCATGTGACTGCCTTGAGCGCCGAAAGCAGCCCCCACCGGCAGCCCCCAGCGCCGAATCGCAGGGGTCGCACAGGCGCTGTGGGCCTGTGCGCGCATTCATTCACTGCCGGTGGGGGCTGCCTCGGCAGCCCCCACTGGCAGTGAATGAATGCGCGCCTGTGCGACCCGGCCTAGATGTAACACGAGGCCGCCCGCCGGCCGTCTCGAACTAACGCGCGCCCACCCGCCCGCGGCCTAGATTTAACACGCGACCACCCGGCTCCCGCCGGCCGCCTGGACCCACGCGGCCCTCCGACAGGTATTTAAAAAAAATTTTTTTTTTTTGAACACTACGTCTTACTTTCGGGGGATGTCTTACAGGTTTTTTCCAATATAAGACATACCCTGAAAGTAAGACATAGTGGGACTTTTTGGGGTAAAAAGAAAGTAAGACGCTGTCTTACTTTCGGGGAAACACGGTATGTCACAGGAGCTACTGGTGCCATTGGTCGGCCCCTGTCACATGGTAGGAGCAATGGACAGCTGGCGCCATCTTGTGCTCCTACCATGTGATAGAGGCTGACCAATGGCACCAGTAGCCCCTGTGACATAGTAAGGGCAAAGGCTATCGGCACCATTTTGAATACTGACAGCCGAGGGCCCAAGTGCAGCAGATGGCTCCTGGACCCCCGCTGGACCATCAGGGAGTTTTGGCAAGTCTTGGGGGGGGGGGGTCAAGAGGGTGGGGGTTTTGTTTAAATTCGTTCCTTTAGACGGCCGAATAATTTGGTGAAGATTTGTTGTATTCGTGGGAATCGTGATATGTTTTGCTTCCCCACGAATACAACGAATATGGCCCTATACGTTGCGGATTGCCAATACGTTTCAAATGAATGCACACCCCTAGTAGAATGTCTCCTCCATAAAAGCTCTGTTGGAACTTGGGACAATGTTTAAGTCCCCTTGTGCCTTCTCCCCACCATCTACCATACAAAGAAGTCCAGGAAATAAGCCCTACCCCAGTGACTAATCCTGATTTAGACAATCCTGTCCTACTGGCACTGTGTTAGGGTGTACATATTTAGAGGAATGGAGAAATGGGGAGATTTGACAGTGATATTTAAATACATGAAAGGTATAAAAATTATTTAAGGATTAAGTGCTTATTATTTCCTGCACTGTGATAGCTGAATGGCTTTCATTTTTGTGCATTTATATTAATTGCAAAAACAACAGATTAAAGAGCTCTACTTTTTGTTTTAAACCCAGAAACAAAGATTTTTGCAAATAGCCAATCATTTTTTGAGTTGGCTGCATGGTTGAATCTTACAATTTCTACGCATTTGCACGCAGAGAAAAATGGAACGTCTTAACCAATGACCTGTCTGCTATTGGTCTGATGGGTCCCACTCCTCCCACTGACATCATCTTATTATTTATTAATCACAATTTGATTTCCTGCCTTTTATCTGGGACTGATTCCTTAAATGGAGTCCCCCTGCGGTGTTGGGTCATTTCCAAAGTGTTGACTCAAGGTGGGAGAGGCAGGAAGGATTGTCCCTTTGGGAGCTCCTTCATAAGTGACTAGAAGGGTCGGAGAGAGCGATTATGTATGTTTATAGAAGGTTAAGAAGAGAGGTTGGAGAAGGTTCTAATAGTTGCTCTCTTCTTGGTTGTGGAAGGTTTTTCCTTCTTTCTTTCCCTGGACTTTCTGTGAAAGATGGTGGCTGAGGTTTAAAGATGGGGAGGTTATATAATTTATGGGTATGCTGTTGTATATTTTACATTGTATTAAGCTGCATTAGTATGGCATTTTAAAGATTCATATTCAAAATGATTTGTGTGGTTAACTTTTGAGTTACCTGGACAAACCCCAAGTTTTAAATTTCATGCCTTGCTCACTGGTGAAATTTTATCCAGGTAAATCATTAGCTGGGTAAAATGTAGCTGGATAAGAAAAGGCAGGATGGGGAGTGTTTTGGTGGAAGGAATAACTCTAGCCAGGTAACTCATAAATTTATATTATTTGTAAACTGCTTTGACAGTATAAGTGGAACTGTGATCAATCAAATAAATATAATAATAATAGTCATGATATTGAGCACTAGCTGGGTAAAGTTAGCTGGGTATATCTGGTTGGGTGAATCAATGTCCTAAAGTAATTGTATCTGGGCAACTTTAGCTAAATATATTCAGTGGCAGACAGGTAGCCTCCTGCTCAGCACATCATTCAGTATGGACCTCATATTGTTTATTTTATGATGTTATTTTATACTTAATCACCACGTGCTGACTCTTCAGCCATTCAGTGATAGAGGGGGATTGACCAGATCTTTTGACAGTTGGATTATTTTAAATATATTTTTGTTTTATGTTGTATTTATTATGAATTATGTTTTTAAAATATATTTGATTATTATATTATGTATATTCACATTGTATTTTATTATATATTTATTTTCTATATTTTGTTTGTTGTAAACTGCATTGAGTGATCCTTGATGGACCAGAAAGGTGGTATCTAAACTCCAGATTGATTAGAATAGATTAGATTAAAGGAGGTCCATATTCATTATGCTATTTAGTGGACAAGTTGTCCAGCTAAAGTTAGCCAGATAGCTTGACCTGGATATTCAGTGGGATAAAGATTTCAGTGAATAACCCTGATTAAATTATCTGGCAAAACAGCTATGATAGAAGCGTACACTTTTTCTATAGCTGTTTAGTGACAGCAGAAGAGGTGGGCCCAGACGGCAGTTGGACACTACTGCGATCGGGGCTGAAGACTAAACAGAATAGAAGGTACCAGGATGGTGGAAGGATAAGGGTTGGGATGGGGGGGGAATGTGGGGAGCCCTAGAGCTTACCATATTTTGAACATTTTTACTGGACCTGGAAGTGGGTGGGGGAGCGGGGAGGAGGGAGGAGGGAGGGGGGGGGGGAAAGACAGGGCCTGGTGCTGAAATTTTTAACTTTCTTCAATGGAGGGGGATCGGGGGGGGGGGGGGGTGGAGTGGCACTACAGGCCCAGCCCACTCCTAGGGTGGAAGGAAAGGAGACAGGTTTGGCTCAGCAGGCTCATCATCTATTTTTTTTCTTTTAGTCTCATTTGACCACTTAACCAGCTTTATTCTTCTGAATATAGGCTGTTATGTCTAAAGTTATCTGGGAAATGCATGCAGGCACATCTAGATTTAGGAAAAAACGTATCCAGATAATTCCTAATATTGGAGTTAGCTAAATTATTCACCTAACTCTGTCCCTCCCTGGAAAGCCCTCATCACACCCCTTTCTAATTCGGCTAACTTTTATATAGATAAGGGGAATGTTTAAAATTAGTCATGTTGACTTGTGAGTTATCCATTTAAAGGGCTTTAAATATTGACCTCACTTAGATTAAATCATGTACAAAAGCCAAACCCTTTTCAGAACCTTCACATTCCTTTGACAGAAATCATACAGAATGGATCTGAGCAGGATTGCAGTTAAAACTCAAAACTCAAAATTACCTCTTTATTAAACCTGCTGGTACTTCATGGGGAGCAGAGCAGATATCCAGACTCTCTAACCACAGATTACAGGCGACATTTGGATCCCACAGAGACCTAAAAGGTGAATACATTTTTTGGGATCTGTTTCTAAAATTTGTCCTTTAACATATTTGTCACTGTCTCCCCAGCACACAATACCACCAATTAATTACTACATTACTCATTTATTTACTACAAATAGTTTGGCCTCTGTGCTTGAAAAAATGGTGGGGTCCAAATGAACCCTTGCAGGGAGTCCAGCTCTACCCTCACCTGAATGGGTATTGCCACAAAATATTAACTTGCATAACACACAATATTCCGATCTAACTTATGCTTCTGGTACAAAATATGACACTCAGCATGTTTTCTGTTGGTGATCTATGGGTCAGGGTATGTTCAAAGTTCACCAAAACCCCTGTTTTGTTATGCTGTGCTTAGCGGCAAAGTGCTTTGTTGCAAGAAATAAAACCTTACTTTTTTTGCCTCTAATCAGTTACTAATCTCATATGAACACCGTGCTAACTCTGCCTTCAGAAATGTTCATTATCACCTCTCACTAAGCGTTTGAACACCTTGGAAGATATGAACAATAGCCTCATGGTGACCTTCTTGATTCTGAGAAGCCAAGTCATCATCTTTTTGACCTCTCAAAAAAAGACACATGCATTCTTTTGTCTTGCATATAAGTTAGGACTTTTTTGCCCTCATTAGTAAATGCAAAAAAGGAGACACAAGAAAGAAGAAGGAACCTATTCAGAAAGAGGACAGATCTTGTATATCCAATAGACTCTGGCTCATCAGTAAATACCTCTTTTCCGCCATGGGTAGAAGGGAATAATGCACTTTACAGGGATTGCATGGAATCCTTTGCATGCTGGAGTTTTTCACTGTGGCAGGAAGGGGACAGTGGTGAGCTAATATAAGTTAGTATTTGTTTTCATGTATTAAGAATTGTGTCTGTTTAGGGTTAATAGACTTTGAATTAATTGTATAAGCTTGTATAAGTTAGTATTTGTTTGCAAGTGTTAAGAACTGTGTGCGTTTAAGGATAATAGATTTTGGATTAATGTTGTCAGCTATAAAAGAATTATGTGTTTAGGATTAATAAACATTGTATTTATTTTATGAGCTAGTATAGATTAATATTTGCCAGAATAAAGAATTGTGTGTGTTTATGTTTAAATTGTTTATTGAACAGCAACGTAGTACACAGATTCCTTTGGAGTGTAGTGGTTCTTATGCACTCCCAAGGTACAATTCCATATGCATCCAACATTAAACATTTTGAATTTTCTCCCTTTTACCCAACCCTCCCCACAATGCAGAATGATAATGAAATGTCAAGCATTTTCTGCAATCTAACAACTTACCTAATTGTGTGTTTTTAAGGAAAATAGATTTTGGATTAATTTGTGAGTTAGTAAAGGTTTGTATTTGTTTGTAAGTAGTAGAATTGTGAGTTTGTAAAGGTAGACTAAAGAAAGCTATTACTATCCCTGGGAGTGAGTAACAAGAATTGTATCTACTTTATGGGATCTGCCACGCAATTGTGACCTAGATTGGCAACTGTCACAAATAGGATGCTGGTCTCAATTGACTTTGGTCTGACCCAGCATGGTAATTCTTAAGTTCCTATGTCATATTTCTTATATGTATTTGTGCCATTATGGTTTTTTTTCCTACAGTTCAGAGAATCAAGAAAGTAAAGCTCCATGTTTGAAGAAATAATCATACTATTTTTCTTTATCATTTGAGGACTATTCTTATGATGATGATCTACATTTTCTTCCGGGGCTGATGATTACTCTAAACCTGAAGATCCCACAATAGTTTTTATATTTATTTGTTAAAATCATTTATAACCACCTACCCGACCACTGCAGACCACCAATAAGTTCATCCAGCAGTGATGGGGAGGAGTTGGTAATGCTAGCAGTCAAGATGCCAAGATCTCCAGTAGGATGGGAAAGAGGAATATCTCAATACTGAGGTGGTAGAGCAAACCTAGGGTGACAAAGTCCAGAGAACCTAAGCCACCACCCCTCGAGAACATCCTGGATGCTTCCACCGTAAAAGTCAGAAATGGCAGATGTGTGGCAAAATGGAGGCCTAAGAATGAATGAAATGAAATTGGCCAAAATAATCAAGCTAGAAGGACAAGGAGTAAACCAGGTATCTATCAGATATCATGTGAGGAGTAAGGATACAAAGGAAGAAATCTACAAGAGAGGTAAATGAATTGGATCTACATTTTTAAGTAATTTGGAAATTGGAGAGAGAGAGCATGCTTACCAACCATGTGGGAAGGAAGGTTCTACTTGCCCTGAACCATAAGGAAGGGAAGAATTGACAACATACAATTGTAATTGGCTTTATCACCTAAATTAATCCAATGGAAGTTAAAGTCACAAATTTATTAAGAAATGAGACTGTGACATCAATTTATGTATAGCGAGAATTGTAAAGAACTTTCATCAGGTTCACATTCCTCAGTAGAAATTATATTGGAATCCATCCCATGCTTCCAGTGTGATTATTGCTGCTGTGATTATCAGAGCTGTTTACATGAACTTTGAATTGGGATTTGAGTAAATGTAATGCACAGGGCCTAGAAGAGTGATCTTCCCCCTGCTTGGGAAACCTTGGATACACAGGTGAATTAATATCAGTGGGTGACTTTCATTGAAAAAAATGTGTTTGAGGTGTTTTTCCTGGGGCTATCAACCCAGAGGTTACACATTATTAGCCAGGTAGACTAAAGAAAGCTGAGAGTGAGTAACAAAAAAATAGATCTATTGTGTGGAATCTGCTTAGTACTTGTGACCCGGACTGGCTGCTGTCAGAGACAGGATGCTGGGCTCAATGAACCTAGATCTGACCCAGCATGGCATTTCTTATTTTCTCATGTATGGCTCTGGACGTCCTCTCTGCTGTGGCTTTCCTGCTTATGCTCCAGCTGATTTGAATGGAGCAGAGGTTCCCATACTAGAACTGGCTTCCCTGAAACCCAGCACCATCGGGCATTGGTTTTTTTTTTGTAATGATAGTGCATACCATTGTTTCAAAGATTTATACTCTACTGATGGCTTTTCAACAGTTAATGCGTTCTACAAAATGCTGGTCCTCTATAACTGTAAACTGCCTTCACACCTCTGATGATTTGTGTGATCTCCTATCTGAATCCTTGGGTCTGCTGCTGGGCTTGGGGTTGAGAGGAAGTCAGGAAGTAAAAGGCTAAGGGAATCCCAAATGCTCTCAATTGCCTGCTTTTCCTGAGGGCTGTTGATCTTAACCCTGGCAGGACCACTTACTGCCTCTGTAGCGATGCTAACTGCCCAGGGGTGGTGCTATCATGAGGCAGGGTGACGCGGCGGCCTCAGGCGGCAGAATTTAGAAGCGGCAAAAATTGCCCCTCCAAAACACCTCTACCGCAGCCTCTGCCTCACCCTGCCTCCAGAGTCAAACATCGGAACGGGCAGGGATAAACCAAACCCCTGCCTGATCTGCTCAGTGGCAACACACATCCCTTACACTGGGCAGCAGGAGTCGCTTTTATCCTGATGTCATCTCCAGCTGTTTTGTGGCCAGTCTCACTTTACCGCGATTGAGCGCTCATTGGCAACACATGTCCCTAACCCCAGGCAGCAGGCGAGACTGGCCTCACGGCAGCAGGAGATGACATTGGGATAAACACCTCCTACTGCCCACATCACAGCTAGTCACCTAAGAGAGGAGGAGGACGTAGTGGCTAACAGCGGACTCCAACCTATTCGCGGCTGAAAAAAAGACCTAGGCCCTATGGGGGTGTGTGTGTCTTCCTGTGAGTGTGTGCGGGTGGGTGACTGTTTGCCTGGGAAGATGGGTGACTGCTTGTGTGTGTGTTGGAAGGGGTGAGAGTCTGTATGTGTATATGAGAAATGGGTGGGTAAGGGTGTGTGTATGTATGGGTAGGTGAGTGAGGGTGTGTGTGTGGGTGTGTGAATGTGTATGTGTGTATATGAGAGGGTATGTATGTGTATATATGAGAGGATGTTTGTGTGTGTGTGTATATGTTGGATTTTTGTGTATGTATATGTGGTTGTGTGTATCTATGAGATAGAGTGCCTGTGCACATGTGTGTGCATGTGTGAGAGTACCTGTATATATGTGTGTGAGAGAGGTTAAAGTTTGTGCTCCCGACCTCTACAACAATCTCAGGAGGACTGGAAATCTAAAGTTCCCGGGTATGGAGAGTGGGAATTTTTTTTTTATCCTTGTTAGTTTTAATTATTGGATGTGATGTATCTGCTGTTTTGAAATATTTTATTAGTGTTTGGTAATATTTTAAACATTTTTGTACGAGTTTTTAATTTGCTGAATTTATCAGCAGATTTGACATTCTATTTATTGGTATGTTCAATGTTTTATATTTTATATATTATTTTTCTTGATTGTGTTTGCATTGCTTACAAAGTTTGGCTTCTTGAGATTTCCAGTTCATTTTTTGTCTGCACGTTTCAATTTATATTTTAAGATCTCTTTATTCTGTATTTGGTGAGAGTCCTTCTGTGTTCTGCTTGTGTGACTGAGGCTTTAGGTATTCTGCTAGCATGGAGTTTCTGTGTAGGGATTTACAACTACCTGGTTTTAATCTGTATTCCTAGTAGAAGGTGCATTGGTGTTTAGGGCTTGATGTAATATTTGCAGTATGGCTTTTTCATAGGTTGAGTGCTGGCAATTATGATATTGAAGGCTTGCTATATTAGAATTGTAGTTCAGTTTATTCCTGACTTTCTGTGGGCCAAGTCCACACCCAGTGCACTTTACCATAGGCCTAATGCCATATGGGATCCAGTAAACTGCCTTGATTACTATGAGAAAAGTAGTTTATTAAGTCTATTAAACTATTATTATTGAAAGTGTATTTTTTTTCAGTGTATGCCTATATAATATGGGCCAGATTTTAAAAAGGCCCCGCGACACGCGTAAAGCCCCAGGACGCATGTAAGTCCCGGGGATTTACAAAAGGGGCAGTCCGGGTGGTCTGGGGGTGGGGCCAGAGGCCTCCGACAGAGCGGCCATTGCCGCTGTATTGAAGGATTGCATGCCAGCAGGCTGCCGGAGCGCGCAACTTGCGCGTGCCCAGAGGCAGGCGCAAAAGGTAAAATAAAAATTTTGGGGAGTGGTAGAGTAAGGCTAGGGGGAGGAAAGGTTAGGGGAAAGGGTGGGAAGGTCAGATTAGGGAGAAGGGAATGGAGGAAGGCAGCGCGGCTCGGCACACGCAAGGGGGTGCACAATTGTGCACCCCCTTGTGCGTGCCGACCCCAGATTTTATAACTCGTGCGCATATGTACTCCCGCACGCAACCTTTTAAAATCTACCCCTATATATGTTGTTTTAAGTGATATTTTTACTTCAGAAAATTGTACTTTGAATGCCTATTTTCTATGTGCAATCTGCCTTTTTACGTTGGGGAAGTTAATACATTTTAAAATGGAAAAGAATGCATACATTGTAATTATGTGGGAAGGGGAGGGAAGGGGGAATGAAAAGCTGTAAGGTTTGTTTAGGGCATCTAATACCCTTGTATCAGCCCTAAGAGAGAGTGTGTCACGCACACACACACACACACACACACACACAGACTCCCACCATTCACCTACCTGTCATACCCCCAGGGGGCAGATCCTGTGGGAGGCAGGCAATAGGGAATGGAGGAGTCCTATTTCTAGACCCAGGGGATGGGGCGACCAAAGGCTGCCCTGCCCCATTAAACATTTCTCTGACACCCCCTAGTGTGGATGCTGAAGACTGAGAACAAAAAAGTAACAGGCCCAAAACCTGAGTGGTTAGAGCAGTGGGGCTGCAAACAAGGGAAGCCAGGGTTCATACCCTATTGCCATTCCTTGTGACCTTGGGCAAGTCACTTCACCCTCCATTGCCTTCCCCCTGCCCTGGCCCTCGGTGATTTCACCTGCACTGGGCCATGGGGGGAAGGGGCTTCATTTCATCCTTCACCTTAGGCAGCAGATTGCCTTCAGCTGCCCCTGTATCTGCCTGTCATTGCTCAGTGGATATCACACTAGTAAGTGTAATTATGTTCTCCAAAACTTCCTCAGCTACTATATTTTCAGTTTCCCCTTTCCTCTAATTCTTCAAATGCCTCACATGATTCATCTGATTCAGTAGGCTCTGAATAGACATATGGAACAGGGAGTGCTGTGCCGGCTTTAGCTGATGCCCTTCTAGTCCTCTCCCACTGCTGCTGCAACCCTCCGCTGAGTCTTTTATCCATGCACCATGCCAGCGGTGGAGATGGGAGCAGGGAGCTGCTTTTCTAACTTCTCAGTCAAACCCTGCATCTGGAGCTGGTTTCTTCCTCTAAAGGGCTCTTGGTGTTCATTCTATGGCTCTCGTCACCACCATTACTACTTGTGCCGGGCCCCGGTCTCTCCGAAGGAAGAATCACCTTCTCTTTTCCTCTCCCTCTGCCAAGTTTGCCACTTGATGCCAGTCAAATGATCTTAGTACAAGGCAGAGGTTTAGATATGAGGGAGCTTCGGGGGCCTGTGCCCCCTCATTGATTTAACTCAGGCCCCCTCCCCTAGTAGCCGGATCATGTCACATCTGAGCTCGCCCTTAAAGGTGCAGCAGTTAGAGGCTCTGGAAGCACTGGAATTGCTGCCATTCCGTAATCTCCTGGGCCTTTAAAAAGGCTAACTTGAACAGGGGAGCAAAACTGCTCTTGGGCTAGTCCTGTAAAAAGTTTAGTCTTTCTGTTTACTTTTGGCAGATAATTATACCCCCTTCTCTCAGCACCTTAAAAGTTCAGGAATGCCAGGCTGGTTTACCTAATTGCCTTTTTACATAACTGCTCTGCAGCAGAGCGATTACCACTTGCATAAAATGGCTGCCACAAGCACAGAGGGATGGTGAGAGTCAGCCAGGGCAAGGAGAGAGTGAAAAGACAGATGACACAGTGTTGCCAGAAATTAAATGGTTTTGTAGTCTCTGATGGGAGTAAGGGATGGGTTTTCTGGCTATGCCCCTGTTACAAGGGCACCCTATTAAGTCCATAACCTAGGAAGATAAACAATCAGTCCTTCCCCTTAGTTTGTAGGTAACCCTTTAGATGGTGCATCCAAACTGCCCTTTCAACTCAAGTATCTGGCATCAGAAAGAGTTCATACATGGTTGTCAGGGCATAAAGCCGCTTTCACCACTATATCTCTGACATGCATCCAGGTGTAAACAATGGAAGGAGGATTGGGGGCTAAAACATCATGCAGCACAAGAATGGGCCAGGGTTTATGAATAATGATGATTTACTGGACCAGCATAATGCTCACACTAGATTAGATTCAGATATGACAGCAATAATTACCAGTTTTCTGACAAAGCCTGATCTTAACAGCAACATCTGAATAGCCTCTATTTAAAAATCTCTTAGCCAGATATTGACACAAATTTTTTTTTACATTTTCAGTGTCTGCGCACTGCAGGTTGTTCCTTCTTGGTGAGGTGGCAACTCTGTGGCAAATATTAATTATTGTGAACAATTCTGGATCTTTACTCTGAACTCTGTGCAACCTGTGGGTTTCAGGGAAGAGCTGGATGGGCGTGCTCAGATCTAGCATGCTCAATGACTTTTCTGTGTTCCTAGGCTTTTTCTGCGTAGGATGTAGGATTGGCAGTTACCTGGTCCTATGAAGTATCTGTGCCTAATCATTTTCATTGGCTATTCTTTGTTTAAATGCCATACCCTTTTGCTTATTCCTCCAATACAGCAATGTATCTTGTTTGACAAGGCTTGAGATGGGTGTCTTCAGCCACTAAAAGTTTGCAAGATGTTGGGCTCCCCTTGAGGCATTTTCTGTGTCAATAAAACTCTGTAAAAATTGAATGGCTTTATATAGACTGATGATTAAAGTGTAACCCCTGATGATGGAGAAACCCTGACACTGAACCCAGAAGCTCACATCAATAAGGGTGGACCCTAATTGCAAAGTTCTCACCAGGATAGTATTTCACTCTAAGAATCCAGGATCCCCTGGGGGGGGGAGGGGGAGATCAGCTTTAAGGATTATTGGATTATTGACACACAACCCTTTCTGTAAGTCTCTTATTCTACACCTTGTAAACAGCACTAATGATCTCTCGACATAGATAGCAACAATAAATCACGCTGCAGACTGTCCTGGGTTTGAACTCCATTTTACTGATGGCTTGTGAAAGTGAATCGATGCTTTCATTACAAATTCAAAGTGAAAGCGGTTCAATTGATTATCACAAGCTGAGCTGCAATAAATTTGTGAACTTATTTCAACAACAAATTCTCCAGTTACTTCAGCAAATTCCTTGGGTATATTGGCTCCTCGCTTCTCTTCAGTTTTTCCAGCTACTCTTGTCCCAGTTACTCTAAAGATCCTTCCATGGGAATGGGAAGGAAAAAATGCTATCCCGAATTACCTCCAGAAACCCCAGCCCAAGACCCGTTTCTCATCCCATGCCCATACGCCTTATTATTCTTCACTTTCCACTTTGTGGCACCTGGTGGGCACTTTTGCACACTTCTCTCTAGTCTAGTGATCCTTCCAGAGTTCATACAAAGTCCTTACACCATATCTCAACTTCTTTACCCTGGAGATGTATAGGAGTCCATTCTTTCTAGACATCTCTTCTTCTCCCAGTCCTTTCAAAAGGACTCAAACCAGCAGCAGCTGAGCCCCTGGGCTGTAGGGTGCTCAGTAACATGAAAAGACAAAATCTTACTCAACAGAGCAACTCAAAGAGAGGTAGGAAGCGTGGAAAGAACTTCTTCCCCCCACAGCTAAAACAGTTACCAAAACATGGACAAAAACACTACAGGGATAAAGCATTCTATCTCCTTTCTTGTCCCAAGTCTCTATGAGTCCCAGAGGCTTAACCCAGGAAAATAATGAAAGTAGGATATGCTGCCCTCAAAATGTTAACTCAGGAAACCTAAAGCAAAATTGCAACAGAAAACCACACGGGGGAGCAAAACCAGGACCTCTGCTTCAATAATTTCTCTGTATCTCCCCTAAATTTTGGTTCAGTGCTTCCTGTAAGGAATTCCAAGGTTTCTTACAAATATAGGCCCGGATTTTAAAGGATTTACGTGCATAGGAGGGCTAATGCATGCCGGGCCTAATTTAAAAAGGCCCAGTCACGCGCGTAAAGCCCCGGGATGTGCATATGTCCCGGGGCATCGAAAAAGGGGTGGGGAAGGGTGGGGCAGGGGCGGGATGGTCAAGGCAAGGAGAAGGCAGGCGTGGTCAGACGTAGCAATAATCAAGGCACGGAGAAGGTAGGCATGGTCAGATGTAGCAATGGTCAGGCTTAGAGAAGGCAGGCAAGATCAGGTGTAGATGGTCAGAAGTTAATCAGCACACAGATGAGACAAACATGGAACAGGAACCAGGAACTTGGAGAAACAGGAACACGAAGCAAGGCTCACGGAGAAGCAATGAGTTCGAGGAAACCTGGAACGGGAGACCTGTTGCAAAGGCAACGCTTCAGTACGAGGCCTGAGCATTTAAGCGCTGAGGGAACTGACGTCAGCATCCGGGTCCGCGGCCAGGTTCCCGCCACGGGTCCTTTAAAGGTCTCACTGGTGTGTGCGCGTGTGCCTAGGGAGGGGCACGGCGCCGCTGGTGGCGTCTCTCCGCGAACCCCGCAGAGAGGCCTGACAGATGGTGGCGTCCTGGCTGGAGGTCCCGGGAAGTGGAGCAGGGCCAGAGGTGCTGGCAGAAGTCCGAGGTCGGGACTGGTGGCCCATCGCCGCCAGCGATGAGGAGCTGGAGCCTGAAGCTTGTGTAGAGAGGTGAGAGGGCCGCACTGCAGGGCTGCTGCGGGCGGCGAGCGTAACAATCATATGCTGCTTTACATAATGAGAAAACATTCTCCACCGTATATTTAGCGATTCTTAGGCGTATGGCTGAACTATAGGAGCCCAATGTGATTTACATTTCACAAATACTGGCTGCATCAGGGTATGCTTCTAAAATAATCAAAATATCATCAACCTTAAAAGTTCCTTCATATTAATTTGGTCATCAATATCAGCATTTTTACCACAGATTGTTTGATTGCAAAGACTAGATTTTCAGCAACTATATGATTGCCTCTTCTAATATGAATGGCATCTCGGAGCAAAATGTCATTGTAATATCCCTTTCTCTTGCCACTGATTGGCTATTGAATATTTAAATGAGCCTATCCTGCAGTATGCAAGATGCTAGAAATTAGTTCATTATGAAAATAAAATTCATAGAAAATAATGCCACTCTATTTCAGAATTAAGACTGGATGGTTCAAATGTGAAGTTTGAAAATCCAACACTGTTGTCTCATACTCAATTCTTTT